>NC_136417.1:59384627-60034627 GCF_052625555.1 Lactuca saligna | reverse complement strand
CGGAGCTGATGAAGGTTGGATGCAACGTGAGAATTCTAGGATTGACCATCCTTATGTTCATAGAGGTAGCGGCTTGGTGATGACTTGTCAGGAAGTCAACAATATATTTAAGGTTTTTGGGTACAAGTTCCGGATTTGGGGTTGAGTGAAATTCACGATTAGGACATTTGAGTACTCTTTCTGTCATGGACTCCAATGTCGGAAATTTATTGAGATTGCCTTATCGAAATATTGTTAGACGCTCGTTTCAGTGTAGGTCAGAGTATTCTTTGGTGGTTGAGGGAATAGTCGATGGTTATATCTAGAGAACCCTTTCATTTATTTATTAAAGGGGTTGTGTAAGAATTGTATTATACTTTATAGTCGAAGCTGATTTCAAGGACGAAATCCAATTTAAGTGGGGGAGAATTGTAACGCATGTTTCCATTTAATGATCTTGAACTAGTGTTAACAAATAAAGTGATCAATTATATTATTAGAGATTTATGTTGTAGGGTTTTCAAGTGAATTAAGTAAATAAAAGATATTATATAGATGTAAATGGTAAGTTAATAAATAATTACAATAATAATTTAATCATTTAAAAAATTCAAAATACTTAATTACATATAAAATGTAAATTCATGGTTTAAACTATTATTCTCAAAAACTATTATGTCAAGAGATTTTTAACCAGGGTTATACCGTATTTTCTAAAACTTGTTTTGTCATAAGAATCTTAGATCAAGGTAGAAATATCCATCTGATTAAACCCTAAGGACCAATTATGCCAATTTCAGAATTTGGCTTGTCTCATTCTCCCCATTCGGATGCAGCTCCTGTCGGGAGTGTTTCTTACTCATTTTAGGACCAGTAATTTGAATTGCTTCAAAAGACTCTAACACCCTTTTTCCACTTATATATTCATACTTTTCATGGATTAGGGTTAAGAATGAGACAGAGTCGCTTGAGAGGCTGCATCATGTAGGTGTGTTGTGAACTTTGACTCACTCCCATAACAGTCAATGACTGTTATTGTTGGATTAGTGTCTAAGTTCATAACTATATTTGGTATGTACTTGACCCGGTTGTAGCATGGTCCTTTTGGGTTGCCTACACCAAAGCAACTGGACTGGATAAATAATAGAGAAAGAGGTTATTATGGTTTATTAATATATTATATCAATAATATATTAAAGGAGAAATCATATTTGTTTAATTAATATTGGTCAAGAATTAATTTTGTGAACAAAGGAGATTAATTAAACTAAGGGGATTCGAATTGAATTTATAAGATAGTTGCATTATGGGCTAAGAAAACCCTAAAGATAGGGAGTTGATGAAATCCTTATGGGTAGCCCATAAGATTTCATCCAAGGAGGGGTTCTGGAAGATTCTCATGGGCTGCTTAAAGCCTAAGCAACTGAATGAGATCTTGGACTAAAACCCTAATTCCTCACATATAAAAGGAACCCCTAGGCATGCAATTTTCGGCTACCACAACCCTAAGAAGCGTTCAAGAGTCGAATATTACCTCTCCCCTCTCTCCCTTGCCTTCTCCAATTGTTTTGGTGTTTGTGATCTATTAGAGGCACAACATTTGAGGTGCTAAGTTTCTCAAAGGCTCAAGATCTTCAAGCAACAATCAAAGTTACTGTTCTAACTAGTTTATTACATATGATTTCGATTTTGTGATATTCTAGATTAGGTTTTGGAAAGTCTTGTACAATTATGCATGTTCAATTAGAAAAACTAGATCCAAGCGTTAGGGTTTGCATGAACACCATAGGAATGTTGTTTTGCTCATAACCTGTCAGTTATCATCTCAGGTGGAGGGAGCAAGTATGTGATTTATTTCATTCAAAGAATTAAGGTATGAGAGAGGAAGTGCATCGCTACGAATGAGTGGTAGGCGATATGAAGCCCGACGACTTTGGAGGATGTTTCATGTGAAGTTGACTTCCGACAGCAGGTCTCCAGTGGATTTAAGAAGCTATTTTGAGTATCGTATTTGCTCCAGGCGTTCACACTAAGTTTCTTGATTAGATTTTGTTCCAGTCAGAGGGAGGATCAAGAAAATATGTGGAGAGGTAATGCGATAACCGGTTGTGACTAGCGATCTTTTAACATCCAATTTGTAAGCAAATCCAATGGCAAGGTTTAAGCACCTTTTTCAGCTAGAGAGAAGAGTGAGGAGAGAGAACCGAGAAGGCAACTCTAGCAGGTCGGTTCTTGCATCCAACGGTAGTCGTATTAGGAGGCGCTAAAGGGGTTGTCACTTGAGAAGCTTATATTTCCGAAATTGAAGAAGGGCGTCGAATGCGAAATGAATATGTGTCTTTCTCATATCTATGTGTGTAACACCCAAAAATTTCACACCAATTTAAACTTTTCAAAAACAACCCAAGTTCCATTAGTTATTACAAAAAGGTTTCCAAATAGTTTATTATCAGAGTATCCATAAACAACATCATAAAAGTGAGGAGTGGTACGATCACGCCTTTGTCTTGCCACGATCTCCTGATGTACCTAAAACAATAAACAGAAATTGTAAGCCCGAAATCTTAGTGAGTTACCCTTAAAATACCCATACACATACAACCATACACATACATAAATGAACAACATACTATGGGTCCAGTCAACCATCGGGTTGGAATACCTATGGCCCTCAACCATCGAGTTGGAATGCCAACATACTACGAGTCCAATCATCCTCGGGATGGAATACTCCCGGCCCACTACCATTGGGTTGGAATGCCCACACTCCTATACATAAAATAACTACTATGGGTCCAATCATCCATCATGATGGAATACACCAGGCCCTCAACCATCGGGTTGGAATGCCAACATACTATGAGTCCAATCATCCTCGGGATGGAATACTCTCGGCTCACAACCATCGGGTTGGATTGCCCACATACTATCAAATAAACATGTGCACCTATATAAGATAATCATATAACAGTCTACCAGACAACTTACTAGGTCTGTATCATCCTCGGGATGGAATACCCTCAACTACCATAACAAACATGTGCACATACAATAGGTAATCTCCTACCAGCATAAAGACAGTCAGAACTAACCAATCGTACTAGCACGTAACCATCTCATCTACTAGGATACCGAGCTATCATATCACCATAGTAACTATCTCAAATAAAAAATCAAAGGGAACGCCTTGGTGCCTTAGACCCTTGAATATAGTGAGGATAACTCACCTTTAAATGCTGAAATGAAGAGGTAAGATAAAATCCTCTGCTCATGGCCATGAACTCCACCACCTAACACTTGATGAAACCATATATATAAGTGCCCAATTTACCATAATACCCTTGGAAGTCAAACTGGTCAACTCTTGATCAAAGTCAACCTTCCTGGTTTACCCTACTCGCTGAGTCAACCTAGTGACTCGCCGAGTTCATGAAATCAGAAACCCCACAACTTGCGACTCGACTCGCCAAGTCTCCCCATGACTCGTCGAGCCCTTTAATCCAAGTCCTAGCCTGTCCAACTCACTGAGACCACTCAACTCTCCGATCTGCATTATAACTAGATCGGTTAGGGTTTACGACCCAACTTGTCGAGTCTAGGAACAGACTCGCAAAGTTCACTTAAGTCATCCCCAAATAGATGATTTCAATCCATCCCACTACTTCCAACTCATAGATCTAGACTCCTAGGGCTAGTTATACACGTAAAGTTTCCAACTTTATGCACATTCAAGGTGGTATTTGCTCAACACAAGCTAGAGAGAAGGTTCAAGACAAGGATGCTCACAAATATGCCAAAGGGCTAATACTTTATGCTTCCAAGGACTCAAACAAGTCTAAATCTGAAGTTGCAACCCGAAATCTAGACCCACAACCCGAAATGGATCCTAACTATGCTAAAAAGCCCCAAATCATCATCCATGAATAGATTTAGAAAGGAAAAGTTCAAGGTAACGAATTGTTACCTCATAAATGTGCCCAATATGAAGTAGATTCAGGATCTACACGAACTCCTTGTTGCTAGCCTCTTGATCTACAAGTTTCCTTCACTATAATCCTCTTCCAAAGCTTCAAATCACTCAACAATGGAGGTTTACATGATTTAGGGTTTACTGACTCTCAAGGGGTGACAAAGAGGTTGAGGTGAGGACATAAGGTCCTTTAAATAGGGTGGAAACCCTAAAATTTAGGGTTTTATCTTCCCAACACTGACTCGTCAAGTCCCACTGCCGACTCGGTGGGTCGGATCACTTAACACGTGCCCCACATCCGATCCGACTCGACAAGTTAAGACACCTACTCGTCGAGTCTACTCCTTTAATTACACATAGCATCCTGAACTTATATTCCTAAACTTGTGATGTTACAACTCTCCCCCACTTAAATTAGGCTTCGTCCTCGAAGCCTTCTGCAGCACACGATTTTGGATAACACTCCTACATTGCAGCCTCTAATCTCCCAAACCAGCCCAAATCTCTTCAGGAACTACTACCACATTCCATTTTAAGGACAACTCCATCTTGAGCAGGATCCCTACCTATTGCTCCATGCCTTCCACCGGCCTCTTCTCCTTGACATCCACACCCATCAATCTAAGTATCACCTGATGATACTTCCACCTTCCTTTCATGCACATACTTTCATGACTTGCGAAAGTTAGATACCACTATAATTCACTATGATCTCTTTCACAGTACTAATATGTCCTTCCTTTTTCAAAAACTGGTGATAACTTGGGTAACTTGCAATGTTGGAAACTCATCCAGTTCCCTTCCTGAATCTAGTCCTTTTCCGCGCTGACAGCATGACGCATCCTTCAGCTTCCGAGCAACTCTCATGAATAACTAGCTCTATCGCATAAATACTCATACCTGGCCCAATCAGCCTCGGGCTACAATACCAGGAACGCCTACGACGGGTCCAATCATCCCTAGGATGGTATACCCTCATATCTTCACGCATGTTTGGTCCAATCAACCCTCGGGTTGGAATACCAAACACACTCATAGGGTACGATCATCCTAAAGATGGAATACCTTAGATTGGAATACCACTACATACATATACCATGTCTACAACCATACTTGGGATCCAAGGATCTATCCTTAAAACTCCTCTGATTCAACACAACCGAGCACAACTTAACCAAATCTCAAAAATAAGTCTATCCCAAACACGCTACAACAAGGAACATAATTATTACAATCTCTACGCCCATGACCCATGACTAGAATACCCTCCCATGGTTCTCAGCATAGGTCAGGATTGGTTCTGAGTCTGTTCACCCCGCTACCTCCATTTCTGCTGTCTAAAACTCCATTCTGGAGATAATCACTTTATTCACCTATAATGAGGTTTAAACCATAACCTTGCAACATCGGCCATTGCCACAACATCGAAACTTCTCTCTACACTATCCACTTGCAGGTCACGATGCCATTCCATAACACATATACTCAGAACCTGAGCACACACTTGATAACCTATACAAAGTCCTCAACATATACATCACTTGAAGACGGGCCCATTGACTGCTATTAGCATAGCAGTATACTCCATACCTTCACCTAGCTCTACCATTCATACAGAGTCTTCAGCATAACTGGGCGGTCTCCTTACTCCACTCTAGTAACCAACATCCAACTGCATCGGGCAACATCTTCCAATGCAAACGCCTCATCTAGAATTTCCAATTCTCCCCCACTTAGAGAGATAACTATTGATTACTGGTGGTGAAACTCGTACGCAACTCAATTATCCCAATCCAAGGCAACGAACTTCAAAGTATTCGAGTTCCTGCTGATGATTTCTGAATCCCTGAATCAAGACTACTTGATCTGGTCTAAGGATTTTTCCTATCATATCTGTAACATCCCAAAAATTCGAACCAAAAATTTTTCTTTAAATTATTACTAAAACCATTTTTAGAAAGACATCATAACGCATAACATAATTCAGAGTATTAATTCCAAAACATAATTTCATTATCAGAGTTAAACATCCCAGGCTGACTAATCAATGGTGTGTGTCATGCGATCATCCCGAGCTCTTCCCTCCGCTATCGGAAGTACCTGAAACCAAAACTGAAAACCGTAAGCACGAAGCTTAATGAGTTCCCCAACCTACCACATACCTTGCACAAACACATACAACATATACTGGGCCACACCCGCTATTTCAGGGCTCACCCCTACCTCGGGCCACGCCCGCTACAACGGCCTCGCCGCTCCAGGCCCCGCCTGGCTTCGAGCCTCGCTCGGAATACATATCTATTTCTTTTAGGCCACGCCCGCTAACCTCATAATACAATTAGCATATAACACATAACTAAACATACCCTACTATAATCCTGTCCTTAGGCCTCGCCTGTCTTGGGCCTCGCCCTTGTCCTGTCACTAGTGAGTCATGGAACCTCGTCCAAACTCTTATGGTAAGTGAGATACAGGCCACGCCCACACTCACTCCATGCCTATCTCGGGCCACACCCATGCTCTGCTACTAATGAGATATGGAACACCGTCCATACTCTGCTATTAGTGAGATACGGGACCTCGCCCACACTTACCTTCTTACCAGGCACAAACATGCATCACACAGACAACAAGTATACTCTAATATGCAAACCATTCCTTGGGCACCCGCCCGACATCGGACCTTGGTCCGGAATATCATACTAGCAATCAGTACCTAAGGCTAACCCCCGGGTCTTCCTACTCATAACTACATGGTCGGTATTGTGGCCGTAAACCCATTCACACAAAGGGAAACTCACCTGTACTACTGAACTTGCTGATAACCCTCTGGCTGCTATCCGATAATTCTATGAACCGCTGCTCCACTAGCTCCCCATGCTATCAATATCAATGACATATAACACTTAGTCCCAAACTGAACTCTTAGAATCCGTCTAAGTCCACTCTTGCCAAAGTCAAATTCCTGGTCAAAGTCAACCTTCTTGACTGAATCTACTCGTTGGGTCGCCCCAAGGCTCGTCGAGTCCATGCATTCAGAAACTCCCATAAAACGAACAACTCGCCGAATCACCCCAAGACTTGTCGAGTTCAACGATCCCTGAGTCCCATCCTACCCAACTCACCGAGTCACCACTCAACACACCAATCTAAGTCTTAACCCGAAAAGGTTAGTGCTTCGCGACCTGACTCGCCGAGTGCAAGAACAGACTCGTCGAGTCCAAGAATAATCTTCAACAGACTCGCCGAGTTGTTCTTCCAACTCGTCGAGTCCATGCCCACCTTCATCCAACTCGCCGAGTTCACCATGTAACTCGCCGAGTCACTTCAATTCTTAATCCATATAGTGGCTTTTCGAGCCATGCAGGGGTTCCAACTCATAGATCCACTCTTCCCAAGTCTATTCCTCACGTAAAGTTGCAAACTTTACGTGAACCCAAAGAAATATGGGCTTAAAACACTTTAGGGCTAGGTTTTGTGACAAAGGGGCTTCACCAACAACTTATTGCCATAAACTTTATGGCTTATTGGATCCTTAATAGCCTAGATCTAAGGTAGCAACCTCATATCTACTCCAAACTCGAAATAAACCTCCTCCATACTAAAAAAATGCCCAAATCTCAATCATAAGATATATCTAAATGCAATAAGTTCAGCTTATTACCTTAAGGGATCTGAAAAGTCACACAAACTCTGGATCTAAAACCAATCCTTGAATCACCAAAGGTTCCCTTCCTCCTTCTTCCTTCAATTCACCCAAAATGGCAAGAAAGCTTGAATGTGCTAAAATGGAGGCTTAGGGTTTCGTGTTCTAGATAAGAGAGGCTATATAGAACCCTAAGGGAGAGAATGAGATGTTTATATAGTGCACAAAGCCCTGGACTTAGGGTTTCCCAATCTAGACCGGACTCGCCGAGTCCACTCTCCGACTCGTCGATTCGGTTACTTACTCTTCGACCCGAATCTCGCTCGAACTCGTCGAGTTCCACCCTGGACTCGACGAGTTGACCCCATTTGACTTAGGGCTTTCCTTTCCTTTCCTGGTCTTTCTGATTATGGGTGTTACAATATCTCTTTCCCTTGAATGAACCACCAAATCCTACCCATATAAGATCCCTTAACAATACAATCCCCCTAGCATCTCCTATGTTCTAATAACTCATGTAAAGAGAAATGGAAACTCATAATAAAAGGATGAACAAAAGATAGGAGAAAAGACATATCGTTCGTCACCTCTGGCATTGTCCCGGTCTCCTCGACCATTAGCTGATAAGCATGCCCTTGAGCCTTCGGAGGCTCTACTCTACCCTGACCCCCGTCAGTAATCCTCAAAGTGGCTGGTGTTGGGGACTGCACTGGCTTGGCGTCCAAAAGAGGACATTGGGCCTTCATATGGCCCACCCAATCGCAATGATAACAGAGTCGAACTCTGGCAGCTAAAGTCAGCTATCTGTAGTCCTTGGCTATGTGAGCCTCCTTGCCACACTTGTGGCACGCAGAAGATGACCAACAACCTCCATCATGCACCTTGCCTCACTTCAACACTCTGCTTGGTAAACCTAACACCCGATGGCTACCTCCGCTGGCCTTCCGCCCGGTCATTCTGACTATCAATAATCCTTGCGGATAATATTCTTGGCTTAACCCTAACCCTGACCATCCTGGGAACACAACTTACTCAACTGACAAACCTTCTGGTAATCCCCGAGTACTTATGTTGGACACCCTAGGGGTTCACCCCCTTTTCCTTTTGCATTTTTTGGCCTCCCCAAGGCAACGTTCCATAATCAACTACTCCCTTTGTCGATGTGAAGGTCCTATCCTTCACCAACTGCATTACCCCCGCTACTTCCAGTACGGGTCATTACCGCCAGTATCCACCGTACACTTCTCTCTACTATAACTTAGTGATGAGCACCCCTCGATCAACTAACTGTATTCCACCATAGTCTACTTACCATCACTACCGCTGACTGAAAATCTTGTTGTCCCTTATTCGCCTTCCGGATGAACCGAGACCATCCTGATCCCTAATGATCTACCACTATCTGGATTACCAGCTCCCACCGGTCACTAGCCCCAACAAAAACTTCTAGTCGCTCCCAGCGACTTCCGAGGAAACCTAGGCTACCTAATTCTTCCCCTTCTACTCTGCCACTCTGGCGCTACAGGTCCTGGGATCCTCGATCCTCCTATCTCGACCTTAAGGTCCTTACGGTCCTACATATGCTACTAAAACTCACGGGCCTCACCCATGGGTCCCACCCGACTACACTACTAAGCAACAATGCTCTCAAGTCTCACCTATACTGCTACTCTCATACGGGCCTCGCCCACGGGTCTCACCTAACTACATCCTGGAGCAGCCTCTCCCAAGGTCTCACCTCTTTAGGGCTATGCAGGCAAGCTACATACTATTCTCATCCACTACTCATTCCTGATTCCTACCTGGATCACTAGGAGGTAAGGGCCTCGCCCCAACTCCGCTAACAAGGAGATACGGGCCCCCGCCCACTCTCCGCTAACTAAGCTGCTAAGGAATGCTACGACTTACCCGTAGTCTTACAACATTTTCCATACTCACTGGCTGTTGACGAAAAATATTGTGGCTCCCCCTCCTCTCTACCATGCTCTACATGCTGTCTCTTCCACTTACTACTAACACGAAAGCATCCCATGCTAACCATTCTCAAGATCCTCATTCCAACTCTTTTGAGTCCTTCAGACGATCCTCCATCCTAAAATTCCTAACCAGATACTAACCATCTCGAATACATGAACTAACTGTTAGGAAGTCTCCCAAACTCCCAACGCTGAACTCCTTAACCCATCAATCGCTGCTACTTCTTTTCCTTCTCAGAGGTCGTGTACTTATTCTGGATCTGCGTGCTCTTACCCTTGTATTCTCGGTGGGTTCTCCCCCACTTTGTTCCTGCTTATACCTCACTACTCAAAGCTTGAGAAGAATTCCCAATCTTCTTTGCTATACCGCACTCAATCTGCTAAAGAACCAAGCTTGCCATAGCTAGGGATCTAACCGATCCATCACTCAATATCACCTTTTCTGAATCGAGCTGGTCACTACTGAGTTCCACACAAGTATGCTATAGTTACTGCATCCTAAGTAACCTGCTTCCATAGGTAACTGTTGGATTAGTGTCTAAGTCCATAACTATTTTGGTATGTACTTGACCCGATTATGAGCATGGTCCTTTTGGGTTGCCTTCACCATAGCAATATGTAGGATGATTTAAGGAGAGAAAGGTTTAAATATGATTTATTAATATATTATGAGAATAATATATTAAAGGAGAAATCATATTGTTTAATTAATATTAGTCAAGAATTAATTAAGAATTAATTTTGTGGCTAAAAGAAATTAATTAAATATAGGGGACTGGATTGCAATTATTGGATAATTGAGTTATTGGGCTAAGGAATGCTAAAGGAATAAGGGGTGAACGAAATTATGATGGAAGCCCATCATATTTTCGTTCATAGCCTTGTCCAGAAGGCTCCATGGACTGCTTAGAGTTTAAGTTGTCCATTAGGGTTTTGACTGAAACCCTAACAGCCCACACTAGTATATAAAGAACCCCTTAGGCCCCAAAAACGTGGACAACTGATTCTCATTAGGGTTTCCAGCCGTTTTGGTACCTCTTTTTCTTCTCCTCTTCATCCAAGTTGCATATGGTGTTTGTGACTCCATTAGAGGTACTACACTTGTGGTACTTGCTTTCAAGAGCTAAGGAAATTCAAGGAACTAGTTGTTATTGCTATATAACAACAAAAGGTATGTATTCTAGCTTTATATATGAATTTCGAAAATTATAGTATCATGCCAGGTTTCTTTTTGTGTTCATAAAGCTGTATAACTAATAGTGAAAACATAGATCCAATACTAGGGTTGCATGCACACATAGGATTGTTTGTATAAGATCCATCAGTGGTATCAGAGCCATTGGTTTTTGTTTTCAATTAGCTTTTATTCAAATTTGTGAACTTGACATATTAGGGTTTATGGCTAATAAACCCTAAAGGCTAGGTAATTTTCGCAATTAGGGTTGCAAAACCCTAGATGGCGATTTTTGCTAGGGTTTCCCAAATCCTTTCCTTAGCCTCCAAGATTTTGAAATCTAGGGTTATCCAACCCTTGGATTTCAAAATTACCTCCTTCCCCAAGGTTAGATCCTAAATTTTAGGGATTTGGATAATCCCATATCTTGTAATTATCTTTTAATTGTTAAATATGGTAATTAAAGATCTTGAATTATCCCATCCCTTATTTTCGAGATTTAGAGAAGGATTCAAGGGATTAGGATATCTTAGATGTATAATTGGTAATTATCCTCATGATCTAGATAATCCCTTGTGATTTAATAATTTAAATTAATTGTTTAATTTATGGTAATTATTAAATCAAGAGTTTTAATATTTGAAATTTTAATTTGAATGTCTTCAATTCGAAAATTTTAAGTGAGATTAAAACCTAATGTTTTGAAATGTTTCAAAACTTGCCCTCAAGTTTTTGAAATTTAAAATTTTCATTAAAAGTTTAATTTTGAAATGTTAAATTCTAAAACCCTAGTAATTTGAAAAGTTCAAATCACACCCTTATGGTTTTATTAATTAATAAAAGTGTATAATTAAAAGTAATTTAATAAACCCATAAAGTTTTGGTTTACATTTAATTAAATTAAAAGTATAATTTACTAAGATAAACCACCTAATATTTTAAAAGTGTAAAATACACCCTATACTATATATAACATTAAAAGTCTAATATTATATATGTATGAGTAAAAAGTCAGTCTTACCATTAGTAGGCCTTATTCACGAAGCTGGTCTATAAGGGGTGTTTAAGGAAATTGCCTATAAAATGGCGATTGAATGGGTATCCATTCTTACCCACCGCACTCTTGACTAGTGGAGGGTCGTTAGCCGAACGGGTAGGATAGGACAAAAACCTTCCATTATAAGTATAATGAAGTACAAAGTAACTAAATGCTTATACAAATTCCCATATCATAGTTACTTTAGGCAAAATGTGAAATTGTATGCTAACCCATGGAATTACACTTCATACCCTTGTCAAATGTTAGTGGAGCGTGTGTGGTTAACCGGCACACTAATTTGGGGATGACATTGGTAGCGAAGGGTGACTCGATGTTTGTCATAGATCAATGGAGCGTGTGTGGCTAACCGGCACATTGATTAGGTGATAGTAACATTGGGTGCACCACGTGATTCGTATGGTTATTTACACCTTGTTTGTGATCCTCGGCATCCCAGTCACAAATAGTAGGGCATAATCGAGATTAAACATGCCATTGAAAAGTTCAATGAATCTCAAAATATCTAGGAGTTTCAATTCATTTAAAACTTAAACTTCTTTTTCGTTTTTCATGGTGGAAATTGGTAAATCGTCATTTACCTACCTTCAGATATTCTGCAACTAGATTACGGCATCCCTCTTCTAGGTTGTAGAGTATTGTGTTGGATCCTAGCTTGATGTTTCATTTGGGTATTACATCAAGAATTCTAATCAACATAACTTGAATTTTCTCACATTTTGTAGATGTCTGAATCTTACAATGGTCTTCCCAAATCCTTTGGAACAAGCTTTCCAAATGAAGATGACGTTCCGAGATACGATCAAGGAAATGAGAGTCACGCTTCACTTCCTCCACCTCCTCCAATTATTCTCCCTGACCCACAAGTTCAAAGGCTTGAAAAGTTCAAGCTCACTCAATCCCTTTTGGCGAGTAAACACGAAGATGGGAAACCTGTGTGTGCACACGTCTTAGAGATGAAGTCACACATTGATAGGTTAAGCATGTTGGGTGTCGAGATTTCAAGCGAGTTGGCTGTTGACTGGGTTCTTCAGTCACTTCCTGAATCATATAGTGAGTTCGTTAGAGAGTACTATATGATGGACCACGACGTGACCCTAATTGATCTCACCTATTTGCTTATAGCTGCTTAATCAGCAATGATTTGGCGTGCTGGTCAAGCAAATTTGTCTAGTGAATCAAACTCCCAAACTTCAATGGACACTGGCAACATTGGAAGTCCAGAGAACTAAGTCTGTGATTGTCCGATGTGCTGTGCCAAAGGAGTCCATCTGCTTTTATTGTCAAGAGAAGGGGCATTGGAGATGAAGCTGCCCTAACTACCTGAAAGATATAAGGGATGGGAGAGTCAGGACGTATGGCTCTACTTCAGGTAAAATCCATTATCTAACTCTTTTGAGTTCCTATTCTAGATTCTTAATACATGATGTGATAAGATTACATTTTGATGTTTTGTAGGATCGAAGAAAAGAGAGGAAGCTGGAGAAAGGAAGTGAGCTGAATCTAATCATGAAGAAATGGATTTCGATCGCATTACTTGAAGAATGGATTCTTGAGCTACTACTTGGAGTTAGAATATATTGTTAAGAAATATGTAATAACATAGTTTTTCAATTGAATTACATTGTAAGGACAAATTTTTTCCACAATAAAATGAATTTTGATTTTATCTTATTTATTTATCCTTGCGATGGCATGTATGAAAAATTAATGTTTGAATGTTTCTATTATTAGCAATAATGGATTTGATTCTTAATTGTATTATTTGTGGAAGTGTCAAGAATTTACCAAGTAAGGAGAGTTTCTCATCACCCAAGTTTCAATTTGACAGAAACTTGGAATCATGCAATGTGTATTGTATGATGAATTAAAAACTTTCACATTTGGGAAACTTAGACTAATTCTTTGGCAAAGTGTCAATTAAAGGACAAGGAGATCAAGTACACAAGGTTGTGTGTTGATCAAGTCCACCACAAGAGTGACAAAGATATTCGTCATGATTTACTAAAGCTTAGTAAATATGATTATACTTATAAGATTAAGTATAATTCTGAGTTGATTGAAAAAGTTTCAATGAATAGTAGAACGAATAAAGAAGAATCAAGTAGGCAGAAAGATAAAAGTTTCTCTATTCTAAGAAGAAGGGAGAGTACCTTTTATTGTGTTTTATGATAAGTCTTAAAGATTAAGAATCGTGTCTTAATAGATCCTCTAAGTGATTCTTAGTGCAATTACATGTCTAAGACGAGGTATCAAGTATTGTAGAAATGGTTAAATCAATAAGTCAATCATACTTCGTTCCAATATCAAGTCTTAGAGTCAAGATTGTGACATTGAGTGAAAAGTCTTAAGTAGGTTTATAACACTCATCAAATGTGGAATTTGGAAAAGTTTTCTTATTCTTGCACATTTGAAATTGGTAAGTTGTGCTGTCTTGGATAAGACAAAGACCAACTAGGACCAATTGTCTGAAGTGTTTTGTCTTGATAAATGCTTCACTAACACTTGAATATTTGTTTGTCAAGAAATGTTTCTTGACAAGAGAATCTTATATGTCAAGGAGTCAGTGGGAGTCTTAATGGTCTTGAATGGTTTCAAGAACAAATCAAGAATAAACCTTATCGATCATCACTAGCACACGACTTGAGGTTTACAATCTATCGTGCTGACATTATTTTGTTTCTGTGCCATTCCAATTGAGTTAATTGTGTATATGAGTTCTATGAGTTCTCATTTGAATACATACTAAAGCCTTAGTCGATGGAAAGTACATTGATATGTAAGGACAAGTTACTTGGAAGACATGGTGGGCACTCGTGTTACCATAGGGCATGAAATCAAGATTAAGAAAGTTCAGTCCATATGAGTTTGGATTTGTCGCGAACCTTGGTTTTGGCAAATTAACATGGATAGGAACTCATACACCATAAAATCTAAGTGTTATAAGATTCCCTCCTTCATGAAAATGACTGTGAGGAAATGCTTTCACTAAGAGAGATTTTAAGAAGATAGCGATTGTGAAAATTGTATTCTCAAATTCGATTATGGTTACGGCATCCCTTTCTATAGTTCGAATTGTGAGATTTGGCAATTAGTTTCAACATTTGGAACTTAGTAACATAAGCTATGAATTGTTTAAACACACATATGAGCTATCTAAGGCAAAGGTGTATAAGGTTAAGAAGCTTAGATAAAGGCTTATCGAAGCATCTGGTATTAGAAATATGAATTTCAGAAATTCAATAGGCATTGTTTTTTTGGAAGTTCATTTGTTTTTTGAATACATGTCAAAGCTAGTGGGAGCATAAGTGTTATGCTTATATGATAATAATCATCATGATAGTGGGAGCATAAGTGTTATGATTGTATGATTATTATGGCGAGTATTGCAAGTTAGCAATATTAATTATAGAAAAACAAAGATTCAATTTGCAAAGTTGCATGGGTTGAAAAAATTGTTTTTGCTATAATGAAGGGAGAGAATATTATACTTCGTTTCAAAATCTAAAGCTTAGATTGAGAAATTTTAATAAATTTAGTCAAAGGATACATAGTGTGTTCTCAAATTTCGATTATGATTACGGCATCCCTCTTCATAGTTCGAATTGTGAGAACATGACACATAAAATATTATGGCAAAAGATTGGTAAAGTATCATATCTTTATGTAAGACATTATGCATCGTGTCCCATACGCTTCAGGTATAGGATCGATTGCAAATGCTATAATATTTTACCATTCTAAAGTTTTCCAAATGTCTAGCGCATTAAGAGGGAAAAAGGACTAGAATTGGTTTTGACTGAAATAATTAAACAACTATCAAAGGACGATCCAAAGTTCGTAGAGGATTGGTCGCTTGTAAGTAGTTGGAAGTATGGTATTGGATGGACCATATCGACATTATTATGAATAGATAAGATTCTATTAAGAATGAGTTTTCATATAGAAAATGTGGAAATGTTTCCATATTGAGAGTTGGATATTGAGACTCTATGCCTAGATTAAAAACTTTTATGCAAGAAGGATGTTCAAAGGAATGTACTTTGAATGTGAGACTTTACATCAATGGAATTCTCTTGTAACAATTTCTAAGAAAGTACTTTGTAATTTGATTAGCTAAGTCTTGGTGACTTTTGTGCTATGATTTTGCAAAGGGATCGTTGCATAAAATGTTAGAATCTAGCATATTCTAGTAGTGGCAAGAATCTTGTGTTCTTACACTAATAATTAGGATTAAGGAATTGTGAAATGAGCATCATTGGAAAAGTTTTCAGGTGATCTATTTCACAAAGCATGGACCATAGGAAACAAAGTGTGCATGTTTAGAGCATGGGACAATTTTTTTTTTGTAATTCAAGTAATAAGTTGATTATCCAAAACATTAAATGATAAATAATGAGTAATCAATATGGTGGATAAATAGAAGGGTTTTATTTACTCTCACAAGTTTGGGGCCATATAGGATTAAGTATTGTTGTTATGTTTCAGTTTGCATGTTTTGACTTCCAGAATAACTAGGTTATTCAAACATCCACAGTCGGTCGTACGTTGGGAGTAGGTATGAAGAAAGGCTGTCATGAATCTATCTGTAGATTGTCTGAAGTGTTTAGACATGGCACAAGGTTGCTGCAGAGTTCATGAGTGCTTTGATAAGATTAGAGCATTGGATTAAACCCACGCTCACTTGGATCGCTTCATGGTTTTATCACGAGTGATTAGTGAGACGATAATATTGTATATTCTTGAAGCTGAGACGTGTGAGTTGTTATTTGTTGGTCAGTTACACATTGATAATAAGTAAACGCACCAGTAACTTGGTGTTATAAAACTTATTGTTGTGTGTGATTCGATCAGTAAATGAAAGCGAGCATTTGAGTCGAAGTTTATCCATTCCTTTTACCCAAAGTGGGATAAAAGCGATATTTGTGGGCCTCTCGATGATTTAGTGATGACACCTAAGCGCTTGGCCAAGCCGGGACTAAGTTGATGTGTTCAATTGTAGTCTGTTATCAGTCGTCATGAATCGAAAGTCGGGAAACAATATAGAGAGAATGATTGAAATTCATGTCTTTTGTCTATACGATATCTTGAGAATGGAGGAATATATAATCCCTTATCTAGAGGACACGCTATCTGATAAGATCAGAGTTGACAACGGCTTTTGAAAGCTACGATTGCTGATTAGGTTCTGAAGTCATACGGAAAATAGTTATTAGACTTATCCAAGTGGGAGACTGTTGGATTAGTGTCTAAGTCCATAACTATTTTGGTATGTACTTGACCCGATTATGAGCATGGTCCTTTTGGGTTGCCTTCACCATAGCAATATGTAGGATGATTTAAGGAGAGAAAGGTTTAAATATGATTTATTAATATATTATGAGAATAATATATTAAAGGAGAAATCATATTGTTTAATTAATATTAGTCAAGAATTAATTAAGAATTAATTTTGTGGCTAAAAGAGATTAATTAAATATAGGGGACTGGACTGCAATTATTGGATAATTGAGTTATTGGGCTGAGGAATGCTAAAGGAATAAGGGGTGAACGAAATTATGATGGAAGCCCATCATATTTTCGTTCATAGCCTTGTCCAGAAGGTTCCATGGACTGCTTAGAGTTTAAGTTGTCCATTAGGGTTTTGACTGAAACCCTAACAGCCCACACTAGTATATAAAGAACCCCTTAGGCCCCAAAAACGTGGACAACTGATTCTCATTAGGGTTTCCAGCCGTTTTGGTACCTCTTTTTCTTCTCCTCTTCATCCAAGTTGCATATGGTGTTTGTGACTCCATTAGAGGTACTACACTTGTGGTACTTGCTTTCAAGAGCTAAGGAAATTCAAGGAACTAGTTGTTATTGCTATATAACAACAAAAGGTATGTATTCTAGCTTTATATATGAATTTCGAAAATTATAGTAGCATGCCAGGTTTCTTTTTGTGTTCATAAAGCTGTATAACTAATAGTGAAAACATAGATCCAATACTAGGGTTGCATGCACACATAGGATTGTTTGTATAAGATCCGTCAGTAACGACCCCTAGCTACCATTTTAATTACCCAATATCCAGATGGCCTATAACTAAATCACCAACAAGCCACACAATTCTAAAATACTTATACCAATATGATACAGAATCATAACAATATAATCATGAATGAAGGAAACTGAAAACAGAAATCGCATACATGTGATGTCCGGCGCTGCTCGCGTCTCCATGTTAGTCATCTGAAAAGCCCTGCCTCCTACCGCAGGCGCCTCTGCTCGGCCCTAACGGCCGTCTGTGATCCTCAAAGTTGCAGGGGCAGGTGCTATCAACCATCCTGCCGGAAACAAACTGGGACACTGGGCCTTCTTGTGGCCTCGCTGACTGCAGTGGAAACATATCAAGTCTGATCTCTGTGTGGTGGTAGAAGTACAATCCCTGCTAAGATGACCAGTCCGGCCGCACTTGAAGCAGCCCGAATCTCCACCATTACCACTACTACATGCACCCTCGTGCATCCTACCGCACCTCCCGCATCGGCCGCGACTCTGATAATCCCTCGATCTCGGATCTGACCCCTTGGGCCTTTTGCCCGAACCTGTGGCTACCTGAACCTTATCCGGCTTCCTCTTCCGGATTTGCTCTAAATCAATCTCTCTCTCTATAGCTCGTGCGATCATATTCTCCAACGTTTTGCAGGTGGATCGGCTCACAAACTGTCTGATCTCATCCCTCAATATCTCGTGGTATCGGGCCTTCTTCATCTCCTCTTCTGCGATATACTGCGGAACAAGGAGGGCCCTCTCCCTGGACTTGGCGGTGATCTCCGCCACAGTCTCAGTAGTTTGTGTTAAATCCTGAAACTCCCGTGCCAACTGTTGCACCTCAATAATCGATGAAAACTCAGCCCTAAGCTTGGCCGAGAAATCGCTCCATGTCATCGCGTCCAACACAGCATCATCACCAATGGCGTGACCAACCTCCTCCCACCAATCCCTCTCTATATCCTTCAGAAGATAGGAGGCGAGTATGACCTTGTCCTCCTCGGGACACCGACTCATATGGAATACGTTGGCAACATCGGCCAACCACCTGATGCTAGCGATGGGGTCCCTAGCCCCATGATATTCTGGCGCTCCGCAAGCTCTGAACTCTCGGAATGTCATAGTACGCGCTCCCACCAAAGCCATTATCTCAATACGAAAGGCTCCCAGCCTCTCATCCAAGATCTTCAGTATACCCTCCTTGACCATACCAAATATCACAGGATTCTGATCTAGGATACTGCATGCAACCTCAGCTGATATCCACTCCCTCATCTGTTCCTCAAGTTGCTCGGCCCCTGAACCCGAGCTTGATCCCTCTTCGGCGCCTGATCCGCCCACTGGTCTCTCTCGCAATGTCACCATGCTGAAAACATATCGCAATAACTATCAGAATACTCATCACTACTGAGGGATCATATGCCCACACTATACGTTTCCCGGTCTCATCTCGGCCTTTCTCGAATCGAGTACGGATCCTATGCTTTCAGTAGTACGGGCCCATACTACCTTCCACATCTATTCATACTTTCCTCAAGAACTGCTTTGACTCCACCAGGTCCCTCTTTCTACTACTACTGCTCCCAGCACTAACTCATCCTAGGCTTACCCTAGGGAAACCTCTAACTCAAGTCATACCAGTCCTCAGTTGCTGAAGGCCTCCTTATGATGCCAATTAGCCATCACCTGAATACCATCACATGTGACGAGGCTCGGATAATCCTTTGAGTAAAAGACTTCTCTCTACAATGGTTGGACACATACAAGAGTTGCACAATAAGGCCAAATCCAACACTCTAAGATTATTCAACCCTGATCACATGTGACGTGACGTATTCACATAATGGATAACTCTCATCACTCAGAATCCCATAAAGCACAAAGCAAGCAGCATTCGGACAAGAGAAAAAAATCTAACCATAACATACTCAACAATCATAATCGCATATCAAGAATTTGCACTAGCATGTGACATAAGCTCATAAACTCAGGCATAACCTAAACATGTTATCCTATTAGTGTCTAATCAGCACTATCATGCAGCTCAAAGGACATAAAACAGGCACATAAGGCATCCTCCCTAGATCCTTAGCCCTAATCTAGCATGCTGTTCTACTAACTGATAATCATAACATAAACTTGTATGGGTATTTTGGGGTACTTACTTGAGTTCGGATGATTGCATGCACCACACCCTTTTCTCTTATCAAAATTCTTTTATTTATGAATTCTTTTGCTTTTCTAAAATTGTTTCCTTTCTAAAAACTCTTTTTACCAAAACTGTCTTTTCATTTTGAAAACTTTTAGACCATTCCCTTAGTTTGAGTTCAGACACACCCGAGAGTATGTCTGAATCCCTCAAACCAAGGCTCTGATACCAACTTGTAACATCCCAAAAATCCGAACCAAAAATTTTTCTATAAATTATTACTAAAACCATTTTTAGAAAGACATATTATAACGCATAACATAACTCAGCGTATTAATTCCAAAACATAATTTCATTATCAGAGTAAAACATCCCAAGCTGACTAATCAATGGTGTGTGCCATGCGATCATCCCGATCTCTTCCCTCCGCTACCGGAAGTACCTAAAACCAAAACTTAAAACCGTAAGCACGAAGCTTGGTGAGTTCCTCAACCTACCACATACCCTGCACAAACACATATAGCATATACTGGGCCACGCCCACTATTTCGGGCCTCGCCCCTACCTCAGGCCCCGCCCGCTACAACAGCCCCGCCGCTCCAGGGCCCGCCTGGCTTCGCGCCCCGCTCGGAATACATATCTGTTCCTTTTAGGCCCCGCCCACTAACCTCATAATACAATTAGCATATAACACATAACTGAACATACCCTACTATAATACTTTCCTTATGCCTCGCTTATCTTGGGCCTCGACCTTGTCCTGTCACTAGTGAGTTATGGAACCCCGTCCAAACTCTTATGGTAAGTGAGATACGGGCCACGCCCACACTCACTCCATGCCTATCTCGGGCCTCGCCCATGCTCTACTACTAATGAGATATGGAACACCGTCCTACCAGGAACATACATGCATCACACAGACAACAAGTATACTCTAACATGCAAACCATTCCTTAAGCACCCGCCCGACATCGGACCTTGTTCCGGAATATCATACTAGCAATCAGTGCCTAGGGCTAACCCCCGGGTCTTCCTACTCATAACTACATCGTCAGCATTGTGGCCGTAAACCCATTCACACAAAGGGAAACTCACTTGCACTGCTAAACTGGCTGATAACCCTCTGGCTGCTATCCGATAATTCTATAAACCGCTGATCCACTAGCTCCCCGAGCTATCAATATCAATAACATATAACACTTAGTCCCAAACTGAACTCTTAGAATCCGTCTAAGTCCACTCTTGCCAAAGTCACGCAGGGGTTCCAACTCATAGATCCACTCTTCCCAAGTCTATTCCTCACATAAAGTTGCAAACTTTACGTGAACCCAAATAGATATGGGCTTAAAACACTCTAGGGCTAGGTTTTGTGACAAAGGGGCTTCGCCAACAACTTATTGGCATAAACTTTATGGCTTATTGGATCCTTAATATCCTAGATCTGAGGTAGCAACCTCATATCTACTCCAAACTCGAAATAAACCTCCTCCATACTAAAAAAATGCCCAAATCTCAATCATAAGATATATCTAAATGCAAAAAGTTCAGCTTATTACCTCAAGGGATCTGAAAAGTCACACAAACTCTGGATCTAAAACCAATACTTGAATCACCAAAGGTTCCCTTCCTCCTTCTTCCTTCAATTCACCCAAAATGGCAAGAAAGCTTGAATGTGCTAAAATGGAGGCTTAGGGTTTCGTGTTCTGGATAAGAGAGGCTATATAGAACCCTAAGGGAGAGAATGAGATGTTTATATAGTGCACAAAGCCCTGGACTTAGGGTTTCCCAATCCAGACCGGACTCGTCGAGTCCACTCTCCGACTCGTCGAGTCGGTTACTTACTCTTCAACCCGAATCTCGCTCGAACTCATCGAGTTCCACCCTGGACTCGACGAGTTGACCCTATTTGACTTAGGTCTTTCCTTTCCTTTCTTGGTCTTTCTGATTATGTGTGTTACAATATCTCTTTCCCTTGAATGAACCACCGGATCCTACCCATCTAAGATCCCTTAACAATACAATCCCCCTAGCATCTCCTATGCTCTAATAACTCGTGTAAAGATAAACGAAAACTCATAATAAAAGATGAACAAAAGATAGGAGAAAAGACATACCAGTCGTCACCTATGGCGTTGTCCTGGTCTCCTCGACCATAAGCCGATAAGCATGCCCTTGAGCCTTCGGAGGCTCTGCTCTACCCTGACCCCCGTCAGTAATCCTCAAAGTGGCTGGTGTTGGGGCCTACACTGGCCTGGCAGCCAAAAGAGGACAATGGGCCTTCATATGGCCCACCAGATCACAATGATAATAGAGTCGGACTCTGGCAGCTGGAGTCAGTTATCTGCAGTCCTTGGCTATGTGAGCCTCCTTGCCACACTTTTGGCACCCAGAATAAGACCAGCAACCTCTATTATGCACCTTGTTGCACTTCCCACAAGTGTGACTCCTCTGACTTCCCTCTCGATAATCAGTGGCCCTCAACCGTTTCGGCGCAGGCTAAGACTGCACCAGGGTCTGCCTCTGCTCCCTCAGCTGGAGCTCGATCTCTGACACACGCCGCCTGGCGGCCTCCTGTAGCTCCAACAAGGTATCACATCTCTACACCTTCTTGAGCATACTCAGATACCGGGTTATCTGAGCCTTCTCCGAAGCAAACTCAGGGCAAAACATCGCCCTCTCCATAAACATCCTGGTGATCTCCGTCACCGACTCTCAATGATGCTTCAGCTCCAAAAACTCATGAGCCAACCTCTCCCGCTCCACCCACGGAACATAACTAGTACTGAATATGTCCCAGAACTGATCCCAAGTAACCGTAGCCCGCTGCACGTCGGAGTATGAACCCGTAGTCAATCTCCACCAATCTTTTGCATCGAGCCTCAACAAGGTCAAAGCACATCTCACCCTCTGATCAGTAGGGAATGAACATGTGAAGAAACATCCCTACACATCCGACAACCATCTCGTAGCAACGATCATATTCTGATCCCCGTCGAAAGTAGGGGGCTTTGTATTATCGAAGTCCCAGTACTGAATGCCCCGACCGGATCCTCTCCCTGCCGCTGCTACAACCGATGTAACTACCATGACAGCCATCTCTGCAAGAGTTGCATAGCGTTCATCAAAGTACTCAACCATGGCAGACTTGATCGACCAAAACATTTTAGTTAACTGAGCCCGAAACATAACAACAACCTCATCATGCAGGATCTCACGAATCCTGGCATCCAACTCCTTCGTCCTCATCTGACCAATGACCTCGGGTGGTGTTGATCCATCCTGACCACCCTCTCCTGACCCTGATCCCGAACCGGATCCCGCCCCGAAGCATCTCGTAACCACCATATTGAAATACATCTAAAAAGAACACTAGACATTCCTCATAAAAACACAAAAACTTGCTCCCAACCAAAAACCTAGGGGTTGTGACTTCCTTGATACGCGTATGGGTCTTGTGCTTTCAGTAGTACGGGCCCATACTACCTTCCATACCTACCTATATTTGTCCCAAGTATCGCTACAACACCCTAATAATACACATAAACATAGCGAGCGCTCAATCCTCACTCCTAGAGGGAAGCTAAATATCTCATACTGACCTACCGGTCCTACAACCCACCCATCCATGAAACTTCCACCAACCCTGCAACACTAGTGTATGTTAGTCATGTATAACGCTGGACCCTATAGACTTTCGAATATCCAATCCTACCCTAAGCTCCCAATCAGACAAGAACAGAACATAAGGCCAAATCAAACATTCTCAGGCCAAAAGATCTTAGTTATGTATAACCGTGATGCATACACTAAATAGCTACAGTAATGATGTCAATTTCATATAAATAGAACCCTAGGCTAGCAGGCATCATGTAATCAGGCAATTCTATCACGCAATTCCTGAAGATCCCTAGCCTAGTACTAGCATGTTGTTCTATCATATCACATAATATCAAATAACTATATGGTATTTTGGGGTCTACTTACTGGCTCTGGCTGATCGTACACCCTGCACCCTCCCTTACTTATTTTGAAAACAAAAAAAATGTTTTGAAAATATTTCCTTGATTTTAGACTGGATTCACACGAATGTTCCTCCAATTCACTCAAACCAAGGCTTGGATACCAACTTGTAACGCCCAAAAATTTCAAACCAATTTAAACTTTCAAAAACAACCCAAGTTCCATTAGTTATTACAAAAAGGTTTCCAAATAGTTTATTATCAGAGTATCCCGGAAACAACATCATAAAAGTAAGGAGCGGTACGATCACACCTTTGCATTGCCATAATCTCCCGATGTACTCGAAACAATAAACACAAACTATAAGCTCGAAATCTTAGTGAGTTACCCTTAAAATACCCATACACATACATAAATGAACAACATACTATGGGTCCAGTCAACCATCGTGTTGGAATACCCCCGGCCCTCAACCATCAGGTTGGAATGCCAACATACTACAAGTCCAATCATCCTTGGGATGGAATACTCCTAGCCCACAACCTTTGGGTTCGAATACCCACACTCCTACACAAACAATAACTACTATGGGTCCATTCATGCATCATGATGGAATACCCCAGGCCCTCAACCATCGGCTTGAAATGCCAACATACTACAAGTCCAATCATCCTCGGGATGGAATACTCTTGGCCCACAACCAGCGGGTTGGAATGCCCACCTACTATGAGTCCAATCATCATCGGGATGGAATACTCTTGGCCCACAACCATCAGGTTGGATTGCCCACATACTATCAAATAAACATGTGCACCTATATAAGATAATCATATAACAATCTACTAAACAACATACTAGGTCCCTATCATCCTCGGGATGGAATACCCTCAATTACCATAACAAACATGTGCGCATATAACAAGTAATCTCCTACCAACATACAGACAGTCAGAACTAACCAATCGTACTAGCACGTGACCATCCTATCTACCGGGATACCAAGCTATCATATCACCATAGTAACTATCTCAAATAACAAATCCAAGGGCCGGCCTTGGTGCCTTAGACCCTTGAATATAGTGAGGATAATTCACCTTGAAATGTTGAAATAAAGAGGTAAGATAAAATCCTCTGCTCATGGCCACGAACTCCACCACTTAACACTTGATGAAACCATATCTATAAGTGCCCAATTTACCAGAATACCCTTGGAAGTCAAACTGGTCAACTCTTGGTCAAAGTCAAAGTCCTGGTCAAAGTCAACCTTCGTGGTTGACCTTACTCGCCGAGTCAACTTAGTTACTCGCCGAGTTCATGAAATCAGAAACCCCACAACTTGTCACTCGACTCGCCGAGTCACCCCATGACTCGTCGAGCCCTTCAATCCGAGTCCTAGTCTGTCCAACTCATTAAGTCCACTCAACTCTCTGATCTGCATTATAACCAGATTGGTTAGGGTTTGCGACCCAACTCGTCGAGTCCAGGAACAGACTTGCCGACTTCACTTAAGTCATCCCCAAACAGATGATTTCAGTCCATCCCACTGCTTCCAACTCATAGATCTAGACTCCTAGGGCTAGTTTTACACGTAAAGTTTCCAACTTTACGTGCATTCAAGTAGGAATGACAATGGGGCGGGTTCGGGGCGGGTCATGGTTTCCGAAACCCACCCCAATATCTTTTGGGTATCTTATCGGGACACCCCGTTGGGTTCGGGTTTTCCCGTCGGGTTTTGGGTATCTTATCGGGTTTCGACGTTATACTAAAACTTATTTGATTTAAGTTTAGTGTAATACGTCAAAACATAAAAAAAGATCATTCACACCGGATTGTTAATAACTAAAAAGATTGTCCACAATGAATGCGTGCAATTTATATATATATATATATATATATATATATATATATATTAATATATATATATATATATATTAGATATGGTAAACTTCAAGGGTATTCTGGTAAATTGGGCACTTATAGATATGGTTTCATCAAGTGTTAAGTGGTGGAGTTCGTGGCCATGAAACCTTCCCTTTACTTCGCATTCCCATACGGCGATCAACATTAGCATACTAGCAGTTTACCATCTAGGGATACGACGGTCGAGATTAGAAGTTTACCATCTAGGGCTTCGACGTTGCCCCTCTTCCTACAAATCCGTCTCGTTCTCAACAGTCGACAGGTATGATTATCGGATTTTTTTTTGTTTTACTTCAACTATGAATCTATGATTGAATGTTACTGGAATTAGATGTTGTAACCATTTGTCAAAATCAGTAATTGAAATCGGCAGCTCCTCAAAATTTCATATGTTTGAATTCTAAATTATGTGCATGTCGGCAGCATCCTGTCATTCCTGTGATCGAATGAATTTCTTGTTTTTTTTGTTTTACTTCAACTATGAATCTATGATTGAATGTTACTGGAATTAAATGTTGTAACCATTTGTCAAAATCAGTAATTGAAATTGGCAGATCCTCAAAATTTCATATGTTTAAATTCTAAATTATGTGCATGTCGGCAGCATCCTTTCATTCCTGTGATTGAATGAAATTGATATATATGTATATATGTTCAAAAGCATCCTATGCAACATGTTTGTATGTTCAAAAGCATCCTATGCAACACGTTTGTATTTTATGTTGGAAACGAGCAAAATGTTCTTGTAGTCAACTGGATTTAGATTTTATTAAATTTGTGTTTAGATTTTATTTCAAACTAGAAATTATCCCTCCCCATGACAATATGCCAACATGACATTTATGATCTCCAACATAATAAGGTCTAGGATTCAAACCACAAACATGACAATATGCAAAAGTTGATGTATCTTTATTTTGTATTATTTTCTTATGGACCCCAGTTACCAAATTGATGTAACTATGATTTGTATTGTTTTCTTATGAAGATTCAATGGATGATGGAGGGTCTACAGCAAGTCTATTAAGTCCAAACAAAGGACCGGGGGTTGAAACAGGTGTTGGGATTGATAATCCGTCATCACAATCAGTACATGGTATGGATCACACAACCACTCTAAATGAAGATACAAGAAGTCAAATTCCTAATGAAAATGAAAGTGTGAGAGAAAAAAATAACGAAACCGATGAAGATGAAGTACAATTAACGAGAAAACGGAAAAAAACATCAAAAGTATGGGACGACTTTGTTGTAGTTACACTCCGGGATGGCACGAAAAAAGCTGAATGCAAACATTGTAACTCAAGGTTGGCTATTACTGGTTTAGGTCCTACATCATCATATAAAAGACACCTAAACAGTTGCATCCCCCATAAATAATCGCTAAAAAACCAACAAATACTAAATTTTCAGCCTAGTGGGTGTGATGTGGATTATGTGCCACCATTGATCGGACCGGATACAAAATATGATGAAAACAAGATGAGGGAGGCCATAGCTAATTGGATACTAAGTACTGAGCAACCGTTTGCTACTGTGAAAGATGTCATGTTTGTGAAAATGATGAAGACAGCTACTCCATTGTTTGAGAAAGTAAGCAGAGTTACAATTACATCAGACTGTTTTAAGGTATACGAGCATGAGAAGAAAAGGTTGAAAGCCCTTACAAAAGCTGCCTCTAAAATCAGTTTAACAAATGATTATTGGAAGTCCTCGCATCAGAAAATTGAGTATATGGTTATTACTACACACTTTGTAGATCATAATTGGAGGTTTAACAACTTGCTCAATTTTAATATTTAATTATTTATCTTTTTCTTTATATCATATTTTAATTTATATCTCAATGTTTTTCTACAGATTACAGAAACGTGTATTAAGTTTTGTACATGTTCCTCCTCCTCGTACTGTGGTTGATATTGCTGATGGTATTTACAAGTGTTTGCAAGAGTGGGAAATTAAAGATAAGATTTTCACCATCTCAGTTGACAACGCAACTTATAATGACAAAGCTTTAAGAAGATTGAAAGAAACTTTTTCGCGTGTACGAAAACTTTCATGTGGTGGTAGATTGTTTCATATACGATGTTGCGCACACATATTGAATCTTCTAGTGAAAGATGGTCTTGCAATAATTGATCATATCATTGGTGATGTTCGTGAGGGTATAAAGTATATTAACAATTCGGAGGGTAGACGTCTAAATTTTTCAAAGGCTGCGCATCAAATGCAAATACGTGATCGGAAGTTAATGCTTGATGTTCCAACACGATGGAATTCAACCTATGATATGTTGTGCATGGCTTTAAAGTTCAAAGATGATTTCCCAAGGTATACTCAAATATACCTTAAAGTTTTTAACACATGTTCATATTCACTAACACTTTAATTGTGGTTTTCTCGGGTATGCAGAGTATGAACCACATTTTCATCACTTACCAACTGACGAAGATTGGGAAAATGTTCAAAGCGTATGTGAAATTTTGAAGGTTTTTAAGGTTTGTGTTTAATATGCATAATATTTTATAAATAAATGATTTTCTTTGTTGACTAAATCCAACAATTATGCTTAGGTGTGCACGAATATCATCTCGGGCAGTGATTATCCTACTGCTAATTTATATCTAATTGAAGTGTTTAGAGTGAAGCAAACTCTTGATAAAGGTTCATTATCTACAAACGATTTTATTCATGTGAAGAAAATGAAGGAAAAGTTTGACAAGAATTGGGGTGAGTGCCACCTTGTAATGGCAATAGCTTATGTGTTAGACCCACGGTTCAAGATGAAGTTAGTTGAATTTTGCTTTCCAACACTTTATTAAAATTCAGACGAGAACATTAAAGAAGTGAAGAATGCACTTTATGAAATGTATTCAGAGTATTTAGAGATGCATGATACATTAGTTAGGGAATCTACAGCACATGGAAGCGAACATGAAAGAAATGTTTTAGGGTTGAATGAAGGTACATCACTTGGATCTGGATGGGAGGCATTTGGAGAGTTCATAAAGACTGTAGACTTGGAGAGACCAGAAAAGTCAGAGCTTGATTTATTTAGAAGAAGGTGTTTATAGGGAGAAAGGACAAACAAGAATGGAATAATTTAATGCTTTAGAGTGGTGGAATGTGCACAAGTTAAAGTACCGTGTTTTATCATTGATGGCTAGAGATGTACTTGCAATCCCGATTTCTACGGTTGCATCTGAAGCAACTTTTAGTGCTGGCGGTAGAGTTATTGATCCATATCGAGCTTCATTGGGGTCCGACACTGTACAAATGTTGATTTGCGGAGGGGATTGGATTAGGCAAGTTCATGGAGTCAAGAAAAAATTAAAGGTATATTTAAAAAAATCAAAACCACATTATAATTGTTATTTTAATAGTTTAAATTATTATTTGTCAACCTTTTTATTTTGTAGAAGGAGGAGTTTCCTATTGAGGTTTTACTGCCTGAGGTGAACACAAAGTAATTGAAGGTAATTAGATGTGTTAAACAACAAATTCTTAATCTGAAAAATATTTCAAAAAATGATTCCTTTGTACATTTTGCAGGTTTTGTGTATCTGAGGAGTGAAGTTGCATAAATGAAGATTTTTCTATTTCTGGTCGTTCAGTAATTAAGAGTTTAACTACTATTTTTGTAATTTGAGCTTTTACTCTTTATGTTCTTATATTTGGTTATATTTTAGACATTAAATCAATGCAAATGGAGAATCTATGAATGTCTGTTTTCAAGTTAGAATTTGGATTATTCCCTTGAATATATGATAATAAATTAAACGAGCCCGAAAACCATAAACGAGCTCGAATCGAGCCTAAGCTCATTTAGGCTCGCATGACAAACTAAACGAGCCGAGCTCGAGCTTCTTATTTTTCCTACGAGCCGAGCATGAGCTTTGAAATTGGGCTTGAAACGAGCCGAGCTCGAGCTCGAGGCAACATACAATCATACGAGCTCGAGTCGAGCTTGGGTATGTTCGGGCTCGGCTCGGCTCATTTACACCCCTAATATATATATATATATATATATATATATATATATATATATATATATATATATATATATATGTATATATATGTGTGTGTGTGTGTGTGTGTATATATATATATATATATATATATATATATATATATATAATTGGGACGGGTCGGGTCGGGGCGAGGATAACCCACTCCCTGCCCCAAACCCGATAGTGACCCGTTACCCGACCCGAAATAATCGGGTTTCGGGTTTCCCCGTCGGGTTCGGGGTTTTTTGCCATCCCTACATTCAAGGTGGTATTTGCTCAACACAAGCTAGAGAAAAGGTTCAAGACAAGGATGCTCACAAATATGCCAAAGGGCTAATACTTTATGCTTCCAATGACTCAAACAAGTCTAGATCTGAAGTTGCAACCCCATATCTAGACCCAAAACCCGAAATGGATCCTAGCTATGCTAAAAAGCCCCAAATCGTCATCCGTGAATAGATCTAGAAGGGAAAACTCAAGGTCACGAATTGTTACCTCAGAAATGTGCCCAAGATGAAGTAGATTTTGGATCTACACGAACTCCTTGATGCTAGCCTCTTGATTTACAAGTTTCCTTCACTATAATCATCTTCCAAAGCTTCAAATCACTTAACAATGGAGGTTTACATGTTTTAGGGTTTACTGACTCTTAAGGGGTAACAAAGAGGTTGACGTGAGGACATAAGGTCCTTTAAATAGGGTGTAAACCCTAAAATTTAGGGTTTTCTCTTCCCAGCACTGACTCGTCGAGTCCCGCCGCCGACTCAACAAGTTGGATCACTTAACACATGCCCCACATCCGCTCCGACTCGACGAGTTAAGACACCTACTCGTCGAGTCTACTCCTTTATTTACACATAACACCCTGAACTTATATTCTTGAACTTGGGATGTTACAATGTGAGAGAGATTCATCAACTACTTCCCTTTTAGAGTTGTTATCCATTAGGGTAAACTAGTATGAGCTTATACAACTAATTGATTTAAATGAATTGGGCTTCCTTATAAGAATTAGTTGGATTTAATTTAAAATGGATCATAAACTATGGGCTGATGAAACTTATTCCTGTAATACGATTAAATGATATTTTGAAGAATATAAATGGAGCTTAGTGAATTCGTAAAGGTCAAGCAAATTCATGTCATGAAATCTAATTTGAAATACATTTGGGTTTAACTATATTTTTATAGAGTTGGCAAAATTATATAACGATTAATCTAACTAATAGACACACAATTTTTGTGCATGACAATGTTTAATGATGGGGTTTAGAAATATATTATGGTCAATGAATCATTTAATATTAATATAATATTAAGTATTATTTCAAGTTCGAGCTAAATATAGATTATTGATATGGGTTGTATTTGTTCAACGGTTTTGGCAATACATCTTAACCGCTATGTGGTTTTATTATGTGTTAACTGCTTCAGGTGACTCTCCATTCGTGATTATTGATATGGGTTGTAGGTGTTAAGCTTTGATTATTCATAATTTCACGGGATAATGACGTGAAAGAGTAACGAACTTTCGACTTTTGTCACATTAAGTCACTAAACTTTTTTTCGTTATCTATTTGCCATTGAACTATTGAAACTGTTCACATTTTACCCTTATGACCGGCTGTTACCGGTCATAAGGGTAAAATGTGAACAATTTCAATAGTTTAGTGGCAAATAGATAACGAAAAAAAGTTTAGTGACTAAATATGAACAAAATCGAAAGTTCGTTTCCCTCTAAAAAGTTCAATGACTAAATGTGAACAAACTTCATATTGTATTATGTTTTAGCAAATTATTTATTTTTGTTAAATTGTAGCAACATTTGTTGATGAAGAAATCTATGAAAAAAAAGCAAAACCCTGAAAATATATTTAAAAACAAAAACAAAAAACCAAAACCGAAATAAAAAACCAATGGTTTGACATTTTCCAAAATAAAAAATCAAAATTTCCAATCTGATTTTGGTTTTACAAAAAAATGAACCATTCTCACTTATGTGAATTATGACCATTGGTTTGGCATGAGGAATTTGTGATATTCCATGAATATGTAGTTACAACATCGTCTGAACTCGTAATTCATAGTAAGGAGTTAGAGTATCATCGCATGAATACGTAGTTACAACATCGTTTGAACTCGTAATTCATCACCTACAGGTTATGGGCATGCTCGTGTTTCCACTGGGTTGTCTAGAATAGTCCGTGGTCGCCATCTATACTCTGGTAGATGACTACATCGCCACATTGTCGGTTAAGGTTATGGTATCTCCTTTCATCCTACATCACATATTCATCATCGTCTGTTTACCTAATTATCATCACCTTTCTATCTTCACCTATCTCTCATCATTTTATTTCATCACACACCAACTATTTCATCTACCCATGTTTCATCCGCAACATATTTGTAGATATAAAATAAATATACCGTTTTAATCTTTTAAAACATGTATAAAATCGTTCATCCAACATAGACAGCAAGTATTCAAATAATATGCACACATAGCACGTAATTTATATAAAATATTTCATATCTATGTAAGATTAAAGTAACTATATATACCATAAAAATCCCATAAATGCTTCCTAACTTCGAACCCTAATGTTTACTCTACTAAAGCTTCATATTCTCGGCTCTCTGGACCTAGAAGGGTCCATATCTATCACACCAAAAAGCTCAAGATAGCTCTTCCTCTCACTCTACACACTCAAGCTCGCTAGGGTTCTCACTTATGGGAAAGGTAGTCGCAATTGAAGGTCGTAAGTGCCTTTAAATATGGCTCGGGCCCAAAGATTTAGGGTTTCTACCAACAGTGCGGACTCGTTGAGTCGCCTCACCGACTCGTCAAGTCCATTCATTAATCCGAGTCATCAGTCGCGACCTTACTCGACGAGTTGAGGCGTCAACTCGTTGAGTCGCTCTTCTTAACTCAAAAGAAAATTACTTAAATTATGATACCTGAAAATCCGGATGTTACATTTTGTTTTTTTATTTCATAGATTTCTTCATCAACAAATGTTGCTACAATTAAACAAAAATAAATAATTTGCTAAAACATAATACAATAGGAAGTTTGTTCACATTTAGTCATTGAACTTTTAAGAGGGAAACGAACTTTCGATTTTGTTCACATTTAGTCACTAAACTTTTTTTCGTTATCTATTTGTCAATATACTATTGAAATTGTTCACATTTTACCCTTATGACCGGTAACAGCCGGTCATAAGGGTAAAATGTGAACAGTTTCAATAGTTCAATGACAAATAGATAACGAAAAAAAGTTTAGTGAATAAATGTGAACAAAATCGAAAGTTCGTTACCCTTTCAAATCATTATCCCTAATTTCACATACAAACTTCGTTTGAGATGAATTGTTTTTTTATTGTGTTACTTGTAACAAAGGCTTTCCATGTACATACTACATTCCCAAATTGGATGCGGGGAAGTTATAATTTTTTTAGTTCCAAAATATATTATTCATTAAAAAATATGAAGAAAAAAAAAAAAAAACTCTATAGTTTTTGTATACAAACTTTATAGGGTAAATTACATCAATCGTCCCTCGTGCACATACCAGAAAGCACATTTAGTCCCTATTTATAAAAATTAACTTGGACTGTCCCTGAGTTTCTTTTTTCTTGCGTGCTTGGTCCCTATTGATATGAAATGACTATTTTACCCTTAGTAATTTCTTTTTTCATTTTCTTTTATTTATTTATCAGTTTTAAATTTAAAAAATAAAAAAATAAATCAAATATCCCCTCTTCTCTTCCATTTCCCCATCTCTGCAACAAGGTTCTCCACAAATAACCCACCACCACCTATCACCGCCTGCACCTCCGACACCACCACCTGTCACCGTCATCTTCTCCGGCACCACCACCTATCACCTTCATCTCGCCAACATAACCATCTATCACCTCCAATAACTCCTCTCACTAAAAGCTAGATATGTCACCACATTTCATTTGCACTTCCGGCGACGCCTGAAGTACCACCCTTCATCTATACTCCGGCCAAACCCTTCTTCTCCGCACCACTATCATTGTGATCTCCCTCACCCTCACCGATAGAAAAGGAACAACAAATCTGCTATTTTCTGCCTTCATCTTTGATTTTAAACCCTAGATCCACCTCCACCTCAGTTCCAAACCCTAGATCTGATGTGCGTTTCGCTGGAGTATTACCTGAGGTTTTCGTGTCGAATTTGTTAGGGAGGAACAAATTTTATTCAGTTTACAAAGGGGTTTGTGGGACAGATTAATTGTGGAAGTGTACGATTGCGAAGAGTTGCAAGGTTGAGGAAGGTAAGTTTCTAGTGGTTTTGCAGTCTCCCTGTGGTGGTTCGGGCCGTGGTGGTGTTAATTTTCATTGATGGTGGTGATTAAGTGTTCTTCAAACAATAGACAGAGAGAGAGGATTCGCCAGAGATGGTGATGGATGTAGAGAGGGTTCATCGGAAAGATTATCCACCGACGGTGGCTTAAGGATGAATGGCTATATGTTTTTTTGAAAACTTTAGAGAAGAAAGACAGTAATGGGAAGGTGGGTTAGGTGGGGAGATGGGTTTGGATATGAAGTGGGACCATATTTTTTTTTCTTTTTATTTTTTACCTAATAATAATAACAATAACATAAATTTAATTATAAAAGAAATACATAAAGGGCATTATGGTCATTTCAAATATGGGCAAGGACTAAAGTCACAATAAAGTCGCATATTAGGGACGAAGCATGCACATTACAACAAACGAGGGACGGTCCGAGTTAATTTTCAAAATTAAGGACTAAACGTGCTTTTCGGCACTTGGATGAGGGACGATTAGTGTAATTTACCCTAACATTTGGGTTCTACGATTAGAAAAAAAAATATCCAACCTTTTTTTTCCACGGTCAACTTAGATTCTCCACTTTAACCTACATAATTCTAAACAAAAACCTTTTTTTTTGGTAGTCTAACCAAATTTTTATGATTGACTACGAAATAATAACTATTCGTCTATTTGAGTCATGTTTTTTTTCCTAACTCTTTAATGTAAATTTTTTTAGTCATCTCTTAATATATATATATATATATATATATATATATATATATATATATATATATATATATATATATATATATATATATATATATAAAGTTCAATAAAATCCTTGAAACACTAATTTAAATAACTTTTTCAAAATTTTCTTATAATTTACTTTTTGTCAAATGACCCTACCATAATAACCAAAAAAATACTTAGAAAAATAAATTAACCGATAAAACCAATGTATTATTACTATTACAAGAAATAAATGTTTGTAAACTTCTTAGGGTTTTTATCATATAGACCCAATTAACTTCTACATTCGGTTTTAAAAGACCAATTATGTTTTCTTAATGGACCCCCAAACTCGAAAATTACTTGTCTTTTATACCTGTTACCCTAAAATTTACATACAATTGTCGGTTACCCATTAATTTATTGCATAGGTGGACAATGTTGTCCACGTAGATACACAATTGGCATGTGACGGATCAGTTTCATTAATAAGCTATTACGAGTGCCCTAAATGAAGACAATATATTCAAGATCATTTCCACTTTATAACATTTAGTTTTCTGGTCACGAACCCTTAAGAATCGATTAGCCTCTCCTTCGATGATATACTCATTTGGATCATGCTCTGAGAACCACACTCTTCTCGCTACTAAGAATCGTGACAATGACATGTGCGCTTGTCGTAATCCAAAGTTAAGTGTAGAAAGGATGTCGATGTCAGATAAGAATCCAACTCGTAGATTTCGCAACTGCATTGACTCATTGTGACATCATCATTTTCACGGTCAGAAAAGACCGATTTGTTTATGTTTTGTTTTATAAAATTGGAGTAATCTTTTGATTAAAAGAATTGCGGAATTTGTTCTCAAAACAAAATATGATAAAATTTATCAAAACGTTTCTCAAAGAGAATGTATTTTCATTAAATAATAAAACATTGAGATGTCATGTTCTGATACAGACACATAAGCATAAACAAAACTTACATTTAATTACACAAATGATTTACATCTCCTTTAATTTCTCAGTGAAATAAGTCTTCATATTTATACCTGTGATACAAAGAAAACTGAGAGGGTCAGGCTTGGGAGCCTGGTGAGCATATAGGGTTTTCAACCCACAATAATATAATTATTATACTTAATTATCAAACAATCTACCCAATTACTCATCCCTATTATATTCTTTAATTCGTTATGTTTTCCCCTAAGAATCAACAATCCTTCAATCATCCACTCTTAAGGATTGACCTAAGGAATTGACACAAAATCCATCGCTACATAAGGCGCATCTGCCAAGGTTATCCTTTAAGCGCCTCTGCCCGGATTACAACATACACTATTAGGCGCATCTGTTGACATTATGACATTCTATTTTAGGTACATGTGTCGACATTATCCTTTAAGCGCATCTTCCACGATTACGACATTCACTATTAGGCGCATCTGTCGATATTATTCTTAAGCGTATCTACTAGTATTATGACATTCTCTATTTTGTGCATCTGCCAAAATTATTTCTAAGCGCATCTGCTAGTATTATTACATTCACTATTGGTGCATCTGTCAATATTATTCTTAATCATCTTTCGCACCTCATTATTTATCTACCCATGTTTTTCCCAACATAATAGTAGATATAAAATACATATACAGTTTAACTTATTTAAAACCTGTACCAAACATTACATCCAACACAAATCTCAAATAAACGAACAACTTATTAACACATACACGTATTTTATAGTCAATTCTTCGTATTCAACACTCATCTCAGATAAACAAACAACTTATTAACACATAGCACGTATTTCATAGCAAATACTTAATATTTATGTGTTAGAAGAAAGTAACTATACACCCACTTGATCAGAAGATGATCAGATAGTGCTACGGCTTGTAGAAGTAGTATTATTCAGTGAAACCGGGTTATCTTCACAAAAACCGGGCTTCTCGCGGGCAGAGCTTCGGCTCGGGAATCTCACTTTTCGGGATCTTCGAGGGCTCGGGACTCGCTTCGAGTCTCGGGAATGATGACGGGGCTTCGGGGTATTTTTGCACGCAAAACGAGGTAAAAACGCGAGAGAAAGGGAAGAATGGAGCACCAAAATTCAGCAGCCCTCAACATTTATAGGGTGCTGGAATAAGGATTACGTTAGGCGTAACCTGGAAAAGGTCGTTGACTCCCCCCACCCCCCCCCCCTCTCTGGATAATATCGAAATTTATAATTAAATTTAATATTTTAATTATTTAATAAACTTCAAAAATTCATATCTTCCTCATACGAACTCCGTTTTTGAAGTTCTTTATCTCCATGCGTAGGCGAGACTACGCTCTACAACTTTCGTTTAGACTCTGTTGGCTAATTTTGATTTTATTTTAATTATTTATTTTTAGTAGGTCGGGACAAGAAAATCCCGTTATAAATTCATAACTTCTTCATCCGACGTCCGTTTTCGTCTTCGATTCTCGTTTAGATTGCTTCGGCTAAAAACCACTTGATCTTAAATCGAGTATTCAGGCTGCATATCGCTAAGTCGAAACTTAGAAAAATCATAACTTCCTCATACGAAGTCAGATTTGGACGTTCTTTTTATGCACGCTCATGGTTTAATGAATTGTACGAGTTTAGTTTAGATCACTAAGGCTAAATATCGCTCTAACGTAAATTCACTTTTTACGTCATTCAGCGTTGTGTCGGTTCTGTCGCGAAACTTCGACATGTCATAACTTCTTCGTTATAACTCGGATTTCGGCGTTCTTTATATGTACAGAATCCTTGTAACATATACTATAACTTAGTTAAGATTATTCATTCTAAATAATCTTTCATCAGAAATTCATTTTTGACGTTTATCGTCTCTAAATTGACTAGCCCTAATTTACGGGCGTTACAATTGACTCTTTGGTAAGCATCATCATCTTTAAACCTATTGTCGACATTGTGGAATTAGGGTTTATCATACAATTGAGATACTGTTGATTTTAAGGTTTACTGCTCTTAATTAAGTTGATAGTGGAACGAGCTTGTTGTGTGTGTGACTAGATATTTCGTTGGCATGTATGTTTGTAGGTGGATATGGCACCTGAGAAGTGTATATACTTCAAGTAGATCGACGATGACCTGACACCACACTACAAGAATGCATTTAACAATATCAAGTATGAGTTGCAACTAATAAAAGACACCAATTACGCTACATGACTAGAGATAAGGGTAGCTTTGCTGAAGAACCTGAATGTTGAAGCCACTGCTGCTAAAGAAATTATTACTGGTGAGTTAGCCATGGTCGTTGAAGAAAACAAACAATTGAGGGGTGAGTTGAAGTTCGTGAGGATGAAGCTCAAGATTACTATGATGTTTCTTGTGCTTCTTGTTTTTGTGTTGATGATGTAGAAGGCAAATATGGTGGGATAGAAATGCTTAGGGCTAAGGGGTTGGGGGTATTTTATGGTTTTTGGTGGTATAGATGATCTCCCTTTTTGTAAACTTGGGGTTGGGGATATGAAGATCTTCTGTCGTTTTTGGTGGGTAGGATATAGGTTAGTATTTGTATGGATGTAAATGTCTTTGTCTGGTAAATGCCCCTGTAATTTAAGCTACTTTTGTATGCACCATGTACTTTTATATCTAATGGAAACATGCATCTTTTTGTTACTATACTTTTGTTCCACTGAATGGTCTTGTTAAGTGCAATTGAATACTGATAGGAATTGGTTATTGTGGACCAAAATAATTGAATATAATGCATATCACATGGCTACAACAGACAAGTGAAAGTGATTGAGTTTGGGAGGAGTGTATATTTGTGGACCAATACAAGTAAAAGGCATTAGGTATTATATTCAAATGAGGACCACACATATAAAAGGGAACATTACATGGGATCCACATCCGGATTGAAAGTGATTAAGTTTTGGGAGGAGGTACATTTGTGGACCAACATAAGAATTGAACACTGATAAAATAGTACCATCACATGTGATATTAGATCAATAAGTCATCAAGACAGATTATGTACCATCCTCAAATTTCAAGACTAAAAATTTCATTTTAAATATGTTACTTATAGAACAGTTTACTGAAAAAACTCATTGATATCATAACATCCCATATTCCCATAAATCAAATGTCATAAAACATGTTGTAGAATAATAATAGTGTCAGAGTACAATCCCAAGAACATCATAGTGTGGAAATCATGTGTGTGCGATGCGTTTCTACCGTGCCGGCTCCTTCCCCTTCGTTAAAGAGGTACCTGAAACAATACTAAAAACTATAAGCACAAAGCTTAGTAAGTTCCCCCATCATACCACATACCCTACACAACACATACTGTCAGGCATATCTGGGTGCCCAACCTACCCTGTTGAGCATACCGGGGTGCTTAACCTACCCTTACCAGGCATACCGGGGTGCCTAACCTATCCATGTCAGACATACCAGGGTGTCCGACCTATCTCTCCGGTTTATCTCAACCAATTACGGGGAATATTTCACCCTACTACTACCACATAAAAACATAACATAATCATGTTGTCAGGCATATTGGGGTGCCTAACCTACTCCCTGGCCCTATCGGCTGGATATCGAGACTATTCCCCCTCTTACCACTATCACAAAACATCATATCAGACTAGCACATAAACATAACAGACAGTAGCAAACCAGAATATTATCACTAAGACAATCATCTTGACTATAATTAACTACTAGTGGGCCGCCATTAGTGCCTTCGACCTACTTCTACTGGAAGGTAACTCACCTTAGTGTCGTGAAGTGTCTGAATTGTCCATGCTGTCGGGATCAACTCTTCCGAATTCCTACACGTAACAATCCTCTTTAATTACTATTTCATGGCCAACTCGGGTCAAAGTCAAAGTTAAGGTTGACACCTTAGTCAAAGTCAACATCTGGTTGACCTAACTTGCCGAGTTGACCCCACAACTCGTTGAGTTCCATAATCCTGAGAATGCTAAAACTTCGAACCTACTCGCCGAGTTCTCCTTTAAACAAAATCGTGACCTTCTACAACTGACTCGCCGAGTTCATCTTCATCCGGGTTAAAGTGTTTAGTCCTTGAGTCGTCGAGTTCTTCTTGAACTCATCGAGTTCGTCTTCATATGGTTAGGACATTGTCTTGAACTAGCCGAGTTCATCCTTGAACTCGTCGAGTTCTTCGATATTCAAACCTCTATTCCAGTCTATCATGTTGAGTCCTCTCATAGACTCAACCAGATCGATCATAAGCCAAAAAAAAGGTTGGGGAACCATACCCCGACTCACGGAGTCCCATGGATGACTCGTCGAGTCCCCCAAAGTCCATGTCCATATAATTGATTTTAGTTGAGCTCGATACATCCATATCATAGATCTGACCTCCTAGGGTCCATATTACACATAAAGTTACAAACTTAACGTTCATGCATGGGGGTATTTGGCTCAAATGACCCTAAAGTGAGGTTATATGATGAATGAGACTCCCATGGACATAAAGTTGGCACCTTTATGCCATGGGAATCCTCAATGGTTCCAGATCTGAAGTTCTACGCCTTTAGAACCACAAAAACCTGAAGTTGGCTCTACTAAAGCTTAGAAAAGGTAGAATTTTAACCCTAACTAGAGATCTAAGAGATAGATGGTCAAGGTTGAAGCTTTTTACCTTTAATGAGTTGGTAATGAAGCAAAACCTTTGGATCTACTTGCTTCTTCTGGAACCCCCAAGCTTCCACTTCTTCTTCAAGCTTCAAACAACCAAAACACACAAAAATGGCTCAAGAACACTCCAAATGCTTTAGGGTTTCGAGTTAGGGCTTTTCTGGATTGTGAGAGATGATGGAGGCTGAATTGGGACAAGATAAGCCGTTTAAAAAGGGTGCAAACCCTAAATATTAGGGTTTCATCCAGGCATGCCTACTCACTGAGTCGGGCTCCCGACTCGTCGAGTAGGTTACTTAAAACCCACGTCTAATGTCTAGTCTAATCGACGAGTTGGGCCTCCAACTCGTCGAGTCCTAGTGTAAAACATGCAATTATTTAAATATAAAATACGTATCGGGAACCGGGTGCTACAAATTACATAGGATTCAAAAGACACAAATGTTGCATCCATGTGAAGTTATAAAAAAGGTCAAAAGACAAAAATGTTCCCCATGTAGCAACAACATAAACTAGTACACAACATAAAGGTTCAAAACACGACACATGTCTAAAGCGACAAATCCTAATATATATCCAATGCATTTGTTGTTGAGTTGCCTTCACCATTTTTCCCATACACTGCTTTTGCAAGTTTGGTTTTTAAAAATCTCTCAAAAGGCTTTCTTGTTCAACAACCAACCCTACACCCCTTGCTTTAACCTATATATAATAAAATTACCATATTACCCTTCCATTCAAAATACTAAAAACAGTATTAGGGGTATACTTGGAAAGTTTTAAATAAGAAAATTACCATATTACCCTTTCATTCAAAATACTTAAAACAATATTAGGGTATACTTGGAAAGTTTTAAATAAGAAAATTACCACATTACCCTTCCATACAAAATACTTGAAATAGTTTTAGGGGTATACTTGGAAAATTTCAAAATACCTTTTTTTTCGAACACCATGCACTCCACTACCTTCACCGCCATGCACACCACCTTCACCACCATGCACACTTCCTGCACCACTATTCATTGATCCATGCACACCTACTGCACCACCATTCATTGACGCTTCACCTACAGATTCCTGTAGAAGATAACATGTCAATAATTAAGAGTTACAATTTTTCTGACAACATCATTTGAGTATACTTGTGTAGTCTTGGTTATCTTTGATCTTTTCACTCTGAGCTTGACTGGCTTATTTGTTGTGAGTCGAGTTACCTTGTTGTGGCCAGGCATATGAAAAGCACTGCACACAATGGGTTTACCCTTCTTTGATACTTTATGCTTCCCCATTTTCTCTGTCACGTCTCTCTTCCTTTTTGTTGTAGGTATTCCAGACATCCTTATTCTTTGGGGAGGTAAGGGTGGGGTAAATGATGTATGTGGCCACATGTTACTACCATTCATAGGCAATATATTATTCAAGTATGTTTTATTGTAGTTTAATCTACAAAACATAGGATCCACATAGGTGTCCACATCCTTATTCATAAATAAGATTGTAGCAATTGAATTGGCACACCCATATCTATTTAGTTTCCATAACCTACAAGAACATATCATGCTGTCAAGATCCATATCATAAGCTTGACCATCATTTATTGTCTCAAATTTGTTTAGTCCACTTGGGAGCACTTGCAAGTACCTAGCTTTAATCTTTAAACCATTCAGTAACTGCCTTGTTATAGTACTTACATCCTTTGTCCGTTTTGTGTGTTTCAAGATAAACATCCTCTCCATGATATATAACCCTAACTCCTCCAACGTAGTGATCATTGGTTTCCTTTTGGCTTTCACGATTACTGCATTAAAGCTCTCAGAAAGACCATGCTCCACTGCAGCGTATGCCCTCCTTACCTCATAAAATGCTATTGACAAGGTCTTTGGTTCATTTTCCATCAAGTAGTTATGGGCTTCCGGACTTAATCTTTCATTTTTTTCATGAATACATTGAAAGATTGTGGTGTTGTTGCATTGTAAGCCTTCTAAAAAAGGTTATAAAAAATAGCCCCTGCAAACCTCATCTTAAAATCTGCAACAATGTGCCTTGCACATTGTCGATGCTCAACACAAGGAAGCACATCCTTAATTGCCTCCATAAGACCCTTGTGTTGGCCATACATTAAGGTGAACCCAATGCCCATACCTAGTTCAAGATCATCTCTCAGCAACTCCTAAAACCACATCAAGTTTTCCTTATTCTCAACACATACTATTGCCCATACAACTAAAAATATGTGGTTGTTAGCATCTCTACCCACAGTGCACAATAACTCCCTATTGCTATACCCATAAGGAAACATCCATCTATCCTTAACACTTTTCTACAACCTTCTAATAAACCAGATTTCACATTAGCAAAACATACATATAACTTACTGAAGTAATTCAAACCATCAAGCATGCATTGAACATCTATTTTGACCGTTGAACCTAGAATGTTTCTTCTAATTTATTCCCCATAAGACCATAATTTTGCATACCCTCAATAAGATTCATGGCATGTGCCTTTGCTCTTCTGCATTGACTTAAACTAATTTGTATTCCAAACTTCTAGATGACCTCCAATCTCAATTGTCTAATTGTTAACTTTTGTCTATGCAAAATTTCCTTAGTCTAATGTTCTCCCATCTAAGAGTATGTAACAATTGATCCTAGTTTGTAGTTTCTAGCACAATTATGTTTAATCTTCAAGGACTTGATTTGAAATGAGACCTCCTGCCTCATCCATGTAGCCCATAACATGAATGGGCGAGCTCATTTGTAACACACCACCACTAACCTTTTACTATCATTCCTCTTGAAGCATAGTTGGTATCCATTTGCCACAACATAGTTACATAACATGTTTTTTAGCTGCTGTGGACTTTCAAATTTCATCCCAATAACAGGTACTTGCCTTTTCCATTGCAAATCAGGGTTGAAAATGGAATGGATTTCAACATCTTCTTCTTCAACTTCATTGTCACCAGTATCACCTTCTGGAGGACATAACTTACTAAGAAACTCATCCCCACTCGTCTTGTTCAAAGGTATTTTGTCAATGTTAATTACTTCATCTTCAAGACCTACTTTGGGATGGGTTTCATCAAGGGTAGTGTTTCCTTCATTTCTAGGTACACCATCATCTTCAAGGCCACTTTCATTATCTTCACTAACAACCAGATTCATGTCATCATCCCACCATTCCTCCAACCCATTCCCATTATGATCAACATAAACATAATTTCCCCGTATTTATACCTGATATCTATAAATTGGGCAAAATCCAAATCATCTACAATGAGACGAATCCCTCTAGATAAAAGGGATGTTAGGTAAGCAGTAATAGACGTTTTGAAACTCTTCCCCAATAGCCCTATCAAGAAAATAAAAAAAGTCCCTTACATCCATACCTGCCCGATCAACATCAATGAAGAGGAACTAATTCCCACCAACATATCCAGAAGGATATCGAACAAATACACCATTGTATTGTAGATGAACTCTCAAATATATAGATTCGTTATCGTTCTCAGCCATGCAACAATGAAACAATCTTCAAAGAGTAGAATACCTTTGACAACAACACTGTAATCTCAATAGTGACTAAGATGGTTAAAAACCATAGTTCAAATCTTCATTACTCTTATTATAAAACGTATGACTATGGAAAATGAATAATTTTTTACCCGTTTGTACACTATGGAATAACATACTTGTCACAATTAATAATTGGCCATCAAAGTCAACGATCACGTCACCTATTTTACCGGCTAAATAAATTTGGAAATGAATAAGGGTATGATAGATAGCTAATTTTTGAGTTTAAGGGCCCATAAAGGCAAAAAAAGAAGAAGCAATATTGGTCTTTTAAAACCAAATGTAAAAGTTTGTTGGGTATCCGAGGCAAAAAACCAAACTTCTTACATGATAAATACAAGATAAATAATGTACTTCGAACCAGAAAACATCTAGTTCAACAATATCAGTTGATGTTTTATCTTCTTGAGATTGAATGTTCAAGACTTTTTAGAAACATATGTGGATTTAGAAGTAGTTTATAAGATGAGAAATTAAATTTCATTATACAAATGTCAAATGATAACATATGTCATATTTGATTTTTTTAATAATATTTTAATCCATTTGTTATCATAAGAAGATATTTAATTTTTTTTATAAGATTAAATTAGTTTGCGTTAAAAAAAATATATTTCGAATTGAATGAAAAATAAATGTTTGTAATATTCTTACAAGATAAATAATGTTTTTGGAATTAAATAAAATTAAATGTTTGTAAGAAGTTCTTACAAGATAAATAAATCGGAAAACCTACGGTACTATTTTGAAAAAAAAGAGGGGGTATATCTTATCAAAAAATTCAAAGGCAAAATATCTCACGAATTTAGGGAACCCACGCGCCCCTCCACCTTCTCTTTCCTCCAATGGCTTCTCGAATTTGACCTAGCTCATACATGCAAAAACTTCTATCTTTTTCAGAGACCATCTCAAATCAATCACAAATAGTTTTGTGTTCTTCTTCGTCATCATCCGTCAATCTTATCTGAACCCCTCTGCGGAAATCGGTTGTTTTTATTTCTGTTTAGGTTAATTTATCGAGGGCCAAGTGATTATGCTTAGGGTTTCAGCATAGATGATGGTAGATTCAGTAATTAGTAGGTTTTTGTTATTATTATGTATCAATTGTATGGATAGAGAATGCCGGAGGTGCGCAATGGAGTACGCCGTGCACGTGCTCCTGTAGTCGAGAAGAAGAAGAGAGAAGGTAGGCCCAATAAGCGATCGGAGCATTTGGTGGGTAATCACGTTAAGACTCGAGCGGCTGCAGCTAGGGAAGCGGCGGCGGTTGGTGTTGAGCCGAAGCAACAAAAGAAACCGCGGCTGCCGACTAAGAAGAAAAAAGAGGGTTTAGCAAAAAAGCCGGTGGTTGTCATTTCTGAAGCAGAGGAGGATAAAAAACGAACAGAGGAAACACGTGAAGAGACATTCAAAGTAGCAATGGCGGATGGAAGCGGTGGCTTGAGCGCTAACAAGGTTACAGGCCAGGAAGAAGAAGGGAATACCGCCCCTTTTCCTGAAAGGGTATGTTCTCTATTGTTCCTTCGATTTTTGTAATGCTTCTTTACTTATAAAACGCCTTGATTTTCAGGTTCAAGTAGGTGGATCACCTCAATATAAAGTCGAAAGAAAATTAGGGAAAGGTGGATTTGGTCAGGTATTTGTTGGTCGTCGTGTATCTGGTGGAACTGATCGCATATCAGGTCCTGGTGCTACAGAGGTAATCTTCTTGCATCAAGCAATCAAGCTTACATACAGAATCTGATTTCTGCAATTCATTTTCTTTAATTTTGTTGCGACTTATGACAGGTTGCTCTTAAGTTTGAGCATAGAAACAGCAAAGGCTGCAGTTATGGTCCTCCATACGAGTGGCAAGTTTACAAGTATGTGCACATTATGTTTTTGTGATTAGTAAACTAACATTGTTCTTTTTTGAATTTCAAGAAGTGAATTTGTTTTTATTTTTTGGTGAAACAGTACTCTGGGTGGGAGTCATGGAGTGCCTAAAGTTCATTATAAAGGAAAACAAGGAGATTACTATGTTATGGTATATGCTAATACTTAATAAGTTTTTAGTTTACTTAAATGATTAACTACATAACATTTCTTTTCACCATTTTAGGTCATGGACATGTTGGGGCCTAGTTTGTGGGATGTTTGGAATTCTTCTGGACAAACGTGAGTTCTCCATAAACCTATGGACACCAAATGATTCTTTCCTCTGCTTTTTGTTATCGTTTATTGCATTTTGATTTAACCCTTCAAAAATTGGTAACTTGTTTACTATTGTTGCATTTTGTTTTCCAGGATGTCATCAGAAATGGTGGCTTGTATAGCTGTGGAATCTTTATCAATTTTGGAAAAGATGCATTCAAGAGGGTATATATACATTCCACTATATAAGATGTTTTCCTTTTTTTTTTTTTTTTTTTTTTTTTTTTTTTTTTATATTCATTACAAGAGTTATCTTTATATTTTTAGTTATGTTCATGGAGATGTAAAGCCAGAGAATTTTTTACTCGGTCAACCATCAACAGCTCAAGAAAAGAAACTATTTCTTGTTGACTTAGGGCTAGGTAAGTCATTTCATCCAATTCCCTTGATAGATTTTCCACTGTATCTCATTTTCCATTAACACATTCATTGACATGAATCCATGATGATCTCTCTCAAATGCAGCAACAAAGTGGAGAGAGAGTACAAATGGTCAACACGTTGACTACGATCAAAGGCCTGACATGTTTAGGTGAAATCTCATTCTCCTAACTACTTCATTTGATCATTTCATATTATATTTTGCCTTTTCTTTTTTGTAAAAAATATTTTGATATGTTGTAACAGGGGAACAGTTAGATATGCTAGTGTGCATGCACATTTAGGAAGAACAGCAAGTAGAAGAGATGATTTAGAATCTCTTGCATATACACTTGTATTTCTACATCGTGGTAGACTTCCATGGCAAGGGTATCAGGTATACTTTACTTCTTTTCAAGAATAATATATTTACATTTCTTTTAACAATAATAATGACAAGATGTAACATAATCTGATACTAAAGAAAGTTTTGTATGTTTTTAGGGTGATAATAAATCATTTCTAGTTTGCAAGAAGAAAATGGCGACATCTCCAGAAATGTTATGTGTGTTTTGTCCAGCTCCTTTAAGGCAGTTTCTTGAGATAGTTGTGAACATGAAGTTTGATGAAGAGCCTAATTATTCAAAGTTAATATCTTTATTTGAGGGGCTTTTAGGTCCAAATCCTGCAATTAGGCCAATAAACACAGATGGTGCTCAAAAGGTGATTGCTTTTTGTGAAAAAACGCTTCTTTTGTAAATCTTGTTAAATGGGTATTTACTTTTCTATCTTTTTTTTTTTTTTTTTTTGATTTTTAAATTGTAGATTATAATCCAAGTTGGGCAAAAAAGAGGCAGATTGAATCTTGATGAAGAAGATGATGGGCAGCCTAAAAAGAAGGTCCGAATGGGTGTTCCTGCAACTCAATGGATTTCAGTTTATAATGCCAGACAACCAATGAAACAAAGGTATAATTTATAAATTATAATATATGTATTTATTTGGGTTTAACTTATAAAAAACCTTTATATTTTGTGTTTTTTCTGGATTAAACCTCAACTTTACTTTTTGCCTGAAAAACCTTTGATTTTTAAATTTTACCAAAAAAGCACAACTTTGTATTTTTTTTCGAAAAAAATCCTCAACCTTCTCTATGTGCTTCCAAATAAACCCTCAACTTTTTAGTTTTTCTTGAAAAAAGCCTCACATTTTACAAAAAAATATAGGGTTAATCTCATAAAAGACCTTATATTTTGTGTGTGTTTTTTTTTTTCTGGATTAAACCTCGAATTTATTTTTTGCTTGAAAAAGACATTGTATTTTTTCATTTTTGTCCCAATTTGGCCCTTTTATTCATCTTTTACAAAAAAAATTGTAAACTATGAGGGGGTTTTTTCGAGAAAAACTAAAAAAGTTGAGGGTTTATTTGGTAGCATATAGAAGGTTGAGGGTTTTTTTCGAAAAAAATTACAAAGCTGAAAGCTTTTTTGGAAAAAATGAAAAAAAATACAAGGTCTTTTCTAGGCAAAAAATAAATTTAAGGTTTAATCTGGAAAAAACACAAAATATAAGGTCTTTTATGAGATTAACCCTATATTTTTTCAGGGTAGGAAATAACAATGTACTTTTTTCCCAATAGAACCAATATATACTTATATTTATTTACCTAGTGTCCACATACTTAAAATTCTTTACTTATAATATCAATATGTTACATTTTAAGTATATAATTGTAAAAAATTCGTTATGTTTTTATTATTTAGGTATCATTACAATGTTGCTGATGCAAGATTAGCACAACATGTTGAGAGAGGAAATGCAGATGGATTACTTATAAGCTCTGTGGCTTCTTGTTCCAACTTGTGGGCCCTTATAATGGATGCTGGAACAGGGTTTTCAAGTCAAGTTTATGAGTTGTCTCCTTTTTTCTTACACAAGGTTAAACAAATAAATAAAAAAATGATGCACCTTTTTTTTTTTATTCTTTCGTGAAACTTTTTTTATTTATAGTGTTGTTGGGATTTGTTTATGTATTATAGGAATGGATTATGGAACAATGGGAGAAGAACTATTATATTAGCTCAATTGCAGGTGCTAATAACGGAAGCTCTCTTGTGGTCATGTCAAAAGGTTTGTAAACGAAGTGTTTGGTATGATGGAATCAAATTATCAAATTTCAAATTTAATTAATTATAAATTAATAATTAATAAAAATATGTAGGGACACAATACTCTCAACAATCCTACAAAGTGAGTGATTCCTTCCCTTTCAAATGGATAAACAAGAAATGGAGAGAAGGCTTCCATGTCACCTCCATGGCCACCGCTGGGACCCGCTGGGGTGTTGTCATGTCCCGCAATGCCGGATTTAGTGATCAGGTCAGATTATTAATATTAATTTTTTTTTTTATTCAATATAAAAAAAATGATATATTTAATTTAATATGTTTTGTAGGTGGTGGAGTTGGATTTTCTTTATCCAAGTGAAGGCATCCACAGGCGGTGGGACAACGGCTACCGTATCACTTCAACCGCCGCCACGTGGGACCAGGCGGCGTTGATCTTGAGCGTCCCCCGCCGTAAGCCCGGGGATGAAACACAGGAAACTTTAAGGACTTCTCAATTTCCAAGCACACATGTCAAGGTTAGTTTAGTTTCCATTATGAAAAATGACCGTTTTGCCCTTGGTGAATTTTAATTATTGTTGTGGTGGTGGTGGTTGCAGGAGAAGTGGGCGAAGAATTTGTATCTTGCTTGTGTATGTTATGGAAGAACCGTGTCTTGATATAATACTATGTTATATGATGAAGTGGAGGAAAAGCCATTTATTTGTCTTTTGTTATATATATATATATTTTTTATATTGTTAAAAAGAATGTGTTGTTTGTTGACTTGTTTTAATGTTAGGAGTTTGGATTTTGGGAAAGTAGACTAGAGTGACTGATGATGATGTGTGTCGTCATCTCATGTGTTGTAAAACGATTGTTATATTTAATTTTGAAGCTGTATAGTTGGCTGATTCCTCCCTTAACTAAACCTTTTCTTACTTATTTATTCTACAAATACTTCAATACTATATGTTTCATCATTTTCATATCTTTTTTACTTGATCGGGTAAAATCCCATAAGAATGTGTTCGGATGCAAGTAATCATTTTCATATTCGTTGGAGATAAGATGTCATTAAAGAATTAAATCGAGTCTTGAAGCAAGGATCATAAAATCGATTCGATTGAACTTCAATTCAAAACCTCTTGATGATTACATATCATATAGAACAAAATCAAAAACAAAAGGCATCGCATGCATCCTATATACAAGAAAAAGAAACTAGACAAACCCTACACAGATTAATTTCAATTTCCAAGTATCAAGCAGAGAAGAAACCATTAATAGTTGCAACCCCGATCTTCGATTTAGGCTCATGAACCAATTTATTCATACGAGGCCTCTTCTTCATCCGCCATAGTCCAGAACCCACAGTAGATGAAGGAAGCAGCTCCAGATCTTCATGATCACTCGACATCTTCTTCATCATCTTCTCGTATTCTTCCGCCATTAATATCGCTACATCCGTCATTCTCTCTCAATTAATTTTGGTGTGATTGATGTAAAAGTCTGGGTTTTATTATTTATAGGGGCGGGAGTAGTAGTTAAATGGGGGAATGGATATGGATGAGGATTCAGTTTTTCTGTGGATTTGTTTGCTGAGTGTTATTGTTGTGGTTTTGGAATCTCGCCCATAGTATTCTTAACTTAACTCTCCTTATTCAGTTGCAATTCTTGGGATGTTGACTTGTTGTCTTGATAGTGGACTAGTGGTCTCCTTTTCATCCAACTGATTTCCTATTTTTCCCCTAAGCCATTTTTATTGGTATTATTTGAGATTAATATTTTTTTAAATATATAGTTGTCTGTTTAATAAAAAAAATTTGAGATTAATATTAACGAGCTTTTTTTGGTGCAAATAACTAGAAAAAAAAATTCTAGTGGCTTCATTTTTTTTTGGCTGATGTGGAACATATTTATGCTTAAGAACCTGATGGACACTCCGTATTATAGCATAATATAATAGAGGCTTTAACGACATATTAACTAGTTAGTACGAGGGACGATCTCCATAACGAATCCAAACTTAAGGATGTAATTGTTAGATTTTTTTGAAATGACAGGGGCAATTTTTGAACAACCATTGGGATCATTTTTGTAATTTACTTTTTTAATAATAATAATAATAATAATAACTTAAAAAACAAAAGAACTACTTAAAGCTATAAACTATAATTTGCTTTTAATAATAAGAGTAAATTACTAAAATCGTCCCTATGGTTTTGTTAAAATTTCACGTTTGGTCCTTAACTTTTTCTTTGCACTTGGACCGTCCCTATGGTTTGGTCAAAATTGCATGTTTGGTCCTTAATTTTATGTATGTAAGGGATGAAAACTGCAACAAAATCAAACCATAGGGACGATTCGAGTGCAAAAGAAAAATTAAGGACCAAACGTGAAATTTTGACTAAACCATAGGGACGATACATTATTATTTTAATTTTTAGAACCGCCCGTAGTGAAATCTTCTGACGTATTTACTTGAAGTCATTTTTTTAAATCCTTCACAACATTCTAAAAATCACCATGTTTGAAAAATAATCTTCTCTTTTCGGTAAAGTTCTTGAGTTTTGGTTATAATGATTGCATCATTTTCACCGCTCGGCTATTGTTGCTTCATGTTGATAAACAAAACCATTAAACTTTTGTTGGTGTTCCTCCACTTCAAGTAGATTTGATGTTCTGTTCGATAGTTGTCTTTCTTCATTTGGGGAAGGAAATGTTTTCATACTTTCTTATAAAGAATCGTCCCACTTTGATCGTTGGTCTTCTGAAACGTCAAGTCATGATTATGTCAACGTCTTTTGTCTCTTCTATTCTTCCGGGTCCACAATATATTTAGGGCCTTTTTTTTTCCGATTACGTTGATCATCGGAATTGGCTGATGAATTGATTTAAGGTTGAGGTTGGGGTTAGATTGAGATTGGAATTGAATTTTTTGAATTGTCTCAAATGGATTAAAATCATATAATGATTAAGATGAAAATTGGTTTTGGTCCACATGGATTATAAAATAGACCATTTTGGCATAATGAAACATTGTTGGTGAATAGACTTGACGATCCAGTTGAGGTTGGTACCACCAAGATGATGAAGGGTTTGGAGAACAAGGGTTTGTAGTTTTTTTTTTCTTGTTTCTCCTAGTTTTTTAGTTGCTTGGAGAAGACATTTGAAGCTTGAGTATGGAGGGTTTGACAGAAATAATTGCAAATTTGAAGGTTGAAATGTTGTAGGAAGTGGATGTTGATGTTAGTATTTATATTGGTTCATAATAATTTTTTTTTATTAAAAATAGGTAGTTTTTTTTATTAGAAATGGATAAAAAAGTAATATTTTTTTTTTCTTTTATCTTTAAGTTGATGCTGTTGGGAGATGCCGGTCTTGACATGGTGAAAGTATGAGATGGTGTTTGCTTAAACCACCTTAATAATATCGATGCCACAACCCTACTCTTACAACCTAAGAAGATTTTTTTTTCACAAAATTGTAAGAATGGTTCTTGTGGTATGTCACAACTCACAATTTTGGTCCAAAAAGGTTTGGATTCGCATCAGTGATCCAAAAGTTTGATTTTGTTGCGAGTTTGGTTCAGTTTGTTTTGAATTTTTTTAAATGCCTTTTTTGCCATTTTTATTTTCTTTTTTCATTTTTTTATTATAGAAATAACAAAAAATGAATACCCACCTCTCTCTCTCTCTCTCTCTCTCTCTCTCTCTCTCTCTCTCTCTCTCTCTCTCTCTCTCTCTCTCTCTCTCTCTCTCTCTCTCTCTCTCTCTCTCTCATCCACATATATTCAAAACACTTTAACATTTAAAACATACACATATTCATATAAACACTCAAGAACACCATCGTTGGCTACATGTTTCTGCGTGAAAAATAAGAACGTCACTACCGACATTGCGACTCTCCTTTTCCGACGACAACATCTCTCTCTCCTTCTCCTTTCGCACTGTCGCCCTTCTAATTTCATAAAACCCTAGCGTCATCACCTTTCTCATCCGAAACTAGGGTTTTCATCTTCTGGATCCGATGAACATCAAGGGTGACAACTAGAAAACAAATGTTCAGACCTCGACGATGGTTAAGGGTGACAATCCTTCTTCTCCTACGTCAATGTAAGATCTAAGAAAGGGGGCTGACATCGTAGATTTGAGAAATGGGTGACGTATATCTGCTTCTTTTCCATTCCAGCTTCTTTTTGTTGTCAGGTCTGCTTTAGATATGTTCATCGATTGGTACATTTTTTGTCTGTTTGTTATCGGAGTTCAGACCACCCTTCTTTGTCTTCCTAGATTCGAAATAAAAACTTGCCAGAGAGAGAGAGAGAGAGAGAGAGCGAGCGAGAGAGGGGTTCTGGTTTGGTTAGGGTGTGTGTTCCTCAGATTTTGTGTATGTGTTTATCTAATTTCGTATGTGTGTTCATCATATTTCATGTGTGTGTGTGTTCATCTGATTTTGTGTGTGTATGTGTGTGTTCATCTGATCTGATTGTGTGTGTGTTCATCATATATGATTTTTATGTGTGTGTATTCACTAGATACGGGCGAACTAAAAAACAAACCCATATTTTGTGTATGGTTATTGTTTTTAGGATTATTTTTTGGCGGAGATGGAGGTAGCAGACGGTGGTGGTGGTGGAAGATGTTCTTAAGTGTTCTTGAATCTATGAATATGTTCTTCGGTGTTTATCAAACACAAACCCGAAGAGAGAGAGAGAGAGGTGAGTATTTTTTTCTTTTTCTTTTTTGATTTCTATAGTAAAAAATATTGAAAAAGGGAAAATAACAAAAGGACAAATATGTCTTTGTAAAAGAAATTTAAAATTTTAGACTAAACTCACAACACAATTAAGATCCTAATTGCCTTCCATGCAGATAAAAAGCTATAAAATTGATTCTAACCTATTACAACTACCTACTAAATGTAGAATATGAACTTAGTTGGATTATGCATACTAAAAGAAATCCTAATCGGTATCATTTAGTCAATATTATCAATACGAATTACTAACATTTTGAATAAAAAATACATGAATAAATATTGTAGTTTAGAGAAATTTTAGTGTTTCGTTTGCATCTTTCATCTTTCTTGGGTACTATTTTTGTGGTATTTTCTAGTTGCAGTTTTCGTCAGTGACAGATAAAAGGACACTATACTAAGTTTTTATTTTATTTTATTTTAAATTATGTTGATTTTGAGGTTTGAATTTCAAGTTTGGTTTCAATTTCATGTTTAAGGTTTGATTTTGGTTTAGTTTCATTATATTTTGTGTCAGTGGTGAGTGTTAGTGGTTGTTGGCGGTGAACAGGGTGTCGTTGATGGTTGCTTGAACAAAGAATGACGGAGTTAGTGTAAGCTTTGTGGGTCCAACAAAAAAACACAAAATAATATTTAGAAATGGCAATACGTTAATTTATATGTAACATGGATGAAAACTTGATGAAATAATACTACATGAACAATCTAAAAAATAGAGACAACTGCATGGAGTGGCTCGGTGCCATCCCTCGGCAAGATGACATGAACTCGGTAGTGTCGAAGAAATACTGTCACCTGGCCTCAACATGGTGAACTCAACAATTCCTTACATAAGAGAGAGAAAGTCCAAAATTCAGATATGTATGTTAGGTGCTACTTGTGCACCTTTTTGCACACCTTTCAGTCCCATTTTATGCATATAATTAGCACAATTGTTCTTCATTTTCCTTGCATTTTACCATATTCATTTTAGTCTTTAGAACAACCTTATTTGCACACTTTTATATCTTTTTCAGGTAAACCGGAGGTTGGAACGCGCTTTGGGAAGTGTCGGGAAGCATTGGTGGAGATTTCGGGACGATCGGGCGAAGAACGAAAAAAAGTTTGGATTTGGAGTCAGAGAGGTACACGGGGCGTGTTGAATTTACACTGAAAAGTGGGCACGGGGCGTGTTTGACCAAAATGGGAGCTGTTGACCATACTGAACACGACCCGTGTCAGTTTAGTGCAAATAAACACGGGGCGTGTTGCTGAACACGACCCGTGTCAGTTTAGCCTATTTTAACACGGGCCGTGTTCAACCCAAAAAAACAACTTTTGGTAGTTTTTCCTATCTTTCATATTACGGGTTGAGGGTTATTTGGACATAAGAAGAACATACCAGAGCACCATTGGAGGGGGGAATTCGAAGCTTTTTGTAAGGGTTTGTCCGTTAACCATTTGGAAACATTAATTCTTGTTTTTGTAAGTTGTAATTACACTTAATTTCATCTTTTAGACTTGTGATCTTGTTCTAGCCATGTGTGGCTAGAACCCTAATTTCTCCAATTTCATGTTTTGACTTCTTGGTAGTGACTTCATTCATATGACATGATATTTGTTCTTAATTTCTATTTAATGAATTTGATTTTGCTTCAATCGAATGTTTGATCCTAATTATGATTCTTATTGGCCATTTGAATTAGGGTTAGGTCATTCAAGTTATCTCTTTTACAAAATCCGTAATTGTTTTGTGAAATTGAACAAGTAACAAGCATTAAATTAATCTCTATTGAATGGATTTGGTGTAAATCTTATTCATACACTTTTACACTCCCGAGCTTATGAGGGGTATTGGGTGTTGTTGGGAACATTCACATAAAGCTTCATGCAATCTTATAATCTAATCCTAAGAGCTTGTTTAGATTAGGTTAATAAGGTTAGGGTTAATCAAAGAGCTTGTTTTGGTTAATTAATATGGTGAAAGGGAAGTGTTAGAGCTTATTAGCACTTTCAAGTACCAACTTATATAGAATTGAACGAATATTGTGTCATCTTGGAGTCACATTGCTAAATTGTCATACATGGGGTTGGAGTCCTCACAAATTCTGAATTTAATTTACGCACTTAATTGATTGCTTATGTTTTTAATTATTTGTTTAATCATTACATTCTAAACCCCCCTCTTTTTACTATTGGTGACCATAGTACCTTGTGCAAATAGGTATAGACCAATTGTCCTGTGTCTTTGTGGATCGACCCTGCTTGCCTTGTACTACCTTTTAGTGCAATATAGTGGGATTATTTTGGAGTATATCGTACCCATTTATTTGTTGGGTTTGACACGCCTAACAAATTGGCGCCGTTGCCGGGGACACGGTGTTACTAATTGTTTATGCCTAGATATTTTCGTACACGTACGCCATTGCCAATTGATTCGGATATAGAGAAGACTGCAAAGAAGTTAAGGAAGCAAGCCAAGCTTCGTAAGAGGCAACCAGTTTCCGGTACTTCTTCATCAACCAATCCCCCAGTCATCAACATTTGGGAGGACATACCCCTCTCAAGTGTATCCGCATCAGAAACAGAAAGCCCATCACTCTCACCACAAACAACCTCGCCCATAAAAACCACTCTACCCTCTTCACCTATTAATAATATCCTAAACAGTTCACCTTCAAAAACCACAACCAATTCTCAAGCCATGGCACATAACCCCAGAGGGAATCAAGGTCCTCCAAACCCACCACCCGAACAAACTCTTCGTCAATGGTCAAGACAAGAGGTGACTCAACAATCTCTTTGCATCACATACCCAGCCGCCACCAACTTGGAACTAAAATCCGGGCTTATCCATTTACTCCCAACTTTTAGAGGATTGGAGAACGAAGATCCTCACATGTTCCTCACCGAGTTCCATGTAGTATGTGTGGGTATGAAACCACACAATGTCACGGAGGACCAAATCAACCTTAGGGCATTCCCCTTTGCGGTGCAAGACGCGGCCAAAGATTGGCTTTATGACCTTCCACCGGGGACGGTAACTACTTGGGTAGATCTTGCGAGATTGTTTTTGGAAAAATATTTTCCCGAAATGAAAGCTTCAGCCCTACGACGGGAAATTATCGGAATCACGCAACACAAAAGAGAAGCTTTCCACACATATTGGGAAATATTCAAGAAACTTTGTGCTCGTTGTCCAAAGCACGGGATCACTGAGTACCAGCTCCTTCAATATTTCATTGAAGGAATGACTCCAATGGAAAGAAGGCTTCTTAACGCCTCTAGTGGTGGATCTTTGCCCGATAAAACCCCAACTGAGATCCGAAATCTAATCAAGAACATGGCTGAAGATTCCAAACATTCAAGCCATGATGAAGAATGGTACACGGATGCACCCCGGGGTGTAAAAGAAGTACAAACTCCTCAGATTGAAGCTCAATTGTCCGAGCTCACGAAAGTAGTCATGATATTGGCCAAAGGCAAAGGTGTGCAGTCCACACCCCGCCCGTGCGGTATTTGCACCCAAGTGGGGCATCCAACTGATATGTGCCCACAACTCCAAGAGGAAGATTATGAAGAAGCGAAAGTCATGGGAGGCTATTCAGGGGAAAATCAAAGAGGTTATGAGCAACCAAGAGGTGATCAGCGATGGAACAATAATCTAGGGTGGGGAGGCAATCAACAAGGGAACTATCAGCACAATCAATCGCATCAATATCAACCAAGACCACCATTTCCTCAAAATCAACCACGACCACCATTCCAACCTCAAAATTTCCAACCAAGGCATCCACAACAACCCCCTCCCCAAGCGAGTTCTTCAAATATGTCCTTAGAAGACATAGTAAAAAGCCTTGCCACAAGTACTCAAAGCTTTCAACAAGAAACCAAGGCGAGCATAAAAAGCTTGGAGCAACAAGTATCACAACTTGCTCAGTCCGTGAGTAAGATGGAGTCACAAGGCAAGCTACCCTCTCAAACGGAGAAGAACCCAAAACACAATGCGTGTGCAATTACATTAAGAGGTGGGAAAAGCTTTGAAAATCTAAAGATGCCGGAAGAAGAAGAAGAAGAAGAAGAGAAGGAGATTGAGGTGGAAGAAGCTATCAAAGAAGAGGAAAAGAAGAGTAATCCAAAGTCCAAGAAGCTAATAGAATCTGAAGTGAAAGTCACACCAGCTCCATTTCCTTCAAGGCTGGCAAGCACCAAAAGAGAAAGGGAAGATGATGAAATCATGGCCATGTTTTGAAAGGTTGAAATCAATATCCCTCTTCTAGATGCCATTACACAGATTCCTAGATATGCTAAGTTCCTTAAGGAACTTTTCACATCTAAGAAAAAGCTTAAAGGAAATCAAACCGTGAAGGTTGGTGAAAATGTCTCAGCCGTGTTACAAAAGCGGCTACCGAAAAAATGCAAGGATCCGGGTGTTTTCACGGTTCCTTGCAAAATGGGTAACCTTTTTGTACCACGTGCCATGCTTGATCTTGGAGCATCAATTAATGTTTTACCTTATTCAAGTTATAAGACAATGGGAATTGGACCTTTATCAAAAACCGGAGTTATCATTCAACTTGCTAATCGGTCTTTGGTACATCCGAAAGGTGTATTGAAGGACGTGTTAGTGCAAGTTAATGAGCTCGTTTTTCCCGCTGATTTTTATGTTTTAGACATGGGTGATGAAAACACCCCACAATCGAGCTTCATCCTTTTGGGGAGACCCTTTATGAGTACCGCAAAAACAAAAATAGATGTAGCCAATGGTACTTTGTCAATGGAATTCGATGGTGAGGTAATTAACTTTAATATCTTTGAAGCTATGCGTTATCCTAGCGATATTCATTCTTTAAACTTCATAGATGTTATTGATTCATGTACTAATGATTGCTTTGAGATGTCAAGCCAAGATGTGCTAACCACCATCTTGAGCAAACACTTTGATGAGACAGGGATTAAAGAGTTGGCTGACAAGTACACATTGGAAGATGAATTGATCGAAGTAATTGATTCCTTGGAGAAAGCACAACCCATGAGAGTTGAACCACCCCGCATGAAGCTAAAAAGTTCTAATCTGAAACTTCTCCCATCTATAGTACAGCCGCCGACTCTTGAGTTGAAGGCTCTTCCCGACCATCTCAAGTATGCCTATCTTGGAGAGGAAGAGACACTACCGGTGATAATTTCGACTAAGCTGGCACGAGAAGAAGAAAAAGAGTTATTTGGAATTTTGAAGAAATACAAGGAGGCTATTGGTTGGACTATTGCGGATATAAAAGGGTTGAGCCCATCATTATGCATGCACAAAATATTGATGGAAGAGGACTTCAAGCCAACCCGTGAAGCACAGAGGAGGTTGAAGCCACCTATGATGGAGGTGGTAAAAAAGGAGATCATGAAGCTCTTGGATGCAGGTGTAATCTATCCTATTTCTGATAGTAAGTGGGTGAGTCCTGTGCAAGTAGTCCCAAAAAAAGCTGGAGTTACCGTGGTCAAAAACTCCGAAGGGGAATTGGTACCCACCCGTGTGAAAAATGGGTGGAGAGTTTGTATCGATTATAGAAAGCTGAATGCTTCCACCCGCAAAGACCACTTCCCTTTGCCATTCATTGATCAGATGTTAGAACGATTGGCCGGGAAATCCCATTACTGCTGCCTTGATGGTTTCTCTGGTTTTCATCAAATTCCGGTTGCCCCGGAAGACCAAGAGAAAACCACATTCACATGTCCCTTCGGCACCTTTGCGTATAGACGCATGCCCTTTGGTTTGTGCAATGCACCCGTAACCTTCCAAAGATGTATGGTGAGCATATTTTCAGAATATGTCGAAAATATCATAGAGGTTTTCATGGACGATTTTACTGTTTATGGAAACTCTTTTAATGAATGTTTGCAAAATCTCACCAAAATCTTACAAAGGTGCATTGATACGAACTTAGTCCTTAATTATGAAAAATGTCATTTTATGGTCGACAAGGGCTTGATACTTGGACATATGGTGTCCCAGAAAGGTTTAGAAGTTGACAAGGCCAAAACAGATATTATTAAGAGCTTACCATACCCGACAAATGTTCGGGAAGTACGTTCTTTTCTTGGCCATGCAGGTTTTTATCGGCGGTTTATAAAGGATTTCTCCAAGATTACGGTACCGATGTGTCAACTTCTACAAAAGGAGGTTGATTTTGAGTTTGGTGATGAATGCAAAAAGGCATTTGACCTTTTGAAAGATTTGTTGACATCCGCCCCCATTATTCAACCGCCAAATTGGGATCTTCCATTCGAAATCATGTGCGATGCTAGCAATACCGCGGTTGGGGCAGTTTTGGGACAAAAGGTTGACCGAGCACATCATGTCATCTACTATGCATCAAAGACCCTTGATAGGGCACAAGGCAACTACACCACAACAGAGAAAGAGTTGCTTGCTATTGTCTTTGCTTTGGAGAAGTTTCGACAATACCTCCTTAGAACTAAAGTGATCATATATTCGGACCATGCAGCCATAAAGCACTTGCTTACAAAGAAAGACTCAAAGCCGAGGTTAATACGGTGGATGCTGCTTTTGCAAGAGTTCGATATTGAGATCAAAGACAAGAGTGGAAAGGAAAATCTGGTTGCGAATCATCTAAGTCGCATCGTATCACCCGAAGATGGTATACCCATCTGTGACACATTTCCGGATGAGAATCTATTTGCAGCCAAAGAGGCACCATGGTATGCAGATATCGTCAACTACTTGGTCACAAGTTAATTTCCCCCATATTCATCCCGTTGGCAAAGAGACAAAATCAAAAAAGAAGCCAAACGATACATATGGGATGAACCTTACCTTTGGAAGTACTGTGCGGACCAAGTAATTTGCAGGTGTGTTGAGCAAAAAGAGGTACAATCTATCCTTAATTTTTGTCATTCCTATGCTTGTGGTGGTCACTTTGGACCCCAAAGGACAGCTAGGAAAGTTTTAGATAGCGGATTCTTTTGGCCTTCTATTTTCCATGATTCCTATGTACTTTGTGCACATTGTGAAAAATGCCAAAAATCTGGGTCCTTAAGCTCTAGAAATCAAATGCCCCTTACCCCTATTCTAGTATGTGAAAATTTTGATGTATGGGGCATTGACTTTATGGGACCATTTCCACCCTCTTTTGGTTGCTCTTATATTTTGTTAGCAGTGGACTATGTGTCCAAATGGGTGGAGGCTAAGGCCACCCGTACTAATGATTCAAAAGTTGTGGTTGATTTCCTTAAGGTACAGATTTTCTCACGGTTTGGCACACCAAAGGCGCTCATAAGTGACCGCGGGACCCATTTTTGCAATCGGATGCTAGAAGCTGTTTTGAAGAGATATGGAGTGACACACAAAGTCTCAACGGCTTACCATCCCCAAACCAATGGACAAGCAGAAGTCTCAAACAGACAAATCAAAAGTATCTTGGAGAAAACAGTCAACCCAAACCGCAAAGACTGGAGCTTGAGGCTAGATGATGCCTTATGGGCATACCGTACTGCTTTTAAAACTCCCATTGGTATGTCCCCATATCGGCTTGTGTTTGGTAAAGCATGTCATCTCCCAGTTGAGCTTGAGCATAAAGCTTTTTGGGCGGGAAAGAAATTCAACCTGACTGAAGATGAGGTGGGAAATAAAAGGAAACTGGATATCCAAGAGCTAGAAGAGATTCGGAATGATGCATACGAAAGTAGCATGATCTATAAGGAGAAAACAAAAGCATATCATGACAGAGCAATCTCCCGAAAGACCTTTATACAAGGACAAAAGGTGTTGCTTTATCACTCGAGATTCAAGCTAATTTCAGGAAAGTTAAGATCAAGATGGGTCGGTCCTTTCGTAGTCACAAGGGTGCTTGACCATGGTGCAGTGGAAGTCACGAGCAAGCAAACGGGTAAAACATTCAAAGTCAATGGTCACAGGTTGAAGCCGTTTTATGAGGGATTTGAGGTGAAGAATGAAGAGGTAGAAGAGTTGGAGAACCCCACATACCAAGAATGAATCACGCCTGGGGGACAAAGTCGAGCCAACGACCTAAAACAAGGGCAGCTAACCGGGAGGCAACCCGGGGGTGTTTTCGTCATTTTTTGCTAAAACATTTCGTTCTTTGCATTCTTATTTTTTTTAGTGTTCCAAATGTGTTTTGTCATTGTTTTCAAACCAAAAGAACGGACCTTGGGGTGGAAAAGTACTTCATTTCCGAGAGAGGGAAATTTTCAAATTCAAAAAGTGGGGATTAGCATCCAGAGAGCAACACGGGTCGTGTCCCATTTTAGCCTTAATGGAACACGGGTCGTGTTAATGAAAAAAAGTCCCAAAATCTTCCAGAGAGCAACACGGGTCGTGTCCCATTTTAGCCTTAATGGAACACGGGTCGTGTTAATGAAAAAAAGTTCCAAAATCTTCCAGAGAGCAACACGGGTCGTGTCCCATTTTAGCCTTAATGAAACACGGGTCGTGTTAATGAAAAAAAGTCCCAAAATCTTCCAGAGAGCAACACGGGTCGTGTTGATTTTGGCCTTGACCCAACACGGGTCGTGTTCGACTATATCTCAGCATAAACCCCCCAACACGGGGCGTGTCAATTTTGCCTGCTGAGACACGGGTCGTGTCTGCGCAGCAGTTACCCCTCTTTTTAAAGAAAAAAATCGGGATTTGATCTCATTTATCCCCACTTTCACTTCCTAACAACCCCTCTCCCAACAAAAACCTTAGGTCCGATTTTCATCAAATACCTTTCAATTTCTTCAAGATTTTGACTTTCATCTACAAAAAGGTTTGATTTTCATCATCTACACTTCATCTTCTCCATCTTAAACACCATTTTCTTGCATTTTAATAGTGGATTTGGGGGTTTTGACAAACCCTAGATCCGAAAATTCTCACTTAATTTTGGTGTTTTAGTGTCTCAATCTTGAAAGGGGCAAGCTTGGGGAGGTTAAAGAAGATCTTTTCCATCAAGAACAACACGATCCAACACACGATTCGGTAAATTCTTTCCAACTCCTAACCTTTAAATTTTGTGTTCTTGAGTCAAATACTTGAAAGTGTGGTCTATTTGGACTTGATTCTTAGTTGGAAATCTTTGAAAACCAAATTTCCCGCGAAATTTTGGTGGCCAAGTTCAAAGTTGACTGGACCCGTCAACAGTTGACTTTTTGACATTTTGACCCATTGACTTTTAATCTGTCCCAAACTTGACTATGGAAGCTACATCTTCCAAAAGACTAAGACAAACCAAATCATCCGCCCGCCGTCGGAAGCCTAGATCTCCCTCACCTCCATCCAGATCTCCCTCACCTCCATCTAGGTCCCCAACACCCCCAGCCGACCCATCTCATTTTGGTGTCGTATGTCTTGGCCCAGTTCAACAGGGCAAACTTGAGTCATTCCTCAAACGAGGTCATGCCATCCAAAAATTCGTGCATGTTCCAACCTTGAAAGAGTTGCATGTTTACAATAAAGTCAAAACCCTGTTTCGCAACATAGGGTGGCACGGCTTGTTGAGGGTCCATGAATTGAGCTATAAAGTCCCAACTGCTAAGTTTCTATCCTCAGTTTATTTAGATCATGGGATCCTCTACTTCCGTCTAATGAATCAAGACTATGAGATCTCTTTGGATCAAATCAATGCCATTGTGGGAGCCCCAACGGAAAACACATTTGGCCCCGCTGATCCAATCCAAGGATACTATGACATGACTTGGTGGACCCAGCTCACCCAATTACATCCATATGTCTCTAGCGCTGCTAAAGCCTCATCACTTATCCATCCTGTGATTAAGGTAGCTCACAGAATCATTGCTTCGCTCGTCACCCCTAGAGAGGAGCGAAGCACCATTGGCGCGCTGGAACTTAAAATCCTTTATGCAATGACCCATCCCAAGAATAACCTCATTCCTCATTATGGTCGGTTTCTGTGCCACAAGCTCATCCGCCTTAGCGCATCCTGATCGGGAAAGATTGTTTGCGGGGGTATTGTCAGCATGCTCGCCAAGAGCGCCCACATCCGAGCCCCATACCCTGGTCCCCACCAGCCACTGCCAAGTGAGCCTTATCTCACCACCACTGTCCTTGAGTCCATGCGACTCTTCCGCTCGGCAGGCGATGGTACACACCATTGGACCGTGGGTCAAAATCATGATCCCAAGCTCCTCATCACACTAGAAAATAAAGGCATTCTTGATTTCCGAAATCCCATTCATATGACTGATTGGCAAATCATTCCATAAATCTTCCCCCACTCTTATTCCACCGAGGTCGATGAGCAAAGCGAAGAAAACGAGGAAGATGGTGATGATGATGAAGAAGAGGAGGAGCCTCACCATGCTTCTCCCACCGGTGGTGGCAGCTCATCCCATTTTGTTGCACCCCCGCTTTATCATTAACAATATATGGACGAATTCCAATCAATCCATACCCGCCTCGACACCTATCAGCAGGATATTACCAGCCAGACCCAGAATTTTTCCACCTTCACCACCCAGTACGCTCGGGATCAAGAGCGTCAACGCAAATATGAGGAGGACTTCTGGGCTTGGACCCGAAACCCCAGCTACTATCCTCCTCCTCCACCTCCGTTCTAGGTTGTTCCACCCTCTCCAAGCATCGAGGACGATGCTTATCTTTAAGCTTGGGCAGGGGTAGACTTGTATTTTAGGTTCATTCATTCTCATGCATGCATTTTCTTATTTTCAAAGTTTTCCTTAAAACTCTTATTTTTCCTTATTTTCAATTTTTTTTTCTTTAAAAAGGTTCACTCATTCTCATGCATGCATTTTCTTATTTTCAAATTTTCTTATTTTCAAATTTCATTCAAATTTCATAAAAAAAAAAGTGTACGAGATGATGACACTCTTTACATACAATTGCTCCATGAAATGAAAAATACCGAAGCAACCGGATTGTTACCGGAAGCATAGAATTAGCTGTCATAACTAGGGGACCCAAATACCGTAATTCGAGACCCTACCCTCAGATAATAATTTTTTTTTATATTGAAACGTTTTTTGGGCGGTAATAACAGCTTTAGGATGATTTGCTTTTGAATGTTTAAAAAGAATCTTTATCGGCAACTCTGAACCCACAGAACACGGACCTATTTGTTGACACGCGTTACCCCCGCGGTAACAGAGAGCTTATGTATCAGACCCACACAGTCAAGAATGAAGGAAGGGTACAACTGTCATATCCAGTACCCTAATCAGAATTTCAAATGCCAAAACGAATAAATCCAAAGAAATTCCAAAGATGAAGATTGAAGAATCCAAATTCAAAACGAAGTACAAATCAAAGCTCAATCAAATCAAAAGCCAACTCAAGTCAAATATGGCGAATGAAGAACTGTGTGATATGATACTTGTGGCTCTCGAAAAAGTGAAAGCATAGGAGCTGAGCCCCTTCGGGTGGGCTCACTGTTTCAGCGAAAGCTGATTCGCCGTGACGGGTTCTTAAGGAGGCGTCGATTCTGATTCTTGGCCATCTAGTCTTAAGGACATGAAATCCGGACTATGTTATTTTCGCCCATAAAGCTTAGTAAGGTATAAAGATTAAATAAAACTTTGGTTGGATTATTGGGTTACACCGTTTCGGGTCTTCCTCACATTGAGAGTCTGTGATATGTGGAAGGAAACAGGATGGTTGCCAAGGTATCAATGATCGAAGCCCTATTGATGTAAAGTCTGATCGTACCTTTATTTAGTTACAAAAGTACATATTTTGTGTTTGTTCTTAATCTTCTTTTCTTTTGCTTCATTTTGTTTCTTAGGTGCATTTTGAACATATTTTCATGGCATTGCATTGCATGCATTCATTCTTAACCTTTAGGATCCTTCATCCCCTTTTCATTCTAAGTTTTTCTTTCTGCCATCTAGAAATCGTCCTGTTGTCCGGTTCTTGTTCTTTTTTGAGGACAAGAAAGGTCTAAGCTTAGGGAGATTTGTTAGGTGCTACTTGTGCACCTTTTTGCACACCTTTCAGTCCCATTTTATGCATATAATTAGCACAATTGTTCTTCCTTTTCCTTGCATTTTACCATATTCATTTTACTCTCTAGAACAACCTTATTTGCACACTTTTATATCTTTTTCAGGTAAACCGGAGGTTGGAACACGCTTTGGGAAGTGTCGGGAAGCATTGGTGGAGATTTCGGGACGATCGGGCGAAGAACGAAAAAATTGGAAAAATCAAGTTTGGATTTGGAGTCAGAGAGGTACACGGGGCGTGTTGAATTTACACTGAAAAGTGGGCACGGGGAGTGTTTGACCAAAATGGGAGCTGTTGACCATACTGAATACGACCCGTGTCAGTTTAGTGCAAATAAACACGGGGCGTGTTGCTGAACACGACCCGTGTCAGTTTAGCCTATTTTAACACGGGCCGTGTTCGACCCAAAAAACCAACTTTTGGCAGTTTTTCCTATCTTTCATATTACGGGTTGAGGGTTATTTGGACATAAGAAGAACATACCAGAGCACCATTGGAGGGGGGAATTCGAAGCTTTTTGCAAGGGTTTGTCCGTTAACCATTTGGAAACATTAATTCTTGTTTTTGTAAGTTGTAATTACACTTAATTTCATCTTTTAGACTTGTGATCTTGTTCTAGCCATGTGTGGCTAGAACCCTAATTTCTCCAATTTCATGTTTTGACTTCTTGGTAGTGACTTCATTCATATGACATGATATTTGTTCTTAATTTCTATTTAATGAATTTGATTTTGTTTCAATCGAATGTTTGATCCTAATTATGATTCTTATTGGCCATTTGAATTAGGGTTAGGTCATTCAAGTTATCTCTTTTACAAAACCCGTAATTGTTTTGTGAAATTGAACAAGTAACAAGCATTAAATTAATCTCTATTGAATGAATTTTGTGTAAATCTTATTCATACACTTTTACACTCCCGAGCTTATGAGGGGTATTGGGTGTTGTTGGGAACATTCACATAAAGCTTCATGCAATCTTATAATCTAATCATAAGAGCTTGTTTAGATTAGGTTAATAAGGTTAGGGTTAATCAAAGAGCTTGTTTTGGTTAATTAATATGGTGAATGGGAAGTGTTAGAGCTTATTAGCACTTTCAAGTACCAACTTATATAGAATTGAACGAATATTGTGTCATCTTGGAGTCACATTGCTAAATTGTCATACATGGGGTTGGAGTCCTCACAAATTCTGAATTTAATTCACGCACTTAATTGATTGTTTATGTTTTTAATTATTTGTTTAATCATTACATTCTAAACCCCCCCTCTTTTTACTGTTGGTGACCATAGTACCTTGTGCAAATAGGTATAGACCAATTGTCCTGTGTCTCTGTGGATCGACCCTGCTTGCCTTGTACTACCTTTTAGTGCAATATAGTGGGATTATTTTGGAGTATATCGTACCCCTTTATTTGTTGGGTTTGACACGCCTAACAATGTACCTATTTTTTTTTCCAATAATTAAAAAATGCTCAATATGTTATGAGAAGAGACCCTAAGACGTTGAAGATGTAAGACAAATATGACGTGACACTTGCGTGACAGAAAAGATAAAACGGCGAAAGTAACGTTAATCTTCTAGCTTTAACTCAATGCTCAAATCCATTTGAGCGATTTGTTTAATTTACCTAACTTTTTTGATACAAACGAGTGCAATGAGTCGTGCATTATGACGTTACGACCCAAAATCTATGTACATAGTTTTAAAAGAGTTAGCTTTGTAATTTAGTAAATGATAACGGCGTAACTTGTTGTCTATTTTACTTCCTTCTTACTGTATTTTTATTTTGTTTCTAGATTTGAACTTTACTGAATATTTCATATTACATTAGATCGGAAAACTAACTTTTATTATCATTATAACAAATTTAAAGTATAGACATATAACTTAAGGATTCAAAAGATGAAAGGTTTGATTTGAAATTTCCATATTAAATTAAGGGTTTGAATGAAAAATAATAGTATATTAATTTTTAGAGTAATATCATAAAAGAAACGAGAATTTGATGATCATGTATGTCAGGTTGATGGACAATGACATATAAAGACAAATCTTCTCATAAATATTTATTTGATGTATCCTAAAATAATAATTTAACTCTTAACTAGCGGGAAAATGCGAGCTTTGTCCAAGGCTATTTTTTTTTATGTATTTATGTAAAAATGTAAAAGTTTTAACTGTAGGGATAAAAAGTATAAATTTTTTAACTGTAAGGACAAAAAAGTATAAATTGCTTTAAAATGAAAGTTTCGAGTCATTTGTAACGTTTAGTTTGTAAGTTAATTGACGGTTGGTCATAGGCCACGTCACCCATATCATATCCATCAATAAACGGTCTTCCATAGCTACTCATCTTCTTCAAACAGAGCCTCTGTCGAGAAGGACGAAAATGGCGTTTAACCTTTCTTCTCCTTCACCCTCCGCAGTTACACCTCTATCTGCCCATTCAAACCCTCGACATGCTCTGCAATGTAAGTCACTCTCTCTCTTCTTTACCAAATTGAACAACCTAGGGTTTCTGTAAACACTCTTCACCTTTCTTATTCTACTCATCTTCTGTGATTGTTTGCGATTTCCGCTGCCTGTTTGTGAATAACGTTGATATTTACTCCAGCTGAATCAAATTGGAACGTTTTTTAACTCAACTTTGTATTTGATTGAATCAATACAATTTCATCTCATCAGTTTACACATTAAAAAATAGCTAATTTTAAAAGTCGGAATTTCAGTTTCTAGCGTTTACTTACATTTCTACTTTTGATGATTAGTCAATTTGAAGTCGGTGAGCTATCGCGTGAGATGTAGCTTAGAATCAGAGAGCTCTTCAGCAGATGTTCCAGATACCTCACCAGAACCTATCACGACAAAGGTCTGTACTCTGTAGACTGTATCTATTCATTTTTTTTTTCTTTAGATATTTCCGATTCCAGCTATGATTGATTGATTGATTGATTTCTAAATCTAAATCAAAATCATCATCTTCACAGACTCAAAACCATTTGACATCACGAAGAAGATGCCTAGCATGTTTAACATCATCAATAGCTTTAATAAGCAATTCAAGTAGTCCCCAGGAAAAGGCAATCGCATCTGATATGAAACCAGGGTGTCGGAACTGTGGGGGTAGTGGTGCTATTATATGTAAGTTTTGCTTTTTCTTCACAACAATCAACACTCAATTTTGAAGATGGAAGATTAACCTGATATGATTGAAAGATTATTGTTCTTGATTTTGGGTTTTTAATTGGTAAATGAGATGTTAATTTTGTATCTAGGTGAAATGTGTGGTGGAACAGGAAAATGGAAAGCTTTGAACAGAAAACGAGCTAAAGATACATACGAGTTTACTGAATGCCCTAATTGCTATGGTATAATTCTTTTTCATTCATACTGATTGTATTTAATGCATTGAAATTACAAGTGTTTGAGAATTTATGTTCTTGATTTTGGAAACAGGAAGAGGGAAACTTGTATGTCCTGTTTGTTTGGGTACTGGTTTACCTAACAACAAAGGTCTTCTTAGGAGGCCTGATGCTAAACAATTGCTTGAAAAGATGTATAATGGGCGCCTACTTCCAAACTCATAAGGTCATTTTCCAAATTTCTATAAAAGTCAACTTTGTATTTGATTTTGACCCTAAAAAGTCAAAATGTAGTATCCCAATCTTAATGTTAAATGTTTTTTCTTTTTAGGTGTCATTTGGGTTTTGGGGTGATTCTTGAATATGGTAAATAGAGGAGCAAAAACTGTTTCGTATATAGAAGCGGCTTGAGGGCGAAATCGTAATTGTCTTCAAGTTCAAGCTGCTGTTGAGAGGTTGAATACAGGTTTCAGCTTTGTTCATCTATAAAATAAGATGAAATGACTATTTTATTATGTATTATGATTATGATATGATGAAAGGAAGATAGATTAGCAATCTGCTGAAACCTTCTATAGAATTTAAAATGTAGCTTATTGGATACAAAATTTTGCACTAACAAGAATGGAAGTTTATGGTTATTACATGGATTTTTCCATTTTGGGCAATAATCTTTAATAGAATGGAAATGTACTTCCACTTTGTTAAATTTTATTCCTTAGACAATGTGTGTGTTTTTTCATAAAAAAATTTGTACTATAACCCATTATTATTTATAAAAAGTTTAATGACCCCAAAACCCAAATGACACCTAAATACTTGTATACATTTTTTTATTATAAAAACGTATTTGTATACAAATGCATCTATTATAAATAGATGTTTGTTTATTTCTTTTTTATAAAATACATGTTTGTATACATTTATTTTTATAAGAAAACGGATTTATATTTATGTACTTAATAAATACATACTTTATAAATAGGTATTTCGCATAAAATATGTTTTTAAAAAGAAGTTTTTATATAGACAAAAGAAGGTTTTTATGTGAAAATATGTTTTTTTATATAAATGAGATTTTGAGAAAAAAAAAAAGATGTAAACAAACATATTCGAAACAAATTTTTGAAGAAAAAAAAGATGTAAAAAAACTAAATTTAGAATGAATTTGTATCAAATTTTGAAATCTAGGCAAAAAGTGTAAATTTTAAACCAAATTTGTAATAAAATTTAAAATGTAAATCAAAAATATAATTTTTAAAAGTTAGATGGTCTGTTAACCTGATAAAATGAATATATTTTTCGGTTTTTATGACTTAATTTACTAAAAAAAGATAAGAACAAAATAAAAGTATTTTATGAATAAAACATTCAACAACTTACTTTTGATTGCATTTTTTTAAAACCATGGTGTATTAAAAAAGAAAACAAATAGTTCCTTCCTTAACCGAAAATTCAAATGAACAACTCATTCCATTTACCTAAACCATTTCATCCCTTTATAAATCCAGTAATCTTTGCATTGTGCATTGAACTTGTTGAGAACATAAATCTCATTACAAATAAATCTTCACTTATAATAAATAATTCTAAAGATAAATCACAATTCAACACTTGTTACATTAGTTTCCAAATCCCCAACTTTCCTCTTCTTCTCATTCTCATTCTCATTTTGCTTTTGCCTTTGCTTATTCAAAGATTTATCGGCTTTTGAGACGATTTTTGAAACAGTAAACCCCGTGACTTCAAAGGTATGAGATCGATGAGGAATCAAAGCATTACGAAGGGTGACATCAACACCATCATATGTCCAAACACCAACAACCGCCTCTCCTTTCAATCCAATCGCAAACCAACCAAGACCACCACATGCAATATCAACGCAACTCGAGTCCCACCAATTCCCACGCACGCGAAATTCCTTTCTTACCCATCTTCCAAGCTCCTCCACTCTTCGCTTCCCAATTGGCGGCTGAGGGTATAATCGGAAATTACAACATCTTATTCCCATATTACACGATTACCATTGCAAATTACGATGACAAAATGACATGTAGAAAAATCTTGAATTATTATTGTACCTGTAATTGACGACCAAAATGATCTTCCACCATTGTTGATGCTTTCTCTGTTTTTCCCATGTGAAGAGGAAGATGAGGAGATGCCCAAACAGTTACATATATAGAATCAACCGATGATTCTTCAATATCAAGCCTCATAAGTCCCCCAATATGCACAGAATGCCCAACCTAATTCATAACAAATTACACCACAAAGATCACAAAAACACATAATAAAGGGTATAGTTGGAAGATCACCTTGATCCTATAAGTCCTTGGTTTCAACTCTTTGCTGATGTGGACTAACTTCTGTTCCTCTGTAGTCAACCGCGTGGTAATCTGGTGTGGATGCAGTAATCCTGGTGTATCAAACAACTTTGTTCCACCAGGAAGGACACCCTCCACCCGAACTATCCCTAATGTAGTCCCGGGTATTGGAGCCTCGGTCAAAATGGTCATTTTACCACCTATGGATTTCCCCATTGCGTTAATAAGTGTTGATTTTCCAGCATTTTGTGCACCAATGACCCAAATATGCCCTCGTGGTCCAGCTAATGACACCATATCATCTGCGAGATTCTTTAATCCCCAGTTTTTTACAGCGCTTACAAGATGAACTTTGGTTAATTTGGCAGCTCCTCCTTCTCTTGCCCTAGTTCTAACCCAGTGTTCGAATCCAGTTGGGGATAAGGATGAAGGGAGAAGATCGATTTTTGTAACGACTAACACAATTCTAGGTAAATTACCTGATTTCCCTTCTTTCCAAGATCTAGAATGAACGTCGATTGTGTTGGAAACTAACTCTGCGACTTTTCTGGGGAATGATCCGTCGAAATCGACGGCGTCTACCACCATTACGACGACAGTTCGTGTACCTGAAACCGAATTCAACCTCCTTCCGACTGTATGATCGAAGTCGAAATCGGGGAGCAGGTTTTCGACGGTTTGATCTTTCACTTTCCCGTAGTTCCTCAAGCTGTGGCACCTCGCGCAAACGACTGGTCTCTCGGGAGATTTGGGGGTAGGGTTTTCGAGGATTTCATCGGGTTCAATTAAGATGCCCTTTTTGAGAGAATCTGGAATGTGGGTTTCGTCAGCTAAGGGGTTTCTGTCGATTTGTTGTTTGTAAGTTGGATCTTTGACTGAGGGTGTGATGAAGAACCCGGGTTGTTTAGCGTCGGAGTCTTGCATTTGGATTCCACATCCAGGGCAAATTCTGCGGGTTTGGGAGGTGGTTTCATCGTAATTTCCGTCTCTGGAGAGGGTCGGAGGTGGAACCGAAGTGTGATTTGAAGAGAAGGGTCTGAAGTGGGGGTTTGGGGTTGCTAAGGTTTTAGTAGGGTTTAAGAGATCTGAAATTTTTGGGGGGTTTATGATGGAGGTGAAATTGGAGTTGGATACAGATTTTGTGTATGCATAGGTAGTGAAGGGAGAGAGAGCAAGGAGATTCTTGAGCTTTGATGGAGTTAATTTTCGGGAAATCATTTCTGTGTTCGAAGCTCTGCGTCCATGGAGGTTTTAGTAGTTAGGGTATGGCAGGCTAGTGACTAGTGAGTGATGAACTAATGATAGAGTATACTTCCACTAACATCCCTTAAGATTGGGAATAGTCCAATAATGGCCCCTCAAGTTTTTTTGAATAATAATATAATGAACAAATTACACGAATGGTCCTTTAGGTTTTTTGTTTTTCCCTGAAATAGTCCTTACGAAACTTTTTTCCCAGAAATGGTCCCTAAGGAGCAAACATTGCTCGTAAAAGGCCCCTATGACTAACTTTGTTAAAAAATTCTGTTATATTGTGTTAAATGACAAAATTACCCTTTGTTTTATGCACATACATGGTCCTTCTCTCTCTCTTCTCTTCTCGTCTCTTTCTGGTTCACCATCCTAATTTCAACACCACGCCCAAATCTTGAAATCACTAGCTTAAACAAACTCAGCTCAAACTTAGAGAAGCTCTTATCCGATTTTGATTCCAATTAGAGAAGCTCTTATTTGATTCTTAAAAATCGATAGTTAGCAGCTCAAACAAAACCCATAAATTGATTTATAGGTTTGTGTTAATCGTGTTCAACCATGAACCCATAAACGAAATCAATTTGTGGGCTTCATCTTCTTCGCCCCTATCCTCTTTCGGCAAAACGATTCCATTGTCGGATAGACTTCCACCTTTACCCAAAAACTGTGGATAACAGAGGATAGTTGAGGTGCATACTAGATGAAATCTCATCATTCAAGCTTATTTGAAAACAACATGTAACAAAGACTCGTTGTATCTTTTCAAAGAAATTGCTCTTTACCAGTTCTAAATGATTACACCTTTACGTTTTCCATTACCGCTTGTTCACACCATCAGCCACTGTTGGGTTTTGCTCAAAACTTTCATATGATGGTAATTAAACTTGGGTATCAGATGTTTGTGGGGGCAACACTTTAGTAAATATGTGTATTGTGTATTCAAGAACTGATTCTGCCCAGAAAGTGTTCGATAAAATGTCGTAACGAGATACAATTGCTTGGACAAGTTTGGTCAATGGGTATGCAACTGTTTGCGAGAATTCCTGAAAAAAACTTCAAGAAGGGATCTTGATTTTCATCAACGTGTAGCGATTTATGGGGGGGGGGGGGGGGGGGGGGGGGCTTGATAGACCCATTTAGTTGCATTGGTAAAGTTGAAGATGCATTCAAAGCTCTTAAGAAAATGGGTATGGAACCTGAAAAACTAACCTAAACTAAGCTAATACGTTAAAAGAACAAGTTACAAGAACATATGGTGGAAGGATTATTTTTCTTTGGATTGCAGGCTAAATTTATAAACAAATTATTGAATTGAAGATGTGAAGATCCAATTTTTTATATGGGTTATTTCCGATGCAGTGAGAGAGAGAGAGAGAGAGAGAGAGAGAGAGAGAGAGAGAGAGAGAGAGAATTTATGTGCATAAAACAAAGGGTAGTTTTGTCATTTAACAAAACTTAACGGAACCTTTTAACAAAGTTAATCATAGGGGCCTTTTATGAGCAATGTTTGCTCATTAGGGACCATCTCAGGGAAAAAAATTTGTAAGGACCATTTCAGAGAAAAACGGAAAACCTAAAGGACCATTCGTGTAATTTGTTCTAATATAATTTACAACTAGACATATTGTGTTTACACAATAACATCCAAAAATAAAAGTGATTCAAATGTAATAATCAACCAATATAATTATATGAAAACTGAATTAAATAAACTAAAATTCAAAAATTTTAATAGCATAACCTTCTTAATATTGCATAAAATGAATTTTGACTATCTTATTATTGAATCGGTTTATTTTGTTATGTAACTTAAGTTATCAAGTAATACGTTTGTCACTTATCTAGATGTATTTTTTTAAAATTTATCCATTTTACTTTTAATAAATCTAAACTAACATTTTTTTGGTTCTAAAGAAAAAATAAAATTTAATTCCACACATTATTAATAAAAAAGTTAAATGCATAAAAGTGTGATTATATATATATATATATATATATATATATATATATATATATATATATATATATATATATATATATATATATATATATATATGGAAGTCGGTTCTAGTGAAATTGAAAAGTAGATGTGAAAAAGAAAAAAACCTATAGTAATAAAGCACGTAGTAGTTTTTTTTCCCGGTGAGGAAACTCTTTATTTATTATTTTTTATATATTATTTTAGTTTAAAGGTTAAAATTGTAATTGTTCGATGGAGGTTCTCTAATATTTTCACAACCGGCGGCGTATGTTGGGGAGTTAGTTGACGCGACTTTGTTGATCTCATATATCCACCGCCTCCTCCTGGATGTTTCCTCCATATACACGTGTATATCACCGCCTGTGTTTTATCGACTTCTTCTTTTCCTCTGGTTATGCAGTTCTCCCACCGTCTCAACCACCAACCGATTGTGTATGTTTTGATTGACTGGGAATAAATCAACTATAAAGCTCTTAAAGGTCTTCGATTCATTCACAATTCTCCCTTTACCCTTTTACTCATACCAAAGAAGGTCACATAATCCTTAACGTTTGTATATATTCCTTTCTATTTATTTTTAATTTTGATTCCTTTGAATTTGTTTTCCACTTCTCAGTTGCAGGCCAACTATTTGATGGAATGCCTCACTGAGACATACATAAAAACATCTGATTTTAAGGTCATTTAATTAAGCTTCTCTGAATTCACAAGTCCACAGTTCCATCAAACAATTTGGTTATATCGATGTGCTTAATCTTTTTGAGGTAAACTACACATGTATTTGTCTCAATTTTTTGGACGTTTCTCATGAATTTTGTGGGACAGATCACAATTTAAGGTAATTTATTCGGGAGGTATTATTAAATGAGTCTTGATTGAATCAGCTTCTCTTTGATTCCAAACCAAATGGATGTTACCACACAGCCGTCAACCCTGCTGGAATTGCTTTCTAGATCCAATCTCCTAGTCTTTCGATCGCTATTCGAATGTATGGACAAGTAGAAATGTTACAACTTCTTAACCTCTTTATTCTTTATGTAAGTGGTATGAAGATATAAAAGATTGCTCTGGGAATAATTGATAGCATCATGTTATTTTCAAGTTCACTTACAATACCACTACTATTCTTTTCTTCAGGTCATTCCATTCGACAACAAAGGACAGCTCAAAGAAGCTTTTCAACATCAGGTTTGAAGAACTTCAAGTTTTGGATATCAAATTTTTCTATGATTGTGCAAAGCTTACCATTGTTGTTCTTTATCAGGTTAGCTTCTTTAAGAGGTTTTTGTAACTCTCAATCAGAGATGGGTCCCTTCAAATGAACAGGTAAAAATTTGAATATTCTGATTGAGTGTATTTTCCAATCAAAGAAACTTCACTTTTAAAAATAAAAAACAATTACTAACCTGTTAGTTTCTATTTCAATTTTTTGGGCAGGGATGACTATCAACCTGAGGAAAATTTATGCTAAATCATTTTCTATTAAAATGATAAAGATACCACTTTTTGTTTTTTTCTTTTGTCCTCAATTTAATAAAAATTACCTGAAGTTAAAGTTGGATCCTCTTCTTTGTACATGTAATTTCAATATTGTAAAAGTTAATTTTGGCTACTCTATTTTTGTATTTGAGGTAAGAAATACAAATGTATTACCCTTGATTTGGATGCTATAATATAAAAAGCAGGTTGTTGTTTTTGCATTTTCCCTTTTCATGAAAAAATAACAAATGCAATTAATAACAACAATCTTTTAGTCAATTTTCTATTTTACCAACATACTTTTGTTTCTTCTTATTATAGGTGCACTTTCTATGTTGATTTTAGGGAAAATTGGCAGAATTAACACCTTGATTTTATTTATTATTATTATTATTATTATTATTATTATTATTTTGTATTATAGCGTTTTGCTTTCACTTATGATAGTTATATCTATCATAAGTAGATGGAAAGAAGTACCATTTTGTTTTATTAATTAGAGTTCTTTTTAATGAATGATGAATTATAATCAATCTCAAGCTACCTTGGAGGTTTGGCATCATATATCAAGACTGCTAGAGAAATTTGGCATTCATTTGTCTGTTATCAGCCCCTTAAGGGAGATCGAGGAACATGAGCAAGAAGTAGCACAAACTTTACTAGATAATGTTGGAAAATGTATCAAAAAGAAAGAAAAGAAGCCCATCATTGAAAGGGTAAGTTTGAAAATCTCTATCCTCCATTCCTATTTTTTTTTCATATGGACCATTGCCTTTTCTGTTGACATGAGAAGGTGAGAAAGCAGTCCTTGATGGAGCTAGAAAGGCAGGAGCAAGTTAGAGAGATGCAAGAAATGGAAAAGACGATGTAAAAACTAACACGATGGATCACTTTGAAAGGGAAAAAAGGGAAGAAGTTGCACCTCTCATTGATGATGCTTTCCAAATATGTTTAGCTAAAGAGAAACCTTGTCATGAACGTCATCAACTATCATAGTAAATTAAGCTGAAAATGTTTTTAAATGTTCTATTTCATTAGAGTAAACAATAAAAATAACACCAAATGTAGAAAATACATTTTGGCCCATGCAAAGGATGGGTCTCTTCACTAGTTTAATATTAAGTATGAAATTTGCCTTTATCATTTCCCTTTGTTGTTTGAAAGTGAAGGTCCATTTGAAGAATGATTCAAAGTTTCAGTTGCTTCATTTTCCAAATCAGAGGGAATTAGTATTATAAAATATTACGAATTAATCTATTTAAAATGTAAAAATTTAATTTTAACATCAGAAATATATTAATTATAATCATTGAAAACTTGCCTTTATTTCCATCCTTTAATGTTGATTGTATAGTTGCAATGACTAAATTTTTGAAAGATTCGTTTTCTTCATGATTTAAATATGAAGAACAATTCTTTTAATATCCTGTTGTAGACATCTCTTCAATTCAAAATTCTAATTGAATGAAGCAGTTAAACGCAGGAAGATGATTCAATTGTTCATTAGTTGAAAGAAGTTAATGTTAATTTAAAATTGCAGTTAATGTTTACGGTTATTAATTTAAACAACCGGTTATAATTCATTTTTTTTTGTAATTTACTTAGTTACCCTTCATTAATAAATTAAATAAATCAAAATGAATAAATAATGATTATTGATGTGGCATGTTCTTATTGGTTCTCGCATTTTCGCATATTCTTTGCATTTTCGCATTAGCCTTCCCCTATATATATATATATATATATATATATATATATATATATATATATATATATATATATGTGTGTGTGTGTGTGTGTGTGTGTGTGTGTGTATATATATATATATATATATATATATATATATATATATATATATATATATATATATATAGAGAGAGAGAGAGAGAGAGAGAGTCAGGTTCATTTGAGACCATTCTAATGTTGTGAGACCGTAAAACCAAATCTAAAAATAATTTTAAAATGCAAAATAAATGGAAAAATCCAAAAATTCTTTTTTTAAATATATTTTCGAAACTTGAATTAACTAAATAAATAAATAAATAAATAAATAAAATCCCGTTTTTTTTTTAAATACGTGAAATATGCTAAATAGAATATTAACTGACATATTCTAAAAAATAATTTTAAAATGCAAAATAAATGGAAAAATCTAAAAAAAAAAATTTAAATATTATTTTCGGAACTTGAGTTAACTAAAAAAAATTAAAAAAAAATCCTATTTTTTTTTAAAATACGTGAAATATTCTAAATATAATATTACACTGTACATATTCAAAAATTATTTTAAAATGCAAAATAAATGGAAAAATCAAAAAATATCTCTGTTTAAATATTATTTTCGGAACTTGAATTAACTAAATAAAATTAAAAATAAATAAAAAAAAAACGTCTCACGGTCTCACAAAATTAGATCGTCTCACATGAACCTAACCCTATATATATATATATATATATATATATATATATATATATATATATATATATATATATATATATATATATATAATTTCTTTCATAAAAAGTCACAATATTTTTTACCTATCAAATCTATCTAATTTAATATAAAAGTCTATTATCAGTTTTATTTAAGTCAAGTGACAATTGTGTATTAAGTCATATGTGATCTAGGCCATCTTTGACATCTTATAATATATCAAGAGATAAAACTTGATAAAAATAAGATGTTGTTTTAACTTTTGATACATTATAAAAAATTATATCAAGAGATAAAACTTGATAAAAATAAGATGTTGTTTTAACTTTTGATACATTATAAAAAATCAAAAGATGGCATGGATCACACTTGTTATAAGCAACATCACATTTAATTGTCATTTTAAATGAAACCAATTAATAGGGTTGTACCAAAATTTGGATAAAATTGATAGATAAATATTAATGTTTTTTTTTCTCTAAACAAAAATATAATATGTATGCGCTTTGTAATATATAACGGACCGTGTTTTATTTTTCTTGTATTTTTCCCTTAATAAAAATGATCGACCATTTATTAAGAGTTTAAAATGTTGTTTAACGTAATAGAGAAAAAAAATACATTACAATTAATTTACTAGTAATGTTACTAAAGTGAAAAAGTAATTTCAAATTATTTTTATTTTTATATATTTTCATGTATGTATCACTTTTAGATAAAATAGAGTCATGTGAAAACTCTACTTGGTGCTTGTTATTTAAGTTTTTAATTATTAGGTTAAATATTTACAAATTATTGTATTTAAGCTAACTAATGGGTTTACAGAAAAATGATCATGTGAGTTGACAGAAAAATGATCAAAAAGAAAGCTAACATTCTCTTACTTTAAGATCATCCACAAAGCAAAAATGTTTCAAGTAACAAAACTAACCCTTCAAACCCCAATCTAAACCTTTACATAGATATTGCATATAATTATAAACCCTAAAAACCACCCTTCTTTCTTTCTATTTCACAAAAACAAAAAAAAAAACAAGGTTGTGTAAGGCGGTGCGAGTGGCGGCAAGTGGCGGTGGTGGTTCAACTTCAAGACTGTTCTCTCCAAATCCGGCCGGCCACTTTCAACTTGAGCTCCTGCCTATCACCACCGGAGAAAAACAAGCCTATATTTCTTGTTATGATCAACCCATCTAGACTATCTCTAACCGTTTTATGACTATCACGGATACTCCGTGGGACCCCTTGCCATTTTAGCTTTCTTCCATTCCCACCAACCTCCAAACTGTAACTGAATTTACTCGCGTCATTTTCATCCCCCATAAAACGCAAAAACGCCATGTAAACGGGGGCCATGCCCAAATGAAACGCCTCAAAGTGCAAACAAAATTGATACCCGAAGCAGTTGAAAATCTACATCCAACAAAAAAAATCAAGAAACTAGATTTCAATAAGTCTGATTCCATCATACCAAACACTACCTCCCACAGACACATACACAGAAAGATCATACCGTTAACATCCATGTGGCGTTTTCAATTTCATGAGGATTGGGCTTCACGTAGCGGTGATTGAATGTGGACCCATCATGCATGTCAACATTATGATCCGTCTTGAGATGTGCAACAAGGAATGGAATATCACCCGTGACATAACATTCCGTTCCCGCATATGGACAATTATACCCCCGATATTTACAATTCTCCTCATGTCTTATCCTACTATGATAAGGAAAAATCTCATGGCATCCCAAATAATGGTATTTGCATGGCAACTCTATCGACTCTGCAACTTTTTCCAATGCTAAACACCGTATATTCCCAAGCTCTTGTCGGCATATCGGACAACTATTTTGCACTTTTGATTTACATACAACGCATATCGTGTGGCCATTTGGACACTTCATAAAGTAATAACAAATACATCAGTAACCAATAACCAGTAAACCAGTTACTAACCGAGTAACTGTTGTTGGTAAACCGTTGTTCCTATTAAAACAACGGTTACCAGTAACCGATTTTAAACTAATCAGGAACCAGTTACTATTAACCAGTAACCGATTACTGTTTAAGTTCTAAACTAATAAGTAACCGGTTACTACTAACCAGTAACAGTTTACTAGTTAGCAACCAGTAACCGGTTATTAACTCAGTAACCGCTTACTATTAACCAGTAACCAGTTACTACTAACCAGTAATAGTTTACTGAGTAAGAAGAACATACTTGATGAATTGGAGGGTGCATTATGCCAAGGCAGACAGGGCACTCGAGTAGATCATGGACAGCACTGTTTGAAGCCAATCCATGCCTTCCACCAGCAGATCCACATAATCTCAAGCAACTTCTTCTTTCTATATTTGCAGATTTAACACCAAAATCAGCACGCGATTCACTAACATCTTGAAAAATATTACCACCAGGGCCCATAATTAATGGTGTTTATAGTTTCTGTTTGTGATATTCCTCCTGACAAGAACAACCAAACAAAAGTTATCGTCTCGTAGTCTTAATTCCACTCTTTTTACATAAGGAAAAATGCCCAAATTGTTATCGACTACATATATCTAGGTTTAGTTATTAGATACAAATCTAAGCATAATTGACACAGAAACGATGTATCCACTTCATGAGAAAGTGATCAGTAACTATGGGAGCTAAGATGTCTACAAAACTGCAAATTCAGAAGATCGCGACCATGAAAGATGAGTGATTTTTCATCGAACCTTGAGAAAACCACTTCTTTTCCTCAAATTCGTAGAATTAAAACATACCCAGAAACAAAAACACTTGCAATTGATAAAGGAAGTGGGAGAAAAAAAAATAGGTAAGAAAGAACTGACCTAGAACTGTAAACCCCAGATGAGAAATTCAGCTCGCAGAAGATACAATCAATCAACCCATCAATAATTAGGGGAATTTTTCCTGTTGTGAAATTGATGTAATGAGCCACGATGAAGGTGTGATGTGGAAGCTAAATTGTGAAAGCAGGAGACTAGATTGACGTGTTGAAACCGGTGTTTGGTTATAAAGAATACTATAATCGGATGAATTGAAGATGTCCAGAAAGTCAAAGATTTCCCGAAATCAATCGCGCTTCTATTCTAATTTCTACCAATGGAACAGTGGAGCTTTTAGGATCGAAATTAAAATTGGGGTTGTTCAATCATAGATGGATGGGTGTACAGCTAAGGATTTGGGGAACTTGTTTCATGTCTCGAAGTTTAATGGTTGTTTTGTGTTGTCATTTTCTTGCGTACAGAGTGTGCAAATGTTGGCTTCTAACAAATTATTGTTTGAATTTATAAACATTATTATATATTTATATTTATATGTGTGTGTATGTATTGTATTTATCATAGTACTATCGGATGGTGTACAAAAACGACATTTTATCAAATTTTTGTATAAAATGTGTTGGAATTATTAAAAAATGTAACAAAGACAGTTGAATTTTGTATCCATTCACATAAAATACAACACCCTTACAACTACATATAAATCATCATTGTTAGATTTTATAAAATATCATTATTTTAATTGAACAAACTTATAAAGCATCTTATACATTTGATTGGACCAATTCACATGACCCATACAAAAAATATATATTTTTTAATATAATTTAACGAACTTTAAATTTACTTATAAGGAGTTAATAATAACATCTAATAAAAAATGAAACTTAACATATACTTTATGAAACACCGAACCTCAATAATTAACCACTAGCTCGACAAATTATTATTACTAAATTTTCAATTAATTTTTACATCATGTTGATCCATGTTTGTATATAAAAAGTACACCAAAATCATTTACAAAGTAATGACCATGTTACTCATGATTTTTTTTCTTCCAAATCTCTATTTGCTTTTTCCATCGACGTTATTAAACTTTAATATACTTATATTGTTGCATATATATTGGAAAATATTGTTAAATAATAAGTAAGTTTCAAATTACTCTAAGTTTGTCATATTTTTTAAGAGATAATCACAGAAGTTTTAATTTGCTTCCTTGTAATGAGGTCTTTTTTTATACTAGTTAAACTTAGACTATGTGGAGAATATATATATATATATATATATATATATATATATATATATATATATATATATATATATATATATATATATATATATATATATATAACCAAATTGTGATTTAGTTTTAATTTGAGTAAATTACACGAATGGTCCCTATGGTTTAGGGTAATTTGCGCGTTTGGTCCCTAATTTATTTTTTTAACTCGAAAGGTCCCTATTGTTTGTTTTTGTTACGCGGTTGGTCCCTATCTTACCTAAAAAGACTATTATGCCCTTGATTTTTTTAATTTATCTAAATAAACACACCCCTAATCCCACCCCCTCACCTTACCTCACCTACCCCATCATTTTTACCTCTTTAAATAATAGTCTTTTTAGATAAGATCGGGACCAAACGCGTAACAAAAATAAATAGTATGGATCAAACGTGTAACAAAAACAAACCATAAGGACCTTCCGAGTTAAAAAAACAAGTTAGGGACCAAACACGCAAATTACCTCAAACCATAGGAACCATTCGTGTAATTTACTCTTTTAATTTTAAAACATTGAAAGCCATTGATGTGGTCATTGAAAGTGAGAAACTTTTTCCAATTAAAAAAAAAGGCATAATCAAACATCAATCCACCATGTAATGATATTTAAATAGGCGTGTTCAACATTGAGTTTTTGATGGTTTTAGAAGCTTTTAGTTTTAAGAAAAAAAGAACTTGGAAATTTTTTTTGGTTCCACAATAGAAGCTTTTAACTTTTATTAAACAAAAAAGTTTGAATCCAATAATAGTTTTTGCAAGCTTTTAACCTTTTGAAGCTTTTAATTTTTGGTTTTATATAATTTTATAGTTTAAAAGTTAACAATTATTTTTACCGAACTATTATACACAAGTAAAAGTTATAATTTTCAACTTCTAGCTATCAACTACTATCTACCATTTAGTTTTGCCAAATATATCCATAATCAAGTGATATAAAATCTGTTTAATGTGATTAATGTTAATACAAATATGTCTAGCTATCAACTACTATCTACCTATGATGATATTGTTTTAATTACTTTGCGTAATTCCATTTATATTTTAGTTGTTAGTTTTGTTTTGTATGAGACGTGGATGGAGAATTTAGTTGAATAATTTTAATATCTTCTCGAATAACTTCACTTCCATTTTTAATAATTACTTTACACTTGGGCTATAAGCAAGATTATTAGAATCATTTATTTGATACTCTCTAGTTTGTTTGTTTTGTTTTTTGTATTATAACAAGTACATTAACTAATCTTTAAGAAAATTAAAAATAATATGATTATATATAACGTGGATGGAAGTCACAAAAATACAAATGAATATCACAACAAATAGATATGTATGTAGTTAATCTCCTTTTGCCATAGTTAATCTCCTTTTGCCATATGTCACATCTTTTTTTATTTTTCTACATTAAGAAACAAACCAAGGTAGAATCTCTACTTTGGATATTTTCAAGTTTATGATTGAACAAGAATTATTGTTATTTCTCAACAAATACGATACCATTTCAAGATAAATTTGATCATTTTAAGGTTTTCTTTTAGGAAACAATTCAGAAAGCAATTTAACAGTTCATAAAATTCAAAAAGATAATCTATTTGTTAGATGAACCGACCATTTTTGTGATTAATTCCTTATAAAAATGCATCTCATTTTAAAGGTAAAGCATTCCCTATTTAATGGGCTGTATCATAGACATAATTTCAACCATCTTGACATTTTTCCTTTATTTACGATGATAAAACAAACAAACAAAACTTCCAAAAATGGGTGGAAATAGTTGGTAACCATTATTATATACGACCCATGACATAACTTGTACCATATCTGTAACAAAATTTAAAGTTTGCACCAAAAAATACAAATATGAAATACCAAAAAAAAAAAAAAAAAAAAAAAACATAGATTGTTAACCTTTTTACAACATTCTTTAGTTTTGTTGACAACACGAAGACAATCGAAACAATACATTTCCCAATAATAAGAATGTGCACGTGTTCAGCACCTGTTGGAATTAGTCAATTAGTCTTTCCTGGTCCTTAGTATTTCGTTAGTTAGCTCCGTACATGTGGGGCTCCTTTACTTTTCTCTTCTTGTATAAATACAGTGTATCTCCATATTCTTATACACAAGAAAGCAATACAAATACACAACAGTTTCTACTTTACATGGTATCCAGAGCTTTTTAATTTTTTTTTATTCTTCTCTTGTTGTTGTCTTGTCTATGGCCAATTCTAGCTCATCTCTTCTAGCTCATGCCACCGCCTCCTCTCTAAATCTTCAAATTCCCAATATCACTATCAAACTAGATAGGGATAACTACCTACTGTGGCGCTCTACAATCATATCTGCTCTCGAGACTTTTGATCTCGAATCCTTCATCCTAAATCCCACTCCTCCACCTGAAACTGTTCTTCCCACCATCACTGATGCCACCACAGAAACTGAACCTCACCCTAACACCATACCAACTACTTTACAACAAAACTCCAGATTACACCTTTCTCAAATCATTCGGTTGCTTGTGTTATCCGTTTCTTCGCCCCTATAACAATCATAAACTTGACTTCCGTTCTCTCCCTTGTATCTTTATCGGTTACAGCACAACACACAAAGGCTATCTATGCTTTCATCAACCGTCTTCCCGCATTTACGTATCCCGCCATGTGGTTTTCAATGAAGAAATATTCCCATATTTGCCACCCTCTTCCAATATCAGCTCAGCTAACTCTACCTCATCCTCTGATGTTTCTGCTACTTTACTTTCTCAAGCAGCTACACTTTCATCTTTCCCACCACCATCTACTCCTCCTCAATCTCTTCCTCCTTCATCATCTCCTTCCTCTTCTTCCACCTCACCTACATCTCAAACTCCACTACCCTCCACTACTACCACCCCACTGTATCAACAGTCAACCATCAGCTCTCGAGCCAAACAAAATCAGCCATCTACCTCCCATTATCATGTTGCCCCTCAAAATACTCATACAATGGTCACTCGCGCTCACACTAACTCTCTAAAACCAAAGGTTTTCCACACCTCTGTCTCTACTCCATCTGACTTTGAACCACACACTTTTCAACAAGCTACTAAACACCCCTGTTGGCAGCAAGCCATGCAAAATGAATATGATGCTCTCATCCGAAATAACACATGGTCTATTGTTTCTTGTCCTACTAATGTGAGTTGTTGGCTGCAAGTGGATATACAGGTTTAAAAGACGTGCTGATGGGAAAATTGAGCGCTATAAAGCTCGATTGGTGGCTCAAGGCTTCAGTCAAGAGGCAAATATCGACTATTTTGACACATTCAACCCCGTCATCAAGCCAACTACAATAAGGCTGGTCCTGTCCATTGCACTCTCTCGTGGTTGGTGTATTCGACAGCTTGACATCAACAACACATTCCTAAATGGTGACCTTAAAGAAGTGGTGTATATGAGACAACCTCGTGGTTTTGAAGACCCTTCTCGCCCAACACACGTGTGTCGTCTCCACAAAGCCCTCTACGGCCTCAAACAGGCTCCTAGAGCCTGGTTTAACAAACTCAAACATTACCTGGTTGATCAAGGATTCCGAGCTTGTCTATCTGACACTTCACTCTTTGTTCACATTCACTCACATTATATCATTTACCTTCTTGTATACGTTGATGATGTTATACTCACAGGAAATAATGAAGCTCAGGTTCAAAGATTCATTCATGAACTCAATAAAGTCTTTGCTTTAAAAGACCTTGGACCGCTACATCACTTTTTGGGTCTACAAATCACCACCACCTCTACTGGACTTGCTCTATCTCAACAGTCCTATATTGATGATATACTTCACAAAAGTAAGATGCAAGATTCCACACCCATCTCCACACCTGCTGATCCTAATTCTCGCCTTACACATGATGGTGAACCATTTCATGATCCCACATTCTTCCGCCAAATAGTAGGATCTCTTCAATATGTCACCATTACACGTCCCGATATAGCTTACGCAGTGAACCGCGTATGTCAATTTATGCATTCTCCAACCATACATCATTGGCAGGCTACCAAACGCATCCTCAGGTACTTAAAGGGAACCTCTCATCATGGTCTACAATTCAAGCCCACTACTGCAAATTGTCTTCTCGCTTACTCTGATGCTGGGTGGATCTCCAATCAAGAGGATAGTCGTTCTCAGTATGGTTATGCCATTTTTCATGGCCCAAATCTGATCAGTTGGACTTCTAGGAAGCAACAGGTAGTGGCACGTTCAAGTACTGAAGCAGAATATCGTTCATTAGCCTACACCACTGCGGAGCTTTTATGGTTACAACAGTTGATTCAGGAATTACATGCGCCTATAACAAAACAACCACTACTTCTTTGTGACAATGTTGGAGCCATTTTCATGAGCAAAAATCCTGTCATTAGCACTCGTTCCAAGCACATTGCTTTAGATTTCCACTTTATCCGCGAGCAAGTCGAGACCGGTGCACTCAAGATCTGTTACATTTCTTCTGTTGACCAACTAGCGGATATCTTCACCAAACCTTTATCCAAGGAACGAATTACATCTCTTCACAGCAAGCTACAAGTACAACCCGTTCTTGAGCTTGCCGGGGGCTAATAAGAATGTGCACGTGTTCAACACCTGTTGGAATTAGTCAATTAGTCTTTCCTGGTCCTTAGTATTTCGTTAGTTAGCTCCGTACATGTGGGGCTCCTTTACTTTTCTCTTCTTGTATAAATACAGTGTATCTCCATATTCCATATTCTTATACACAAGAAAGCAATACAAATACACAACAGTTTCTACTTTACACCCAAAAACAATCTTAAACCTTAAATAAAATATACAAAAAAAAAAAAAAAAAAAAAAAAAAAAAAAAAATCCATAGTTGATAATTAGCTTTGCATATATCCCACTTACTAAAGTATTCACTACAGACATACACATACACAACATACACATACACAGGACATCATTTACCCATTCAACACTTAATCCACACAGCACTTGATAATAGAGAACAAACAAAAAAAAAGACCTTAAGCTGACATGGTTTTTTTAAGTCTTTCAAAAACTACACATTTCATTCATACCAACTAATCGCCGGTGTAACCGGGCAGAATTCCGGGTTGCCCGCTTTGTCCCGGGCAGCTGAGATGGAGCCAACCCATTGTCATCATAATCAACCTTCACAGCCACCTGTCTCCGGGAGGATTGACTATTTGACTCTCTCTCTCCCTCTTCAACATGTCTCGAGCTTCTTTGCCTCTTTCGCATGTGGGGCCCACGAGGAGGAGGAGGCTGCTGGACATCTCTCTCCTCTTCTTCAACAACTTCTGCTTTTGCCATTACTACATATGGCCATTGGGTCCCACATCCAGGGCAAACCTTTTCCATCTGAATTAATAATATTAATTAATAACTTAATATACCAAACTAATTATATAAATAAATAAATAATTATAAATACCCTTTGTTGAGAGAATTTTGCTTGTAGACAGTATTTGTGAATTCTAACACTACAGCTTTCATTCGGACACAAATCAGCCTGACGATTAAAAAAAATTATATTATGAGAAATATATATATAATGATTCTATAGGAAAGGGAATAAGGGATTATGGAATGGAATCACATTCCGATGTGGAAAACAAACTACATAACAGATGAATAAACAAACCTTAATTCCAGATTCATTGCAGACATCACAAGGAGGAACTTGATTGTTATGAAACCAACTCCTGAGATCCAAAAATGATCGAACACCAAGTCCAATATCACCATCTGACGTGGCACATAACCATTGGTCATTCACCAATTCCCGTATAGTTTTTTCCTTTTGTGTCATAGAAAAATTCTTGAAAGCTGTAGGGACTTGAGATGAAGAAGCACCCTGATTTTCTAGCTGAATATTGAGGGCTTTGATGTTGGAAATGGTACCCTGAGCTGTGTGATCAAGAACAATGGCTTCAATCTGTTTTAAACCAATCATTATATTCAAAAATCAGTATGAATCCACGAGATTAGTGAAACTAATCTAGTTTTGCATTGTATTAGATCGTTATAGATTACAGATTGCCCAATGTGTACATGTCATTTCACCTCATGATTCATACACAATTCCCAAAGATGCAATGAAGTATACATGAGATTCAAGAATGGAAATTGGTGAATTTAGAAGTGAAAGGAAGCTTACAATGGCTTTATAGAAAGCAATTTGAGGAACAGTGTATTTTGAACCAAGCTTTGACTGCTCATCTGCAACAGTGTTGACCACTCCATAAAATACACCACTGTCATATTGGTTTCTGCATGCTCGTAGCTCAAACTGGACATAAGATAGCTCCATGTTTATCTTTCGAAGATAATCATTGAACAATTGTTGATGGGAATCTGAAAGAAGAATGAATAGGTGATTTATATATAGCAGATGAGTTATTATTCTGTTCCATACACACATCTGAAATTTGCAAATGGGATGATTATAACTCCTGTTATCAACAGAAGAGACAGCAGTTTGATTTTTGGTATGAACTTTGCTGAAAATTCTTAGTCTGTCCATACTAAATGTTTGAAGTAGTTGAGAATCTGTTCTAGAGAGTTAAAAGGCCAAAACAATTTTGAACTTGAACACGAAACATTTCGCGATCAAATGAGAAAGTGTCCTGTTCGTTTCTGTTAAAGAGAATTTCAATCGTCGATAACGTCTACAGGAAGGTAATACTTTCTTATAAATTTACTTTGTAGGTAGTAGGAAAGTGTTAATTCTGTTTATTTCATACCGATAAAGTGAGCAAACAGATCAAAAAATGACCTCCTACACACAAGTAAACATACGCGTAAACCTAAGATGGAGATCCATCAAAAATTTAAGTAGAAAAAGAGATCGCGTATAGGGGAAACAGTGTAAGAACCTAAGCTTTTGCCGGTGACATCGGAAAATATGGCGTGAAAGTCCTTTTCCTTGAGTGGACCACGGGATAGCAGAGCTTGAATCAGCGTATGGTGTCTCCAGCTTAACGGCGGCATTTCTCCGCAGTAGGAGAACAATTCCTGGAACCCTAATTTGAACAAGAAGAGCACCACGGTGAGGAAAACCCTAGATTTCTTCGTGAACAATCAGACGAATTTGGGGGAAGTGAAGATTTGGAAATATTGGCGGGAAAATAGGCAATTTACAATGGAGAACTATCTCGCATTTCTGTAGTTTTTGGGGAACACAAACATTATTTCTATGTAGACAAGGTTGAAGTTAGGGATGAAAAAAAAAAAAAAAAAAAAAAACTCATATTCCATAGGAATTTTAAATTCGTACACGTTTTGATCGGGAAATTCTCAAGGAGACCCGGGATGACGACGAGAACAAGGAATTTCCGAATAAAAATGTGAAGATGGTGATATCCCTAATCCGTAATCCGGGACTCGCCCTCGATATATATAAATATATAAAAATAATACAAAACACATATTTATAATGCATAAAGAAAAAACATCATAAATGATCCATGTGGTTATTCAAAATCTGAAGTTTAGTCCACGTGGTTTAAAAACCTCATAGATGATCATTGTGTTTTCAAAACTTTTGATGTTTGATATTTTTGCTAACTCCGTTAGCTTTCTACCGTTAAATGAATAATATTTCGGTCATTTAACTATCCAGAGACTTTTTATGAGGTTTTTTTTTTTTTTTTTTTTTAAGAAAAAAATAATTAAATTTAATATCCAATGGATCTCTCTCTCTCTCTCTCTCTCTCTCTCTCTCTCTCTCTCTCTCTCTCTCTCTCTCTCTCTCTCTCTTAATAAGATAAACAATCATAAAATGGCAGATCATTTCTATCCAAATGAAATGTGGGTTCATCAAAGAAGAATACCCACCTCCACCTGAAACCACCACAAATCCCCTAACAAAGACTCTATCTCTTCCTTACGGTCTATTTTCCGATCAACTTAAACAAGCAACCTTTGACCTCAAACAAATTGTATTTTTTACTTCTTTATTCCCTTAATTTATGTTTTCTCCCTTTCTTCCTTGTGTTAATTTTTGATTTACACATGTTCCTAATTATAGATTGTATCGGAGACTTGGGAAACACAGGGAAACGTTTAGACGATTACACACTGTACACAAGTGCCCTAGGTACTACTTTGATGGTTTTCAAAGTTTACAAAGTTACACACAGAGAATAACATGAAACCAAGAACCATAAAGAACATGAAAGACCTACCCTTTTTCATCTCTTTACCTGAATCAAACTTTGTTTCCCTTCTATCCTCTCTTCATTCACACAAACACAACCGATTTCAAATTGATTCAAAATTAAGGTTCCGATTCATACTTCCCCTCTGCCACCACCGGAGAAAGCACAATTCGTAAACGAGGTCACAATCATTTTGATATAATTTAAGGTTCCGATTCAAACTTCCCTTCTTAGATGCATGCGTCTCATACGTGTCCCAACAAGAAGAAGAAACCGCTACCCTTTTCTACGACTTGTTCTTAATCGAATCAAGCAATAAAAATCACAACTCCCTTCAATCTCTTTTCTCCTAAATCGATCGATCTCTCATCTATTTCTATATTTCCCAAATCACACAAGGATTGGTCCTCCTTATCTAATCGATCGCAATCCTTCCCTCTTCTCTCGAATTTGATGTTGCAGATCTATCATTTCAGGGTCAGATTTGGTGTTGTAGATGTAGACGATGGACCTTGATTCAATATTTGTGTGTAAGAATGGTCACCAGTGGTAGTGAGTATGAAGGTGGTTGTCGTTGGTGGTAGATATGGCGTTCGTCGGAGGTGGTGTGTAAGAAACCAATCACAAAATGTAGGCTATGATGGTTGATTTAAGGCTTTCCAATTTCCACATTAATCTTGGAGAGAGAGAGAGAGAGAGAGAGAGAGAGAGAGAGAGAAGAGAGAGAGAGAGAGAGAGAGAGAGAGTGAGAGAGAAAGAAAGAAAGAGAGAGAGAGTGAGTGAGTGAGTGAGTGAGAGTGAGTGAGTGAGTGAGAGAGAGTGAGAGAGAGACCTTTTATATATTTAATTAGGTTTAATTTTTTATTTTTTAAAAAAATACGAGAAAACATCATAAATGGTCCCTGTGGTGGTGAAATGATGAAAATACCCTTCAGTTAATGGACAAACTTAACGGAGTTAGCAAAAAGGACCAAACATCAAAAGTTTTGAAAACACGGGGACCATTTATGAAGTTTTTAAACCATGGGGATCAAACTTCAAATTTTGGGTAACCATAAGGACCATCTATGATGCTTTTTCATACATAAAATTTGATCCGAATAATGTAACTCACTAGTAATTACTTGGTTGAATTATATGTATTTTTTTCTTTTATCTAATTTAAACTTGTGTATATTTTTTCTCCTTCGTTTATCTCTTTTACCTCAAATATCAATATGTGTTATAAAATATGATCAAATAACAATATAAATTATAAAGTAAAGAAAGAAATAAGTGTTATAAAATATGATCAAATAACAATATAAATTATAAAGTAAAGAAAGAAATAAGAGTAGAGAGAACTTTTATTCCAATACTTGTGATGAAATCATCAAGTGCCTAATACATATGACTCACTATTTATACTATCCAGATAAGATGAAAGATGAGCTATAATATGAATCCACATTATGATGGTGTATTATTACATTCATAAAACACATTGAAATGGTTATTAGTAATGCTAAATAATGATGTGGAGTTATGGGAGAAATGGAGAATCCAATGGTCATTCACAAACTAATATTTCATAACACTCCCCCTTGAATGACGATTGTATCATGCCTCGTTAAAAACTTAATAGGTAAAACCTCATGGGAAAACCATTTATTAAGGAAAAAGAGTACATGATTAATAATAGATATTTGGAACAATTGCCTCATTAAAAACCTTGCTAAGAAAACCCAGTGGGAAAAACATAGCTAAGGAAAAGAGTACAATATGTTTCCAACTCCCCCTGATCATCACATCACTTGATTTCCTTAAAGCGTCGCATTCCAATATTTCGTACCATGTTTTCAAATTTGGATGTAGGGAGCGCTTTAGTGAACAAATCTGCCAAGTTGTTACTTGATTGAATTTTCTGGATGTTGATGCCACGCTCTTTTTGAAGATCATGAGTAAAAAAAAAAACTTTGGTGATATATGTTTGGTTATGTTTCCTTTGATAACCCCTTCCTTGAATTGGGCTATACAAGCCGCATTATCTTCATATAGTATGGTTGGAGCGTCCATGTTAGAAGTTAGACCACAACTCTCACGAATGTGATGAGTTAAATTTCTTAACCAAATACATTCACGGCTTGCCTCATGAATTGCTATAATCTCTGCATGGTTAGAAGAAGAAGCAACTAAAGTTTGTTTAACAGAACACCAAGAGATTGTGGTACCTCCACAAGTGAATAAATAACCTGTTTGGGATCAAGCTTTGTGTGGATCAGACAAATATCCAGCATCTGCATAACTAATTAACTCCGCATTTGATGAATTTGAATAATATAAGCCCATATCCATTGTACCTCGAAGATATCGAAGAATGTGTTTGACTCCATTCCAATGTCTTCTTGTTGGGCAAGAACTATATCTTGCTAATAAGTTTACAGCAAAAGATATATCAGGTCTCGTATTATTAGCAAGATACATTAGTGCACCAATAACACTAAGATATGGTACTTCGGGACCAAGAAGTTTTTCATGTTTTCACAAGGCCGAAACTGGTCCTTTTTGGCATCTAAATGCCTTACTACCATCGGGATACTCAATGGATGTGAGTTATCCATATAAAACTTTTTAAGCACCTTTTCTAGATAACTAGATTGATGTACAAAAACTCCATTTTTGGTGTGCTCAATTTGAAGACCTAAACAAAATTTCGTTTTACCAAGATCTTTCATTTCAGAATTTTCTTTCAAACAAGAAGTGGCATTTTCCAATTCTCCAGGAGTTCCAATTATGTTCAAATCATCTACGTAAACAGCAATTACCACAAATTCTGATTCGGATCTTTTTATTAATACACATGGGCTTAATGGATCATTTTTATAGCCCTCTTTTAAAAGAAATGTACTTAAACAATTGAACCACATCCGGCCAGATTGTTTCAATCCATACAAAGATTTATTTAATTTTACCGAATATACTTCACGAGAATTAGGAGTTTGTGCTTCTGGCACCTTAAACCCTTCTGGGATTTTCATATAAATATCATTCTCAAGTGAACCATATAAATAGGCGGTAACTACATCCATCAGACGCATCTTCAATTTTTCATGTGTTGCCAGACTTATTAGATAACGGAATGTAATTGCATCAACCACAGGAGAGTATGTTTCTTCATAATCAATTTCGGGCATTTGGGTAAAACCTTGTGCAACAAGTCTTGCTTTATATCTCACAACTTCATTCTTCTCGTTTCTTTTGCACACAAATACCCATTTGTGTCCCACTGGTCTTACTCCGTTTGGTGTACGGACTACAGGTCCAAAAACTTTTCGTTGAGTAAGAGAATTAAGCTCTTTGTTTATTGCATCTTTCCATTTTGGCCAATCTTTTCTATTTCTACATTCATCTATAGATTTAGGTTCAACATCCTCATTTTCTTCCATAATCTCGCACGCAACATGATATGATAAATTATCGTCGACATCTATCTTATTTCGGTTCCATCTTATTCCTATCATGACATAATTTATTGAGATCTCTTCATTTTCATAATTTTCAGGTACCTCAGTTTCTTTTGTTATGTCATCGGGCTCTTCTGGAGCTTCATTAATCTTTTCAAAAGATCTGTTTTCTCTTTTGGACCATCAATTATATTTGCTCCCTTTCGTTTTCGAGGATTTTTATCTTTGGAACCGGTTGGTCTTCCACGCTTCAGGCGTGCCTTTGATTCATTTGTAGTTGTATTTTTTCTTTCTGGGATATCAATTCTAACTGGAGCATTTACAGCTGGTAAATGAGACTTTGTTACTCTCTTAGGGTCAGTAAATGCATCTGGCAATTGATTTGCTATATTTTGTAAATGAATTAGCTTTTTCACTTCAAGTTCACATTGACTTGAACGAGGATCTAACACTGAAAGTGATAATTCATTCCAAGAGATTTTATTCTCCAGCTTCTTTGTTTCTCCCCCTAATGTTGGAAAAACTGATTCATCAAAATGACAATCGTCAAATCTAGCTGTAAATAAATCTCCAGTTGATGGTTCTAAATATTTTACTATAGATGGAGATTCGTATCCAACATAAATTCTCATTCTTCTTTGAGGACCCATTTTTTGTGCGGTGAGGTGGAGAAATAGGTACATAAATTGCACACCCGAACGTCCTTATATGGGAAATATTTGGTACATGGCTGCAAACCAGTTGAATAGGGGAGAACTTATGATAACTAGTTGGCCTGATGCGTATAAGTGATTCCGCATGTAAAATTGCATGTCCCCATGTCGATGTAGGAAGTTTAGAATGCATTAGTAATGGTCTTGCAATTAATTGAAGACGTTTGATTAACGACTCAGCTAAACCATTTTGTGTATGAACATATGCAACAGGATGTTCAATAGCTATCCCAATCGACATGCAATAGTCATTAAAAGCTTGTGATGTAAATTCTCCAACATTGTGAAGTCGATTTTTCTTAATTGGGTAATCGGGAAAATGTGCCCTTAGTCGGATTATTTGTGCTAGTAATCTTGCGAAAGCGAGATTACGGCTAGATAACAAGCACACGTGTGACCATCTAGTGACGCGTCAATTAAGACCATAAAATATCTAAATGGTCAACATGGTGGATGAATTGGTTCACATATATCCCCTTGAATTCTTTCTAAAAAACTAGGACTTTCATACCTAACTTTATTCAATGATGGACGGGAAATTAATTTTCCTTGAGAACATGCAACACAAGACAATTCATTAGCTTGAAAAATCTTCTGGTTTTTCAAGGAATGTCTACTTGAACTTTCAATTATTTTTCGCATCATAACTGATCCGGGATGGCCCAACCGGTCATGCCAAACTTTGTAGATGTTATCATACCTTTTATTTTCAATAGCATGAGATTCAATCATTCTAATATTTGTATAATACAATCCGGAGGACAATACGAGTAATTTTTCCAAAAGACTTTTCTTACCCGATATCATTTTTGTAATATTGAGATACTCTTTATCACCATCATTGGTTGTTTTAACATGATATCCGTTGGACCGAATATCCTTAAAACTTAATAAATTTCTTGGTGATTTTGATGAAAATAATGCATCTCCAATTGTAATTATTGTTCCTTGTGGTAATATGATATTCGCTCTTCCGGAGCCTTCAATCATTTTTGCACTACCCGTTATTGTATTTGTTGGATTAGTGTCTAAGTCCATAACTATTTTGGTATGTACTTGACCCGATGGTGCATGGTCCTTTTGGGTTGCCTTCACCAAAGCAACTTGATTGGAGAAATAAATAAAGAGAGAGAGAGAGAGAGAGGATATTATGATTTATTAATATGTTATAAGAATAATATATTAAAGGAGAAATCATATTTGTTTAATTAATATTGGTCAATAATTAATTAGGAATTAATTTTGTGATCAAGTGTAATTAATTAAACTAGAGGGGCTGATTTGTAATTATGTGATAGTTACAAAATAAGGTAAGGATTATCTTAAATATATGGTGAACGAATTTGAGGTGATAAGGCCTTAGAATTCGACTATGATAAGGATTCAAGGATTATCTTATGGGTTGCTTTGTGGATAACCAACTAGATAAGGATAATGATTGACACCCTATCTCCACACCTATATAAACACCCCTTGGCTCATGAATTCATGTATCCCTTCCCAAGGAGTCCTAAGGACGAATTCTAACCTCTCTCCTCTCTCTTTATACCTTCTCCATTTTCTCTTGGTGTTTGTAAGCCATTTGAGGAGTGACACTTGTGACTCTAAGCATTCCAAAGTCATTACAAGGAGATTTGGGATTGTTATTGCTACATAACAATCAAGGTAACATTATAAACTCATTCTTATGTTAATATGATTAATTGAATGCTAGAATTAGGGTTTATAGTCTTGGATTCAAAGCATGTACAATAGAGAAACCTAGATCCAAGCATTAGGGTTTGTATGAGCACATAGGATGTCTTATGACCAAAACCCATCAGTGGTATCAGAGCCATTGGTTTGATTTCAATTGTATGAATTTGATATATTAGGGTTTATTTCCAATAAACCCTAAGAGGCTAGGGTTTTTCGTGATTAGGGTTTGCAAACCCTAATTTGCAAGAGTTTGAATAAGATCTTCAAATCCTTTCCTTAAACCCTTAAATTTCGAAATCTAGGGTTTGTTATAATCCCTTGATTTTCGAAATTTGCCTCCTCCCCAAGATAAGGTCCTAATTTTTAGAGATTTGGATTATCCCATATCTTGTAATTATCCTCTAATTGTTATATATGGTAATTCAAGATCTTGCATTATCCATCCATATTTTCGAAATCTATATAGATATTTAAGGGATTAGGATAACTTAAATGTCTAAATGGTAATTATCCTCATTATTTAAATAATCCCTTATGATTTAATAATTAAATTAACAGTCTAATTCAAGATAATTATTAAATCAAGAGTTTTAATATTTAAAATTTTAATTTAAATGTCATAAATTCGAAATTTTAAGATAGATTAAAACTAAATTGTTTTGAAATGTTTCAAAACTTGCCCTCAAGTTTTGGAATTTAAAAGTTGATTAAAAGTTTAATTATGAATGTTAATTTCTAAAACCCTAGAAATGTTTTGAAAAGTTCAAATACACCCTTATGGTTTTATTAATTAATTAAGGAGTATAATTAAAAGAGATTTAATAAATCCATAAAAGTTTAGGTTAACCATTTAATTGAATTAAAAGTGTAATTGTTAAAGTTAACCAAATAGTATTTTAAAAGTATAAAATGCACCCTATACTGTATATATAACATTAAAAGTCTGACATTATATATATGTATGAGTAAAAGTCAGTCTTACCATTAGTAGGCCTCATTCACGAAGCTGGTCTATAAGGGGTGTTTAAGGAAATTGCCTATAAAATGGCGATTGAATGGGTATCCACTCTTACCCACCACACTCTTAACTAGTGGAGGGTCGTTAGCCGAACGGGTAGGATAGGACGAAACCTTCCATTATAAGTATAATGAAATACAAAGTAACTAAATGTTTTTCTAATTCCCAATCTTAGTTACTTAGGCAAAAGTGAATTGATGCAATTCCATGAAATTACACTTTGTGCCCTTGCGAAGTCGTTAGTGGAGCGTGCGTCGTTTACCGGCACACTAAATGGTTCTAAGCAAAGGTAGCAAAGGGTGACTCAATGTTTGTCATAGTTCGGTGGTGCGTGTGTGGTTTACCGGCACATCGAATAGGTGACTGTAACATGTGAGGGCACCATGTAGTTTGCATGGTTATTCACACCCGCTTTGTGATCCTCGACATCCCAGTCACAAACTAGAGGGGCATATCGAGATTTAAACATGCCATTGAAAGTTCAATGAATATCAAAGGATCTAGGAGTTTTCATAGATTTAAAACTTAAATTTCTTTTTCGTTTTTCATGGTGGAAATTAGTGAATCGTCATTCACTTACCTTCAAATATTCTGCAATTAGGGTTACGGTATCCCTCTCCCGAGTTGTAGAATATTGTGTTGGGTCCTAGCCTTAGTATTTCATTTGGGTGATTTACTAAGGACTCAATCTATCAACTAACTTGAATTTGTTTTCTCCCGTTTTGTAGATGTCAAAGTTTGACAACTATGGTCTTCCCAAATCCCGTGGAACAAGCATTCCACATGAAGATGATATTCCACGATTTGATCGAGGAACAAGAAATCATGCTTCACTTCCTCCTCCTCCTCCAACTATTCTCCCTAACCCACAAGATCAAAGAATTGAAAGGTTCAATATCACTAAAGCCCTATTGGAAATGAAACATGAAGATGGTAAGCCTGTGTGTGCCCACGTTCTAGTAATGAAATCACACATGGATAGGTTGATAATGTTGGGTGTGTCATTCCCGAACGAGTTGGCTGTAAATTGGGTTTTGCAGTCACTTCCTGAATCATATAATGAGTTCAAAAGAAAGTATTATATGATGGATCATGACGACAACCTCATTGACCTAACCTACATGCTCATTGCCGCTGAATCAGAAATGATTTGGCGAAGCAATGGAGCGTATTTGCTGGGAGAGTCAACCGACCATGCTTCTGAGGATGTTCTAAGAGAAGCGACCTGCGCTTGCTGCCAAGAGAAAGGGCATTGGATAGAAGTCTGCCCCAAGAGCCTGAAAATTCCAAAGATGGGAGAGTTAAAGAGTATGGCTGTGCTTCAGGTAAAATCCATTATCTAACTTAATTAAGTTCCTATTCGTTGATTCTTAATACATGATGTGATAAGATTGCATTTGAATGTTTTTGTAGGATCGGTAAAAAGAAAGGAAGCTTGATAAGAGAGCAAGATGAATCTAATCACAAGAGATGGATCTCGATCGCATGGACTTGAAGATTGGATTTTGAGCTTAGATAGTTATGATAGAGTTGTTAGAAATTTTCCTTTTACGTAGTTTTCAATAGATTTTGCATTGTAAGGACAAATGTTTTTCCGCTGCTTTTATAAATAAAATAAATTTTGTTTGACTCATTTATTTATTTGTTTAATTCCTTGCAATGAAATCGTTATGAAAATTGATGTTTGCATATTTCTACAACGAATGGATATGATTCTTAGTTATGTTACGGAAATGTCGAGAATTTACCAAATAGGGAGAGTTTCTCATCGCCCAAGTTTCAATTGGACAGAAACTTGGAATCATGCAACTTGGTTGCACGATGAATGAGAAATTTCATATTTTGGAAATTAGACTAATTCATTGACAAAGTGTCAAGTGAAGGACTAGGAGATCAAGTACACAAAGTTGCGTGTTGATCAAAGTCCACCATAAGAGTAACAAAGACATTCGTCATGATTTACTAAAGGTTTAGTAAATATGATTATGCTTATAAGATTAAGTGTAATTCTGAATTGATTGAAAATGTTTAAATCAATTCCAGAACAAATAAGAAGAATCAAGTAGGCAGAAAGATAAAAGTTTCTCCATTCTAAGAAGAAGGGAGAGTAGCTTTTATGCTTTATAATGGGTCTTAATGATTAAGAACCATATCTCAATTGATCCTCTAAGTAAGTCTTAGTACAATTGTATGTTTAAGAAGAGGAATCAAGGATTGAAGAAATGGTTAAATCAAGAAGTCTATCATACTTCGTTCCAATAACAAGTCTTAAAGTTAAGATTGTGACAATGAGTGAAAAGTATTAAAGGTTTATAACATTCATCAAATGTGGAAAGTTGTGATGTCTTGAATAAGACAAAGACCGACTAGGACCAATTTATGAAGTGTTTTGATAAAAACTACACTAACTCTTGAATATTTGTTTGTCAAGAAATGTTTATTGACAAAAGAATCTTATATGTCAAGAAGTGAGTGGGAGTGTTAATGATCTGGAAAGGTTTCAAGAACAAATCAAATAAACCTTATCGATCATCACTAGCACACGAGTTAAGGTTTACAACCTATCGTGTTGACATAATTTTGTTTCTGTGCTGCTCCAATTGAGTTAATTATGCATGTGAGTCCTATGAGTTCTCATTTTGAACGCATAAAAGGCAAGGCACCTTAATCAATGAAAGGTACATTGATAGGAAAAGGTGAGCTGCTTAACTACTTGGAAGATGTGGTGGGAAGTTGTGCTACCATAAGGCAAGAAATCAAGATTAAGAAAGTTCGGTCCATATGAGTTTGAATTTGTCATAAACTTTGTTTTTAACAAATTCACATGGATATGAACATATACACCATTAAAATCTAAGTGTCGTAAGATTTCCTCCTTCATGAAAATGATTGTGAGGAAATGCTTTCACTAAGAAAGATTTTAAAAAGATAGTGATTGTAAAGTTGCATTTTCAAATTCAATTATGGTTACAGTATCTCTTTCCATGATTTGAATTGTGAGGTTTGTAATTAGTCTTAATAGTTTAGACACACATATGAACTATCTAAAGCAAAGGTGTATAAGATTAAGAGGCCTTGATAAAAGATTATCAAAGCATTAAGTATTAGAAACATGGACTTAAGAAATTCAATAGGTATTGTTTTCTGAAAGTTAAGATGTTTGTGAATATATGTCGAAGCTAGTGGGAGCATAAGTGTTATGTTTTATAATAATTATCATGTCAGTGGGAGCATAAATGTTATGATAGTATAATTATTAAGGCACGTATTGCAAAGTTGGCAATATTAATTATAAAAAACAAGAGTTAAACCTTGCAAAGTAGTAAGGGTTATAAAGTTGTTTTACTATAATTAATGGAAAGAATATTATGCTTCATTTTAAATCTCAAGGATTAGGTTGTGGAATGTTAATAAATTTAGTCAAAGGTACATTGTGTGTTCTTAAAATTTCGATTATGATTACGACATTCCTCTTCACAATTCGAATTTTGAGAACATAGCAAATAAAACATTATGTGTCGTGTCCCATACGCTTCGGGTATAGAATCGATTGCAAATGCTTTAATGTTTGACCATTCTAAAATTTTCCAAATGTCTAGCGCATTTAGAGGGAAAAAGGTGTAACGCCCCAAATTTCAAATATAAATATAACTTAACATAGTCTCAAAACTTCCAAAAATCAAGATTCAATACTAATGTAATTATTAATAATAATAGCGGAAGCAAATAGAAATTTAATTAAACACTTGGTGCGCTACGTCTTCCTCAAAACTTGTCGCCTTCTTCAAGTCTGAACTTTATCCTTTCCATTCCCGCTGCCACTTGCTACGTTATTTCCTGGGTTGCGTGCATTTAAAGAGTCTAATGGGTAAGCCTAGGGCCTAGTGAGTTCGTGGTTTTCATGCATATTGACGTCAATAAAATAAAAACAATGCAACAATTTATCATTATAATTATTTTCATTTCTTTCCACCCTTGATGACACATTATTGAACTACTGTCATTTCCAGGGAACAAATCCCTCCACCGGACACAACAAATATGCTTACGGCTAGATAAACAGAGCGTAAGCTCTCCGCCGCGTACTAACACCCGCGTACTAACACCCTGTACGACGACTAATAATAAGACCGTGTAAATACACTTGTTCCCTATATGTCACCACCATTTTCACCATTTTATATGAAATAATTCACAAAATTTCACACAAATATTCATAGCAATAACAACGGTAACATATAATTGCAAATAATTTAGAATCAACTTTTCATGCAAGCAACCACAAAATTCACACGAAACTCACCTTATTGGCTGTTAGGACTTAACCGGAGCTTGCCGCGCCACTCACACCCTACATTCCACCAACAAATATTTTCTAAGACTATAATCCTATCAAACATCATATGCTTCCGTTTTGGTTCAACCATCAACATTATTCGACCATCGTTAATTATGACACACGTAATAACTCTTTTAGAAGATTATAATACTTCCCGTTAAAAATGCTCTAGAACAATAAATAATCAATAATTAAATAAGTGAGTGACGTTAAAATATTTGAAGGGATTATTTGTAATATCCGAAATTATATTGAACTATATTATACCAAAGTGTAGGGCTAAAACCGAACTATGTTAAATCCTACAACTTCAAAAGGATTGGCAAGTTTATAAAACTTAGGGGTTCTTTCTGAAAATTTTAGCTTCCTATATGATAGTATAAATTAAATAGTTTTAAAAGTTGAGGGGCTAATGTTGTATTTTCATATTTGAAAAGAAAATGGCATATACATCGATTTGCAAACAAGTAAATAAAAAGAAATGTACAGTTTGCTTCGCTGTAATCACCACTTTTTTTCTAACCACATGAAGAAAAAAAATAAACAAATTATCAATAATACTAAACTCTTTTTATTTTATTTCTAAAAGGTACGCCACACGTTGACCCTCCATACCCGAACTAGCTTTCTTCCTCACCCGACACTCTTTTTTTTCTTCCTTTTCTGCCATTTTTATTAAACTGGAAAGCTTGAAAAATCTTGTAAAATTTAATTGTAAAATCACCATTAAGCATCTCCACTTCTTGTTATCAATAAAATTTAACAAATAAACTCACAATCATACAAATTTCAGGGTTCATTATACCAAAAGTTCCATTCCCAAGATTTTATCAAATTGCTATTGGTTTGATCGAATTGAGACTGTAGGTTGAACCAAAATACGTTTACCATGCATATACATCAATCTAAGCTATTATATTAAGCTTAATTCAAATAATCATACCTTAATTTCTAAGAAAACTCTGAAATCCTTCACAACCTTCTACCTCCGGTTTCTTCCTCAATTCTTCACCCTTTTTCGAAATTCCAGTGGGGTTTCCACTAGAAATTTCGAGCTCTATATATTTCCTAAGGTTTCATCAGTTACTATCCCCTCAGTTGCTCGAATTTAAGGCTTAATCATGGATGACGGTTTCTAGACATTATACCTCATAATTCCCTTCTAATCAACCCATTAATTTTGAATTAATCATCTTTTATTAACATAACCTGATTATATATATGGTATATATTTTTTTATACAAGTTACTACAAACTTCCCCCCTTAGAAAAATTCCGTCCTCGGAATTTTGAATTAAGTAAATAAGTGAGGGTATTTAGCCTTCATATCTCGCTCGGTCTCCCATGTTGCATCTGAACCTTTATGATACCTCCACTGAACTTTCACTAGTGGTATCTCCATATTCCTTAATTTTCTGACCTTTCGATCTATTATTGCGACGGGTTCTTCTGTATATCGCAACTTCTCATCAACCTTAATTTCTTGAAGTGGCACTTCCATGGCGGCATCCGCTAGACACTTCTTTAGATTAGAGACATGGAACGTGCTATGAATGCCCTGCATTTCCCTTGGTAACTCCAATCGATATGCTACTTCTCCAACTCGTTCCTTTATTATAAAGGGTCCAACGTAGCGAGGACTTAACTTCCCCCGCTTACCAAAACGAACAACGCCCTTCCATGGGGACACCTTTAACATAACTTTATCACCGACCTGAAACATTATTGGATTTCTCCGCTTATCTGCATAACTTTTCTGCCGATCCTGAGCAACCTTAATGTTATCCCTAATCACCTAGATTTTGTCGGTAGTTTTCTGAACAAGTTCAGGTCCAGCCAACTGTTTCTCCCCCACCTCATTCCAACATAATGGAGTTCTACATTTCCTGCCATATAAAGCCTCATATGGTGCGACTTTTATACTTGCATGATAGCTATTGTTGTAGGAAAACTCAATTAACGGCAAATGAGTTTCCCACGACCCTCCAAAATCAATAACACAAGACCTTAACATGTCTTCCAAGGTCTATATTGTCCGTTCACTTTGCCCATCTGTTTGCAGGTGGTATGCCGTGCTCAATTTTACTTGAGTACCCATTTCTCGTTGGAAGCTACCCCAAAATGTCGATGTAAAACGACTATCCCGATTCGAAATAATAGATAATGGAACTCCATGCAGTTTCACTATCTCATCAACGTATAATTTAGCTAGCCTTTCTAACGGGTACGTCTTCTTAATTGGAAGGAAGTGCGCCGATTTGGTTAATCTATCCAAAACTACCCAAATCGCGTCATAACCTTTTGGTGTCCTTGGTAACTTAGTCACAAAGTCCATTGTGATGTGTTCCCATTTCCACACTGGAATCTCCATTGACTGTAACTGACCGTATGGCCTTTGGTGCTCAGCCTTCACCTTCAAGCACGTCAAACACCTTTCAACAAAATAGGCTATATCCTTTTTCATACCAGGCCACCAGTAAGATTTTCGTAAGTCTTGATACATCTTGTTTGTTCCTGGATGGATTGAGTACTTTGACATGTGCGCTTCCTTGAGAAGTAAGTTACGCACTTCACCCACTCGTGGTACCCAAACCCTTCCTTGGAAACACTTCAAGCCATGACTATCCTTTTCCAATGATTGTATTAATCCCGCCATCCTTTCACTTTTCCATTTCTCTTCCTTCGAGGCCTCCTCTTGATTCTTTCTCAAATCATCTAATAAGCTGGTGGTTATGCTAATCTTCATCATTCGAGTCTTCGGTGACTCTCTTCTTTCCTTACGACTTAGTGCATCAGCTACAACATTTGCCTTCCCTGGATGGTACAATATCTCACAATCATAATCTTTTAATAGTTCCATCCAACGTTGCTGTCTCATGTTCAGATCTTTCTGATCGAACAAGTATTTCAAACTCTTGTGATCAGTGAAGATCTGACACCGTGTCCCATACAAATAGTGTCTCCAAATCTTTAACGCGAACACTACTGCAGCCAACTCCATATCATGCGTTGGGTATTTACGCTCGTGAACCTTTAACTATCGTGAGGCATAAGCAATCACCTTACCGTTTAAAACACACCCCAAGCCTAACTTAGATGCATCACTATAAACAACAAAGCCATCATTGCCTTCTGGTAAAGATAATACTGGTGCACTGCTAAGCTTTTCCTTTAAGACGTTAAAGGCATTATCTTGCTCTGGCTTCCATTCGAACTTCACATTTTTTCTTGTCAGGGTAGCTAGCGGTGCAACTATGCGCGAGAAGTCTTGTATAAACCGTCTATAGTATCCTGCCAACCCAAGAAAACTTCGAACTTCTAATGGGGTCCTTGGTGGTTCCCACTTTTCAATCGCCTCAATCTTTGCTGGGTCCACCTTGATACCTTGTTCGTTACAACATGTCCCAAAAACTGGACTTCCCGAAGCCAAAACTCGCACTTCGAAAATTTGGCAAATAATTTTTCTTTCCTCAATAAACTAAGTGTTATCCACAGATGTTGCTCATGGTCTGCCTTACTTTTAGAGTATATCAATATGTCATCGATAAAGACAATTACAAACTTGTCTAGGTATGGCTTGCACACCTGGTTCATCAGATCCATGAATGCAGCTGGTGCATTGGTCAAACCAAATGGCATTACTAAAAACTCGTAATGGCCATACCTAGTTCGAAAGGCTGTCTTCGACACATCTTCTTCTCTAACCTTCAGCTGGTGATACCCCGACCGCAAATCGATCTTTGAGAAGTAACTTGCCCCCTGGAGTTGGTCGAATAGGTCATCAATTCTCGGTAATGGATACCGGTTCTTTATAGTCACCTTGTTTAACTCCCTGTAGTCAATGCACATTTTCATTGTCCCATCCTTCTTCTTGACAAATAGTACTGGTGCACCCCACGGTGAGGTACTCGGCCGAATAAAATCCTTGTTGAGCAAATCTTGCAACTGAGCCATCAACTCCTTCATTTCGGTTAGTGCTAACCGATAGGGCGCACGTGCTATCGGTGCTACTCCTGGGGTAAGATCAATTCGAAACTCCACTTGCCTATCCAGTGGCAAGTTAGTTAGGTCATCAGGGAACACATCTTGGAACTCGCGTACAACTGGTATATGTGTTATTTCACGCTTGTCCTGCTTGGCATCGAGAACACATGCCCAATAACTTTGACACCCTTTCTTTAGATAACGAGTTGCCTTAGTCACTGATATCAAAATAGAGTCCTTAATTCGCCGATCACCGTAAATCTTTACCATTCCTTTTTCTGGCACCCAAACTCAAACAATCCTATTTTCACAATCTATAATCGCTTGGTTTTTCGACAACCAATCCATCCCTATAACAATATCAAAATCACCTAGGGCTATAGGTATTAATTTTAACGGTAGCACACTACCTTCTATTTCGATAGAGCAATCATCATATTCCTCTCTTACTACTACCCAATGATCATCAGCAGTTTCAATTTCTAAGGCATGTTCTAGAGTCTTTGCATTTCTACCCAGGTTTTTGCAAAAAGTAGTAGACACAAAAGATCTATTTGCACCAGAATCAAATAACACCCTAGCATGAATTGTGTTTACTAGGAAAGTACCTGTCACCACATCCGGGGTCTCCTGAGCCTCCTGAGCCGTCATGCGAAAAGCTCTAGCTTTTGGTCTACCAGTGTCAGCCTTTTTATCCGTCGACCGATTGTCTGTTATCCTGACTTGATTGTTGTTACCCTTACTCTGGGGACATTCTGACTTAATGTGGTTCGGGGAACCACACCCGTAACATACTCTTCCTGTCTTACATTCTGTGGCTATGTGCCCTGGCTTCCCACACTTGTAGCAAACTTTCTGATTCATGTTACACTCCCCCTTATGATAACGGCTGCATTTCGGACATTGCTTTACTCCAGAGCTCTGATCAACCTTATGTTCTTGCCCTAAAGTCTTGCCCTTCTTCGAATCATTATTTGTACCATCCCATTTTCTTTTCCCCAAAGCCCTGTCTTCACCTTGACGATTCTTCTCACGTTCGCGACCTTCTGCAGCATCAACAGCAGACTGGAAAGTACCCGGTTTTTGAATTTGCACAAATTCACGGATAGCTGTTCTCAATCCCCATATATAGCGTTCCACCCTTCTTTCTTCTGTAGAAACATAAAATTTGGCAAACCTAGCTTTCTCCGTGAACTTAGTGGTGTACTCTCGCACAGTCATATTCCCCTGCTCCAACTTTAAAAATTCTTCCTCCAACTGTTTAACCGCTGTACGAGGGCAAAACTTTTCTTTAAAAATTCTTAGGAACTCATCCCATGACATATTCTTGGCCGCCTCACGCCCCCTAACCTCCTTCACCATGCCCCACCAATGTATTGCCTCCCCTTTTAGCATTGTCGCAGCATAAATCACCTTGTCCTCATCCGCACACTTGCTAGTATCGAACGTTACCTCAATCTCCATGATCCATGTTGATGACAAAATGGGATCAATTTCTCCGTTAAAAATGGGTGGCTTGTAGTTCATGAACGTCTTGTAACTACAACCCCGTCGATCGTGGTTGCCATGATGCCTTGTGGGTTGTGCAATACTTGGTTCACGACTCATATTTGGTGTACTGTACTCGTAGTCCTTTTCACCTCCACCCAAGTTACCCTCATACTCACCCATTATCGCTTCTCGTGCTTGAGCAACTACATCTGGTAAGGTGTCTCGAATTGCTCGAGCAATCTCATTAGCCAACTCTTCTCTAGTGATCGTGTTTGCCGCACGACCCCTTCCACGACCTCGACCTCGACCGCGATGGGATCCAGAGCTACCATGGGCCGATTGTACGGGTATCGGTGCTGTAACAGCCCCTCGACCTCTTCCCCTACCTCTACCTCTTCCTTGGCTCCGTCCACGACTAGCGTTTGGGTTCAGTGGGGTTTCTGGAACATCGCTTGGTGCTCTAACATAAGCTCTAATTGGGATGCGCTCCTCCTCCGGAGTGACCCTAGTGAACCTCCCAGATCTTCGTGAAGACATATCAACTACATATTTATGTTTATAACACAATAAGTATAACAAACATAAATTTTATTCCAAATTATTAAAACTTCAAAAATAGACATATGTCTTGTTCACATCAAGTCACTCAAGCTAACAACCAAGAGAAATAATAATAAAAAAAAAAAGACAAATCATTGCACTCCTACTTCCTAATTTTTAAAAACGATGTCGTCATATTTCAATATTCTCTTTCCCTCCTTCAAGTACTTCCTTATCTTTTTAGCTTTTCGATCTCCGGGACCACTTTGAATGACCAGCACTTCGGCCTGAGGTGGTTCTCTTCCAACCACCTTATCTAGGAATTCGTAAGTCGCAACCTTGGCTTGTTTTGCCCGAGCCACAAACCCTTCCCACAACTTAGTGATAGTGGGTTTCCTTAGCTCCAACACCTCTTGTTCCAACCTTCGTATCTTACGTTTACTCTTCTCAGCAACATCAACCCTTATTTGGTTCTCCTGCACGAGCCTTGACCTATGTTCATCTATCTCTTCAATCTTTCTTTTCAAACTGTGAATCTCGAGTTGTGCCTGTGGCATTTCATCTTTATAAAGTCGCTCCCAATAGGTACCAGGACTAGTTGGCGTGTACTCCACATAGGGCATATGGAACGTTTCGTATCTTTGCTCCACATGGTACTCCACGTGATTTCCCTCGGGTTCCTCCTCGGGGTCTTCTTCAGGCTCCTCCTCAGGATCTTCTTCGGACTCCTCCTCAGGATCTTCTTCGGGCTCCACCTCGGATTCCACATCCTCGTCTTCTTCATCCCGTTCAGAGAGGCTGAGTGGGGTTGTTGGTTCCAGACTGCCTTCTGAATCAGAGAGCTCTAACTCGACCTTCAACTTCTCATGGGGAAGTAACCCACTACTACCCTCAACTGACACCCCACCATCGACGATTGCCTTTCCATGATCCATCGTACCTACAAACGAGACGCATTCCAGATTAGGCGATGTACCGCTCCTCCCGTTTAAGCTTAGGCGTTTAAGCAACGACTAACCAGGGGGTCACCCATCTAGCACGTATCACAATATTGTCCGCTTTGGGCCACTCGGCACGAGGACTTCCCAGGGGGTCACCCATCCCGGTACTACTCCCGCCCGAGCACGCTTAACTGCAGAGTTCTTATGGGATCTGCTGCCCTCACGGCTTTAAAACGCGTTGTGACAAGGAAGGTATCCACACCCCTTTATAAGGAAATGTTTCGTTCTCCTTCCCAGCCGATGTGGGATCAGGTGCAACCCACCTTCACCCCCCATTACAGGGTTCGACGTCTCTGTCGAACACATCGACCCATGCCCTAGCTCTGATACCATTTGTAACGCCCCAAATTTCAAATATAAATATAACTTAACATAGTCCCAAAACTTCCAAAAATCAAGATTCAATACTAATGTAATTATTAATAATAATAGCGGAAGCAGATAGAAATTTAATTAAACACTTAGTGCGCTACGTCTTCCTCAAAACTCTTCGCCTTCTTCAAGTCTGAACTTTATCCTTTCCATTCCCGCTGCCACTTGCTACGTTATTTCCTGGGTTGCGTGCATTTAAAGAGTCTAATGGGTAAGCCTAGGGCCTAGTGAGTTCGTGGTTTTCATGCATATTGACGTCAATAAAATAAAAACAATGCAACAATTTATCAATATAATTATGTTCATTTCTTTCCACCCTTGATGACACATTATTGAACTACTGTCATTTCCAGGGAACAAATCCCTCCACCGGGCACAACAAATATGCTTACGGCTAGATAAACAGAGCGTAAGCTCTCCGCCACGTACTAACACCCTGTACGACGACTAATAATAAGACCGTGTAAATACACTTGTTCCCTATATGTCACCACCATTTTCACCATTTTATATGAAATAATTCACAAAATTTCACACAAATATTCATAGCAATAACAACGGTAACATATAATTGCAAATAATTTAGAATCAACTTTTCATGCAAGCAACCACAAAATTCACACGAAACTCACCTTATTGGCTGTTAGGACTTAACCGGAGCTTGCCGCACCACTCACACCCTACATTCCACCAACAAATATTTTCTAAGACTATAATCCTATCAAACATCATATGCTTCCGTTTTGGTTCAACCATCAACATCATTCGACCATCGTTAATTATGACACACGTAATAACTCTTTTAGAAGATTATAATACTTCCCGTTAAAAATGCTCTAGAACAATAAATAATCAATAATTAAATAAGTGAGTGACGTTAAAATATTTGAAGGGATTATTTGTAATATCCGAAATTATATTGAACTATATTATACCAAAGTGTAGGGCTAAAACCGAACTATGTTAAATCCTACAACTTCAAAAGGATTGGCAAGTTTATAAAACTTAGGGGTTCTTTCTGAAAATTTCAGCTTCCTATATGATAGTATAAATTAAATAGTTTTAAAAGTTGAGGGGCTAATATTGTATTTTCATATTTGAAAAGAAAATGGCATATACATCGATTTGCAAACAAGTAAATAAAAAGAAATGTACAGTTTGCTTCGCTGTAATCACCACTTTTTTTTCTAACCACATGAAGAAAAAAAATAAACAAATTATCAATAACACTAAACTCTTTTTATTTTATTTCTAAAAGGTACGCCACACGTTGACCCTCCATACCCGAACTAGCTTTCTTCCTCACCCGACACTCTTTTTTTTCTTCCTTTTCTGCCATTTTTATTAAACTGGAAAGCTTGAAAAATCTTGTAAAATTTAATTGTAAAATCACCATTAAGCATCTCCACTTCTTGTTATCAATAAAATTTAACAAATAAACTCACAATCATACAAATTTCAGGGTTCATTATACCAAAAGTTCCATTCCCAAGATTTTATCAAATTGCTATTGGTTTGATCGAATTGAGACTGTAGGTTGAACCAAAATACGTTTACCATGCATATACATCAATCTAAGCTATTATATTAAGCTTAATTCAAATAATCATACCTTAATTTCTAAGAAAACTCTGAAATCCTTCACAACCTTCTACCTCCGATTTCTTCCTCAATTCTTCACCCTTTTTCGAAATTCCAGTGGGGTTTCCACTAGAAATTTCGAGCTCTATATATTTCCTAAGGTTTCATCAGTTACTACCCCCTCAGTTGCTCGAATTTAAGGCTTAATCATGGATGACGGTTTCTAGACATTATACCTCATAATTCCCTTCTAATCAACCCATTAATTTTGAATTAATCATCTTTTATTAACATAACCTGATTATATATATGGTATATATTTTTTTATACAAGTTACTACAAAAGGACTAGAATAGGTTTTGACTAAAATAATTAAACAACTATCAAAGGACAATCCAAAGTTCGACGAGGATTGGTTGGTTGTGAGTAGTTGGAAGCATGGTATTGAATGGACCATATCGACATTATTACAAATAGAAAATATTCTATTAAGAATGAGTTGTCATGAGGAAAATATGGAAGCATGTTCATATTAGGAAGTAAATATTGAAAATCTATGTCTAGATTAGAAACTTTTATGCAAAAGGATGTTCAAAGGAATGTACTTTGAGTGAGAGACATCGTATCTAAGGAATTGTCTTGTAACAATCTCCGATAGAGGACTTTGTAATATCATTGGCAATAGTCTTTGTGACTTTGGTGCAGTGACATTACGAAAGGATCGTTACATAAAGTGTTAGAATCTAGCATATTCTATAAGTAGCGAGAATTTGATATTCTCACACTTATGAAAAAGAATTTGGAGTTGTAAAATGAGAATGATTGGAAATGTGTTCAATTTGTCTATTTCACAAAAGTAAGAACCATAGGTAAACATTGTGTGCATGCTAGGAGCATGGGACAAGTGCTGGAATTCAAGTAAGAAGTTGATAACCCGAAACGACAAATAATGAGTAATCAATATGGTGATAAATAAAAGGCGTTTTATTTATACTCAAAGGTTTAAGGCCATATGGGATTAGTATTATTCTTGTGTTTCACATTTGCATGTTTTGACTTCCAGAATAATTGAGTTTATTAAGAATAATCGAATTATTCGAACGGGCCACAGTCGCTCATATGTTGGAAGTAGATATGAATGAAGATTGTCATGAATTGGTGTGTGGATTGTCTAGAAAAGTATTAGACATTAGCAAATGTTTGCTGCAACGTTCATGAGTGCTTACGAATATGATTTGAGCATTGGATTAAAGCCACGCTCACCTGGATCACTCCATGAATTATATCACGAGTGATTGGTGAGACGATAACATCTTATATTCTTGAAACTGAGATGTGTGAGTTGTATCTTGCTAATCGGTTGCACATTGATAATATGTAAACGCACTAGTAACTTGGTGTTATAAAACATATTGTTGTGTGTGATTTGGTTAGTAAGTGCAAGCAAGCATTGTATCAAAGTTTATCCGTAATTATTCAAAGAATAAAAGCGATATCTTTTGGGCCCCTCGATGGTTTAGTGATGACAAACGTAAATGCTCGACCGGGCTAGGGCTAATTTGATTTGTTCAATTAGTCTGTCGTCATAAATCAGAAATCGAGATATAGTACAAAGAGAATGATTTGAAATCATATCTCATACGATATCTAGAATGGAGGAATATATGATCCCTTATCTAAGGACACGCGTATCTGATATGATCAAAGTTGATAGCGGCTTTGGAAAGCTACGATTGCAGATCAGGATCTGAAGTCATACGCAAAATAGTTGTTAGAGTTATCCAAGTGGGAGACTGTTGGATTAGTGTCTAAGTCCATAACTATTTTGGTACTTGACCCGATGGTGCATGGTCCTTTTGGGTTGCCTTCACCAAAGCAACTTGATTGGAGAAATAAATAAAGAGAGAGAGAGGATATTATGATTTATTAATATGTTATAAGAATAATATATTAAAGGAGAAATCATATTTGTTTAATTAATATTGGTCAATAATTAATTAGGAATTAATTTTGTGATCAAGTGTAATTAATTAAACTAGAGGGGCTGATTTGTAATTATGTGATAGTTACAAAATAAGGTAAGGATTATCTTAAATATATGGTGAACGAATTTGAGGTGATAAGGCCTTAGAATTCGACTATGATAAGGATTCAAGGATTATCTTATGGGTTGCTTTGTGGATAAGCAACTAGATAAGGATAATGACTGAAACCCTATCTCTACACCTATATAAACACCCCTTGGCTCATGAATTCGTGTATCCCTTCCCAAGGAGTCCTAAGGACGAATTCTAACCTCTCTCCTCTCTCTTTATACCTTCTCCATTTTCTCTTGGTGTTTGTAAGCCATTTGAGGAGTGACACTTGTGACTCTAAGCATTCCAAAGTCATTACAAGGAGATTTGGGATTGTTATTGCTACATAACAATCAAGGTAACATTATAAAATCATTCTTATGTTAATATGATTACTTGAATGCTAGAATTAGGGTTTATAGTCTCGGATTCAAAGCATGTACAATAGAGAAACCTAGATCCAAGCATTAGGGTTTGTATGAGCACATAGGATGTCTTATGACCGAAACCCATCAGTATTAACATTTGCTTCTCCAATTGATAAGTAAGAAAAATATTTTTCATTATTAAAAATGCTATGTGTTGTTGCACTGTCTGCAAGACATATATCTTCCTCATTTCTTTTGCGAATATCCATATTTCTCTTCAAAATAAAAATATAGAATAAAATAATAAGAAATAAGAAATATTCAACTTAGATAAATAAAGTCATATATTATTATTTTGAGAAGAATCATCGAGATTTCTTCTGATGAAACGACTATAACATAAAAATCATAAACGACATTAAACAAAACTACATATTATTCTTGACCATGACAATGACTTTAAACAAACATAATGCAAAAATAAAATGATACTAGAAAACCAACAATTTCATGATATGCCATATTTATCTCATTTTATGGGAAAAATTGGGTACTTCCATCACCATCCATAACACCGTTTGTCCCTTCCGTGTTGGCAAGATAATCGACGACATCCAAATGTCTCATTTCTAGTTGATATTCGGAAAAATAATTTTGAACAAAATTTGTTTCCGCATTTTTTCCTTCTTTATATTTTAGAGAAGATTGATAAAGATCAACAAAATGCTTTGGAGTGTGACATGTACGCGACCAATGACCGGTCATTCCACATCGGTGGCAAACATTTTCAACTTTCTTTTTGTCTTGACCACTTTTATCATTAGGATGTGGGTTTTTGTTATTTTCCCACTTCTGGTGGTTACTTATATTATTATTATTGTTGGAACAATTATTATGACGGCCTCCACCACGACCACGACCACGACCACGGTTAGACCCACAACCGTTATAATTAGATGATGTCGCATTCACTTCAGGGAATGGATTAGAACCGGTCGGACGTGATTGGTGATTTTTCATTAAGAGCTCATTATTTTGTTCAGCCATAAGAAGACATGAGATTAATTCAAAATATTTTTTAAAACCTTTCTCACGATATTGCTGCTGCAGGAGCATGCTAGTGGCATGAAAAGTAGAGAAGGTTTTCTCTAGCATGTCTTCATCAATTATAGTTTCACCACATAGTTTTAGTTGGGAAGTAATTTTGAACATGGCGGAATTATACTCACTCACAGATTTAAAATCTTGTCGCCGAAGGTGTAACCAATCAAAACGAGCTCTAGGAATTATCACCGTTTTTTGATGATCATACCTCTCTTTCAAATTATTCCAAAGATCAGCTGGATCTTTGACAGTGAGGTATTCAACTTTTAATCCTTCATCGAGATGGTGGCGAAGGAAAATCATCGCCTTAGCCTTTTCTTCGCCTGATGCTTCATTTAAAGGATTTACATCCTTTATGGTGTTTCCAAGACCCATAGCATCAAGGTGGATTTCAGCATCAAGGATCCATGATAAATAATTTATTCCACTAATTTCAAGAGCCATAAACTCAAGTTTGCTATGTTTGCCATAGTGAAAGTACTAATCAAAATAAAGAGTTGTATATTAGAGAATTGTTAGTTAAGAAGTATCATAAGATTACTTGTGAGCATTATATAACTTGTGAGCATTATACATATGAACTTTGAAAATATATATATATATATATATATATATATATATATATATATATATATATATATATATATATATATATATATACCTGACAACGACAAGAACGGCAAGAAGTTGGAACTCTATGGTAGAGTCTCGTGCTGATAACGTGTTATAAAATATAATCAAATAACAATATAAATTATAAAGTAAAGAAAGAAATAAGTGTTATAAAATATGATCAAATAACAATATAAATTACAAAGTAAAGAAAGAAATAAGAGTAGAGATAACTTTTATTCCAATACTTGTAATGAAATCATCAAGTGCCTAATACATATGACTCACTATTTATACTATCCAAATAAGATGAAAAATGAGCTATAATATGAATGCACATTATGATGGTGTATTATTGCATTCATAAAACACATTGAAATGGTTGTTACTAATGTTAAATAATGATGGGGAGTTAGAGAGAAATGGAGAATCCAATGTTCATTAACAAACTAATATTTCATAACAATATGATAATTTTTTTTTTCTATTTGATTTTTATGTATCTACTTAAACTTGGTAGAAAAACCATGTATATTTTTTATGCAATTTATGAATATTTTTATATTTTGTAAATATTTAAATTTATGCCGGTAAAATTAAAATTTAAAGTTTTTCTTTACGTAAAAGTTGTCATAGAAAAAGAAATCCTCGATTCCCCGCTAGGGATTCCCGATTCTTGTTGGGGGTGAGGATTCAGGTTTACTTATATTCTCGGATGGTATGAGGATGTGGATTTGAATGAGGATGGGGATTGTGGTCTATTGTATTTCTCAGCCCCGTTACCATCTCTAGTTGAAGTTAGGGATGGCAAAAAAGGCCCAAACCCGAAACCCGAAACCCGATCATTTCGGGTCGGGCAACACCTCTTTATCGAGTTTGTTATTGGGTTCGGGCCAGGGAATGTGTTTTCCTCGTCCTAACTCGCCCCGATTATATATATATATATATATATATATATATATATATATATATATATATATATATATATATATATATATATATAGACAGACACACACACACAAACATCCTTTTGATGTTAATTGCGCGCATTCAAATATAAAATACTTATTGTGGACACTTTTTTTAGTTTTTAAAAATATGGTGTGAATGATTATTTTTTATGTCTTGACATATTACATAAAACTTAAATCAAATAATATTTTTAGTTATTAACAATTATTTATGTTTTGAAGTATTATACTAAACTTAAATCAGATAAATTTTAATATAACGTCTAGTTTATTTTATTAAAGTGATGCATCATATTTTTAATTTAAAAGGGAGGCTAAAACATGTATTTTTTAAAAGACATCGGGGTACCCTAAAACGGAATAAAGATTTTGTTATGAATTATTATAAACCCGATAAGATACATGAAACCCGATGGGAAAAGCGAAACCCAATGGGGCGCCCCGATAAGAAATCCGAAAATTACCGGGGCGGGTTTGGAATACCATGCCCCACCCTGAATCTGCCCCGTTGTCATTCCTAGTTGAAGTATGTATAATAAAAGAACAAATTGTTGAAATAGTTTATGTGGTTTAATAAAATTGAGTCTTTAGCCCCCTAACCTTTTTTTTTTACATTTGGACTGTCCCTATAGTTTTATTTTGTTGCGTATTTTATTAAAGTGATGCATCATATTTTTAATTTAAAAGGGAGGCTATAACATGTATTTTTTAAAAGACATCGGGGTACTCTGAAACGGAATAAAGATTTTGTTATGAATTATTATAAACCCGATAAGATACCTGAAACCCGACGGGAAAACCCGAAACCCAGTGGGGCACCCCAATAAGTAACCCGGAAATTATCGGGACGGGTTTGGAAAACCATGCCCCACCCTGAACCTGCCCCGTTGTCATTCGTAGTTGAAGTATGTATAATAAAAGAACAAATTGTTGAAATCGTTTATGTGGTTTGATAAAGTTGAGTCTTTGGCCCCCTAACCTTTTTTTTTTTACATTTGGACCATCCCTATAGTTTTATTTTGTTGCGTATTTTGTCCCTAATAGAATTGAAAAGACCAAACTACCCTTTTTGTTTTTTATCCTTTTTTATAATTATTTTTACTTTTTTTTAAATATTAATGGGTGTGACAAAAATATTAATTAGGATAGGCCCCACCTCACACACTTTATCATTTACTCTCAGCGTCCCTCTTTTTATCTCTCCTATTTCTCTATTACACAAACCTACTATGGCCAAAATCACCATCGTCATACTCATCGACGACATCTGTAACAAGCAAGACATCGTTCATTCACCACTGTCTAACATCACCGCACTGTCCTTTACTTCTTCCTCTGTTATGAGATACAACGTAGCCCATTTTAAGATCCATCGTCTCCCCTGTTAAGATACAACTCCGAACCTGTTAACAATGTTGGGTAACACATGCATCAAATACACTTTATAACTATGCAGCGGAAGAATCGAAACAACAAAACGGTTTACCTAAGTGTACATGCCCCCTATGGATCTATGGCTTCATACTATTACTTCTACCCTATGAAATCCGAAAATACAAGGAAGAATACTAACCTCTTTAGCAGCTAATGATCTTCAAGCTTGACTCGTTGTGCGTGCCACCTTGTTTGGATGATGAGGATCCAAACTAGAATCCCTCTCTTGGTTCACACCCAATTAACTCAAAAGAGTAGAAACAAATATTAAACTAGGAGGGATGAACTAAAAGAAAGTTCTTCCACAATGAGGGAGAAAGAAGGTGGTGAATACTCAAGCCAGAATGAGCAAGGAGGAATGAATCCCTAAGGCCCTATTTATAGCCTTGGATACCTCCTAGGGTTTTATCCTTCCACCCATTTGGGATGGGATAGGCTATGAACGAAATTCCCTTTATCCAAAGGGAATTTTCGTCCAACCCCCTTCATTATAGGGTTCTGGAATGTTCCCTGATCAACCAACTATTGATTAATTCACATTCAACCCTTTTATTAATTAAACTGTTAATTAATTCCCAAATTGTTTTCCAGTTAGTTTCTAATTAATTATTAAACAATAATATTTAATAAACTAATCACTCCTATTATTTATTCTACTCAATTTTGAGTCTTAAGGGCAACCTAAGAGGACCCTGCTATTATTAGAAATATCACCAATTAGTTAATGACATTGGACACACTTCCAACAGTCTCCCACTTGGACAATTCATCAACTATATATGGTCTTATATCCATCTAATAATCAACAGAGAGAATGCCATCTAATGCATCTGCCGAACTCTGATATAATCAGTTTCAACCCTCAGATAAGTGATCAACTATTCCTTCATCCTCATGATATATGTATGAATTTGAGACATGGATAATGGTCAATCTTAGAATTCAAAATGATGTTTCCTGATATAGATTTGTGACGACTACATTTGACTGCTAAATCGAACACATCAGTTCAAGTCAGCACCCGACCAAGTATTTTAGATCTCAACACCAAATCATCGAGGGACCCATAGATATCCCTTCTCCTATTAAGGCAAAAGGGATGAATAAACTTTGACTACATAGTCTTTTTCTATTTAATCATGTCACACATGAATACACCCGTTATAGCCACCAGTTACGGATAGCGTTGGAGTATACCAATGTATAACATAGTTTTAGAGCAAAGCCCCACATGTATCTCGGTTTGAAGAACACAAGATATTATCATCTTAGAATTACTCGTGACTTAATCCATGAAGTAATCTCTAAGTGCGGGTTGATCCAATACTTAAATCACTATTAAGTACTCATAAGTGTTGACACAATCACTATGCCATGCTCAATCAAAATGGTCAATCCACCAACACTCATGACAGTCTTGAATCACTACTTACTTCCAAGAGTATGACCGACTGTGGAGATTTGAGTACTTAGTACTCGGGAAGTGGGTTCTAAACATGCAAAAGTGAAACACAGTAATAAATAAATAAAAATGATAGCAATCCATCACTTTATTAAGTCTCCACAAAATAAACATCAATTATATTAAAAATTCATACTGTTAAATGTTTCAAGGATTATCAAACTAAACAACTACACCATATCTTCAGAAAACCTAATGCCTATAGATCTAGTATGACAATCATGCTTGATCATTGATAGTGGTTTAGTGAACAGATCAGCTGGATTCTCCTTTGATGATACTCTGATCACAACAATATCTCCATCCTCAAAACGATGTCTTACATAGTGGAACTTTCTAAGTAAATGTCTTGAGTTACCATGGTCTTTGGGTTCTTTAGTCAAAGCGACTGCACCCTCATTGTCACAGAAGGTTTCCAAGGGATCCTTGATGCTCAGAACGACACTAAGATCATCAGTAAAATTCTCCAGCCATGTAGCTTCTTTTGCAGCTTCACTAGTTGCTATATACTCTGACCCGCACGTTGAGTCTGCCATTGTCGACTACTTGGAGCTATTCCAAGTGACTGCTCCTCCATTGAGCAAGAATATTCATCCTGACTGCGAACATGAGTTGTCCCTATCAGTCTGGAAACTGGCATCTGTATAACCTGTAACTTTCAACTCATCTTTACCCCCATATATCAAGAACATATCCTTTGTTCTTCTTAGTTATTTCAAAATGTTCTTTACTGCCCTCCAATGACTTTCGCCTGAGTTGTCCTGAAAATGAATCACCATACTTATAGCAAATGAGACGTCAGGACGAGTACATGTCATGGCATACATGATCGATCCTATAGCAGAAGCATACGGGACTCGACTCATTCTTTCTTGTTTATCACTATAACTAGGACATTGAGTCTTACTCAATTTCGTGCCATGTTGCATAGGTAGATAACCTTTCTTGGAGTCTTGCATCTTGAATTTCTTCAAGATCTTATCCAAGTATGTACTCTGGCTCAGTCCTATTAGACGTTTTGATCTATCTCTATAGATCCTTATACCAAGTATGTACGCAGCCTCTCCTAGACCCTTCATAATGAAACAACTCCCAAGCCACGTCATAACACTTTGCAACGTCGGGATATCGTTTCATATAAGGAGTATATCATCCACATACAACACTAGGAAGACTACATTACTCCTACTAGATTTGATATATACGTAGGACCCTCCTTCACTTCTTGAAAAACCAAACTCCTTGATCTTTTCATGAAAGCAAAGGTTCCAGCTGGGAGACGCTTGTTTTAGTCCATATATCGAACTTTCAAGCTTACACACTCTATTTGGATATTTTGGATCTATGAAACCCTCAGGTTGTGCCATGTACACTTCCTTTGTGAGTTTTCCATTAAGAAGGCGATTTTCACATCTATTTTCCATACTTCATAATCATGAAAAGCTGCTAACGCAAGTAATATCCTAATATACTTGATCTTGGATACTGGTGAAAAAGTTTCCTCATAATCAATTCCTTGAGTCTGAGTGTAACCCTTTGCAACCAACCTAGCCTTGAACGTGTGCACATTCCCATCCATGTATGTATTCTTCTTGAAGATCCACTTGCACCCGACAATTTTAGTGCCAGGGGCAGGATCAACCAAATTCCAAACTTGGTTGTCATGCATAGACTGAATCTCGCTCTCCATGCTTTCTTTCCACTTAGCAGCCTCAATGCCTACCATCGCTTCCTTATAGTTGGATGGCTCATCCATATCAACCAGTGTACGATCACTGATCAAAATGTCTCCTTCTGTGCTCACATGAAAACCATAGAACTCAGGAGGAGCATGAACTCTATTGGATATGCGAAGGGGAGGTGGAGATATATCATTTTTCTCAACAGGTTGCTCAGCCCCGGGTTGAGGTTCCTCAACGGGTTGTTGCTCCTCAGGTTGAGTGCTAGTGTTTACTAAATGTTCTTCTTCATTTGTCTCTTGAATCTCTTCAAGGTCTATGTGGCTCCCACTGTCCTCTTTGGAAATTAGATCCCTCTCAATAAAGAATCCCATTTGAGCAACAAACACTTTGTTTTCCGAAGGCTTGTAGAACAAGTATCCAAACGACTTTTGTGGATAGCCAATGAAGTAACACTTCTCTGATCGGGGTTCGAGCTTATCATTTGCCTCGCGATGAACAAAAGCTTCGCATCCCCAAACCTTTATATGTGTTAGAGAAGGACGTGTCCCACTCCACATTTCAGAGGGTGTTTTAGCAACCTTCTTAGTAGGTACAACGTTTAGGATATGGGCGGCTGTCTCTAAGGCATACCCCCAAAAAGATATCAGAAGTGTAGCTCGACTCATCATAGATCGAACCATGTCCAACAAGGTTCGATTTCTCCTTTCAGCCACACCATTCAACTGTGGTTTTCTGGGATGAGACAATTGTGAAACTATTCCACAATTCTTAAGATGATCGTAGAATTCAAGACTTAAGTATTCTCCACCCCTATCAGATCAGAGCATCTCGATCTTTCTGCTAAATTGGTTCTCTACTTCGTTTTAAAACTCTTTGAACACCTCGAAAGTTTCTAACTTATGCTTGATTAGATAGATATATCCATATCTACTGAAATCATCGGTAAAAGTCACGAAGTATCTTTCTCCATGTCTTGTGGCAGATTTGAAGGGCCCACAAACATATGTGTGGATGAGGTCCAACAAATCTTTTCCTCTTTCACAGTGTTCTGTGAATGGCGCTTTTGTCATCTTGCCAAGTAAGCAAGATTCGCATACATCATCCGATTTGAGGTTGAATGACTCCAAGATTCCATCAGATTGGAGCTTAGCAATGCGTTTCTTGTTTATATGGCCAAGTCGACAATGCCACAAACATGATTTATCTAATTCACTATTAGACGAACCAACATTCATTATTAGTTTATCAACATCACCATCACAAACAATACTTTCATACACACCTTTACAAGGACTAGCTTTAAAAATAAAACATCCATTCTTATAAACCAAAATGTTACCCTTATCATTATCAAAAGAAAAACGACAACCATCCTTATAAAGTGCATGAAACGAAATAATGTTTCGTGCCATATCATTCGAGTAGCAACAATTTAATAAACTAAGATAAAACACCACCACTAAGCATGAGCTCATAGTTCGCAATCCTTGTAACAGGTGACTTGTGCTTGTTTCCCATGATTAGGTTGAGCTCACCATGCTTCAACTTCTTACTTTGTATTAGTCTCTGCATATCAGAGAAAATGTGAGTACCACGCCCTATATCAAGAATCCAGGAATTATAAATAAATGTGTTATGGAGTTCTATCATGAACATACCTGAGGTGCTAGCCAGCTTTACATTGCCCTTCTTAAGGTCCTCAAGGTATTTAGGGCAACTACGCTTTTAGTGTCCCTTTTCCTGACAGTAAAAACAAATGGCTTCACTTGGATCAGCAGAAGGTGCTATTTCAACTTGAACCCTTTTCTTGGGAGAAGGTTCAGACTGTCTGACCTTACCCTTACCCTTTCCTTTGGGTTGAGGCGCCCTTTTCCTTTTAGCAGAACTACGATCAACAGCCAATACTGGAGCAGTAGGGTTAGAGTTGTTGGGTTTCTTCATGCTCGCTTCAGCAGTTTTGAGCATGCCATGCAACTCCATCAAGGTTTTGTCAAGTCCATTCATCTTGAAGTTCATGATAAACTGCGAATATGAACTAGTAAGCGAGTTCAAAACCATGTCAATGGCCAACTCCTTAGGAAGCTCAACACCTAGATTTCCAAGTCTGTATATGTACGACTTCATCTTTTGGACGTGCATACACCCAGAAGCCCCCTCTTGTAATTTACATGCCATGAGGGACTTAACGATCTTAAATCGTTCTTGTCTAGCTTGCTCTTGGAACATCTCCTCGAGTTGCTGGTTTATGTCAAATCAACCCCATGTTTCAAATTTCTTATGGAGACCAGAAGACATGGTCGCTAACATAAGGCAAGCCACTTTGGTAGATTCATCGTAATGTTTGTTGTAGGCAGTAACTTATTATGGGGGAGGGTTCTCTCCAAGTATGCGAACATCTTCGTCGAGAACATACTATTTGTTCTCATATCCTAACGTGATCCTCAAGGTCCTGATCCAATCAAGATAGTTGGATCCATCCTCCTTGAGTTTCTCCCTATTAAGAACCGGCATTAGAGAGAAGCTTGAGTTTTGAGTTAGAGGAGGAGGAGAAGGAGGCAGATTGTTGTTGTTTTTGTTTGCTTGGTTCGACATCTACAAAAGATAAGACTCCAATTAGTTTGATATAGGTCCTTAATTAATAATCGCCCTAAATAAATTATTTGATTAAGGCTAGGATCCATATTTGCCTTCATGATGTGTAAAGGGATGTCGTAAACACACCACATAGTTATTTAGGTAGACAAAGCTCTTTGTCAACTTCAATCACTATGAAATTCCTAGATCTTTGAGATTCATTGACTATCAATGGCATGTTAATCTCGGATTATGTTCATCTCAAATTCAATGACGGGGATGTTGCGGATCATTGAATAGATGGTGAATCACCCATAAAAAATTGTGTGGCCCCCGGCTCACGTTACGCTTGAGATCCGCGAGTCTCACATCATTCTCTACCTATACTCTCAAACTGACCTGCCGGTTAACCACACGAGCTCCATCAACAAGTTATAAAGAGAATGTGCAATTTTTATGGATAACATAAGATTCACTTTTATTTAAATAAAACAGGATTTTTTTTATACTTGTATTTAGAATACTTTTAGATTGACCATCATCACTATCAAACCCTTTTGGTAACTCCATTCTTAAAATGCAATAGGGCAGTGAGGGTGGTAAGCGCGAAGCATATTAAAAACCGACCTCATTAAGAATCATAGAGACCTCCTTTAAACCCCTACATTAGAATGGGTGAGCCTAGTCGAGGTAAGACCGACAATGTCAATATTTAAAATACGCGAGGACGCATATTGTAATTCTCTTATACATACAATATATGAATCTTACATCTATATAAAGGGTAAATTTAAAACACTTTAATTTTAGTTGTCTATTATTAATTCAAATTAATTACAAGGATGCAATATAAAAATTACTAAAACATGAGGGGTTAATATTCAAATTTATAAAACTTTGTTATAAATAATATTAAAATATTTAAATCCATATTTAAATAATAAATAAATATTCAAATTCAAAAACATGATTAAACATTCAAATTTAAATAACCACATTTAAATAACATTTATTTATTTTCTAGATCTAATCCAATTAGGTATTTATCCATGCAAGATAAAGCTTGAATTCGAAAAATAAGTAGGATTAAAAACGATAATTCTGATATGCCCATGTTCACGCCGTGAACTACTCCTTCATGTCGTGAATTAAAGTTTTTAACAAGTTACGAATTTTTCAATTAAAGTTTCATCATTCAGTTCCAAAACAATATTTTTAGAAAACATGGATGTAGGGTGAAGGTAACCATGAACCAATGGTTCTGATACCACTGTTGGGTAACACATACATCAAATACACTCTATAACTAGGCAGTGGAAGAATCAAAACAACAAAACAATTTACCTAAGTGTACATGCATCGTATGGATCTATGGCTTCATACTATTACTTCTACCCTATGAAATCCAAAAATACAAGGAAGAATAAGGGATATCTCCATAGAAGTCCCGATATTTTTGACAAATTTTTAATAAAGTCTTAAATTTTATTTTTTGAATACAAAAGTCCTTACTTTTTCATCTTTTGAATAGAAAAACCCAAGAAACCGGATAAATTATTCACTTTAGCCCTTTTTGACCTGTTCAGCAGGTCATGAGACCAAATTGTTAATTTTTCGAAAATAACGGGATTTTTTTGCAGATTTCGTCAAAATTTTATATAATGTATAAACATATTTTTTTTACATATCTATATCAATTTTTACATATTTACGTATTTTTTATGTTTTTATATGTATATATTTACGTATTTTTATGTATTTTAAATGTGTAAACGTACTTTTTACTTATTTATATGTATTTTAAACCATTTCACTTATTTTTTATGTATTTTTATGTGTAATTTTTTAGTATTATGTATTTATATGTATTATGTATTTTTACGCATTTATATATTTTTTAAGCTTTTCATATAGATGTTTATGTGTTTTAAATGTATAAACGTATTTTTTTACGTATTTACATCTATTTTTAAGTATTTTACATATTTTTTATGTATTACGTATTTATGTATTCTTTTAACTGTTTTATATAGATGTTTTTGTATATTTATGTATTTTGAATGTATAGACGTATTGTTTTACGTATTTATATGTATTTTTTTAAAACTATTTTACATATTTTTTGTGTTTTTTTATGTATTATGTATTTATATGTATTTTTGCATATTTATGTATTCTTTTAGTTTTTTTTATATAGATGTTTAGTTTTTTTATATAGATGTTTATGTATTCTAATTAATTATTAAACAATAATAATTAATAAACTAATCACTCCTATTATTTATTCTACTCAATTTTGAGTCTTGAGGGCAACCCAAGAGAACCCTGCTATTATTAGAAATATGACCAATTAGTTAATGATATTGGACACACTTCCAACAAACAACATCACTGCCATCAATCTCAAGTATACTTGAAGAAGAACCCAAACATAACCAATAAAAATAAGCATCTACTACGAAAGTGGGTTTTGATTTTTGATTTCTAAAACCATTTTTAGAGGGTTTTTTTTTTCGGTTTAGTTTGTTTTGTAGTTCACCTTTTAAATCTGGAACCATTTTTTGGAAGGGGTTCTAATTTAGGTTATATATTTTGATTTGGATTACATGGGGTTTGTTTTTTCTATTTTGATTTGATTTGCTTTGTTTTAAATTTTGGTTATCTTTCATATGATTTAATGGTAACCAATGGTAGTTGGTTGTAGGTGATGAACGGTGGTGGTTGATTGGAGGAGGTGAAAGATGGTGGCTGATCGGAGACGAGCAACAATGACTAGCCAAAAGTGAATGGTGGTTGGATGCAAAGGTGTCACCTAAGCTATTAGGGAGGAAAGGATGTGAATGATAGTTCCAAAATGATGACCCATTTTCCCGTAAAAGACAACTGCATCATGTGGAGGGTCATCGGCGAAGAGAATTGGTGGTACGTGAATGTTTGGTAGTGGGGGTTAATCGGAGATGAGTTGTCGATTAATATGAGAGGGATAGACAATGGATTTGGGACCCATCAATATTTTAATAATAATATAAATAATTTAAAAATAAATCAGTTGAAAAATAAAATTTAAAGAGCATTATAGTCATTTTCTATTGGGTACGGACTTACACCGTAATAAAATCAAAAGATAGGCACGATCCAAGTGCAGAAGAAAAGTTAGGGACTAAAAGCGTAATTTTAACAAACCACAAAGACGATTTTAGTAATTTGTTAAAGAATCAAAATACATACAACACAAAAATATGATATATAGGATGTGATATTCATGATAAAAAGGAATGATAATAGGAGGACTAATGACATTTATTTTAGGGTAAATTACACGATTATCACCGCCAACACCTCCTGAACCACCACCAGAAATGTAACACCTGGTTCCTGGTACGTATTTTTTTACTTAAGTATTTGGCATTTTGGCCTGGAACTCGGCGGGTTGTTGGCCCAACTTGTCGAGTAGAAACGGCTTGGACACGGGAGTTAAGTGGCTGACTCGGTGAGTTAGAGACCGGACTCGACGATTTCGTGCTGTCTGGACAAAAACCCTAATATAAGGGTTTGCACCCTATATAAACGCCTTAACTCAGCCTCCCTTGTCCCTAACACTCCCTTAGAGCTGCATATCAAAACCCTAGCCGTTTGTGTGTGTGTTAAGGCCATTTTGGTGCTTTTGTTGACTTGTGAAGCTTGGAAGGAAGAAGAGGAGCTTGAGTATTCAACTTGCGGCTTGTGGATCCAGACATCTCATTCCAGCTTCAGCTTAATCAAGGTAAAATGCCCCTACTTTGGTCTTCCATTTGGTTGTTCATCTTTAGATTGTAGATCTTGGGTGCATTTAGGGCTTTCAAGCCATTTTTGGATTTAAAGGTTGTTATGTGGACTCTAGCCTTCAGATATGGGCCTTAAGAAGGGTCTCATGGCATAAAGGTGCCAACTTTAGGGCCATGAGAGCCCCATGCACATTGTAGGACACTTTATATGGATTTTTGAGCTTAAAACCCCATGCATGCGCATCAAGTTTGGAACTTTATGTATAAAATGGACATTATGAGGCCAGATCTAAGGTTTTGGTGTGTTAGGCCTCATTTAAATCGACTGTATGGAGTTGGTGAAGGTTGGACTCGGCGAGTTGCTCTTGGAACTCGACGAGTTGGTGGCCATTGTGCACCAAACCCCCTTTCTGTGAATGGGTAAGTGTCAGGAAGGAAGTCCCTTGTGGGTTTAGACACGAAAAGGGACCTGGAAGTCATGGGACTCGACGAGTGGTATGAGTGGACTCGACGAGTCCATAGCAATCTCCCAATCTTTGAAAATGGACTCGACGAGTTGTTCATACAACTCGATGAGTCATAGACTGGACAAGTTCTTAAGTTGAAGATGAACTCGATGAGTTCAAGAAGAAACTCGGCAGGAACTCGGCGAGTCGGATGAAGATGGTCCCGATGTTATGATTGAAGGAGAACCCATCGAGTTTTGCTGGACTCTACGAGTGGATCCGGGGTTTTGTGTGGGATTAGAGAAGCATGGACTCGACGAGTTGGTAGGCCAACTCGACGAGTCAGGTCAACTGAATGTTGACTTTGACTGAACTTGGACTAAACCTGTTTAGGGTTGTATGTGATGTGGGTTGACTTGAAGGTTGTCGTGTAGGAATTGAGGAGTCGTAGGGAGTCAACTTGTGCGCCAAGGCTAGTTCAGATACTGCACGACATTGAGGTGAGTTACCTTCCAGCAGGTGTGGGTCTAAGGCCACAATGCCGACCCACCAAAAAGGGATATTTAGAAGATAACGGTCTTTGTGATAATTATCTTGGTCTGGTTATGTATTGGTTAGGAGGTTTATCTGGGTTTATGTTATGTGTATGGTAGGGATTAGTTTCCATGACAGTGGTCCTTAGGACCTAAGGGTAGGTCAGTACCCGGATATGCCTGACTTTATACTTATATCTGTTGATTGTATGCTAGTGGTAGGGGGTGAAATAGTCCCCAATTACCGGTTGAAAGATACAGATGTTGATTACCGGTTGAAAGATAACGATGATGGTTACCGGTTGAAAGATACCGATGAAGGTTACCGGTTGAAAGATACCGACGATATTTTATGGTATGTGGTATGATGGGGGAATTCATTAAGCTTTGTGCATACAATTTTGGTTTTGGTTTTAGGTACCTCTTTGTCGAAGGGAAAGGAGCCGACAGTGTAGCAGTGCATCACACACACACACACATGTTTCCGCAATAAGTTTTTGGGAGTGTACTCTGATTTTCAATACTTATGATGTAATGGTTGAAATACAACATTATGATTTTGTAATGGAATGTTTTATTAACAAGGCTTTGGTAAAATGTTTATTAAATGCGTTAATTCAAAAAAGAAAATTTTAGCCTTGAAATTTGGGTCGTTACAAGAAACCACCATCCACTACTACTTAACCAAACCAAACCAACTCTGTAATCAACACCAAAAAAATGGTGGAGCTCAATCTGAAACCCTAGGCGGTGAAGTTAAAGAACCCTTAGATCCGAATTATGAGACGATAAAGGCAGCAACATTCGTGGCCCAAAGACGATGAAGGTTTGAAACAACTCACATTTGATACAAAAATGGTGCACGTCGTCCTCCAAATATGTGAGCTTCGACGAACTACCACCTCCATCTCCTGATTTGCGAGTCCAGTGAACCAATTGTTGGATTAGTGTCTAAGCCCATAACCATATTTGGTAAGTACTTGACCCGATTGTGCATGGACCTTTTGGTTGGCCTTCAACAAAGCAACTTGATTGGAGAAATAAATAGAGAAAGTGGTTATTATGATTTATTAATATGTTATAAGAATGATATATTAAAGGAGAAATCATATTTGTTTAATTAATATTGGTCAATAATTAATTATGAATTAATTTTGTGATCAAGTGTAACTACTTAAACTAGACGGGCTGAATTGTAACTATGTGATAGTTGCAAAATAGGGCAATGGTTATCCTAGTAGTAGGATGGACGAATTCAAGGGATAGGATATCCTTGAAATCGTCAAAAGGTCCAAGAGATAAGGGTTATCAAGGCTTATCTTATGATTGCTTGGTGGGCAAGCAACTAGATAATGATAAAGACTGAAACCCTAATCTCAACCCTATATAAAGACCCCTAAGGCATAAGAAATGGTTTACTTGATCCCTAGGGTATCTAGATCCGATTTCTACCTCCTCCCTTCTTTCTCTATAGCCTTTCCAATTGCTTGTGGTGTTTGTGAGCCATTAGAGGTACTACACTTGTGGTACTTGCTTTCAAGACTTAGGGTTTGAAGATTTGAGTTGTTATTGCAATATAACAAAGAAAGGTATGTAATCTAATATACTATATGAATTTCGAATATACTAGGGCATACTAGTGTTCCTTTATGTGTTCATAATGTTGTGTATCTAATAGTGAAAACATAGATCTAATTCTAGGGTTGCATGCACACATAAGATTGTTTGTACAAAACCCATCAGTGGTATTAGAGCCTTTGGTTAACTTGGTTTCAATTACTATTATACAATTGTATGAACGTGACATATTAGGGTTTATAGCCAATAAACCCTAGGAGGCTAGAAATTTCGAGATTAGGGTTTCTATACCCTAATTTGCGAAAATTTGAAAGGGTTTTCAAATCCTTTCCTTAAGCCTTAAGATTTCGAAATCTAGGGTTTGCAATACCCTATGATTTTCGAAATTAGCCTCCTCCCCAAGATAAGATCCTAAATTTTAGGGATTTGGATTATCCTAGATTTTGTAATTATCCTTTAATGGTTTTATATGGTAATTAAAGATTTTGAATTATCCTATCCAATGATTTTCGAAATTTACAGGGATTAAAAGGATTAGGATAAATTAATTGTTTAATTTGTAATTATCCTTTATGATTTAGATAATACCTTATGATTTAATAATTTAAATTAATATTTTAATTCAAGATAATTATTAAATCAAGAGTTTTAATATTTAAATTTTTTAATTTAAATAGTCTTAAATTCGAAAATTTTAAAGTGAGATTAAAACCTAATTGTTTTGAAGAGTTTCAAAAACTTGCCCTCAAGTTTTAGAATTTAAATTGCTTGATTAAGAGTTTAATTTTGAAAAAAGGTTAAATTCTAAAACCCTAATTTTGAAAAGTTCAAATTACACCCTTATGGCTTTATTAAATTAATCAAGTGTATAATTAAAAGAGAGTTAATAAATCCATAATGATGAGGTTTATATTTTATTAAAAGTGTAATTTATAAAATTTAAACCACCTAGTACTTTAAAAGTGTAAAATACACCATTATACTATGTATAACATTAAAAGTCTAATATTATATATGTATAACTAAAATGCTAGTGTTACCGTTAGTAGGCCTCATTCACGAAGCCGATCTATAAGGGGGGGGGGGGTATATGGTTGTGGCCTATAAAATGGCCGTTTAATGGGTATCCACTCTTACCCACCGCTTGCTTGATTGATGAAGGGTCGTTAGCCGAACGGGTAGGATAGGGAAATCCTCTCTTCATTAATAAGTATAATGAATCTATGTAAAGTAACTAAACGCTTTCACAAATTCCCAATCCTAGTTACTTTAGGAAAAAGTGAAATTGATGCAATCCCATGAAATTACACTTTGTACCCTTGCTAAGACGTTAGTGGAGCGTGTGTGGTTAACCAACACATTAATTGGGTTCTAAGCAAATGTGGCAAAGGGTGACTCAATGTTTGTCATAGTTCGATGGAGTGTGTGTGGTTTACCGGCACATCGAATAGGTGACTGTAATAATGAGGGCACCATGTACATTTGCATGGTTATTCACAACCACAGTGTGATCCTCGGCATCCCAGTCACAAATGAGAGGGGTATATCGAGATTTAAACATGCCATTGAAAAGTTCAATGAATCTCAAAGGAAATCTAGGAATTCTTAATACATTTAAAACTTAAGCCTTTATGTTTTTTCATGGTGAAGAATGAGTGAATCGTCATTCACTTACCTCCATATTATTTGCATGTTGGATTACGGCATCCCTCTTCTAATGTGTAAATAATGTTGTTGGATCCTAGCCTTAATGTCTCATTTGGGTGTTTCATTAAGGATTCAATCAACTAACTTGAAATTTCTTCGGTTTTGTAGATGTCTGAGTCTAACCGTGGTCTTCCCGAATCCCAAGGAAAAGGTGTTCCTGTTGAAAGTAAAAGCTTGTTCCAAAGTGAAGGATCAATGTGGACTAGCTTGATTTCACTCCATCCTCCTCCTCCCATTGTTATCCCCGACCCACAAGATCGAAGATTTGAAAGGTTCAAGATCACCGAAACCCTATTGGTAATGGAACATGAAGATGGTAAAACCGTGTGTGCTCACATCCTAGGGATGAAATCACACATTGATAGGTTGATTGTGTTGGGTGTGTCTTTCCCCAATAAGTTGGTTGTGGATTGGGTTCTTCAGTCACTCCCTAAATCATATGATAAGTTCAAAAGAGAATATTATATGATGGATCTTGATGCGACCCTCATTGACTTAACTTACATGCTTATTGTTGCTGAATCAGAAATGATTTGGCGAAGTAATGCCGTATATTTGTCTGATAATTCAACCAATCATGCTTCCGTGGACATTCTAGAAGAACCCACCTGTTTCTGCTGCCAAGAGAACGGGCAATGAATATGAAGCTGCCCAAAGGACCTGAAGAGTCTAAGAGATGAGAGAGTCAAGAAGTATGGCTCAACTTCAGGTATAAAATCCACTATTTAACTCCATTAAATTCCTATTCTTTATACATAATGTGATAAGATTACATTTGCATGTTTTGCAGGATTAGAGAAAAGAGAGGAAGTTTGACGGAAGAGCAAGATGAGTCTGATCACGAAGAAATGAATTACGATCGCATGGATTCAAAGATCGGATTTTGAGCTTAGGAAGTTATGATAGATTTGTTAGGAGTATTTGATTACATAGTTTTTCATTCGAATTTTGCATTGTAAGGACATGTTTTCCGCTGCTTTTATAAATAAAATAAATTTTGGTTATTTGTTTACCCTTACAATGGCGTATATGAAAATTTGATGTTTGTGTACTTCTATTATTAGCAAAATGGATTTGATTCTTAATTAGGTTATTTGTGGAAGTGTCAGGAGTTTACCAAATAAGGATAGTTTCTCATCGCCCAAGTTTCAAGTGGATAGGAACTTGGAATCATGCAACAAGCATTGCATGATGAATGAAAACTTTCACATTTGGGAAATTTAGACTAATTTATGACAAAGTGTCAATTTAAGGACTAAGAGATTGAGTACACTAGGTCGTACGTTGATCAAGTCTACCACAAGAGTAACAAAGATATTCGTTATGATTTACTAAAGTTTAGTGAATATGGTTATACTTATAAGATTGAGTATAATTCTGGGTTGATTAAAAGAGTTTCAATCAATAACATAACGAATAAGAAGAGTCAAGTAGGCAGAAAGATAAAAGTTTCTCTGCTCTAAGAAGAAGGGAGAGTACCTTTTATTATGTTTTATGATACGTCTTAATGATTAAGAACCATGTCTCAATTGATCCTCTAAGTGAGTCTTAGTACAATTTGTATGTCTAAGAAGAGGAATCGGGAATTATGGAAATGGTTAAATCAAGAAGTCAGTCATACTTCGTTCCAATATCAAGTCTTAGAGTTATACTCCAAGATTGTGAATTGAGTGACAAGTCTTAAGAAGGTCTATAACATTCATCAAATGTGGAATTTGGAAAAGGGTTTTTCTTATTCTTGCACATTTGAAATTGGTAAGTTGTGATGTCTTGGATAAGACAAAGACTAACTAGGACCAATCATATGAAGTGTTTTCTCTTGATGAAAGCTACACTAACTCTTGAATATTTCTTTGTCAAGAAATGGTTCTTGACAAGAGAATCTTATATGTCAAGGAGTCAGTGGGAGTCTTAGTGGTCTTGAAAGGTTCAAGAGCAAATCAAGAATAGACCTTATCATTCATCACTAGCACACGACTTGAGGTCTACAACCTATCGTGTTAACACTATTTTTGTTTTTGTGCCATTCCAATTGAGTTAATTATGCATGTGAGTTCTACGAGTTCTCGATGGATTGTATAGGGGCAAGACACCTTGTTCAATGGAAAGTACATTGAAATGAAGGGGTGGGCTGTTCAATAACTTGGAAGTAATGGTGGGACCCTTGATTGCAAGAAATTAAGAAGAACAAGTTCTATCCATAAGAATTTGGATTTGTCACTGACATTATCTTGTGATTATGGTTATGACGAATTCACATGGACGGGAACGTATACACCACAAAATCTTAGTGTCATAAGGTTTCTTCTCATTCGTGAGAATGATTGTGAGCAAACACTTTCACTAAGAGAGATTTTGAAGATAGCATTATGTAATTTGGGTTTCTCAAATTCAACTATGATTACGACATACCTCTTCATAGTTGGAATTGTGGGAAATGGCAAATGGGTCTGAACATCTTAGACTTATTGATATGAGTCCTAGAATCGTTTAGACATATACATATGAGCTGTCCAAGGAAAAGTGTATGAGTTTGAGAAGCTTAGATAGAGTCTTATCAAAGCATCTAGTATTAGAAATATGAACTTAAGAAATTGTTTTCTAGAAGTTCAGATGATTTCTGAATACATGTCGAAGCTAGTGGGAGCATAAGTGTTATGTTGGTAAAGAAATAATCATCATGTAAGTGGGAGCATGATTATTATGGTAAGTATTGCAAGTTAGAAATATTAATTATAGAAAACAAGAGTTATACTTTGCAAAGTTGTAAGAGTTGAAAAGTTGTTTTGCTATAATTAAGGGAGAAAATATTGTATTTTGTTTTAAAAATCTAAGGCTTAGATTTAGAAATTTTAATAAATTTAGTCAAAGGATACATAGTGAGTTCTTAAATTTCGATTATGATTATGGCATCTCTCTTCATAGTTCGAATTGTAAGAACGTGACACATAAAATATTATGGTAGAAGATTGATAGAGTATCGTATCTTTATGTAAGACATTATGCATCATGTCTCATATGCTTCGAGTATAGGAACAATTGCACATGCTATAACACTTGACCGTTCTAAAGTTTTCCAAATGCCAAGGGCATTAAGAGGGAAAAAGGACTAAAACTGGTTTTGACTGAAATAATTTAACAACTATCAAAGGACGATCCAAAGTTTGCTGAGGATTGGTCGCTTGTGAGTAGTTGGAAGTATGGTATTGAATGGACTATATCGATATTATTATTATGAATAAATAAGATTCTATTAAGAATGAGTTATCATATGGTAAATATGGAAATGTCTCCATAATTAGGAGTTGAAAATTTAGAATTTATGTTTAGATTAGAAAATTTTATGCAAAAAGATGTTCAAAGGAATGTACTTTGAGTGAGAGACATCACATCTATAGAATTGTTCTATAACAATTTTGATAGAGTACCTTGTGATTTCGTTGGCCGAGTCTTTGTGATTTTTGTGTTGTGACTTCACAAGGGAATCATTGCATAGAATATTAGAATTTGATATATTCTAAAAGGTGGCAAGAATTTGTATTCTTACACCAATTATAAAGATTGGGGATTGTGAAATGAGTTTCATTTGAAAAGTTTTAATTGATTTTCAAAAAGTATGGACCATAGGAAACCAAAGTGTGCATGCTTGGAGCATGAGACAATTGTGGTTATGATTCGAGTTATAAAGTTGATTATCTGAAACGTTAAACAATGGATAATGAGTAATCGATATGGTGATTAAATAAAGGTGTTTTATTTATACTCACAAGTTTGGGGTCATATAAGATTAAGTATTATCATTGTGTTTCTCTTTGCATGTTTTGACTTCCAGAATAATTGAGTTTATTAAGAATAATCAAATTATTCGAAACGGTCCACAGTCGGTCATACGTTGGAAGTAGGTATGGAAGAAGACTATTATGAATTGGTTTGTAGATTGTCTAGAGTGTATTAGACATAGCAAAGATTTGCTGCAATGTTTATTGATAATATGTAAACGCACCAGTAACTTGGTGTTATAAAACTTATTGTTGTGTGTAATTCGGTGAGTGAGTGCAAGCAAACATTGAGTCGAAGTTTGTCCATTCCTTTTAACCAAAGTGGGATAAATGCGATATCTGTGGTCCCCTCGATGATTTTGGTGATGACAAACGTAAATGCTCGACCGAGCTAGGACTAATTTGATTTGTTCAATTAGTCAATCGTCGTAAATCAGAAATCAAGAAACAACACATAGACTGAGAGAATGATTTCAATCCATGTCTTGCGTCTATACGATATCTAGAATGGAGGAATATATGATCCCTTATCTAAAGGACAGGTTACTGATAAGATCAGAGTTCGACAACGTCTTTGAGAGCTACGATTGATAATTGAGTTGTACTTGCATTTGTGGTTACTAGACTTATCCAAGTGGGAGACTGTTGGATTAGTGTCTAAGTCAGTAACCATATTTGGTAAGTACTTGACCCGATTGTGCATGGTCCTTTTGGGTTGCCTTCACCAAAGCAACTTGACTGGAGAAATAAATAGAGAAAGAGGTTATTATGATTTATTAATATGTTATAAGAATGATATATTAAAGGAGAAATCATATTTGTTTAATTAATATTGGTCAATAATTAATTATGAATTAATTTTGTGATCAAGTGTAACTAATTAAACTAGAGGGGTTGAATTGTAATTATGTGATAGTTGCAAAATAGGGCAATAGTTATCCTAGTAGTAGGATGGACGAATTCAAGGGATAGGATATCCTTGAAATCGTCCAAAGGTCCAAGAGATAAGGGTTATTAAGGCTTATCTTATGATTGCTTGGTTGGCAAGCAACTAGATAAGGATAAGGACTGAAACCCTAATCTCAACCCTATATAAAGACCCTTAAGGCATAAGAAATGGTTTACTTGATCCATAGGGTATCTAGATCCGATTTCTACCTCCTCCCTTCTTTCACTATCGCCTCTCCAATTGCTTGTGGTGTTTGTGAGCCATTAGAGGTACTACACTTGTGGTACTTGCTTTCAAGACTTAGGGTTTGAAGATTTGAGTTGTTATTACAATATAACAACGAAAGGTATGTAATCTAATCTACTATATGAATTTCGAATATACTAGGGCATACTAGTGTTTCTTTATGTGTTCATATTGTTGTGTATCTAATAGTGAAAACATAGATCTAATTCTAGGGTTGCATGCACACAGAAATGACTTATCTATTTAGTAGCTGAACCAAAGAGAAAGTAAGCCCCGTCGCTCTCACTACAGCCTTTCACTTTAACCGGGCATAGGCCCTCTTTCCTAATTCATCTACTGGTCTTATCTTACAAGCACCAGAACCCATCAGTGGTATTAGAGCCTTTGGTTAACTTGTTTTCAATTAGTATTATACAATTGTATGAAGTTGACTTATTAGGGTTTATAGCCAATAAACCCTAGGAGGCTAGAAATTTCGAGATTAGGGTTTCTATACCCTAATTTGCGAAAATTTGAAAGGGTTTTCAAATCCTTTCCTTAAGCCTCAAGATTTCAAAATCTAGGGTTTGCAAAACCCTATGATTTTCGAAATTAGCCTCCTCCCCAAGATAAGATCCTAAATTTTATGGATTTGGATTATCACAGATCTTGTAATTATCCTTTAATGGTTTTATATGGTAATTAAAGATTTTGAATTATCCTATCCGATGATTTTCAAAATTTAGAGGGATTAAAAGGATTAGGATAAATTAATTGTTTTATTTGTAATTATCCTTTATGATTTAGATAATCTCTTATGATTTAATAATTTAAATTAATAGTTTAATTCAAGATAATTATTAAATCGAGAGTTTTAATATTTAAAATCTTAATTTAAATAGTCTTAAATTCGGAAATTTTAAAGTGAGATTAAAACCTAATTGTTTTGAAAAGTTTCAAAAACTTGCCCTCAAGTTTTGGAATTTAAATTGGTTGATTAAGAGTTTAATTTTGAAAAAGGTAAAATTCTAAAACCCTAATTTTGAAAAGTTCAAATTACACGCTTATGGCTTTATTAAATTAATCAAGTGTATAATTAAAAGAGAGTTAATAAATCCATAATGATGAGGTTATATTTTATTAAAAGTGTAATTTATAAAATTTAAACCACCTAGTATTTTAAAAGTGTAAAATACACCCTTATATTATGTATAACATTAAAAGTCTAATATTATATATGTATAACTAAAATGCTAGTGTTACCGTTAGTATGCCTCATTCACGAAGCCGGTCTATAAGGGAGGGGGGGGGGGTATATGGTTGTGGCCTATAAAATGGCCGTTTAATGGGTATCCACTCTTACCCACCGCTTGCTTGATTGGTGGAGAGTCGTTAGCCGAACGGGTAGGATAGGGCAATCCTCTCTTCATTAATAAGTATAATGAATCTATGTAAAGTAACTAAACGCTTTTACAAATTCCCAATCCAAGTTACTTTAGGCACGTCGTCCTCCAAATATGTGAGCTTCGACGAACTACCACCTCCATCTCCTGATTTGCGAGTCTAGTGAACCAACTGTTGGATTAGTGTTTAAGCCCGTAACCGTATTTGGTAAGTACTTGACCCGATTGTGCATGGTCTTTTTGGGTTGCCTTCACCAAAGCAACTTGACTGGAGAAATAAATAGAGAAAGAGGTTATTATGATTTATTAATATGTTATAAGAATAATATATTAAAGGAGAAATCATATTTGTTTAATTAATATTGGTCAATAATTAATTTGGAATTAATTTTGTGATCAAGTGTAATTAATTAAACTAGAGGGGCTGAATTGTAATTATGTGATAGTTGCAAAATAGGGCAATGGTTATCCTAGTAGTAGGATGGACGAATTCAAGGGATAGGATATCCTTGAATCGTCCAAAGGTCCAAGAGATAAGGGTTATCAAGGCTTATCTTATGATTGCTTGGTGGGCAAGCAACTAGATAAGGATAAGGACTGAAACCCTAATCTCAACCCTATATAAAGACCCCTAAGGCATAAGAAATGGTTTAGTTGATCCCTAGGGTATCTAGATCCGATTTCTACCTCCTCCTTTCTTTCTTTATAGCCTCTTCAATTGCTTGTGGTGTTTGTGAGGCATTAGAGGTACTACACTTGTGGTACTTGCTTTCAATACTTAGGGTTTGAAGATTTGAGTTGTTATTGCAATATAACAACAAAAGATATGTAATATAATCTACTATATGAATTTCGAATATACCAGGGCATACTAGGGTTTCTTTATGTGTTCATAATGTTGTGTATCTAATAGTGAAAACATAGATCTAATTCTAGGGTTGCATGCACACATATGATTGTTTGTACAAAACCCATCACCAACACCTCGAAATATGCAACCTTTAACGAACCAACACCTTAAAGAAACCTTAGATCGGAGAAGGAGGGGGGAGAGTTATGGTCGACGATGTTTCTGAGAAGTATCGATCAATAGTGGTCTGACGGTAGTGGAACGTGTTAGTGTTGTTGTGCTTTTGTGAGCTGATAGGGAAAAAGCAAAATAATGGCATTAGTTAGGACTTTAGGGTTAAGTGGAATAGGGTGTGGGTGGGGTGGGGTTGTAATTGTTTTTTTTTCTCCTTTTAAATACAAACTAAAATATAATTGAATTAAAAATAAAACAACAAGGGCATTATAGTTATTTTATGTATGGTAAAGGAAACAACGTGCAAACTTAAACTAATGATGGATGAAGCATTCACATTTTAAACAAATGAGAGACGATCCAAATTTTTTTTAGAAAATAAGGACTAACCATGTATTTTGACACATACAAGAATGATGATTGGTTTAGTTTACTCTTTATTTTAATTAAAAAGATATCATTATGATAAAAGTATAGAATTAAAGCATATTTTTTTTTAAATAGATAGATAAAAAACATAAATAAAAATATCACATTTTATATCTTATCTTAGGTGTTGTTTGTTTTTTTTAAGTGAAAATGTATGAAGTTTGCAGACCACGTCTGCAACCCTATGTAGCAGAAGAGGTGGACGAAACGGTTGCAACATGTAATAAAAAGTTTGTTTGTGTTTTAACATACGCAGACTGCTGCAATAAGTTAAAGTAAGGTATGAAGATGTTTGAAGCAGATGATCTAGTGTTGCGCCACACAGCACACGCGCAACAGTTTTTAAGTTAGAAGTCTTCTGAAAAACAAATAGCTACGAGTGGCCAAGTGTTGAACGTGTGCTCATGGTCAGACGCAAGATTTCACAGTAGGGGTTGTACGAGAAAGTTAGGGGTTGAACGATAGTAGAAAATATAAAAATTTTAAAAAAATTTCAAATTTTTTTCCACTACAGCCGTAAAAGTTAGGGGTTGTCGGTGCCACTGTGGACCACCCCTAAATCCGCCCCTGCGTGTGCTGCGCGGCGCAACAATAAGTAATTAGAAGTGATTTTTTAGAAAAAACAAACAATACCTTAGTGGTTTGCATTACTTCCAGTGTAGTATGTATCTTGCAAATTTTTGGTATTCGTTAATTCTTTTATACGTTATATATATTTACCGGTAAATATTGTTTCAATGTCACAAAAAAAAATTATATTACGGTAAGGCAATACGAAGTGCATCTCCAACTTACGTGTTGCATGACTTGATAAGGCCAATCACAAAAGTGACACTTACGCAACATGGGGGTGATGTTGGAATGGTGTTGTCTTTCCGGAAATGGTGATGTGTTCCCTTATATACAACCTAACAAAAAATAAGAAGAATTGAATCAATGAAATACTAAAAGCAAAGATTGCTTATTCCTTTGGTCTAGTGGTAAAAAGTGACACTTTCAAATGAAAAATCATGGTTCAAATTTCATTAGGATACATAATTGGTTATTTAGAAATAAGTTAGTTTGTGGGTTAAAAAAAATACATGTGTATATATTGGTGTGTAATTAATGGTATATAAGTCTCATTCTCCATGTTGAAAATGACTCACATCACACACAAAAACAAATAAAGTTATAATCAAATAAAATGTGGAATGTATAAATGATAACGACCCAAACCTAATCCACAACACAATCTAGAACTCAAGTGGGAATAGTCATGGGATAAATTAAACAACCAATAAATATAATATTTAACGTGCCGATTACATACGATTTTTTATACTCATCTCTTTTGTTGTTCACTTCAACGAATTCTTCCTTTAGTTTTGGTTTATCTCGTTTAAAGGTCTAAGATCTTATATGCGACATAGTCATTTTTCGTTGTATGTTTTAATAGAATGTCTAAAGTCTTTCGTTTCGTTGTTGTTGTCGCACAAGCATGACATGTTTAAAACATGTCTAATTTAGTTTTGATTTCTGCATAAATCAAATACTTGTATATTTGCAAATATATTTTTTAAATTAAAACCTATATATATTATTTCAAACAGTTTAGTATTATTGTATTCTTTGTATAAAATTTTCAGTTGTCAAGTTGGTGTTTTATTTAATATGAAATATAAATGCTCTTTGTTATCACCATCCTTGCGGTTTCCCTTTTTCAAACTAAAGAACGTTTCCAGTCAACTCAAACAACCTTCTCCTTCTTCTTCCTCCATACGCGACGTCAACGATGGCTTCTCCCCTCTCTATAAATACCTTGCATGCATTCAAGCCTCTTACTTACTTTCGCTTCTATTACAAATTTACAACAACTTACATTAATCTTATCGGAAAATTTGTTCATACATGGCAATGATGGAGTTTTCGTTCGAAGATGTGTTGATGAAGGGTACGCTTTTCGTGATTGTTCAAGCTCTGATTTATTTAATCCTTTCGAATTCGTCTGATGTGTTCTCGAAGACGAAGATGGTGAGATCGTTTAGCTTCAAACCTGCACGATCTGTTAGTATTCGCCGGATGTTTGCTGCCATAGCTGATATGCCTGCCGGAGGCGAGGCGTCTCCGTCGTCATCGAGAAGGGGGTTTCCGTTCTCCTCGTCGGAGGATGATTTTAATAAATTTGATTAGATTTTGGATGCTGTTAGTGGGTGTGGGTGTATTCAATTATTTTAATTAATTCTTTAATTGTTTTATGGATGTTTATTTCTAATGAAAATAAATTCATTAGATTTTGGATGATGTTAATATAAATTTATGCAAAGTTTCAAACTATGATCAAATTGTGTTCAGATGTCAAAATAGTGATTTGTATAACCAGACCCGCCCTCATATTTTGGAGGTTCCATGCAAAAAAATAAATCGAGGCACCATAAAAAGTTTATAAAATATTATTAAGTAATTTTTTTACTAATAAATTTAAATCAAAAAGTTGATAACCAACATCGTATAAATTCCCCACCCGAACATTATATATGGATCTTCATTCATTATGAATTATCTGAAACCTTTACGGATAACTTTTCAAATAAAAATACACTGTCGTTGTATCATTTTCTAAACATCGACCTATTCGAATTTTTGGAAGCAAATTCATTTGTTATACTTTCATGATCAATATTTTCAAGAAACTCATTCTCAATCAAAATCAAAACCAAAAAATTTAATCTTTCTTGAATCATAAAAGGTGCAAATAAGACTGGAAAACTTTTACTTTTAAAAAGTTTTTTTTTTCTCTGATTGAATTGTAATAAGAACAATCAATAATATTGTGTATGTTAGACAATATATATATATATATATATATATATATATATATATATATATATATATATATATATATATATATATATATATATATATATCATTTTTAAGAAATTTAGTATGAATTAGCTATATTATATTAAATTGGTAATTGTTTGTAACAATTCTAGTAAATCATCACCATCAAATGAGATATGACTATTTTGTAACATTTTTTATTATTTTTGCAACTTACCTTTAGTTCCTTAATACTAATACATTTCAACTTTTCTGTTGTTAATAAGAAAAAAAAAAATCTTCATACCGCTTCAATTGCTTAAACGCTCGTTTCAACGAACCAATAGTTTGATCAATTATGTACAAAAAATAAGGTATCTTGAATGATTCTTCACCTGAACATTCATGTACTAGTTTCGATGAATCAACGTTACTCTTATCAAAAAGTATTTTCTTAAATTATTATATTATTTCTCTCAACAAACACTATATCAATTCCTAAATAAAAAGCTATAACCCAAAAACAATTTGAAAAGTTCTCAATTAAACTCATGCTCCCGGTTATTAGATTATATATATATAGTTTCATATTATAGCTACCTATTCTCTATGTTCATCGTTAGATTGTGCTTACAATCTTATCAACTTCATTCAATGTAACACAATAACACATTCTCTATGTTCCACTTTATTAGATTATATATATATATATATATATATATATATATATATATATATATATATATATATATATATATATATATATATATATATATATATATATACTTAATTTGACCCTAAAATCCAAATACAATTCTAAATTTTGAGTTTGGTTTTTGAGCTTTAATGTCATAGTGTAAATTTCTGTGTATTGATGTTTAATTTGTAATTGATATTGATAATATTTTTAACAAACATGGTTTTTATTATAAATAACATGAATAAGCTTAGTAGCATCCAAATACACTTTAATTAACATATTATTATTACTTTCTTATTATTTTTTGAGTAATATAATATTAAAAGAAGTTTTGAGTTGGAGCCCCCTACGATAGGAAGCCTCGTGCGATCGCACCACCCACATACCACAAGGCCGCTACTGTGTATAACACATAAGGTTTAAGGCTTTAAGTGAATAGATCATGTTACACCTAATACATAAGACTCGTTATCAAGTAATAATGTATATTGTAACGACCTAATTTTCACGTCCGAAAATTTCGTTTTAAAACATTACTTTAGAAAACATTAACAATTAAAAAAATTGTTTGATCACACAATAACACAACGTAAACCATATTCAAAAAGCCAAACCATACAACCCATCAAAATATCAGAGTACAAATCCCAGTGAATCTCGTAAATGCGGAAACCAGAGTGTGTGCATGATGTGCCGCTACCGCGCCAGCTCCTTCCCCTTCGAAGAAGAGGTACCTGAAACCAAAACTGTAAAACGTAAGCACAAAGCTTAGTGAGTTCCCCCATCGTACCACATACCATACAAACACATAACATACATACTGCCAGGCTATTCTGGGGTGCCTGACTACCTGGTACAGCCATTCTGGGGTGCCGACCTACCCATACGGCCATTCTGGGGTGCCGTCCTACCCGTGTCAAGCCATTCTGGGGTGCTGACTACCCATGTCAAGCCATTCTAGGGTGCTGACTACCCATCGGTCCTAACAACCGATCCTCGGGGACTGGCCCCCTCCTACTACCTCTATCGCATAACATAACTGGCCAACATACAAACATATCATCACATACTGTCAGACATTTCTAGGGTGTCTGACTACCCTTCGGTCCTAACAACCGAACGCTACTACTATCACATATAACGTATCATGCTAGCATATAACATATCAGGTAGTAGCAAACCTAGATGATATCACAAAGACAATCATCTGTCATACGTCTCCTACTGGTGGGCCGACATTGTGGCCTTAGACCCACCACTACTGGAAGGTAACTCACCTCAAAGTAGCTGCTGAGCTGATCGGGAACTGACTGACTGCTGCTGCTGCTGCTCCGGAAATCCTCCAGCTGCAATTCCCATAACATACTCAATCAAACACTGCTAACTGACCTTTGGGTAAAATGTCCATTTTACCCCTGGTCTAGCCCTAAGTCAAAGTCAGAGTCAACTTTCAGTTGACCCGACTCGCCGAGTTGGCTCTCAAACTCGCCGAGTCCCTATCCAGACGATTGTCCTGAGTCCCTGTTTCTACTCGTCGAGTTAGGCTATGACTCGATGAGTTCTTCTTCTAAACTGACATTCAAGCCCTTCATCCTACTCGCCGAATTCATCTTCATCCGATGAACACTTATGCTAAGACTCGCCGAGTTGTATGAACAACTCGTCGAGTTTGTTCTTAGTCCAATGAGATTGCCTTGAACTCGCCGAGTCAGGGCATTGACTCGCCGAGTACCTCCATAGATGAGTTCAGCTTCCGACTCACTGAGTCACACCCCGTGACTCACTGCTCACTCGACACTACGAAAAAAGGGGACAAATTCGGTGACTCGCGAGCAGACTCGCCGAGTCACATGAACGACTCGCCGAGTCGTTGCCATGCACCCATTAATTACACCGATTTGCTCGATTCCAGTCCATACCATTCACAGATCTGGGCTTCTAGGACACGAATCACACGTAAAGTTTCCAACTTTACGTGTAGATATTCACCAATATGGATTTTAGGGTTCAAAATGCCTCAAAAGGGTAGATCTAGGGTGAACAAGCCACATGGGTCCATAAAGCTAACAGATCTGAGCTCCTGGAGCTCAATCTTGCCTAGATCTTGAGGCCAATCAACTTATTACGAAACATTATGCACATACTAGCTTGGGGAATGGCTCAAGAATGTCTTAAATGAAACCTTATGCATAGAAACAGGGGGAAAATGGGGTATACCTTAATGAAACTACTGAAAGAACACAATGATGCTTGGATGACTCTCCTTCCTCTTGATCTACTTCCCCTTCTTGCCTCAAAGCCTTCAAGAACACACACAATAGCCTCAAACTCTCAAGGAACAAGCTTAGAACGAGGGTTGGGAGCTCTGGGGGTGAATGGGGGCTGGCATGGGGCGGATATGAGGTTTAAATAGGGTGCAAACCCCTGAAACTTAGGGTTTCATCCAACAGCGGTGACTCGCTGAGTCCAAGATATGGACTCGCCGAGTCGTCAACTTAAACGTGTCCCGGGTCTCGTCCCTACTCGGCGAGTCGGACCTATGACTCGCCGAGTCCAAGGCTAAAAATGGAAAATACTTAAATAAGATTTACATACCAGGAACTAAGTGCTACATATATACAAGTTGGAGCTAGCCCACTTGGCTAACAAGGTGTCTAACTAGGAGTTTCTAACTAGAAGGTCTTGGGTTCAATCCCAAGCAAATACTAATATTGTCGTTCAAAAAAAAAAGTAATAATGTATATAAGGTAATGTATCATAAACGATTAACAAGTATTAGATGATATACATTTTTTACTTTGTCTAGAGCATGATATAAACATCTCACATATCCGTCGGGAAAATGACTTAAGGGGGTACGAACTATCGTTTTTATGCACGTTTAATCACATTTTTTTACACCTATTTACCATTGAACTTGTTTTTGATGTTCACAAAATATTATTATAACAGGCTATTGTAGGTTTAGTGGGTCAAGTTGAATTTTCGGCCAATATAAGAATTTTCTGGTGAATATATGAATTTTCCGATGAATATATGAATATTCTGACACAAATATTAATTTTTCGGCGAATGTATGAACTTTCCGGCAAAGCTATGAACACTATGAATGACTTAAACTTGTTTTTCATATCTACAAAAATTGAACTTCATTCCAACATCATATCAACCTCCATTCAAAAAAAAAAAAAAAAAAAAAAAACTAGCATATGGCTACATGAAAAACATACAAGAAATCAGTGGGGTTCTAAATCGAAAATCTAGAAACCTATGTGGTCTTGGTTCATTCACGTTCTTGGAACGATCTAAAAAACCCTATAAAATCAAAAATCGTATCCAATGAAAAGCAAATTAGAGAGAAATAATTATATTTTGATAATATTTTGTGGTTTAACCATATTTTTTTTAGTTTTTATCAATGAAAAGCAACAAAGTTTTATCATTTTTCCTACTTAAGACTATTTTGGCCTAAAATGACAATAAATTTTGAAAAAAAATACCAAATTTAAATTATTTATATTGAACGAAATAAATTAAATATTGAAAATATAAGGAAACAAATTAATGACATATTAATTACTGTTATAACTTGTAAATTAAAATAATTAATTAAGAAAATTGAAAATTACCTCAGAATGACAATGACAAGTATAAATAAATTTTCTAATTTTTTTTTGAAACGACAAATATAATAAACTACACCTAAATTATTCCATCTATGTCTATTGCAGGACTTGAACCCTCAACCTTAAGAAGGAAGAAAAATATCGAGCTAAAATTAACCATAAAATTATAAATTGCAGATTTTTATTTAATAGAATTGATAGATTTTCATATACGAAGACTTGTATCGAAGGGGTCCTCAATCTTTATCGTTCGAATGACATAATGTTATATAAAAAAAAAACAATAAGCAATTTAATCAATATAAGTATATGTCAGCTAAAAAGCCGCCACTTAGGACATAAAATTAGTCAACATTAACCTTTTTTTAACAAGAAATTTCAATCATCGCTTCTTTTGGTCAAACTTTAGCTACAGTATACGTTTACTATGCTGCATCAATAATTGGCCCTTGAGAACGAAAGGTGGAGAAATAAGTCTTAATTAAATGGAAACGGATTCCCGAAACTTGTAAACAGCTACCCTTAAAATTCCTATTCATAACATCAAGCATCAATTCGTTCTCAAGCTTCATCTTTTTACTGGTATGGATTGGGAATCTCCTTCAGATGCCATGCCATGGGTGGGATTGTATGTCGGCGTAGCATCTCTGGTGTGCACTCTTGCAATGGCAGCTGATCTTTTCCAAGGTTTTCGACAATGGAAGCTCTGGTTTCCATGCAGATTTTTCACCATCAACGCTGTTTCCATCACACTCATAGCAATCGCAATGAAGCTACCAGTGGATCTAACCACCGACGTGTCTCAAGGTCTTGATACGACATCAAAATTTCTCAGCGTCGTTTTCTTAGTCGCCATGTTAGCCAACTTTCTCCCTTCTTTAGGGCTTATGAACGATAAAGAACTTCTGATGAACATCGTAGCCTTGGGTATCCTCATCGTCACCATTACTGTAAATGTTTGGATCCAAATCAGTACTACGACGCCTTTGACAATCCCAATACTGATTATTATAATGATATTTTCACTTCCATGGCCATTTTCAGTAGCTTTGACAGTTTCAGCATCTAGAAGAATTTTACAACATAAGTACAAGGAGTTGCATAGGTTGGCTTCAAATCATCAAGACATGAACACGAACATGAACATGAACTTTTCTTATAAGAGACTCAAATGTTATGTTAATAAACATTGGATGATGGCAGAAACTGGTAACCCTCAATTTGTAGTTGCGTGTTCATCTGTTTCTTCTGCTTTAGGAGTTATATGCTCAGTTCTTGTTTGCATTTCATTTTACTTTTTGATAAGCCTGTTTGGTGATACGTCAAATTTGCATTATGGAAGATCAGATTATAAGTGGTCAATCAATGTAATTGTTACTATACAATCAATCGGGACAATAGTAGGTAGTATAGCACCGATTTTTAGATGTTTGTCTTCCACCATTGATTTCAATCTCTCCAAGAAATGGATCAAGAATCATCTAAACGTGTTTAGAGTCGAGAAGCATTGGATCCAAAGGCTTCAACATTGGAAACGCTGCCATGTTCGCTCACATATTCCAGGGCGCCATTGCAAAAAAGCTTTCCATAGCATCAAAAACATGATTTTGAACTTTTGCATAGGGATTCAGATAACAGTTGTGATTATATGCAACACAATATGTCTCCTTCCCAGATCTTTTCTTATCTTAATAATCTTCTGCAAGTCATTGTTGAAAAGTTTTAAACAAGAACCAAATGTGGATACTAATGGCAATGTGATATCAGATTTGGATCAAGAATATACGCGTTATGTCCTACAAGTTGAAGCGGAAACGAAGCTTTCAAAGAGAATATTAAGAAATGCCCTCAACTCCATGACTCGACTTCTTCATGAGTCTGAAGAGAAAGAGCCAAGTAATCTAATCAAACTTCTCAAGAAATCTACAGGATTCCATGGAGTTTTAGAATTCGATAGTGATCAAGTTCCATCTTCACATCAAGAAGAAACCAAGAATTGTTGGAGCCTAGTTGTAGTAACATTAACAGCCATTTCCATTTCCCTTCCTAACATTGCAAGCATCCATGTCAAAGAGTTACTTTCCAGTATGAGAGAAGGGCTACAATTTGTAATGCATGTAGAAGAAAGCCTCAATGTGAATAGTGACTTGGTAAAAGCAAGAAAAGCAGCTAGACGAATGTGGACAGATGTTGAGGTGTACTCTAGGTGGCTACAAACTGATCTTCAAAAGAAGGCTCGTGAAGGAAGAACATCAAAGGATATTCTTCAGTGGTTGGGTGATGAAGCAATAAAAATTGTGATAGAGTTCATGAGAAGAAAAAATGGAATTTTGGATCATTCACTTCGCAAGTTCATTGCTGCAAATTCCATGTATAGAATCAGCCAAACAATACTACTTCACTGCAATACGCAAGAAAATTGGCCAAATGATGAGGGAATTTTTGAGTTTATATCAAGTATGATTGCAGATATGTTATCCGCTTGCTTTACCAACTTACCACGTGTCATAGCTATGAAGTGTCATGATGATGCAATAGAGAAAAGGGAAGAGAGTATCCGGACTACAACACGGGTTCTTGGTAAGTCCAAAAAGATACTTAAGATCCTTAAAAAGCGCCAAGTTCCTAACTTAGATTTTGAATCCATGGCATATGTTGATAAGTGGCATGCATTACCCAAGAGTCACATACACAATTGTTGTTCTCCTTCAAAAAGGATTCAATTACCGGCTTCTTTAAGTTCTAATCAATCATTGGTAGTAACTATTATGTAGTAGGTTTGTAGATGAAATAGTTGAAATTTTGTTATATTGAGAATAATGTAAAATTACATTGTTTTATATTAGGATTTAAGGAGTTTACTTTAGGTATTTGTATGTGTAGATGAGTGATAGTGGTGGATACCATCCATTGTGTACTGTATATTTTTTTAAGGTTGGTACTTTTAATAAACTTTGGTTGAATGAAAACAGAATGCCTCTATATGTGATGAGATTCAACATAATGTCATTAATTTCGTTTATATAGAATACATTCATAAAAGATTTATTTAAGGATATTCACAAAAAACATGATTATTGATCATTTAATATAGTAATATAATTTTTTGGTAGTTATCAAAATGATTATAATGTCCGAAATATTGCACTAGTATTTAAGACCAACATAATTTTGGTTTGAGAATGTCACTTAGACATGTAAGATATGTGATAAAGAGTTTTGGGATATGATATTTCACACCTTATATTTCATATTCCTCTTATGACAGATACATTTTGGAAATTTAGAATCTGATCATTTCGAAATAACAATAACATGTTTTTTGAAATATTATATTTTGGGCTCAGAAATAGTAGACAACAACTAGCACCTAACAATTTTTTAAAGAAACTTAACAAAATCGAAGTAGATTTTAATACAATGGCATAAAAAAGTGTTATTTATTTGAATACCCAATAATAATATATATATATATTTTTGGTAAGAACTAGAGATAATTTTTTGGTAAGTGTTCGACGCAAATGAGATAAACTTGGAAATTATATACATTCAAAATCCAAAATGGAACCATTCTTCACAGGGTGGTTCTCTATGTGAATCCCAAAAATTAGGCCATTTACTTTAATACTCAATTATCATATTGTATTTTTGTTAACATCCCTTAAATTTGGACTATCAAAGTGAAAATAAAAGAAATAAGAGATTAAAGCTGCAGATTAAGTAATAGTTGAAGGACCAAAAAGTATAAAAATATATAGTTCATGGTTATTTTTAAAATCCATTCTTTTTCTACCACATGTTGCACTTTGCTATGCAGGATTACAAGTGTCACACCGTCACCGCTGTGAGTTATCGGTTTAGAAAAGTGCCGCAGCTGCATGCTCTGTACGCAACCCTTTGTTCATGTTCAAATTCTGAAACCCAAATTAAGGATTAACCCTCGAAACCTTTCAAGATAGTTGTGGGTAAAATTCCCCCCAAAAAGCAGAGATGAATGCAATGACATTGCAAGTTGTATCCCCTGTTCCAACAGACATAGACATCGCAAATTCGATTCAACCTCAACACATATCCGCCATTGCCAGAAAGCTCAACCTCAATCCAAATCATTACGATCTCTATGGAAAATACAAGGCCAAGGTATGTGTTTTCGTGTTTGTGTTTGATTTCAAGGTGCCCCAATCTCTCTAGTAATGCACTCTAACTCAATATTTGGATATCGAAGTGAATTGATTCATGGTTTACCCCATTCAATTGCGATAACTAGGGTTTAGTCTGCTTCAAATCTAATGTGGATGTTTATTTAATCACTGAATCAATTGGACATTGGTCATGGGTTTTAAGTTAATCAACCACAACCACTGCAACCTTCAATTTCACCGATAGATTCACATTACAAATTCCTTCATTTGCTTGATAATCGTATCAATTTTGCATCTGAAATTGGCCAGAACTGAAGCGTTAATGATGCTATGATTTTGTTTTAATGAAAATGTTAGGTTTTGTTGCCTGTGATTGACGAACTCAAAGGACAAAAAGATGGGTTCTATGTCGTTGTCGGAGGAATAACACCAACTCCTCTTGGAGAAGGCAAATCCACCACTACTGTTGGCCTCTGTCAAGCTTTGGGGGCGTTTCTTGATAAAAAGGTGTCACTTTTTAACTTTTAGTTATTTCCTGCTATTTTCCCTTAATCTTATTGTTATTGAAATGTATTTTAGAAAAGAAACACTTATCATTCTTGATTGTCACCGGAGGTGTAGGTGGTGACCACCCTAAGACAACCATCACAAGGGCCAACATTTGGCATCAAAGGCGGTGCAGCTGGCGGTGGTTACAGCCAGGTGATCCCAATGGACGAATTTAACCTCCATTTAACTGGCGACATCCATGCCATCACCGCTGCAAACAACCTCTTAGCCGCCGCCATTGACACCCGAATGTTTCACGAGTCAACACAATCCGATTCCGCCCTTTTCAACCGCTTATGTCCACCAAACAAACAAGGTAACCGAATCTTCAATGATGTCATGTATACGCGCTTAAAAAAACTCGGTATACACAAGAAGCTTCCGGAAGATCTTACACCCGAAGAAGTCAAACGATTTGTGAGACTCGATGTTGACCCGGACACGATTACATGGCGTAGGGTTACGGACGTAAATGACCGGTTTTTAAGGAAAATTACAGTCGGACAAGGGGTGGATGAGAGAGGGATGGTGAGAGAAACGGGGTTTGATATTTCGGTTTCTAGTGAGATAATGGCGGTTTTAGCCCTAACCAATTCTCTATCCGACATGCGGGCCCGCCTCGGGAGAATGGTGATTGGGAATAGTAAATCTGGTGAGCCCGTGAGTGCGGATGATCTTGGCCTTGGAGGGGCGTTATCGGTATTAATGAAAGATGCGATAAATCCGACGTTAATGCAAACTCTTGAAGGGACCCCGGTGTTTGTTCATGCGGGCCCATTTGCTAACATAGCTCACGGGAACTCGTCGATTGTGGCGGATAAGATTGCGTTGAAGTTGGTGGGGCCCGGTGGGTTCGTGGTTACGGAAGCAGGGTTTGGATGTGATATAGGGGTTGAAAAGTTTATGAATATAAAGTGTAGGTATAGTGGTTTGAGACCTCAATGTGTTGTTATTGTGGCGACTGTTCGAGCTCTTAAGATGCATGGAGGTGGACCGGCTGTTGCCGCCGGGAAACCGCTTGATCGGGCTTATGTTAGTGAGAATGTCGGTCTTGTGGAAGCCGGTTGTGCCAACCTGGCGAGACATGTGGAGATTGTGAAAGGTTATGGGGTGAATGTCGTTGTGGCGGTGAATAGGTTTTCGAGTGATACGGATGCGGAAATAGCGGCAGTGAGGGCAGCGGCGTTGGCGGCGGGTGCTTATGAGGCTGTTGTTTGTTCTCATTTTGCACATGGTGGAAAAGGAGCGGTTAGTCCGACTCCTATCTTGTATCTCCATTGTATACCTACTGACTAGACAAACTTTCTAGGACTATTTTGGATGATAATAACGAGAATGGGTATTTGCATCTTTTGCATTGACGAAATATCAAGAACGGGTCTTTTCCCCACCTAGTTCCATCTTTTTGGACGAAACAAAAAATTGCAATTTTGTTCCATTGGCATCAGAGTCACCCAATGCATGCCAAACATAGTACAACCCATTATGTCATGTCCTATGTAACAAGATATGACCGGCATTGTACTGTGTTCGGTGTGCATTGTTGAGACTGTGACCGTTGTCGTTGAGACAAATTTGTAATTTTTTGTCTTACCGAAAAGATGTAATAAGGTGGGGTGGACACTCGTTCTTGATATCTCATTTGTGCAAAAGACATGAATGCCCTTCTCATCATTGTCGTCGAAAATAACCCTAAAAAGATTATCCAACCCGATGTAACAAACACAAATACGCATCATTGTAATTTCGTCATGTGATTTTACCAGATTGACCTTGGCGTTGTGGTTCAAAAGGCCTGCGAAAATGCAACTGAGCCTTTCAAATTCTTGTACCCTTTGGACGCAAGCATCAAGGACAAGATAGAAGCGATAGCAAGATCATACGGTGCCAGTGGCGTCGAATACTCCGAGCAGGTAATTAATTCGATACATTTCATTTGTGTTTGACCATGAGGGGCAAACGTGTAAATTCACTTGTGGTTTTTCTTGTAGGCCGAGAAAAAGATCAAAATGTATAGCAAACAAGGGTTCGCGGCACTTCCAATCTGCATGGCGAAAACTCAGTACTCATTTTCCGATAATCCAGCAGCCAAAGGCGCACCAAGTGGATTTGTGTTGCCAATTAGGGATGTGAGGGCGAGTATTGGGGCTGGATTTATTTATCCTTTGGTGGGGAGTATGAGCACGATGCCTGGGCTTCCTACTCGACCTTGCTTTTATGACATTGATCTCGATGTTACTAATGGAAAAGTAAAAGGGCTTTCTTGAAATTTGTGTATGTGTTAGTTAAATGCCTAATTAACTGAAAAAGAAACAAATAATGGCAAAAACAGTCCCTGAATGTTTCTGGATTTGTTGCAAAACCCTTCGACTTATCTTTTATTACATTCTTCTTATTTATGTACATAATATTCGCACCAAATCCACAATATTACCCGCCTACGAATTCACAACCCTGCAATTTTTTCGAATTTCTCCACTCTCCCCCGTGAGGGGGTTCGTATTCCCCATCTTAATCATCGATCTAACGAAATCGTTAACGAAAATCCGCGAGTCATTGCTGTAGATTTCAACTAGGGTTCGTGTAGTCGACACAGCTTCATCACTCGAGTATAGAAATTGATCAGATTCAAGAAGTCCCTTTCCGTTCACCAAGTTTTGAAAGTAATGGTTGTCGAACAAGTCAACGGAATTCCGATCGAGAGCTGTCGTCTTGTTCCCGTCTCCGTTCGCCGGACATTGAGCTTGAAGGTCTGATACCATAGCCTGATCTAATAGCGTCTCATCAGGACCGTTTGTTCCAGAGAAGTTGAATAACCTATTGCTGAACACAGCACACCTCGCCGATCCAATCGTATGCGCACCTTGCAGAGTTTAAATCCAAGTAAGTGAATTCATCAATTCCTAAGTAGATTAATGAAGTAAACCTTTTTGGATCTTGTTTGTGATGAAAAATCGCACCTGATAGGGATACAACATCTGTAAGGTTGAGGCCAACGGCGAGAAACTTGGCGGTGATATTAGCAACGGATTCAGTGGGGCCAGGGAGGTTAGTATTAGCTCCGGACTGATTCGCCACAAGTCCATCTCTTCTTCCTAGTAAGACTTTCCACGATGGCCCTCCACTCTGCAATTCGTATTTCACAGCTATTTTGTTTGAAAAATTCATTTTACATAGGGTTAGGGTTAATCGCCATTGATAATCATGGGCCTACTTACCAAGAGAACTGAATCTTGTGCTGCTATGGCTAGAATGTCAGCACATGAAACTACTCCACTGCATGAGCTTTCTACAGCTGTTTTAATAGCATCAACCACCTCAAATCCCCTAGCAGAATTGATGTTAGGGAAGGCAAACTTCTCCCCATCATTTCCATCCAATAAAATTGATGCATCACAACCCTGAAAGTAGAGTTCTTTATAAGATAGGTTTTTAAATGCTTGGCTTTCACTATAGCTAGTGAAAAGAATAATATGAAACAACTCAGATGTTTATGTTATATTAAAAGAACTCACATTTACAAAGCAATCATGGAAATGAAGCCGAAGCAAAGAAGCAGCCATTCTTGTTTCAGTCTTGATTGCATTTAGCACTTGTTTAAGTACAATGTTGCGAAGATTAGGGCATGAAGTTGAGTAGAAATCCTCAGTTAACTGAGATCTTGCAATTAGAAACAAGATTGACATGGTCATAAGCCATACAAAACCACTATTGCAGTTTAAGTTCTTCATTGTTTTAACTTTCAAGAATCTGTTTTTTACTTCTATATTGAAGGTAAATCTTAGTGATTATGGCTTAACCCTTAAGAAGTTATGGTTTTATATGCTATTAGGAGTGTAAAACTATATTAATATAACAGATTATGTAAGGTGCACTAAGCATAGGATTGGTATAAACTTAATGGTTTAGGGAATTTAATATTGACTGAAATGTTGGATAACTGTGGTTGAGCCAATGAGGTTAATTAGTCGGTAGTAAGCTTTGTGTTGTTGCATCATGGTTATTTTACATAGCTACCACTTTTGTTATTTTAAATGGGGATAACGAAGATGTAGTTATGTTTTTCTATTTCTCTTCTTGTTTTGGCGAATTAATATGAAGTTATGTGGTGCTTACCTGTGGCCTCACTTATCCACACAATTTAGTGGTATGTTAACAATAGATTGTCCAATTAAAATGCATGTCTAAGGTGTTGTTTGATTTTTAAGAAAATTGTCTTTTCCTCTTCTGGAAGACAAACATTACTGTTTGGTTTTTAAAAGACCACAAACATAAATAGAGTACATTCATTGCGTGAAACAAGAACAAGGTACTTATGCTTGTTGCACTAAATAGTGTGATTAGATAGTGGGTTATTGTGTAATTGTAGCAATTATAGTTAGGTGAGTCTTGTAATTGTTTTGTAAGAGGAAGTTGATTGGAAGTAATATGTTAAAAGAATGATGCCCTTTTGCATGTAGTTGCTTCTTTTCAAACTAGTTATTTATGGATTCATGTTGTGATTTTTAAAAATTTTAAATGTGTTTTGAAATTGTTGTCTAAATGGGAGAGAAACGATGTGTTTTTGTAGACAGTAGACTTTTGTTCCACATCTTTTTCTAGTAGATGTTTGAAATAGAAATAGACTACTTGCATTTACATTTTAAAAAACAAACATTACCTAAGTCTTCAAATTTTAACCATCGCATATACTGCTAAATTACGTTCCTAAATCTTAGTAGATAAGTACAAAAGATGTTCCACAACGAGCTTTACACTCAACTCCAAAATCCCACAAATGAAAACTTGAAGAAAATTTATAAAAAAGTGATGTTTTGATCAACATTTGTATACTTCAGTTTTTACTATTACAATTGAATCTCACTCCAAAATCTCTTTCTTTTCACTTTGTAAGATTTCACTGCTTTTTTTTTTTCACACGCATAGGAACCAAACTTTGATCATATCAATTTTTACAAATATAATTATATAGACTTTTAATGTCCTAGTAAGAAAAGTGGAAGTCAATACTACAATGTCACAATTAGATGTGTTTTAAAATATGATAAAAAATCAAAAGCATAATGGTATAATATACAAATGAATGAAATTACATTGCTATTCAGTGGATTTAGCCCTTAAAATTACAAATGAAAGTGGAAGTACAACGACAAAATTAGATATATTTTAAAATATGATTAAAAAAATCAAAAGTATAATGACATAATATACAAATGAATGAAATTAAGTTGTTATTCATTGGATTTAGCCCTTAAAATTTTTATCAACCACATCTCCATACATATCTAGGTCCATAAGTACACATTAAAGCCAAAACCAATAGTTTTAAAGACAAAAGATCCTGATAGCCTCCTACATAACCAGTAGGGTAAATAACATAATAATCACTAACTTTTCACTTTTTTTTTATATATATATATTTTTTTATTTTGACACCTTGTTTTTTTTTTGTTACAAATAAGTTTCTATGTTTTCAATTTGTTGCAATTCTGATAAATTGATCAGTTGACTTCAAGTCGGTTGCACTGTTGGCGTATCGGAAGCAAAAAAAAAAAATGATGCAAAAGACATTATGATTTCAATCTTTTGCGATTTTGATACTAAGATTGCAATCTTTTCTAATATTGGCACTAAGTTTTCAATTTTCTCTAATTTGCAACATAAATAAAATAAATACATGCAAAGACATATACAAAAAGAAACAATAGTTCATAAAAAAAATATCATTCATAATTCATTTTCAAATAACGAAGTTTACCATTAATGGAATTCAAAAATATTACGGTATTTTTTTTTTTTTCATTTTTAAAACAACTAAAACACTCATTTATCATTACTAAAACACTTAAAGGTATTTCATATTAAAAACAGTTATCAGAGTACAATCCCAAAATCTCAAGGTTGCGGAAAATATGAGTGTATACGCTTCGATAATGCCGGGGCATTCCCTTTCGAACCGGAAGTACCTAACAACTGTAAGCACAAAGCTTAGTAAGTTTCTTAAATATCGCATACCATACATACCTACGAGTCATACATATCATAAATATCCAACATTCAATAGGAGGTGTTATGTGCCAATCATAGTTTTGCTATTATTCCGCGAGCCGTATCATGGTCTTCCTTGCCAGGCCGGGGACCAAAACCCTGGTCTTACAGACAAGTTCCAGGTGGTCCTGGTCTTCCATGCAGCATCACAAAGACAACTAGCATACAATCTGCAACTACTTATCTACTAAATTTCCAGAGTCCAAACTCTGGCCTTGCATACAAATTTGCCAGGTGCCACTTACTGGTCTTTCATACAAATACCAAGGTCTCCCCCTGGTCTTCCTATAATACGTAAACAGATAGGGTCGACATTGGTGCCTTCAAACCATAGTATAGTGAGGAGATTCACCTCGTACTGCTGAATCACATTGATAATCCCTGACAGCTGGTCCGACAATCCCCCAACCTATCAATATTAAATAACACCCAATTAATAATTGGAGTCAAATCTATATCTTTTAATCCATACTTAGGGTAAAAAGACCATTTTACCCTTTATCTAGCTTGGCCCAAGACTAAGGCCTAAACCTACAATCCAAAAGTCCCAAACATGGCCCAAAATATCCCATAGTCAACCCTAATCAAACTTCTAGTCAAAGTCAAATTCAACAGTCCATGTTGACCAAACATGCCGTGTTGCCTCTTAACCACGGCGTGTTCCTCCAACATCTAATCAGTCAGGAAAAATCTCGGTCATACGTCGTGTTGGCTTGCCACCACGCCGTGTTCGCCCGGGTTTCAACAACTTAATACATTAGGTTGTTTTCTCCGATTCCAAGAGCTCCTAAGCTCAGATCTTGTGACAACCGTCATATTCTGGTCAATTCAAAGTCAAATAAAGTCAACAAGTCAAACCGGTCAGCTCCACTAACCCGTGTGTGCTTGGACTTACGCTCAGTATTTACTAAACAAGTCGCTACTCTAATAAGAAAACATGAATCGAAAAGTACGTACAACTAGATCTCTTTAACCTAAAAACTGTACTACGTGGCGAGCCAAACTGATAAAACAATGATGCATACTCATCGGGAGTGTGTAAGATCCTTAAACAAGGCTTAACAGGGTTTACGAACCATGCATTGCGATGCCGGACACTCACAATTGTCACACATGGATCCCCTCTCAATCGTTTTCACTCTATCTCTGTCTATGTCAAATCTCTCCTAAATCTCTCCAAGTATGTGAAATCTCTCTCAAATATCTCTCCGTATGAGAAATCTCTCCAAGAATGTCAAATCTCTCCCAAATCTCTCTAAGTATGTGAAATCTCTCTCAAATATCTCTCTGTATGAGAAATCTCTCCAAGAATGTCAAATCTCTCCCAAATCTCTCTAAGTATGTGAAATCTCTCTCAAATATCTCTCTATATGAGAAATCTCTCCAAGAATGTTAAATCTCTCCCAAATCTCTCCACGTATGTGAAATCTCTCTCAAATATCTCTCTGTATGAGAAATCTCTCCAAGAATGTCAAATCTCTCCCAAATCCCTCCAAGTATGTGAAAACTCTCGCAAATATCTCTTTGTATGAGAAATCTCTCCAAGAATGTCAAATCTCTCCCAAATCTCTCCAAGTGTGAGAAATCTCTCCCAAATCTCTCTCAAAAGTTTCCCGTAACTTTTTGGAATCATTCGGGTCATTCCGGCCCTTAACCGGGTCAAAAACGGCTTAAAACGGGGCGAAAACGAGAAAAATAGGCTTTAGGAACCGAAACCGGAATGAGAGGCTTCTTAGGACCAGAGACCGAGCCTCTGGTGGCTAAGAGAACAGAGGCCGAGCCTCTGGTGGCTAAGAGAACAGAGGCCGAGCCTCTGGCGGCTAAGAGAACCGAAACCGAGAGCAAGACGCAGGAACCGAGAGTACTATTCACAACCGAGCGGTCGGTCCCTCTCGGTCCCTCTCGGCCCGTCCCACTCTCTGTTCGCGCCGCACTCTCGGTCCGCCTCCGCCTCTCTGCTCACTCTCTGCTCCGCCTCTCACTCTCTGCTCCGCCTCTCACTCTCTGCTCTCTTCTCACTCTCTGCCTCGCGCGCTCCTCTGTCCCCTCCCACCTCTCGGTTTCTTCCCTCCTTCTCCTCTCCTCTCGGCTCCTTCCCTTCTCTCTTCTTCTTCTCTCGGTTCCGCCTCCCTCTCTCTCTCGGTTCAGCATAAGAGGGCCAAACCTCGGCCAGGCTTCGCATTTTTTGTCATTTTCAGCCCATTTTTGATATTCTTAACATTTTAAGCCCGTTTTTCGTGATTTTAAAGCGGGATTTTCTCCAGAAATTATATTTTAACATAATAAACTCTAAATATTCATAATTTAAACATATTTTGATGAAAATCATTATTTAAATAATAAAAATCAAATGGATGAATTATTAAAGGTGGAGTGTTGACTTTGCCTTATCCAAAGTCACAAGCAACCACCCCACACCCACTCTTTGACTAACCACACCTCTCCACCTTACCTAGGTCACATCAATGTCTTTTCCACTCAATTATCCCTCCTCCCCACGTTTTTGAGGGCTGATTATTCATCCTCTCTCCTCACTTCTCTCATTTGCTCTCATTTCACAAGAAGATCAAACTCTTTCCTCTCTCACTTTCTCTCTCTAGAAATTCGAGATTCAAGGGCTGATCTTGAGTTTTTCCTCCACATTTGGTAAGCATAATCCATTCTCTTTATGATTATCTCATTTATTTCCACTCAAATCATGGATATCTTAGACAAACTCTCTCATAATTGTGTTAGATCTTCGAATCTTCAAGTGATTCTTCAAGTGTTCTTGGGTTGAACACTTTCCTTCTTCAACACTTACCTACTGGAATCACTTAAGGTGAGTTCATACCCCTACATTTTCATGTTTTCTCAAGTTTTCAGGGGGGAATACAAGTTAAAACACTAAGAACATATCTAAATTTTTCTAACAGCCTTCATCAGAAAAGTTCAACTCCATTCACGGACTGTTTTGGGCATCTTAAACACTTTTGTTTTCAAAACTGTACAAGGTGCAAATAGTTCAAGTTTTTAGCTTTAAAATGGCTACTTGCACATCTCCATACGATTTTTCTACAATTTATGGTGATTTTTACAAAACTGCCTATCATTTCAAACAACAATCCGGACCAGTCTGTGATTATGGACTTATTCACCCAAGTTAGAGGTCATTATAAATTGTGATAAAAATTATGAGCAAACTAGACACATTTTGTGAACTCTCAGAAATTACGGATCTAGTTTTCGACTTCGTATGATTTTTCTATGATTTTTCCAAAACAGGGCAGAATTGCTAAATTTTGCCAACAGCATGTAAATATCATAACACTTTGTATTATGTTGAGCAAAGTGTATAATCATAAGTTCTAATATTTGAATGTGTTTCCTTGCTAGTTTATCATTATGAACTGAAACTAAAACATTCATATTAAATATTATTCATTCATTTTGGAACACGTGCTATTAAACTATAAAAAGTATAGTCAATAAATTCACAACACTAATACTTTTCCATAAAAGAGTTCATACATAGTACATACATTTTAGATAAACTATAATAGGTATAGTTTATGATACATCACTCTACGCACTCGTACAAGAAGGGTACATTCATACAAGAAAGATTTCTATTCGCACACATTTCACGTAAATTTATTAAGCTATGGTTCAATAAATTCACAACACTAATACTTTTCCATAAAGGAGTTCATACATAGTACATACATTTTAGATAAACTATAATAGGTATAGTTTATGATACATCACTCTACGCACTCGTACAAGAAGGGTACATTCATACAAGAAATATTTATATTCACACACATTTCACGTAAACTTGTTATCCTATATTGTGAGTTTCTCTATTTTTCTCTCTCTCTCTCTCTCCCCGTACGTCCGAGTGCGGGATATAATTCCTGGTAGTTATAATCAGAATCTCCTTGAGGGAGAACGTGATACTTGTATATAGATCTATATTGGGATTGACACCCCACACCTTGCTGCTAGCTACAGTTGGACCTGCAGGTCTACGGGTGACAAATGTCATTTCATTTTTCGCGACACTGAGAACGTCGTGGCAGGTTCACATAGTCATAGTATGATTATAACGGCTCACATAGGGAACAATCCATAAGTTTACGGGATTTTATTTTTAAAACCTAAATGAGTTTTATGTCGATTTAAAATCACCTTTTATCTCTATGGGTACAAATACAAAGTACCGGGTCTCTATACAAAAAGGGGTACAAATACAAAGTACCGGGTCTCTATACAAAAAGGGGTACAAATACAAAGTGCCGGGTCTCTATACAAAGCTATTATGATATTAAAACTACACTTCCTCTAAAATTGTTAGACTTCAACTATAGTCGCTGAGCGTATATGTTGAGTCATATAAGAATTTAGTCTTGATTGGCCTAGAATTGGTGGTGCCCGCCTCATCTCCTGTTCCTCGTTGGGTTGTGGACCTAGGGCAGACCCACTATATTCAACGTTTTATCTAAGTTAAGCCTTATATAACTTTATATGTTGGACGATTATAGAGGAACTCTACGGATTACTCTAGGGTTCATTACAGCATCATGTAGGATTATTTCTATTCATACTTAACTAAGAAAATATTGGATTTTCTGGAAATCAAACTAAATCGATTTTACAAGGAAAAACGGTTTCTACTTCAAACAAAACTCTTATGAACTCACCAACCTTTGTGTTGACACTCTTTAAAACTACTTGTATTCTCAGGAAATCAGTGAAACAGGAAAACTTCATCGCTTTGAGGATGGGACGCTAAACCGTCAACAAATTATTTTGTCATCATAATGTAATTGCTTTTGAAACATGTAAACATATACTTTAGTGTAACTTTTGCAATTATATATATGGTGGTTGTTTTTACTTTGAGCACTATTATACACGTTGTTATGATACTGTACATGAAGTCCTCCACCCCCAGACGTTTCCGCCATCCTTGGTTTGGGGGTGTGACAGATCTAGTCCTTAATGCGGTCCAAAATTATCCATTGGGACTACCCAAAAAGGTTCAAAACTAAATCCATAAAGTTTAATCAGAGCTTAACCAACAAGCACTTAATCCTTCTAGTTCGAAGTCCATCATTTCCAGAAGTGATTCAAACACCAAAACCATCCCCAAGGTTGGTGCTTTATACACATGTATGTCCAATGCATGTCTTGAACTCGTATTAGGTCAAAATGAGGATTCATGGCCTAATCTCTATACATGACATCAAAACTTGATTATAATCCATATTCCAAACACTATTAACTCCTCTTGACCTGGAGATTCAGATTCATAAAGTTACCAACTTTATGAGGTCTAACCATTCCATCATTCAAGAATAAGAAGATAAAGGAACAAAACTCAAGATCTAACAACTATGAATGATAAAAATCAAGTTTTGTACACTTACAAAGGTCCAGAAGAGTGCCAAGGTGAAGAATAGGGGCTTGCTTGCTTGATATTTGCTTCCTTTCCCCTCCTTCATTCTTAGCTTCAAAAAGCACCAAACTAGTTCTAAAAATGGATGAAGATGATTAGGGTTTCTTTCAGGGCTTGAGGGGTTGATGATGGACAAACCCTAGCCTCCTTATTCCTTTAAATAACGAGCAAAAACCCAGAAGATTAGGGTTTTCATTCCGACCGTCAACACGTCCTATTCCAAGAGGCAACACGTGTTGACCTTTATGAAAATCACACTTCTTATCTATACACGCCGTGTTGGTTCCTCCAACACGCCTTGTCCAATCCTCAAAAGAGGATTTATTCCCAACAATTGTTCCTCAAGATTTTGGGTGTTACAATTAAAGCAATGTAGATATTGAAAACATGAACATATAAATCCCAAAGTACAACTTAGTCATGATCTTGTTCTTGTGACACGTTCGACTGAATCATAAGGTTGTTTTCATTGCGCCTCATTGGTTGTTACAAAGAAATTGAAAATTGAAAGTAGGTTTTCATAACCAGGAACTCTTGGTAAGTTACATAGCTATTTTTTGCAATTAAACCATTTGAAGTGGAACCATAACTTGGACCATGCACAGAAAGCAAAAGAAATAGACATTCTAACCTATAAGATTGATGTAGTAACATATATAAAATCCTGGAATAACATAAAGAGCACCGATCTTGATGGAGCTACCAAGCTGTTTTTCATATATGAAATCATAATACAACATAAGATCGTTAGGTTAGATATTATTAACTGACCAAGACACACTCGATTTGAATGATTTTTTTTTCATCCTTTTAACTTATAGGTTAGGATGTTTATTTCATTAGCTTTTTGTATGTGGTCAAAGTTTTGGTTCCACTTCAAAATGATTATTGCAAAAAATAACTATGTAGGTAAGAGTTCCTAGTTATGGAAACATACTTTCGATTTCAATCGAACATGTCATGGGGACAAGATCATGAATAAGTTGTACTTTGAGATTTAAGTAATCCTGTTTTCAATACCTATATTGTTTTTATGGTAAACATCGTTGTTTAAAAATGAATCAGGAATGATATTTTTTTATGAACCATTGTTTTCTTGTTGTTTATGTTTTTGCATAATGTTTATTTCATTACAAACTAGAAAATACTAAAAACTTAATGTCAAAAGCGCAAAATTTTGAAAATATAGTCTCTTTTGCGTCACTTTTTTCACTTCTGTGCAACGAGACAACACCAACCGGTCAACTTGTTAAAACTGCAAAACATAGTAACTTATTTGTAAAAGAAAAATCATGGTGTGAAAATCTTTAAAAAAAATAAATAAATAAATAAATAAAAAAAATTAATGATCCATCCACTCCATTTAGCGTAAGTAATTCTTCCATTTTCAAGTACCACCCTGGTATTTTGTTGATAGTAAAAGCATCTCTAGAGCTGACAACTTGATTGCCTGATGATAAGTAAAACAGACACTGAAGCTCAATATCCAGCGCCGAGAAATTACAAACGAGCAAAGATATTTTTGGAGCTAGCGATCACCATTCACACACCTTTTTCATGAAGTCAGAGTAATTGTTAGCCAATGATAATGATAAAGTTAGATTTAGGTGGGGTCTGATTTTATCACAACCGTGCAAACTAAACAAGAATTATCGATCAGAATGCTGTGGCGATTATCTCCGATATTTCTCCCTTCCAAATCCAGTTTTTTGTTTAATTCAAAATGGTTTGCTCACTCGACGTAGCAAATCTAGGGATTCGATTCAATCCTTTGCCTCATGTCGATACTACTTTTATCAATCAAAGAAGGATTCGACCTCGCTCTGTAATCGTATTCCCCACATCCGATTGTCTGAAGCATCGTCTTCCCCGACGCATCTCGTGTTCTGCCGTCGACGAAGAGCAGATTCAGCAAACGTTCAGTGATGCTGAGAATTCACTCATCAGTAGTCTCATTGGCATCCAAGGACGTGGTCGCTCTGCTTCTCCTCAGCAACTCAAAGTAACACCCTCTTCCTCTTCTCTGTTTAACTCACTAAATTCTAAGATTATGACACTGCGTATCTTCTCCGATCATCAAATTTGCAATCGCTTATAATCGCATAACATTATATTTCTGAATTATGTAGGAAGTCGAACAAGCCGTGACAGCTCTAGAAGCTACTAAAGGTGTCCCTGATCCTGTAAGTAGTTTAAAAACCCTAACCTCTTTTGAGTTTTATTTATCCGATTCAAGTATGAGCTCAATTCTGCAGACCAGTTCGAGTCTAATCGAGGGCCGATGGCAATTGATTTTCACAACAAGACCTGGAACAGCTTCCCCGATCCAGGTTACATGTTACCGCATCTCCGATGAAGATCCAATGCAAACATTTACCTCCAAAATTAACCAAACCTTCATGATTCTTGTAGAGAACATTCGTCGGAGTCGACTTGTTCAGTGTATTCCAAGAAATTTACCTTCAAACAAACGATCCACGAGTCTCCAATATCGTCAAATTCTCCGATTCAATAGGTGAACTTAAAGTCGAGGTACGCCATTGTCGACCAATTCCTCGCTCTTCACATACGTTCGATTGTTGCGTTTTGACAGTTGACACGATTTAATTGGTTTAAACTCAGGCTGCCGCTGCAATCAACGACGGAAAAAGGATTCTTTTCCGTTTCGATAAAGCAGCATTCTCATTCAAGTTTCTTCCCTTCAAAGTTCCATATCCGGTGCCTTTTAAACTCCTCGGAGACGAAGCAAAAGGTTGGTTAGACACAACATACTTGTCGGAATCCGGAAACCTTCGTATCTCAAGAGGAAATAAGGTAACCCTAGTTCATGTTTCTTTTTATGTTTAAACTCCATGTTCACGAAGGATCAGGATCTACGTTGGTGTAGTGCAGGGGACGACGTTTGTTCTTCAGAAGCAAACGGAACCCCGGCAACGATTGATTTCTGCAATTTCCACCGGTCGTTCAGTGATTCAGGTAACCATTTCAGATCTTCTCGACGAATCTTCGAAGTTTGTTTTCTAGGGAAAAAAAAAAAAAAATCCTAACAAATTTGTATTTGTGCAAGGCGATTGACGAGTTTATGTCGTTAAATCAAACGGAAGACGAACAACAACTCATTGAAGGCGAATGGCAAATGATTTGGAGTTCACAGGTTTTAATTTTATTATATATATAAAATATCAAAAAAGGGTATTTAAGTCATTTCACTAAAAATTAAACAATTTCCTTAAAAAATTATATTTTTTGCAGATGGAAACCGATAGTTGGATAGAGAATGCAGCTAATGGTCTTATGGGCTCACAGGTACAAAGTTCAAATCTAGCTTTTCAAAATTTTAACACAAACTTTTTTTTTTTTTTTTTTTTTTGTTACAAATCTTATGATGCTGAATAACTTTTCATTTTTTCTATATTGTATTAATCCAAATTGTTTATTGTGATATTTAGATTGTTAAAGAAAATGGGAGACTCAAGTTTCTTGTTGACATATTGTTTGGGGTCAAATTCTCCATGAATGGAACATTTGAGTAGGTTTTTATCCCAAGTAGTTTCACAATTAGTATCTTAAAAACCCTAAAACTGGTATTTAAATATTTAACTGTAACTTTTTTTTTTTTTTTTTTATGTAGAAAATGTGACACAAATATATATGATGTGATGATGGATGATGGTGCAATAGTAATTGGACCATATGGGCTTCCAGTTGAGCTAATAACCAAATTTAAATTGGAAGTCTTGTAAGACTCAAATCAAAATTTACTATTTCTTTTTTTCTCTTTTATATTTGCATGGTAATTTATTTATTTATTTATTTTTTTTTTGTAGGTATTCGGATGACAAAATCAGGATAAGCCGGGGATACAGCAAGATTCTCTTTGTCCACATTCGTGTTGGAAGTTGATGAAATACGAATTTGTATTTTTATAAAAAGGAAGTTTTTTAAAAAAAAAGATCAAGATACCATATTGCTTGTTTGAGAACTTTGAAGATTTTTACATTGTGATTAAGGAAATGTTAATTCTTTTTTGTTGTGTAGATAATGAGTTGAATTGTAATTAATGGTGTATATGCTTTAACCACAGCTCAATACATATCTTTGTCTAAATTTTAAAATTTTGTCCTGGATTACTACGAAATGTGATTGTTTTTGTGACATTTTGGACAAAATATTCAAACAACAAATGTTTAGTCATCGAAATAATCTGATTATAACTTCATATCACGTGAAACATTTACTAACTGTAAAAAGGGTATGCAACAAAAATGACCTCAAAAGTCGAAAGCATATAGGATATAATAGTAAGATAACGTTATAAGGAATATTTATGTACAAACATTTAATAGTTCACCTATTTTATCATATTTTACTATCATAACATTATTTGGAATATTTACATACAAAGTACAAATATTCAACATCACACCTATTTTATAACACTTTCACGATAGGCGATTAGAATTCAAGGTTTTAAAAACATGCTTAACAGGTTTCCGTGCAGCATAAGGGTGCAATTCTTGACACCATCCATGACATGCCACGAAGATAAATACGTTTGGATTGAGTTTTTCTGGCCCGACAACATGTTTTCTATACTAGTTGTGTTAAGTTTTGCAAATAATTTCACTTGACATGTGAATCTGTTTATTTTATTAAATTAAAAAAAATTATAAATATATTTATTAGAAAGGAAAGCAAATAAAGATTAATAACTAAATATGTGATATTCAAATATCTTTTCCCTTGATCGGTTTTGCCCTAGGTCTAAATCATATATTAAGTGTTTACGTTATTGTAGAAATTGGAATTGTGGCCATGTATCTTTTGTATTGACGTTTTTAATTATTTGTATCAATACTTGGATTTTGGATGATTTCATTTGTTGTGTTTGCATCAATGTTTTTAACTTTTCATTTGGATATGTTTATCACTTTATCAGCTAATTTTTTGGAATTTAAATGTGCTTAGCAGTTTATTTTCTGGAATTTTCCTAATTAAACAAATGTGACATGAGAACCTGATTCTAACTCACAAACTTGAATCTAACATGTGACCCGTATAATTAAACAGGTTATGCAGGTCATGTATGAGTTTGGCTTATTCGGGTTAGGGTTTAAGCAAGACACACAAATATTTATATAAGTCTTGTGTGGATTAGAATTTTTAATCTATCATCCAGAACACCAACACGACAGTCACTCCTAATTTTCACATTCTTTTCTCCATCTACATCTCTTTTTTCCATATTTGATCAAATTAGTCTTTTCTCTTGTACTTATTAATTATCCACATTTATTATTAAGGTATTTGTCTAATTACCCACAAACAAAAAATCTCACATTTTAACCACCTATTATGAAAAAAAAAAAAAAAAAAAAAAAAAAAACATCATTTAACTACCTAAGATTTTCGAAAATCATAGACTTCCAAAATGTAAAGATTTTTGTATATTTGTATTCCTTTCAAAGCGATCCCTTCCTATATAAGGTGTTGTCTTTTTCACAAGTTTCTCATTAGTTTGAAATTTCAACTTCGAAAATCATTATATTTTGTTTTCTTCATAATTTGTATTTGAAAACATATGTAGCGGTTACATTTTTGTAATTGTTTTTCACAAACAAATGTACATTTATCTTCGAAATAAGTGAACATTTTTGAAACACATGAAGTTAATATTTTCGAGAAAAACAAGAACTAGTTCGAAAATCTAGACAACTATTTTTGAAATACTATTTCTAACTTATGGATTCTGTCTTTTGGCAAAAAAAAAAAAAAAAAAAGTTCCAGATTATATATACTCGGCACATTATCAAAACAAGATAAATAAAGCAAACTAATCAAATATTCATGTGTATGACATGAAACATTTAGGCTCACGGACCACCACTTACAATGAGAGTTACAGGTACTGATAGATCTTATTGTCGAAATTCTTTGTGAATCTAGGAGTTGAAATTGTTTTTTGGCAATATATTTGTCGAAATTCTGTCAATCTAGAAGTTGGAACTGTTTTTTGGCAATATATCGTCCTATCAGAAAGCTCTAGTATAAGTTGGATCCCAAGAGCTCTAGATAGGATCCATGGTAGAAAATCATTAATATTTTACTATCTATTTTTTAAAAATCTTTCAAGTGAAAGTGTATAAGAGACTAATCTTTCAAATAAAGGAATATCAAAAAGTATCATAGTAGACACTCAAGGTGTTTGGCTAATCTTTTCAAAAGGCAAAAAGACTTTTAGGAAAAATCACAAAAAATTAGGAATTCACTTTTCCAAAAAGTCAGTTTTTCTTATATCAAATTTCCAAAAATTGTTTTTCAAATACTTTTACCAAACATCTTTTCCTCCTATCTTTTTCTAAAAGTTCTTTTTATCCCTCAAAAAGATAGGCCAAACACCCCAACTATATTGAGTCTTTTATCAAGATTAAACTCAAACTTTTTTCCTAAAAAAACATTGCATTTTCCTTTTTTTTTTTTTTTTTTCAACTTGGCTCTTTTAGCAAAAGTTACAAGTAATCTTCTAGTTTTAGACAATTTTTTTTTTTTTTGAAAAAACTCTTAACTTTTTTTTTTTTATAGAAAAAACTCACATATAAAAAAATGAAATCTAGATGTGATTTGATCAATAATGATGTAGTTATATTCTTATGAGACTTAGTTATTATTTCCATTTGAACCAATTTTTTTATTTAAATTCTCATGTTTTTTTGTTGCTGTTTATAGTAATATTTTTAATGGTTTTTAGTATTAGGATCGGAAGAAAACGTTTAATTTGCTCGAAACAATGAGTAAGACTAATGTATCCAATTCTTGTTCGAAAAATGCATATCATAATCTATTTTATATACAAGATGCTCGGAGAATATAACATATGACAATGAAGAAGAGTCATCTTAGTTGGCTTGATATATTATATTGTTTTATGGACTAAATTGAAAGACAACTAACGAACACCCCAAATATGTTTAGAATATAATCTAAGCTTTCATCTTTTCCCGTTAGAAACATTGTCAAGCTAGACTAGACAACAACCACGCTATCTCCTCAACCATTAGTCAGATTCAGCCACGTTAAGAAGTTTTTTTTTTTTTTTTTTCTATTTTTGGTGCCTTTATGCCATATTCCAACTTGTGGCAAATTTATAATTATGGATGACTATTTCATTCCACTCAAAATGTATATTATGTACAAAGTAATTGCAATTAAGCTGCAGACTAACACTCAACATAATAACAATATACAACATATTTATAGACTACTATGGGAATCATTTAATGAAAACGTCTACGAGCTGATAGCGTGATGAAAAGTGAGTATTAAATACGGGTGTGTAGTAGGGACGAGCTTTGGAACCGGACTGGAACCTAATCGGAACCGGAACCAGTCTTGCGAAATCATAAGAACCAGGAACCGAAACGTTGGTTTTGGTGCCGATACCGGTTCCAAATCTGGTTTTTCGGTTATTTTTTCAAACAAAAACCAGTTATAAATAAGGTGTAACTAATGATGATGCAATTCATAATACATGCACGTAGTTTAGTTGGATTCCAAAAAATAAAAGATAATTAAACTTTCATATTAAAAAAATGATAAAAACGTTGCATTAATATGTTGTGTTTCCGGACTGGTATCAGATTCAATATTTAACTAAACTACAATTTTTTACATTCTAAAATGAAGTACAAACACTAAATTGCATGTTGGAAAAAAATCAAGTAATTCCAACTTCATATGAGTGGGTTACAGTATTTTAAAAATTGAGACAAAAAAAAAAAAAAAAAAAAAAAAAAAAAAAAAAAAACCGCAACATTGATATGTTGTCTTCCGGGCTTGTGTATGATTCAATATTTAATCAAAATATGTTCTTTTACGGTCTAAATAAAGTGCAAACACTAAATTACATGTTGAAAAAAAAATCAAGTAATTCCGACTTCATATGAGTGACTTATGATATTTTAAAAACCGGGACAGAATAAAAAACGTGTTGAAACAGAAGAAACGCAGCACTAATATGTTGTCTTTGGGGTTTGTATGTGATTCAATATTTAACCAAAATATGATTTGTTATAATCTAAAATGATGTACAAACACTAAATTAAATGTTGGGAAAAAAAATCAAGTAATTCTGACTTCGTATTAATGAGTTACGGTATTTTAAAAACTGTAACAGAATTTAAAAAAAAAAAACCTATTGAAACATAAAAAAATGCAACATTGATATATTGTCTTCCAAGGCTTGTATATGATTTAATATAACCAAAATATGTTTTTTATAGTTTAAAATGAAGGGAAAACACTAAATTACATTATGGAAAAAAATCAAGTAATTTCGACTTCATATGAGTGAGATACGAAAATTTAAAAAACGGTTCCAAATTTTTAACCGGTTTTTCGTAGAACCGAACCGGTTTTGCTATAAGTTAGGAACTGCTAACAAGAACCATTTTATTAAATGCGGTTCCGGATCGGTTCCACTTCTAATGCACATCCCTAGTGTGTAGTCCTATATCGCTCAACAAAAATAACTATTATCCCCAAATTAAACTATCTACCTTAATAATATATTATTCTTTTAAATAAGTATTAGTGATTTTTTTTTTATTAATCGCTAATATTAATGATTATTATGTAGTGTAACGTGGGTCACTATGATGTAATTTATAATCATGGTAGTTTTACAAGAAACTGATTGATATATAACAAATTTTTTAATATATACAAGAATTTATACATTAAAGTATTATATTGTACAACTCCAAAAAATATTAATTATTGTGTATAGAGAAAAATCATTTGATCCCTATATATGATAACTTAAAAATAAAAAACACACAGCATTTGGCCATAATTGAACAGGAATTGTGTGTGCTTTTTATTTATAGGTAATTAAATGTATATTCTAAATAAAAGTTCAGATTCTTAAAAGAAAATAATCAAAATCCGACCCTACCGTCCTCTATGTCCTTCTATATATAACGTATAAGATAACCAAAATTTTGTTCTCCTCAAAAACGAGATAAAAGAAAACATTAAATACAAAACTATTTAAAAACATTTGGCCAAATATATGTTTACAAAGTTGGTTCAAGAACATTAAGTGCAATATAGATCTCCAACTAGTACCATAACTTCACCTAAAAGGCTAAAACCCACTTCATGCTCCCTCCACCCACTTTTCAAACCTAAAAACAAAGGAAATTTAAAGCAAAATAAGTCCCACAAGGTTTGTACTTCTGTCGGGAGCCATGTATAAGCGATTCTCATATTTAGATAATAAATTGGCTTCATCATGAAATCTGAAAGTTTGATCCGTATATAAACACAAGAATTTAGATTTTTAAGATTTCTTACCTCATACCACGTCCTCTTAATACTTCAATGTTCTAATTGCCTTCCCCATTGTATCTTGTGAGAATTAACTTATTTCATTTATGTCGTTCATGATTTTAATGGCACATAACATTTTGGTGTAATTGGAATCTACATGATTGCCAAATGGGATCAAAGTGTGATCTAATGCAAAATCAATGGTGCAAAGTGCACACTTTAATAAGACGAGTTGAATCTTGAACACGATAAAGTATATCGGTCAAGAGGGTCGCTTTGTTAGGATTAAAGATCGATAAATACACAAACACAGTAAATTAAAGATGCATCGAAAAATAAAGAACACAAGGAAATTACTCGATCAAATGAATAGAGTTGCATCTATGGGCATTCTTGAGAGAGATTTTATTAATAACCATCGGCACACTTTTTCGTATAGAGTTACATTTATATAAAAAGATCTATTTATAATGATGAATTATAGAGTTCTCTAAGTCTTAAAAACCCCTGCCCTTGGTAACTTTTTCTTCTTTTGTTTATATTATTTATTTATTTGTTTATTTTTTGAACCGGTAAATTATCTAATTTACTCTTAAGCTAACACCTAATTTTATCTATATCCATGACAAGATTTGAATCATCGACCTCAAAAAGGAAAAACAACATCTAATATTGTTGGGTTAGAAGCTCTTGGGACGTGATGAGATGATAATGTGATTAATAAGTATAAGTGGGTAGACGTCTATCTTTGAACTTTTGAACTTTAATTATTCGATGCATTTCTATATGTTAATTGGAAAATTAGTAATATATGGTCATGAATGGATAGGAATAGTCTGTACTTTTTGAACATACCTAGTTAGATATATATTTTCTTTAGCCAATCAAAAAACATATGTTATTTGTAAATTTAAATATACAAAATCAAAATCTGAGGTTAACCAACCAAGGGCATTAATTTGACTGCTTTGCTGTTATATCAAGACCAAAACCAACCAAATCATATTATTCAAAGTTCAAACATATAAAATAGCCAAATCTTTGTTTTCAAAACGAGACAATAAGAATTATTAAAGCCAATATTATTTAAAAACATTAGGTTAAATGTTTACATCAAGTGAGCATAGCTTGTCTGAGAGCATTAAGAGCAAAACTGATCCCCAATTAGTATCACCACTTCACCTAAAACCCTCCACAATTACTATTTAGATATCTTTGTCTTAAAATTAAATTCTTATGTCTTGTTCTAAATTACTAAGGTAATATGACTGGTTTTGAGACATTTTAAACAAAATATTCAAGCAATGAATGTTTAATCATAGCAAATAATCCAAATCTAATCTCATTCCACAAGACAATTCTCATTACTAGCTAGATATAAAATCAAACACCACAATGTCATATGTATCTTATTAGAAACATATACATTGAAGTTTGAATTTTAACACGTTAATTACCAGCTACACAACAAGAAATGTATGTAGCAAAAGTGACCCCAAAAGCATATACGATGTGATATTAACATAATGTTATTTGGAACATGCACTTTAAAGTAATCATTCAAAAGTTAAAATTGTTTATTTTCATTTTCTTAAAGTATGAATTGACCAACAATGATTTGATCATTTACCAAATTGTACTTTTATTTTTTTAATAATAAATGGTAATGTATTTGAAGAGCGACATGGTTTGCCTGTCACTAAAGACATTGCATAATGCATGTTTTATACCAAAAATAACCATTGTTTACTAAATATAAAATAATCAGTGCAACCATCATGAGATCATGTAAAAGCCCACAAAACAGACAAATATGCCAATATTGAACCATGTGGATGATGGTTAGGGTTAAATAAGTCAACAGATACAATTTGACTAGTTTAATTGGATTAAATATTCCTAAATTAATTAGTTGATTTGAAAGTTAAAAAAAATTACCGCTCGATCTGATGTTTCTAATGTAAGTTATAATATATTCATTTTTCTAAAGAAAAATATTATTCATTTTTGAAAATTCTTAAAAATTAATGGATATTTTTAGCAAAAATAGTTGATAGCCTATAGGTAGAATCTATAGTTTTATTTTGAGTTCGAGGGTGTAAGTTTTATTTGAGTAGAATGTTTGCATAAAATAACTGTAAGTTTTTTAAATATGTAAAATTATATTTGAAATATACAAAATTATATAAAAATCCACTTAATAAAAGATGTAATTTTTACAAAAACAATCAAGTAATTTGTTATAATAGACAGAAAATACTATTTGAAATAGAATTCATGTTAGAAACTTTTTATTCTAAAATAAAAATTTTAAATTTTTACCTTCAAACGAAATATTTTTTAATTTGAGTTTCTTGTTGAAAAACACAACCCAATTTTAAACAACTACAATTGTTACTTTTTCAACTTTATTTTGTTATTAATTAAAGAATAGGTACAATATATAAATCATAAATATAAATGATTAGATGTATACGTCTAAAGATAATTGAAGAAATTATAAATCTATGTTCACGAATGGATATGAGTAGTGTGCCCTTTTTAATAGGATTTTCAATATTAAAGACAGTTTCTTAAATGTTGTTGGTTTTGTTTTCATAATATGATTCTCTGATTGCTAATGTTCAAAGTTTGTCCAAAAAAAAATATTATTATAAATTTTTTATGTTTTGACTTTAAGTAAGTTTTTCAAATTTATTTAAAAAAAATATTTTTCAAATTTATTATTATAACCTTTTATGTTTTTAACCTAAATATATTTTTCAAATTTAACATGAAAATCCTTAAGTTTGTCAAATTTTATCAGTTTGGTTCCTGAAAATAAAAATATAAAAAATAAAATTACAAACAGTATTGACATGAATAAAATACACATATTTTGACAAACTTAGAACTTTAATATCAAAATCTTTTTTAATATAAAAAGGTAATTGTATATTATAGGTATAAATAAATAGATAAATAAAAATCCAACTTTGGTGATATATAAAGAACAAAACCAACTACATAAAAACCAAATAAAAAAGAAGTAAATTACACGGATAGTTCCTATTTGTATTATTTGATTCATGATTTTTTAACTTGGATAGTCCTCATAATATGTTTTCGTTGTGTCTATAGTCGCTGCTAGATATAAAATAACTATATATTTTGCTCTCCAGACTATTTTTATTTTGTTAATTCTTTTCTTATTATTCTAATTATTTTCAAATAAATTAAACAATATAAAAAAATCAATTCAAAATTCAAATACATCAAGAGACTTGCGTTTCATTTGTCGCCTTCATCCCCCCCACTTCCCTAATCTTGTCGTCGTCGATCTACAAAGTATTATCATTGGCGACTACTTCTGGTAATGCACCATCGATGATGCTTCTTCACCACAACCATGACCGGCATTGTTTTAGAAATCCCATGAATATGGTTCCTTCCTATGATTTCAACGACCTATTTGAAAATCATTTCACCCATTACATTGACCTGTGGAAATCGATTTTCAAAAAACCGATCTTGTATTTAAGATTTAGAGTGCAAATTGATTTTCAGAAATCGAGCCACAACTCAACCAAGGCGTCAGCTAGGGTTTCAGCAAGAGAAGAGAGGGATAAGATGAGAGGAAACCGATGAGTTTTCTAGAGATCCTTTTCGGTGAGAAAAGAGAGGAATAATAGGCTAGGGTTTGGTTACTTGTAAGTTTTCCAATGACAAAATGATAAACCAACATAGGGGTCAAGGTTTCGATTACAACGAGATTAGAGATTTCCTTCAGTCATGTGTGGCAGTGAAGCATCGACGTCGGAAACCATGCAACCCCTCGACATTAGAGGGTTGTTCGTTTGCTACCTATGAAAGGGGGATGCTCTTGGGAGTCGACTAGATTGTAGTTTCAATTGAATCTTTCGATTTTGGATTTTTGGATTTGTGTCGTATCCATTTCTATTTTAGATTTGATTTTCAGGTTTTATTTTGGTTTTGAATTTAAGTTACGACTTTGTTGAGCATTAGGTAGCTTTGTCTTGAGTTTTGATTGATTTATGTGGTATTGGATCTATAGTTGGAGATGATGAGCGCAGCAGGTGTTGGGAACTGGATTTGTTGCCGAAGATGGTGACGAGAGGTGGTGACAGAAACTGTAAGAGAATTGAGGTGGGATGGGTTATTTTTCCAACAATATATTAATAATTTAATTTATTTAATAATAATTGAAAAAATAAAATGAAAATAATTAAGAGTAAAATTATTATTTTATATTTGACAATGATCATAGAAGCAACAAAACATTACCATGGGAACTGTCCTGATTATTAAAACAAAATAATAATAAATAAATATAAAAATATAAAAATATTAAGAACCAATCACCAAACATGCAAATTACCGTTAATCATGTAATTTACTTTGAAAAAATAAGTTTTCCTAAAATAAAAGAAATCATGAAAGACATTATTTGAAAATATGCAAATGTTTACATCAAGTCTTGTAATTGATTGAAGCACATACCATAACTTCACCTACTTTTCAAACCTTATTTAAAAAAAAAAAAAAAAAAAAAAAAAAAAAAAAAAAAAAAAAAACAAACACTCCAAAGTTGTGTTGGGACTAGTTTGATACTGCATACGAGTATACGACAAACCGAATAGTCAAGGGACAACGTCCTTTTTTTCTTTAAAAAGCTTAATTTTATTAAACTAAGAGGAAGCTAACAAATAAAATAATTATAGAGAAATAGCAAGTAAAGAATTTTGCAGTCAATCTCCCTTTATAGTAGATACTGATTTTGTATCTATTTACTAAAATTGAAGATAGATTATATCATTAGCTAACTAATTGATCAACAACTGCTGATTAATCAGTAGTAGATCAACAGCTACAAATTGTTAGTATATCCTACATTAATGCTATATAATTTTATATATCTTTAAGTATTTAATACTCTTTTGGATAATAAACAAAAACTGTGTCTCTTACATAGTTACATTGATGGGAGCAACAACTACTTTATTGATGTTGTAAACCTTAAATTTGTTCGATACCTATTGCAATCGCCATGAAACGTTGTGATGCCTCCTAACGTAAGTTAATTGATGCAAAATAATATTAGGAAAAAAAATTACAAAGCTTCAAAGGATGCATGTAAGTGTATATGCATTATATATAGATGCCAATTGAGGGATGTTTATGTGCCCAATGAGGAATTGAGGATACCATTTACAGCTTGAAACATGTATACTCAACATCCGTATGATGGAGATTTTTTATATTGGGATTATTTTATGATACATTTAAAATAACTTATTATTATTTCATTTGTTATTACATATGTTATCTCATCTACCTTGCAGTTTTTATTTGGTTGTATTAATTGCATATGTTATCTCGTCACCTCGAAGTTTACGTTATGCCCTATGAAAATACTATTAATACAATTTCCCTTTTTCATAGCATGCTTCCATTATTGATGTACATAAAACACAACTCTCTGAATCATATGTACAATTTCTCTAAACATGTACCTTAAGACACTTATTTCCTTCGATCCAAAATGGATCCTAAGTGGGTTATTACCGAAGATCATAACCAAATTCGACTTGGAAGTGTTGTAAGGGTTCCCAACTTGGCCCCATTTTTTTGTTGTGTATGATGAACTTTGTGAAACATCATGTCACATTAGATAGTACTATGCTATAAGTTAATTTAACAAAATGTGATTTGAAATATCTAGGTTCAACATTCAACGTTCGAATAACAATTTGACAAAAATATAATAAAAATATTATCTTTCTGATATTATTTTTGTTTTTATTATAATCAATTTAAAAGAAGATAACCATAACCACAAAAAATTATAAGATTTTTCCACAAAATATCCAAAAATGACCAAAATAGTAGTGATTTTCTGAGGTAACCTTGAGATTTTCACATAAGAACTTCATAACAATCATCAAATTATCTTGGTTCTCCCAATTATAAGGGTGTTGTGCAAAAATCTCAAAAAATAAAACTGCATAACATCTAGATTTTCGCAAGTGTTGGACTGAAAACGTTATTTATTTATTTTATAATTTTGAAAAAATAACAAACCAACTAGATTTTCGCAAATGACGACCAACAAAAATATCAACAAAAAAAGTCGTAGGCCAATTAGATTTTCGCAGATAGTGACCTGCAAAAATTGTGGTTTTATGGTCATTATTCGCTATTTTGTAGAAAAACTTTAGAAAAATATCTATTATTGTCATTTTCCTCTTAATTTAAGTCATTTATTTGGATTTACAATCGTAATTTTTATCATATTATAGGGGGTTAATGATCTAGGAGGTAATAATGTTTTAATTTTATCCACATTATGTCTCTAAGGTATTTTTTTTGTATATATTACACGAACATGGTTATTATAATCGTTTAAAGAGTGTAATAATGTTTAATTTTATCCACATTAGGTCTTATGGTCTTTTTTATACATATTACACCAATATGGTTGTTATAACTGTTTAAAGAGGATAATAATGTTTTAATTTTGTCCACATTAGATCCTTATTTTTAATATTTTTATCAATTCATCTAACTATTTTACAATTTATATTAGTATTTTGTTAGATGGTTTCATCATTTCGTTTTTTTTATTTTAATTGTCCATTCACCACAACCAATGGTTTCAATTGAAATGTAACATAACAATTTTTGTCATTTTTACAAAAAAATAATAATAATAATAATAATAAAATAAATAAAAGACTAATAATAATCAAAGTCGTAATGATTTAGATTATGTATGACGCACCACAACTAGCAGATAAGCTAGCTTATTTTTCGATCTTTTTTAAGTTATCATGTTTGACAAACCAAAAAGTATCTTATAAGCTAGCGTTTTAAAAAGATCCTTAGACAAGTTTTTAAAAGTTTTTTTTTTTAATTTTCCAAATATATCCCTTAATTAACTATAGAAAACATATTTTTTAAATGTATTTTTATGTCATATAAATTTCAGATAGAAGCCAACGGCGGAACCAAGATCAAAGTCAATTTGGTATAAATTCAATATATTTTTTACTGTTTTATTTTATTTACATAATGTTAATTTTTTTTTTGTCTCGGTCTGTTGTATTAAACAATTTGGCAAGGATGACCAGTAAATATATTTTCATTTTCTTAGTATTAATTTATTATTATTATTATAATTAATTTAAACTGTTTGTTCAGATTTTATAACATGCTTTTATTTTTATGCAATACCAGTAAGTATGAGACGTTTTAATTTTATATATGTAAGTATAAATTTGTCTTAATCTCATATATATTAGATATAAAAATATTTTAGGTGGCAAAATTTTGTTTTTCTTTAAAGCGTTATAGAGTACTTTTTTTTACAACTAGTTTAAGCAAGTTTAGTCTATTTTCTATCATAATTTTTAGAGAATTTTATTATAATATCCAAATTTTCTTAGGTATTTCCTCAAAATACCCAAATATTTAAAAATGATCAACATAACCATGATTTTCGTGAGAGGTGGTCTGTAAAAATCTCTACTTTTTATCATAACTTTTTATAGGAGCTTCATTTGAGCATATCTTTTTAATTTTGATTTTTTTATAACAATGACTTTTTTATAAACATACTAAAACTTCAAATTTGTATGTAGTTAAGATTTAGGGTGTAAATAATTCACTTATGAATTTTACAAAACTAAAAAACTAATTTATGATTAATTAAAACGTTAAAATATTATAAAATTACAAAAAAATATATTTCGATTCTTATTTAATTTCATTAAATTATTTTTTGAATACTAAAAACAAAATTAACTCCAATTCAGATTAATATTATAAATCTGACTTTTAAAGTGGAAAAAAAAAAAAAAAAAAACTAATTTTTTTTTTATCGATATGCATGTTTATTTCAAGAGTATAAAGAAATATAAATTTTGATATGTTTATTTTATTTGATAAGAAATAAATATAAATATTAAAAAACAACAAAAAAAAATGAGTTTTTCAAACAAAAAAATTATTTTTATATATCGACTTTCAATGTAAAAAGATAAAAAATTATAAATTTTAAAAAATAATTCAGCATGTTTAATCTAGTTTTCTATAACTTAATTACATAATATTTTTATAAATCCAGAAATATTTTTGACATCGGTTTTAATTTTATCTACCTAATAATATAATTATATAAATATGTCTTAATTTTAAGACTATAATTATAATAATATACGTTAGTTGTAAACTAACATTATATCAAACATTGTCTCTTTACATAGCCGTAAATTATCTTCTTTTATCAGTATAAACTACTTTCCGAGTTCTACAAACATTCGAATACATAATAAGTTTAATAAAATAATAAAATATATATATTATTTCCCATTAAACATATCCAAAATATCCTCAGGTTTCCTTGCATCGGCGTGAATCCTTAGTTTTATCACATTTCACTATCAATAATGTTATCGGAATATTTTCACTACATTCAAAAATTCAAACGCTTTATCACTTTAAGATTTGGAAACAAGATTTTTTAAGTTCTCAAAAACCAACCAAATCAAACTAAAGAGTATTAGACAACACTAAAAAAAACATTACCATCCTTTAAGAAGAAATCATGAACGACAATATTATTTAAAAACATCAGCCCAAATGTTTACATCAACTGCTTCAACAACATCAAGTACCCTAATTTCACCTAAAACTAAAAAAACAAGGAAAATCAACAAAAAAACAATAAAGAAAAAAAAAAAAAAAAAAAAAAAAAAAAAAAAAACTTAAAGCTTCTGTCATGTTTTGTAAATTTGGATAATAACTTTGGAATGATCAAGAAACCTGACAGAAATTTTAAACGGATTCCATATTAACACAGGAATTTATATTTCTATGATTTCTTACCTCATAACACCATATCTGCAACTCTTTCTTCCTCCTTTACAACTTCATCTTTACCATTTTCTTCAGACACTTCATTCTTCTTGTCATCGTTTTCCTTTACATCTTCGATTGTCTGAACACCCTTTTCAATGCTATCTGATTGCTTTAATTCAGTATTATTATTATTATCTCCATTGTTATTATCCTCTGAACATTGACTTCTTTCATTGTTATCCTCCATTGATCTTCCATACCCTCTGCTTTCACTTTCATTTTCAGAATCATTCTCCACAACCTCTTCGATCAATCTTTCAGCTCCCCTTCCTTGTCTCTCCAAACACTGCAATCTCATCCTCAAATCATCAAACTCCCTTTCCATCAAGAACAATCTTTCCTTCAGTATCAGGTTCTCTTCTTCCAATTGAGCTATATGTGTATCTTGATCATCAACTCTGTTTTCCAGAAGATAACTACTATGATCAGCGCCATTGTAGTTTGGGTAAATCATTTCGAACCTGCTCAAGTCATGATCCAGTCTCCTTTCTACCTCGACATGTTCTTCAACGTCACTCTCACTTGACCCACCTTCGTCTTCTTCATCTTCTTCAGGTGCTTCGGCTTCATTTGATCTAAGTCTGATTAACCCTTTCATTGATCCATACCCATCAACACCCCACTCTTCTTTCGCCATGTCTACTAAAACTTCTCTGGATGGAGAGAAAATCGGGGTGGGTAGAACAGCAGGTGTTACCGGACATGGTGATACTAGAGATGTAATGCCGCCGGCTTTTTTGGCGCGGATTAGAAACGATGTGGTGTTTCTTGGAGCAAAAGGAGCGGATCTGCCGTTATGATTGAACTTCTTCTTCGGGAAGTATCTTCTAGCTTTCAAACGATTCTGTTGTTGTAGTTCGTTAAGCGTAGGGGGGTTATATCCAGCCCCACCGCCGCCGGTGTTGTTGATAAGACTACCACCTCCGCCCATCACCGGTAATTCCTTCCGGTTGTTGTTGTTGTTATTGATCCATTTGTCATTTCCTTTCTTCCCCTTCCAATTCTTGTTGTTTCTTGGTCCCATAGACTTCAATGAAGACGAAGGAAGTCCAGAAGGCTTCATGTTAAGGTTTTGGAACTTGAGTTGATCCACTTGCGGCGGAGGCCACATGCCATAGCCACCACCACCACCACCACGGTGGTTCAACGATTGATTCACCATCATTTGCGAAGGATTCATCAACTGGTTCACAAACATCTGAGGGTTCTGGTTATTCATTACCTGTTGTGGCTGACTCATCACAGGCGGCAACGGCTGTCCGATACTCATCATCTGCGACTGATTCGCCATTTTCGATTGATTCATCATCTGAGACTGATCGTTCATCAGGACTGCTAACTGAAATCAGTCTATAAGCCTCCGAGAACAAGTCGGTATCAACAAATCGATACCCTCTTTCAAATTCAAAAGATGATTCCAAACAGATCGAAAAGAAAACTACAACAAATTCAAAACCCTAAGGCTCCTAATTTCGAGATCGTTAAACAATAAAATAAGTAAATGAAAAATAATCGCGATTCAAACACAATTGAAGTTAAATTACTGATCAAACATCACATACCAGACCAAATTGAAAAACAACAAACCCTAAACCTATCAGAAACCAAGATTGATTCTCGATATTCACGATTATCTGTCCGATCTATCACAAACAGGGTTAAGATTAACGGTTTTCAGCCACAGAATAGACTATTTGATTTTATGAATATCAAGAATTTTGTTTTGCGATGTTTAGTTCTCGTTTTGGGAATCGCAAGAGGTAGCGTTTATGTGGAGACGAAGAATGCCCGTGGTTGATTTATATAGGCAGATAGATGATGATATGGACGGTTTTGATTTATTTGTTTGATCGGACGGCTATAATCGGTTCTTACAAATCTGAGTCGGTTAAGGTTATATCTGCAATTAGGAAAAGTAATGAATATTATATTATAAAAACCGTTTTTGTTAAAATATCAAAAAATCTTATAAATAATATTATTTACTTTTTCATAAAGCCAAATTGAAAGTTTATAAAGTACTCTTAAACTTATATTAAACTGATATTGAAGAATTATGTGGTAAAACCGTAAAAGGTGAGAATGTAACGAGGCATGTGATCTATTTTGTATGTCTTTTTATTGTAACAAAATTTGAATACATTAAAATTTATTCTAAATTATATAAGTAAAAAAATCTTTAAATTGTTAAAACAAAACATTTAAATTTGCAAGTTCTGTTTGACTTACTATTAAAATATATTTGAGACTTTTATTCGTTTAAGATAAAATATAAATTTTAATCAACATACTTTAGAATTTGTCACTTTTGACAATACAGCAACACAACACACCTTGTAAATGGTGCAAATAAGATGAAGGTAAGTCAAAGAGTTGTTGATAGGAAAATACATGACAAATCCATAAAACAAGAATCCTAGAAACCGCAAATAAGACTAATCAAGAAATGAGTAAGCGTTTGTGCCGACTTGGTAAAGCATGTGGAATATATGGTGAGTAACACGTTCACCTTTGTTCAAATCCTGACACTACTCAGTTTATGTGATCAAAGGTTCGCCTGTATGAATCTAAGACATGAGACATAACCTCATATTTGCAACAGGGTATTAATCGGTACACAAAAGCTAGTGTAGAAACCTCGTTATGGAATGTCCATTTGCCAAAAAAAACATGTATAGTAAAAAAAATAGAAAATCAAATCTGCACATATGAGCAAACAACTGGTATAGTATGACCAATAAATATCATGACACAAAACAATATAATTGGCTAGCTACTCATTTACTATGATATTTATTTGTTGCACCCACATATATAAGGTCATGTCATCGAAAGAGTAAGCACTTTTATGCCAAGCTTCACATTATCCTTAATTTCCTAACATGATGTTATCTCCACCTCTTAACTCAAGCATCAATGCCTATAATCTCTTCATTGTTGTTAATGATACACTCAGTTGGTACATATAAATGACAGGTGTTAAATTGTCATTCCTTAAATTTGTTGGTGATACTCACAATTGTTAATGTATTTCTTATAAATACATTAAGTAGCATATCTAACAAAGTTTACCACACATCTACTTCAACATCCTTGTTTTAGTTTCTTAATCTTTCTTTTCATGATCCTTTTTTCTTGCTTAATCTTTGGATTCGTATAACATGTCAAGCCTAATAGCTACTTTATAAAACTTCATTTTCAGTTTCAACGGGACCTTCCTAATAAATTAGACTCTTAAAGTCGCCCTAAAATTTAAGCAATCTCACCTTTAAGCGATGGGTGACATTGATGTGCATAAAAGTACCTATTAGTTTCAACTTTATAACCTAACAAACTTTTACTAACTATGTACTTATAAGCAATGTACCTAGTCAAACTATAGAATAGTTCAGGCAAGTCGGGTGTCAATCATAGGAAATGATATTTAATTAATAGAATAATTACTAAAAGTTAAACTAAGAAAATAACTAAACGTGTGGGTTTTATCTGATTTTACAAGTCCGTATTAACTTAATTAAAATACTCAACTAATTACTTAAGTAAACAACTAGAAAGACGATTTAAAAGCAAGAATAAAAGATACTCTCGTTTAGCTTTGAATCCCTCATTTTTCCTATGGTTGATTTCAAGACAATGGATTAATTATGTTAGTTACCAAATAAAAGTTACTAGTCATCATGATCAGACTAACTAGCATAAGTCAATTTAACAACTGTAACCCTAATGATCATGCAAGTTAAGGACACTAAATTGATTTTAAAGTTAGTTTGGACTCTAAATGACAGAATCTAAAGAATATTATTCTTTGGTTAAATGTAGTAATCAGGTAAATATTATAATCAAATACTGTTCTTTAACACAGTTAAGCAATTAACTTATCACCTATACTAGGATATGGCCAATCCTATCTCTAAGCAATTTAATGATCGTAGACAACTAGGTAAATCAATTGCATGCATTCAATTGCAGTTTAACAACATAGAGCTTGAGACAAGACAATAAATATAGAAACTTTAACAAGCTAGGTTTAGATTTATTAAATAATATTTAATGCAAAAACCAACTTCATCAATCTTTCAAACAAGAAATCAATACATAGTAATTAAGAGTTCATCTAATCTAAATGAAAGCAAGGGTTTTATGCCCATAATCATAGCTAAAAACACACAAACACAAAGGAAACTAGGCTAAACATGATTAAACTAGGCAAACCAAATGTCTAGATGCGAATCTTTGCTCCAAAATCTTTATCATTTGATTTCTAGTCGATTTATACCCTCAAAGGGGTCTTAGAAAAGGTATTTTTCGTTAATAGTCACATCCTTAAGCCATCTAACCTCTAGAATCGACATAATGTCCAATATATATATATATATATATATATATATATATATATATATATATATATAATTACCAAAATTTGGCCACCACATCGTGGTTGACCTCTAGTACGTGTTGGTCCACAAGTTTATCTCGTATTCTCCAAGTCAGCGTCAGGAATCGCGACGATTCCATTCACCACGTCATGGTTGTGTCACCACATCGTGGTTATCGAGAATCAACATTTCCTCAAAAAAAAGTTTTCTGAAACTATGTCTAGTTTTCATATCATTTTGAATATCATTAATGGGAGTTACAAGTCACGAGATATGGCCAAAATACTGATGTGGGGTCGAGCTGTCCAACAACATCCTTTTTGTGTCTTCTTATTGCCTAAGCTCGCATTTTCCTGCTTCCAGCTCCTCATTTGCTGCCTTTTTTTTCCCGAGAAAGTCTTTGCTGCTACAAAACATAATTTAAACTTAATAAGTATCATTTGTTCCATTTTAATCATAATTGTAACTAAAAGTATTGGAAATATGCATTAAATATGTAGTTAATTGTGCACATATCACATATCCATCCACACATCCTCCTTAGTGAATCATAGACACCAAATATTTAAAGCGCAGCATGAGGATAAGAGTTTCATTCCCTATAATTATGTATATGATTTCTTCATTCGTTTCCCCCATTAATATTACACCAAAGATACTTCATTTTAACAATGTTGATATGTAGTCCTTTTTCTTCTAACATCGTTCTCCACACATCCAATTAATCATTTTATTTCAATCATATACATAGCCATCAACACAATATCATGGTCAAAAATATACATGAAGGCACTCCCCCTCTGATCTCACATGACAACTTGTAAAAGATCTAGGCGAATATATACATATTGAGATCTGAACCCTCGTGGAGCCCAATATCAACCAGAAAGGACGATGTGTTACCAAATAGGGTATGCACATATGTCGAAAAACAACAACACATATAGTGTATATCCATGACATATCTCTTTGGGGCATTTCTTTATTGCAAAGTCCTCCAAAATCACCTTTAGCATACATTAACGTATGTCTTCTCCAAGTCAATGAATATTATATAGAGAATATTAATTTAAAATTATATTCGAATGGTCATAGTGTAACGTCCAAAAAATTAAGACCAAAATTTTCAATTTTTAAATCAATAAAACCATCACTCATAACATGTTCATAAAACCATGATAAAATCAGAGTATGATTGAAACATCTGATACATCATAGTCAAATAAAAAGCGGAGTGATATGGTATGTGTGCGATGTGATCACCCCGAGCTCTTCCCCTTGGATCCGAAAGTACCTGAAACATAAACTAAAAACCATAATCACAAAGCTTATTGAGTTCCCCAAAACACCACATACCATGCATATCAAACACATAATGGTCCTCACCCATCATCGCGTCCCGTCGGGCATCAAACCGCGCTCAGAATAGATTTGTCAGTAATATGAGATGGGCCCCACCACATCACATTCATCAGGTTCTGACCGGTATACATACAATCACATAAACGCATGAAAGAATTCCAAAGATAAATAACATACATGATAGTCATCAAGCCCCGCCTGACATCGGGCCCACCCAACATACATATAAACACATAAATACATGAAAGAGTCACAAAAGTAAATAACATATAATATACTCACCAGGCCCCGCCTGGCATCGGCCCCGCTCGATATACATATCAGATATCATACATACAGGGACACGCAAACAACTATCATACTAATCATAATAAACCATGGGTCGACATTGATGTCTTCGACCCGCCAAACACAGTGAGGTAACCCAGCTTGAGCTGCTGAATCTCTCAGATAAAATCTCAGACTGATGATCTGAAAAAAATCCCCGCTCTAACACCATCAAATAATACCCATTTAATAATCGGTCCACAACCCATAATTGGAATCCTATTCCGATATCCAACCTTCTGAGTAAAATTCCATTTTACCTTTTCCTCACTTGGCCCAAAACCCAAGGCCCAAAACAATAGCACCAAAAAGCCCAATACAACCTAACTTCCTAATTAGGCCCAAAACCCTTCATGGGTCTAATCCGAGAAGGCCAAAATTCCTAAATGATACATAAGGCTCTAAATGGGCCCAAGCACAAGAAGGCACAAAGTTAGAAAACTAGTGGCCCATTAAGGCCCAAAAAGTCCAAAATAATATCTCACGTCATGACCAGTCCTTGGTTACGTCGTGAGAGGCGTCTGTTCCGATTCCAACACTTGATTCTAACTTAAACGACACAGCGGGGATGGGTGACTAATGGTCACGTCGTGAGAACTCATGTCTCACGCCGTGAGAATGGTCTGAAGCCAAAATCATCTTTTTCAACGTTCTTAATCCATTCATCCACCCATTTTATATTTCTAGAAGTTAAAGGGAACACTAATGGTCCATAAAAAATGCTTGCCTTATGGACATGAAAGCACAATGCATGTCCCTCTATCCTTGTGGGTCAAAAGTAGAAGCATGGTCTCAAACTCACATGCAAGACTCTAATACTAAACCATCTTCCAGATCTGAAAGATACAAGACTCAAAAGACCATTTGAATCCATAAAGTTGCAAACTTTATGGATCTCCTTCACTCCAACAAGATACAACTTAGAGAAACGGGACCAAAAGCCTAGATCTAACCATGAAAAGAGATAAAGCTTGAGTCTTGATACTTACAATGGTCCAAACAAGATGAAAGTTGATGAAGATGATGATCCAAAGCAACTTCCTTCCTAAGATGCTTCTTCTTCTCTCCTTTTTGTCCTTTATACAAGCAAAGACACCAAATATCCTGATATTTTCATATCTATACACATAATTATACATCATATATTAATATTTTTAATTACTTGTATGCTTTTTATAGAACAAAAGGTACTTAATTTATTATGAATTATGTTGAAGGGGTAAAAGACATGCTTGGAGCAAAAAGGAAGCAAGAAGCTGGAAGCTAGGAGTTTGAACTAACATTTTTAAATAAAGAACAAAAACACTCAACACGTCGTTGTGACATCTCCACGACGTGGCACTTTGAGCTTTCCCGATGAATTAAGGATGCTTGTTGAATACGGGATCATCACGAAGACCACGACGTGGTGCCCTAATTTCAGGAAAACTATAAATATATCCCATTCTCCTCCAAAAAAAGGAACTTTTGCTTGGAGCTTTTCACAATTTTTGAATACCAAAGCTCTGAATTGAATCCTAGAAGCGAATAAATCGATAGAAGCTTGGGAATTGAGAGCATTAAGGCAATAAAACTCTTCATTACGACTTTTGATTATAGTTTCATCATGTATATGCATATAAAACTCGTTTTTTTTACTTTAGTTGCTGAAATCATGGGCTAACCCTCATGACTTTCGTTTATCCTATTAACTAGCGGATCAGCTTGGCCCACTGACCTACTGTAGTTTCCTTCCTCCGATTGTTCGGGAATCGGTTCCTGTTGCACAATGGGCATGGTGGCTTCGTTCCTATTCTCTTGCATCATCTTCCTCATTTCTTCCCTTTGTTCAGCTAACATAGCCCTCATCATGGCTTGTTCTTCAACCATGATGATTGGCTCAAGTGCAACTTCTACTACGATAGGTATTTGTTGAATCACTGGGGGTTGATTCCTATTCCCATTCGCATTCCCAGCTCCACTGCGGGTTCTCATCATTTTGATCTATACACCGAATAAGGTGAATTTAGATCTTTATTTAGGATAGACGTTTAAATCATATTTATCTCTTCGAAACATTTATATGCTAGTTCTAATATCATAGTCATACGTTTAGAATCCTAAACACATAAGGTTTCCAGATCCGGTCGGCTACAGACCATAAATCCGAACAGATAACAACATATCAGGCACAAAACATTTAGCACATAAAAACATTTTAGGAATAATTCCTAAAATAAACTAGTTCTCACATCTCACGATTATCACTTAGCATTCTAAGTTTAAGTTTATAAATCCTACAAATTCCTAGTTTGTTTAAACTAATGCTCTGATACCAACTGTGACATCCCCATTTTTCACGGCCGGAAAAGACCGATTTTGTTTATGCTTGTTTTAAAATCAGAGTAACATTTTAAGTAAAAGTGTTGCGGAATTTTGTGCCAAAACAAAATATGATAAAGATTTATCAAAAGCATTTCCAAAGAAATGTATTTCATTAAAAGACTCGGGATGTCATGTTCGATACAGATCAAAACCATAAACGGTACAACATAGGCCTTACTACATTATTCCGTATTTACAGGCCTAAAATCTCTTAATCTCTCATCCCAAGACATCACATCTATGCTCATGCGCCACTACCTGTAATATAAGAAACTGAGTAGGTCAGGCTACAAGAAATTGAGTGGGTCAGCCTTGGGAGCCTGGTGAGCACATACGGTTTTCAACCCACAATAAATAAGTTTATTAATTTCATCAATCAACAATAACCCAATTACCCATTCCCGTTATCCTCTCATTACGTCCCTAAGCACCTATCATAAGGGACCTAGCCTAAGGATCATCATCGGGATGGACACTACTGCTAAGGAGATTCCTCATCAATAAATGTCCTTAAGGCAACCATGTGGGGGATGGAATACACCTGGTAAGCACACAGTTCAAATAAACACCCAGTTCAAATAAACACCTATATGTTGCGAGCCTGCTAGCGTTCAACTGGACTTTCTAGTATAGTATGTGGTCGTCATCTATACTCCGCTAGATGGCTGAATCATCAATAACATCTATAACAAGGCCTCTCATTATTTTATTTGGTCACACAACAACTATTACATCTACCCATGTTTTACCAACATATTTTGTAGATATAAAATACATATACAGTTTAAGTCAATTAAAACATGTATAAAATTGTTCATCCAGCATAGATAGCAAGTATACAGATAATATGCACACACAACACGTAATTTATATAAAATACTTCATATCTATGTGTAAGATGAAAGTAACTATGCACTCACTTGGTAAGGTGGTGATTCCGAACTCAAATAGCACTTCGCTTCTAAAAAAAATAATTTCCTTTGACGAAACCTACTATTATTACCACTAGAGTTTAGTCTATTATTCGCCGAGACTAATTAATAATCTAGCTATTATTACTATTATATAAGCATTAAACAATACATATATAACTCATAATAATAGCCCAAGTACTTATTATAAGTTCCTAATAACGTTACTATAATTAAATAAAAGCTATTTTAAAAATAGTGTAGGCGTAGCTCATTTACAGCGGGTTTTATAGAAAATCGGGATTTGCTTGGAGCAGCGTTCCCAAGCCAAAAATCTCTTCTTCTCGGAGCCGTCGAACACTCTGGGGCTTCCGCCTCGTGCTAGGGAGGTTCCCTAGGCTTTTCGGGGGGTTTCGGGGCTAGAGAAAGGTTCTAGAGAGACAGTAAAGAGAAGAAAGAATGGGAAAGGTGTGAAGAAAATGAGGGTGGGAGAGGTTCTATTTATAGGGTGAAAAATGGTTGAACTTGGTGCCACATGTCACCATTTAGTGGCAAGACTTGGGGAGAAAGCAATGGCCTAGATTGTGCCACATCACCCATTTTCGCACAACACATTTTCGACTTCTAAAATCCGTAACTTTGACATACGACCTCCGTTTTCTACGTTCTTTATATGTGTAGGTAAAAATAAGATCTATAACTTTCATTTTGACTCCGTCGGCTAATTCTCGATCGATCTAAAATTTAACAGTACGAGGAGATTATATTGTTAAATGTTCGCGTAAAATTCATAACTTCTACATACAGATTTTGTTTTCATCTGTCTTTTTACCGTTGAGTTCCTATTAATGAGATCTTCAATTCTCATTTAGGTCGCGTAGGCCAAAAACCGCTCGATCTAAAATTTGAGTTTCGGGTCGTGCACTACTAAGTCAAATCTTAGAAAATTCATAACTTCTTCATACGAAGTCAGATTTGGGCGTTCTTTTTTTGTATGTTCACGGTTTAACATATACTACAACTTTTGTTTAGATAAATAAGGCTAAAAAGTCCTCTATCGTAAATTCACTATTTACGCTTCCCGGTGTCGTAACGGTTTTGCCGTAAAACTTCAATGGGTCATAACTTCTTCGTTATAAATCATATTTCGGCGTTCTTTATATCCCCGGAATCCTTGTTTTGACCACTACAACTTTATGTAAGTATATTGGACTTATCTTACACTTTAATTTTGACACTTATTTTTATTCTTTATTAATTATATATTTATGATTAAGTAACAGACACACAAATACACATAATTCACATAGAATTCAAATATTTCATCTTTATTACTTCAAAAAGAGTTACAATAGTTGACCTAGACTATTACATCGTCCAAAAATGCTTAGTCCTGAAACTCGGGCGTTACATGAACCTCTAATGGCTCACAAACACTTGTAGCAAGAGGATGAGAGGAGAGAGGAGGGAATATGGTGAAAATCTGCTAGGGTTACTATGCTCTAAGAATTGGCTAAAACCCCTTAGTGAAGGGGTTTTAAATAGCTGAGGCTGCTAGGGTTTTCGAGTGGAAACCCTTATTTCCTGCTTAGGACTTAAGCAATCCATAGACCTCCTCTTCTAGAAGCCTTGGACGAATTCTATACGGCCTCCCTATAAATTTCGACCACTCCATCCAAAAGGATTCCAACAGCCTAGTTTTGCAACTATCAATGATTTCAAAGCGGTCCCCGTTCTTTTAATCAGTTCCTTTAATCCCAAAATTAATTCTAAATTAATTTTTGATTAAATACTAATTAAATAATATGATTTCTAATTAATATATTATTCCCATAATATATTAATAAATCATTTATTAACCTCTCTCTGCATAAATCATCCTGCCAAGTTGCTAAGGTGAAGGCAACCCAAAAGGACCATGCCACTATCAATTTAAGTTCATACCAATTATAGTTATAGGCTTAGACACCTAATCCACCATGGTCAAGGCCGAGCATCAGAGACCGCATGGCAAGTTGTAGCCTCTGGAGGTTCCCATTTGGAAATTGGAGCAGGTCTATATGGATTTTATCACCAAGTTGCCGAAGACGGCGAAGGGTTTTGATGCTATATGGGTTATCGTGGATTGATTGACCAAGAGTGCCCACTTTTTTGCTATTCGGGAGAGCTCTTCGGTCGAAAAGTTGGCCAATGTATATGTTAGGGAGATCTTTTCTCATCATGGGGTTCCAAGATCCATTGTTTCAGACTGTGATGTTCAGTTCACCTCCCGTTTCTGGCAGAAGCTCAATGAGGGATTGGCACGAGGTTACATTTCAGAACTGCTTATCATATGCAGACCGACGGCTAGAGTGAGAGGATGATACAGACCCTTGAGGATATGTTGCAGGCCTGTGTTATTGGTTTTGGTGGGAGTTGGGATTCCTACCTAACTCTTATGGAGTTCTCCTACAACAACAGTTATCACTCCAACATTGGTGATCCACTTTTTAAGATCTTGTGTGGTCGGAGATGTCATACCCTGGTTTGTTGCGGGGAGGTTGGTCACCGTGTTATGGGAAGGACTGAAGTAGTCCTTCAGACCACAAAGCTTATCCAACATATCAGGCAGAGACTGCAGACAGCTCAGAGTCAGCAGATAAGATATGTTGACCAGCACCGATATGAGTTGGATTTTTAGGTCGGTGATATGGTATTACTAAAGGTCTCACCTTGGAAAGGTGTGATACACTTCTGGAAGAGGGGGAATTTGGGTACCCGGTATTTTGGGCCTTTTCAAGTGATTGCTAAGGTTAGCAAGGATGCATACAGGTTGGATCTACCTGAGGATCTCAATCGAATTCACATCACTTTCCATGTTTCGCAGTTACGAAAGTGCGTATTGGATGGTGAGGAAGTGGTATACTTGGATGATAATCAGGTCGACGAGTGCCTGCACTATGTTGAGAGACTAGTAGCTATTTTGGAGAGAAAGATAAAGGTCCTGCGCAACAAGGAGATACATTTGGTAAAGGTATAGTGGCAACATCGAAGAGGTTGTGAGTGGACTTGGGAGCCGAAGGCTGAGATGCAGGTGCATTATCCTGAGTTATTCTCCACAACAGACTTCGAGGACGAATTCTAGTTCAAGTGGGGGAGAATTGTAACATCCCGATGGCGAGGTACTTCTAATTTCAACCCTATAATTTAATGATGTTGCATTTAAGTCCCTAAGTATAAGAAAGTGTTCATTGGAATCCCTAGTGTCATTTTTGTAATTTGAGAGGAATGGGAGTACGCCATACATACGTGCGTATGCTTAACATACTAAGGCGTACCCTAGTACGTTGTGAGTACATCAGCGTAGTCGGGGCGTACTTGCTAGATTTTGAAACCCTAATTTTTAGGTTTTAGCTCATATATAAGCATCCTTATAACCTTATTTCCCCTTGCCTCATCAGCCTCTATCCTCTTGAGACGTTTTGCAACTCTAGTTCACCTTGAGAAGCCATTTCTAGCTTAAAGTGTGTATTTGTGTGGTTAGAAGAAGAAGGAAGAAATCCAAGCTCATCTTGGAAGAGTGAAGCATTTTGGATCTGGGACTTTTTCATTTGCAACCATTCTAAGGTAAAAAGCTTACAACTTTATCTTTCAATCATATAGATCTAGAAATGGGGGTTTTAGTGATGCTTTTTGGTCCCAAAATGTTATATCTTGAGCATGACATGTTCTTGACGTTTTAAGTTGTCCTTTCAGAACCTTGGAAGGGTCATAAGTCATAAAAATGAAGTCCCAATGGTTAGTATTTCTCCATGCATCTTTAAGAAGGTCTTAATGGAATAAGACCTTAAGTTAAGCACTTATTAGACATGATAAGTCATAAAATCACTTTATGACTCCTAGGCGAGGTCAACCATCCGATGGTGGTCAACCTGTGAGGCTTTGTGTACGCCCAACGTACCTCAGGAGTACGCCCTGCGTACACACCCTGAGTTGATTCGGTTGGGTTAACTCGACTGGTTTGACTCAATTGACCTAGTTGGTTTGACCAGTTGACTTTGACCAAGTTTGACTTTGAAGGTATTTTGGGATTTTGATGGAAATTGGTCATTTGGTAGGAATAGGCGTCGGTTAAAGAGCCGAGATTTGGAGTTGAGACCTCATCAGCTTTTGTTCAGTTTGCGATGTGAGTTTTCCTCACTGTACTTGTGGGTCGAATGCACCAAGGCCAACCCTTTGGATCTGATATCATGTTATGCGTGCTATTATACTGTAGTAATCTATTAGATCGGTATCCTGGTATATAGGATGATGCTATGCTTAGTGATCAATAGATATGTTGTAACATCCCAAAAATATAATCCAAAATTTTCGTTTTAAACCATTAAATAAAACCCATAATTCATAAGACAACATAATAAAAATCACAAATCATGTATCTCAAACATCATATCAAAACACTATATCAAAACCATGTATCAAAATATCAGAGTCTAAAATATCCCAGGCTGAAAACCATGGTGTGTGCCATGCAATCATCCCGAGCTCTTCCCCTTACTACCGAAAGTACCTGAAACCAAAATTAAAATTCTAAGCATGAAGCTTAGTGAGTCTCCCCAAACTACCACATGTCATACACATAATAGCGTACATTGGGCCTTGCCCGCTACATCTGGGCCCCGCTCGACATCGGACCATCGGCCCCGCACGGCATCAGGCCCCTCCTGGCATCGGACCAAAGTATGGTATATTTATCATATCAACAAACATGTAATATAATACATAACATAAACATATAAACTAAACCTTCATCGGGCTTGCCCCGGCATCGGACCGAAATCTAGAACATATAACACATAGCATATAACTAAACATTCATCGGGCTTACCCCAGCATCGGACCGAAATTCGGAACATATAACACATAGAATATAACTAAACGTTCCTCGGTCTTGCCCCGACGTCATACTGAAGTCTGGAACACATACCAATACATGCAAGAATCACAAAGACATCAAGCATAGAGGCCTTCATCAGGCCCCGCCCGGCATCGGATCGAAGTCCGGAACACATAAACATATATACTACAACGAGCTAACCCCGAAATCAGACCTAAGTCCTTCATACACTAACATACATAAACGGGCCGCAATTGGTGCCTTCGACCCGTTCCTACTGGAGGAAAACTCACCTCTCAAGTTATCTGTTGAAATCTCGTGTGAGGAATCTCTAATGGATACTCAAACGGCTCCTCGACTATCGTCAACACAATACACTTAGTCAAAATATGATAATCTTTCACAGTGTAAAATGACCATTTTACCCTGGTCATAGTCAACATTCTGATTGACTCAACTCGCCAAGTTGGTCTATCAATTCGCTGAGTTCTGTTACTCAAGAACCCTAAAATCACGATCCAACTCGCCGAGTCCTCTGTCCACTCATAGTCACAATTAAGTGAGTCAACTCGTCGAGTCATCCTCAGACTCGTTGACATCTGCTTACTCAGAATCAGGACTACCCATCTCAACTCGTCGAGTCCTTCCTTGGACTTGTCGAGTTCTTCAACCTCCAAATCCAAAACTATGTCCAGCACATTGATTCATTGTGACATCCCCATTTACACGTCCAGACAAGACCAATTTTTGTTTATGTTTTATAAAAATCAGAGTACCTCTTTTAATAAAAATGTTGCAGAATTTGTTCCTAGAAAAACCTGATAAATACGTTATCAAAGAATTTCCGAAGAAATGTATTTTTATCCATTTTAAAACATTTGGGATGTCATCGTCAATACAGAAACATAATATATTCATTTATACTAGTGATCTACATCTCTTTTAAATCCCTCAGTGTAAAGTAGTTTCATTTTGACACCTGTGATACAAATAAGCTTGAGTGGGTCAGGTTGGGAAACCTGGGGAGTACATAGGGTTTTCAACCAACAATAATATAATTATTATGTTAAACATCAAATAATCAACCCAATTACCCATCCTCATTATCTTCTTTACGCTTAAGGATCTACCCTAAGATTCAGCTATTCCCCGTTCATTCATTCCTATGGAGTATCCTAATTAATCGGCACTAAATCTGCATAGTCGTCAGGGTTTATCTCATTTATTGACAATATCGTTTTCGAGAGTACACTCGTAATACCTGTCAATGGTTTTATAGAGTACACTAGCTGAACACATCGTTCACAACATCTACAGGTTGCGAGTCTGCTAGTGTTCCACTAGACTGTCTAGAATAGTCTATGGTTATCATCCATACTCTGCTAGATGACGAGGCCATTGCTTGGGTCATCGTTTGGCTCATCGTTTTGACTCATCGCTTAGGTCATCGCTTCGCACCATATTTTATCACACGCTCATCATTCATCTCGTCTTTCATCGCTCATCATTTATCTCATCTTTCATCTCTCATCATTTATCTCACCTCTAATCTACCCATGTTTTACCCAACACATTTTGTAGATATAAAATACATATACAGATTAGATCATTTAAAACATGTATAAAACGTCTCATCCAACATAGACAACAAGTATTCAAATAGTATACACACATAACATGTAATTTATATAAAATACTTCATATCTATGTGTTAGATTAAAGTAACTATGCACTCACTTGTTAAAGTGATGATTCCAAACTCGAGCAGCGCTTTGCTTTTAACGATTCTATTTTCCTTCGATGAAACCTAACATTATCATCACTAAGTTTTAGTCTAATCTTTATTACGACTAATTATTAGTCTAGATTCATCATTAACTCAAAATATACTTTCATGATTTATCAAGTAAGGAACAACCAGGTAGGATCATATCGGAGGAAGAGTCCGTTTGGTATACGAAGTATACTGTTTGAAAATCCCACTTTAAACACCTCACTAAATCACAGCCTAGACATCATTCTCGTAAGTAGATCAATCAGTATTACACTAATGAGAATTACAGTTTCTCTCCCTTCATTTCTTCTCGTACAAGTTGTTATAATCCGAAAATAAAACAAATTGAGAAAGAACAAAAAATGTAATTCACGATTGATATTAAGCTTATGAAAGTTGTTTATAATATGAAGTCGTAAAATAAGACGTATCCGCAAATGATTTTGAATAATTTTCAAACTCTTTGTTAAAAGTTTCATCTTAAAATAGATTAGAATATTTTAAAGATATGATAATGTTTAAACATTAAAATCACGTTTAACATACTTTACCGACATATCTTATATTTATGCAAAATAAAAGATTGGAAAGAATACGGCATTCGTATGTCGATAAATTTACTAATTCTATAATTCATACTTATATTTATTTCAAGCTTTAATTCAGATTTCAAACTACAAGTGCACAAAGCCGTGAGCCCAATCCATAAATCCTTAACTTTGCATGCACTTATGTAACTGGTCCAGGGCCTTGAATAGTTAAACACAATACATTCTATTTTAACTATTTTGTTAATGAGTGATTCATAAAGGTCAGCATAGCCGTGGATGCACCCACTTTAATATCCATGTGGGATAGAGGTGATAGATTCAATTTTTGTAATCATCAAAAAGTGTCACATGGAGAGATTTTCCCTGAAAAGTGAAACCTTATGGAGATTAGGTTTGCTTTGTAAAAGAGCTTGAATTCGAGGTGTTTTTTGAAATATTGCAAGTAGGTTTTCATTTGATCGTTTGCCATTTCCAAAAAACATTATATTTTCAAAAAAAAAATTCAAAACCCAATAATTTCAAACAAAACTCGAATAAATAGTTCTTATAGTTTACACAATAGAGCAAATATTTTTCCAATATTAACGAATCTCTATGATTAAAAAAATGTACAGTTTAGGGTTTGGGTTTAAAGTTAAAGCTAAGTCTTTTTGACATTATACTCTTTTTGTTATTTTCTTATTTAAATTTGAATTAAAATTACAACCACAATCAAAACGCAAAATCTATCATTTGTTTACACATCCTTGTCAATTTGAAATTACAACATATTCGTCTTTTTGTTATTTTTTTATTTAAATTTGAATTAAAATTACAACCACAATCAAAACGCAAAATCTATCATTTATTTACACATCCTTGTCAATTTGAAACCACAACCTATTCGCCTTCATTCGTCCTCGATTATGCCATGGTTGTTAGTTGTTTGTTTGGTTGTGACAATGATCTAAAGTTGACCTCATTTGCTTTCAAACAAATTCACAATGGTGAACCTAAAAGTGACACAACACTAAGGGTGGATGGAGTTGAGTTTGTCGGTGCTAAAGGATATACCACCCACAATGCCTTAGCACAGCCATAATACCCGAAGTGGGTTGTCTTCATTGATGCTCCCTCTCTCTTTTGTGCAACTCTTTCCTTCCTATATGCTAAACACTTGTAAGATACAAATAATTAATGCATTTATGGTCTAGGGATAAGAAAGATAACATTTCTATAATTTATGGAGGTTATGTATGGAAAAATAGATGCGATGTCAAAGGGGACCGTAGGATGGAAATGATGAGAGATGGATTTTTTGTAGTCACTATTAAGGGTTTGTTTCTCATAATGGAGGGGTTTTTTATCGTGGCTATAATATTTTAATCAACATAGGTTTACTTTTTATAGTCATATTTAGTTAGCAAATTAATATATATATATATATATATATATATATATATATATATATATATATATATATATATATATGGGAAAAGTGAATATATCCTTAAGGTTATATAAGCTTAGGTACCCAAACACACCATAATACATCGTTTTGTTTGATATATTATGCTCTTAAACTTCAATCAATAACTTGATTTATTTTCAACATTTTTGAAATTTCATTATTATCTTCTCTTATATTATTTTTTTCCGAATACCTACTAAACTATATTAATTGTAGTTTAAAATGGAAATTATGTAAGATGAAGATAAATGTGTAATTTATAAAAATCATGGAAGTAAATCAAGTTAGAAGTTAAATTATAAGAACACCAGACAATTAGAATATATTATATGATATCAAACGACGTAGTATGGTGAGTTTGGTACCTAAGGTTACATACCCTTAAGGGTATATTCACTTTTCCATATATATATATATATATATATATATATATATATATATATATATATATATATATATATATATATATATATATATATATATATATATATATATATATATAGACAAAACTGCAAATTTAGTTCTTGTGGTTTGCAAAAATCTTTGGATGGGGTCCAAAAAGTTTCCAGCTTACACAGAAGGTCCAAAACCAAGGTTTTTCTGAGTTTTTGATCCAAAATTTTTTGAAATTACCTATTTACCCTTTTAATTTCAGTTTTATCTTTTTTTCTTATTTATTTTAATACTTTATGAAACAAAAATAAAAAACAAAAAAGATAGACCCCTACTCCACCCCAATTGGTACCTCTCTCTCTCTATCTCTTATATCCAGAAAAAAAAAAAAAAGTCCATCCCTTGAATAGATTCTATCCTCGACGTATCCATGTCTGGTACCCTCCCGCTTCTCTTTCTAACTTCACATTTCTGCAACACCTTGACGTCGGTGAACTAAAAGAGCCCTGACCACCCTTCCCCTCCCTTAATGTCTCTTCACCTTCTGAAAAAGTTTCATAAATTTCACTGCAAAACCTAATACCACCCTTATATCGAAAGGAGCTCCCCAAATTGCAGTCAAAGCTCCAATTTCTGGTTCATATAACGTCATTATAGGCATTACAAGGGTTCTACACCGATTCATATACAAAACCTAGGTGTCATCTCGACTCATTCAACTCTAATTTGGGCCTTTCACCTCCATTACACAACATCGATGGAAGAAACTAGCAGTCATTGCACAAACCATCTTGAAAGACAGAACTAGGGACCTGAAGGTCGACAACCTCAAGACTAATCTTTGCAAACTCAGCTTAATCCTAAGGTTCGATAACCTCATGTCAGGTCGTGGAAGAAGACCCTTTGTTTTGGTTCAAATCATGTCTCGTTGGAACATATTTGTTGGTCTAAATGTACCCATTGTTGGGTTCCTCTGAAAATCCCCATGTGTTCGACAGAGATGGTAGTTGAAGTGGAGAAATGGAGGGAAAGAGAGTATACAGAGAAATGGTTAAGTGAATTCGAAACCAAATATGCATTTTCGATCAATTTCCCAATAAGATTCAAAATTAAAGCAAAATTCAAACCAAAATTGAATGAATAGCAAAGACTTCCTTACGTTAAACCCTATGAATAAAAATAGACTTTTAGGGCTTCGAGCTATGGTGGGATTGAGCAATTTGAGAAGCAATATGTTAGGATTCTTCATGAACTTTTGAGTTTGACAGTGGAGAAGATGATTGAAGATGAACGATTAGCACACTTTCATAGAGATTTTGGTATTCCGGTTAATGTTGGTGTTGATATATATATATATATATATATATATATATATATATATATATATATATATATATATATATATATATATATATATAAATATATATATATATATATATATATATATAGAGAGAGAGAGAGAGATGGGGTGAGATAACTTAATCTCTTTTTCTGTATTAATATTTACAAAATAAAAATATAAATAACACAAAAAAGAAATTTAAAGGGCAAAACAGTCAATTCAAGTGCTCCATAGACCAAAAATTAAAAAATTTCTTAAGTTTAGGATCAAAAACCTAGAAAACTCATGATTTTGAACCTTCTGTAAGCTGGAAACTTTTTGAACCCCATCTAAAGGTTTTTGCAAACCACAATGACCAAATTTGCAGTTTTATCATATATATATATATATATATAGTCCAAGTAATTTTCTTTTTAAAAAATGATTTCTGAAAAAATAAGTAAGCAATGATTTTTAAATAAAAAGCTAAAAATATATCAGATTTTGTGAAATTTCCTTTTTAAAAAACAAAAATAACAAAATTGCTAAAAACTAAAAGATCAAATTTGAACTTAGTATGTCTGGTATGATGAAATAAAATGACCAATATGGACATCATAATTGAATGAAAATGAAATGGATCATTATATTTCATTTTCAGTTAGGTGTATTTAAAATAATAGAATGAATCATTCAAACACCCTTTTTTATCAATAAGTATAAAGCTTGGTAATGTAAAATTGATAAATAAAGAAAAAACCCATATTATTTTATAATAATAAACTTTAATTTTAAAAAAAAAAAAATTAGGATGAACTCGTTATTAGTGATAAACATGAATGACACAAAAGTAGGAAGCGAACACCAAACCAAAGTATAGGGCACGATATTGGTTCAATCCGGGAAAATTGGTTTAGTTTGAACTTATAATTGAGAAAAGTATCGGAACTGACTGAACATATACCAAAATCGAAATTGCACAAAAATAAAAAATCAAATGTAGTAGTATAGAGTAAGGTATCAGTTCGATATTGTCAATATTTTTAATCACTTAACTAAATTATATATAAATATATTTTATTTGGTTCAAAGTATATGTTATATGTTTTACAAGTTATTTAGAAAGAATCATATATCATCTACAAAAATATAAAATAAAATGAACTAGATGAAATGAAATCTTGAAATATAATTATAGACAGACATAAAAATTTATTTATTTAAAGCTTTGAATTTTTTTTTTTTAATGATTAATACTATTGAAAACTATATAATAAAAATAAATTATAAGATACCACAAAAACTGTCCACTTTCCACATTCAAGATTCCCAAAACCCTACAAAATTTACACCCTCATAATTTACAAACACTTGTAGTTTTACTAAATCTTCATACCAAAGTCTGTCTTAAACACCAACACATCCAAAGTTTCTCTTTCTCTCTTTCTCTCTCTACATGTACAAAACAAAAGCCAACACAACTATATCCCAGAATTCGGGTTGTTTCCCGCCAAAATGAGTGAGATTTCAAGCCCTCTACTGAAGGCTTGATTGAACATTAACCTTGTTTGAAAGGTTGAGATGAAAGGGAACCATGAGCACAAAGCAATCGGGACAAATATCAGCATTCCCATTCCCGCATCATACAATCGAGCAAGCGACCTCACTGATTTCCACAGCCCGATCTTTTTCAACACCGGCTTCCACGCCACACATATCTACCAACAGCAACAAACGTAAATGACTATTTTACCCTTGCATTCGGAAGTGCAAAAAGAAAAGAGAAAAAGAAAATACCGAAAGTAACCCCCAACCGGTGGGAACAAAGGCCAAGATGGAGGCAAAGACATCAGTGACAGTGAGGGAAGAAAGGGCAATAGCCACGGATATTCCCGCAATTGCTAGCATGAAAGCAACGCCTTGTACAAACCGTAAGATTAGTTGAAAATTCACTGAGATTTTCTGGGAGAATGTGAATATCTGTAAAAAAAAAAAAGGTAAGAATTTGGAGAGTGATATTAAATATTACTGACTTTTTTATTGTGTACCTTGAAAAGGATAGTGAGGCCGACAAGCACAAGCCATGAAAATCCGTACACCTGTAAGAAGGAAGGAAGGAAGGAAGGAATATACCAATTTGATTCTTGAGAATTAAAATTTGTGTGGATTATGAAATTGAAATTCTTACAGATAATGATGTATTTGTATCTTGCACGTCCAATTTGTAAACAACACCATACTGGAATATGAAAAACCTTAGGCTCAAAATCGTCTCCATAACTCTCCCCCCAAATGTTCGAATATGGGACTATAAGAAAACAACAACATTTCATCGTAATTAAGAATTAAGAATTGTATATAAGGACATGGTAACAGAGAAACAAAAGGGTATTTTTGTAAAACTGTAGGTACCAATTCTTCATCCCACCAAGCTTCCCAGCTTTCTTCTCCTTTGACACCAATTCCACCTCTATAGAAGAGCCAATTCGTCCAGTCTCTGAAGTCCTCCACTGTCCTAAAATTGGAAAACAAAAAATATATATATATAAAATATAAAGATGATGTAATAAATTATTAGAAAAATAAAAATAAAAAACTCACTTTTGCCATTCGAAACCGGATGGATTGAACAAATAAGGAGCAAAAAGCCATGAAATGGCCATAAACCAACTGCTAACACTTAAAAGAATGTAGCCTATTAAACCACTTGAATTGTACCCATATGCAATGTACACCACTAGCAATAAAACCACTTCCATTCTGTTTCAATAAATAAATAAACAAAATATTAAAACCATGAGAGAGAAAGTGAATTTTCTAGAGAGAGAAAGAAAGAGAGTACCCTTTGACAAAATGGCTTCGCGAATAAAGTCTGTAGTTTTCTGAAAATTTTATATGGCGCACAACGAACCCACGACCAGTTGCATGATACTGTTTTTTGCAATAAAATTTAATTAGATTATAAAAAATGATTAAAAAGAAAAAAAAAACAAACAAACAAACCTTTGCACCACCATGAAGAATTGTTCTACCAAAGTAATGTGTTCTTGTACCCAAAGAAAATGTAAAGAACACAGTGCAAAGTTGAAACTGCATTGTGATAAAACTGACAACAGCCTGCATTGCATTGCAACAACAAAGATTATATATATATTTATGTAAACAATAATCTACATGGAAAAAAGACCAACATACCCTTAAGAATCCTTGTTCTAAGATGAAACCCAAAACCATGGGTATAGCTGTAAATACACCAATTTGGAATAAGAACTGTGTATTCAAGGCTGCATTTAGAGCAGTGTTTTCGAGCACTTCAGATCTTGATTGAATATCTTCACCAACTCCAGATAATGCCTAAGAATATATATATATATACATGAAATTATATAAAACAGTAACGAGAAGTTTTATATAAAAAAAAATTAAAACATACCAGATATGTTTTCCCATAGAGAAATATGTACACTGTGATCACTGTTAACTGTATATCAAAACATAAAAGTTGTTAGCTGTTTTTTTTAAAAGTAATATGAATTAATAAATAAAAAAAGGTGTAGTGTACCATGGTGCAGAAGTAAAATCCAACAGTAGTAAAGTAGAATGAAAGCATGCGGAAGAAGTCAAAGAGTTGACCAAGTCTGTATATATCTCTACTAAGAACCTGCTCTCCATTTCCTCCAGCTACTTTTCCTTCAAACAGAGCAATCTGATTCAGCCCCACATCTCTCCCCTTTCCAACCTTCACAACATTTAAAAAAAAAATTAAAAACAATTTTTTTTTTTTTACTTTTAGAAGGGAAGAAGTATTTCAACAAAAATAACAAATACCTGGATGTATTCATGATGCGTGATATTTCCTTGACGCAAAGTTGAATTAAAACCTGAATTTAAAGGTGATATTAGATATTTAAAAAAAAAACAAGAAAACAAGAAATAAAGAGAGAAAAATATATTATTATTATTATTATTAAATATATATACCTGCATAAATATCTTCACTAATGTTGATGACACGAGAGGCTTTGCTGATACCACCTCGTGTTATATGGAAGACTCTATCAAACACATCCGGATGACCATAATGCATACGAACCCTGAAAAATAATTTTAAATCACCAAAATGACAAAAATACCCCTGGGAACAAGAACATACATTGCTTGGATAGAAAAGTCAAACTTACTTTAGAGGACTTGCAAGAACACGTTGCCCAAGAGTTACAAAACTCGTTTCTTGATTTGACATGAAGGATGCTAAAGAAGAAACACTGCATATATGATTCAAAAACATTAAAACTTTCTGTATTTGTGTGTGTGTTATAAATAGTAAATAACTAAATACATTATTATTTTTTATTTATAATTATAATTTTATACCTTCCTGTAAAAACATGTTCCCTGACACCAAGAATGGTAGCAAGACGGATACCATGATTCTCATGGAATTCTTCTAGAAGATTCCTCATCTTTAAAGCTTCTTCAAAATAATTATCTTGATTCATGTCAATTGTTTGAACAGCATTTCCACGTGTAAACACAATCGCATGATTTTGATTTTCAGGTTTTCCTTCTCCGAGTTTGGGATTTCCTGGCAATTTTATAGAATAAACTTCCTGCATGATATTTAGCAATTTACTTCAAAATTAAGTATGATATAAGTATATAACAAAACATATATAGTGTTAAGACTCATAGAAAAATATGAACCTTATCTTTCCCATTGATGTCACCCTTCACAAGTTTAGAGTAAAACTCTTTTTGCACTTTCCCACCAGTCAAAGTCTCCACCTCATCAATGAAAGCAACTCGAAGTGCTTCATTTCTAGAAAAAAAATATATATATCAAAGAATTAGTATTATTAGAAAAAGAATATAGAATCATAAGAGGAAATTTTAAATATATATATATATATATATATATATATATATATATATATATATATATCTGACTTTTGTAATAACAGTGCAATATCAGCAGCTTCTGGTTTTTGTTCTTCTTTTTGCTTTCCATAAATTTGACATGTGACAACGTATGTGAATTTAAGGTCAGCTTGTGCTCTTGCTTCAGGAGAAAACTCAAAGCCTTTTGTTTCTGTTGCTTCATTAGGTGGAACAGCAGCTTCCACACCTAGTGTAATATAAGTATATTAGAAAACAGATTAAAATTAAAATTAAAAAATATTTTTAAAACACAAACCTCCAACTGTCATCTTCTCCAGATAGGCTTGTAACATTAAAGCTTTTCTGTAATACATCATTCCTCGCACTGTATATGGTACAACATACAAAAATTAACAAAGTTTGAAAAAATTTAAGAGATAAAAAAAAGATTAAAAAAAAAAATACCGGTTCTTGATAATGTTTGTCCTCGATAAGATGCCCAGAATCGGAGTTCAAGATTATCTTCTTCATTCTCAATAAGTACCGATTCAGGGGTATTTTCGTCATGTCCAAGACGTGCAAGAAAGTTTTTCCATTCATCTGCAGAACCGAAAAGGAAATGACAAAAATGCCCCTACTATTCCAGACGTATTGGAGTTTGAAACTTGAAACTTGAAAGAGGCAATACCTGGATAAATCTTTTGAAGGTAAAACAGAATAGAAATCCCATCTTCATTTTTCTTTAGAAGCTCACGCATGCTATAAATAACAGTCTCTGAATAATAAGGAGTGAAAACACTGGAAAATTCAAAATTTTCAAAACTTTATCAGTACCCAAGTGGTTTAATTGGTTAAAAATATTCAAACGAGGGGTAAATTCGTAATTACCAGAAAGATAACATTTCGCGAACAGGCCTGGTTTTGGGCATTGACATGAAAAGTGAATTTGTGAAAAACTCTAATCTTCTTCTAGCCTCTAGATTTCTGGGAACGTTTACTGCTGAATCCTTGATTGTTAAAAGCGAGTGTAGCCTCTTAATTTGTGACCTCTTTAAATGAAAAAAAAAAAAATTATAAAAATTAAAAACCAATGAGAAAAATAGATAAAGGAAGAGTCAAATAACATGAGTTTAACTATTAGTCTAGTACATACCAATTCAGGATCTTTTGGCCACTTCAGCTTTGAAAACAGACGACCTTCTTTTCTTGCTTTTATAACATTATTCCATGTGGTATAATTTTGTCTGAAAAAAGATCCAAAAATATATGTTATACAAAAAAAATTAAAAATTGTAAACTATTATTGTTGTACACACACACACCTCATATTGCCACTAAAAAAATCAAGCTGGACAACATCATAAAGATCTAGAGCAGCATTAACAGCTCCAATCTCCAATTCAGGGCTTCCACCTTCTTTCTGTAAATATACAATTAAAATTTAAAACCACATTATTACAGTAAAAATAAAATAAATTGATTAAAAAAAACAATTACAGACCAGAATTCCAGTAAGGGCAGTGACTTTTTGCATAACAAGTGAGAGTTTTTTCAGTTGAAAGTCAAAGTGGATTGTTCTTTGCACTATACTTGCTTTAATGTCATCGTATATTCTTTCAACCCTGTGGGAGATGAATATGTTAAGAAAAAAAAATAGTGAAATGACGTAATTGACCCTGATTAAACACATACCATTCGTTCCCTTCTTTGTCGAAAATTGAAGTCAAAATTAGCTTGATGGTGTAAAAACATTCCTCAACTGCATATTGCATATAATCATCTCTTGAAATTCTATCCCATAGTTCGTCTTGTGTGTCACTCTCTCCAGCTATATCTTTTGCAAGGAATAACTAAACATAAAAAAGAAAAAAATAAATAAATATTTATAAAGAAAATGTAAAAATTCAAAATTGAAGGATTTTTAGTAACCTTGCTGGCTAGTAGAAAAAGAGGCCATTGCACCATGGGAACAGTTCCAGTATTTTTAGGCATTTGAAGCAATTCCATTTCCCTGAAAAGAAAGACACATCAAAAGTCAAAACCTGAGGGCAAAAATGTAATACTTTACCTAAATAAGTCATGTTAATAGAAGTTAAAAACTCACAGATTAGTAATGTAATCTTCTTCTCTTAGATTTTTTACAATCTCATTCCAGAAAGGTGAAAATCTAGCAGCATCAAACTTATCTTTTACAAGAATCTGACCAGTTACCTTAAGGGAACTCCTGAAAAATATAATTAAACATTAATATAGGACAGAAAATGGAATTCAACAAATTATGTTACAGAAAGAGATGAAGAACACCTGCTTGAAAGAGGAATGTGGAGATTATCCATGAATTCTGCAGGGAACCTCTCAAAGTTTTTGTGGACAGAACTCAAAGACCGAATCTGAAAGCATCAAGAAAATATGAATTAGCTTTTTAATAAGTATGTATGTCTTTCTAGTGAGGTTTACATGTTATGTCAGTAGACAAGGGCGAAAAGGTAAATTTACCTCACCAAGACGATCTCTAGCTCCAAGCAAGAAACCCACAACAGCAGATATAATAGTGTAAAATATGTGAATGTCTAAAAGATAGATCTGAAATTCAAAGATATATATATATATATATATATATATATATATATATATATATTACTATATTAGTATGAAGAGAAAACAAAACAGAAAAACAAAAACAAAATGTTCACTTACACAAACCACAGGGGCCCACAAGCTAGCAACAGTCAAGGCATTATGATTGTCTGCATATAAAATCATTAAAATAAATATCAAGCAAATGATGTTCCAAATATATATTTTTATTTTCAATATCAACAAATTTACAGCTTACTTTTCGATACAAAATCATGCCAAGAATATCGCACATCTTCTATTTTAATTATCTGCCTTGTTGGTTTCACCAATGGCCTTATCTGTATAAATAAGAAAATCAAAAAGATTAGTAATATTGAAGTTTGAAAGTTGAAACACATGTTTCTTTTTTTCCCATTATGTCATGTAGAGTGAAAATTGTCGTCTATTTCTTTTTCTAGACTGAAAAAAACCGTTTGAATGAGAGTAAATGACAATTTTACCCTTACATAATACAATAAAGAAAACAAATTTCATAATACCCATCCAACTGTACATGAGAGGAGTTGAAAGGAAAAAAAAAATAAGGGAAATTTGGTACATGGTTTGTGTCTTATTAGATTAAGCCAGATTTTTAGGCTTAATCCATTAAAACATGTTACCCTAACATTCCAGAAAACAAATTTCATAAACTGTTTGCATGAGACTAAATGACAATTTTACCCTTACATTCCAGAAAACAAATTTCATAATATCCATCCAACCTAAAACATGTTATTTACCTGGAGAAAATAGGCAAACGAGAACTTTCCCCCCAATACAACAAGCCAGAAAAGCATATACCTGTTTTACCAATATACCCTCAGTATAATAAAAAAGAACAAGAATTATTAAAAAAAAAAGTAAAGGGTAGTCAAGTCATTACAGTATATAATCAGTTGTTGCTTCATACATGCCACGTCCAACATAATAATGTTCCTTCATAAAAAGAACAAGAAAATCTTGTTATTATTGTAATAAAGTAAAGGATTATAAAAAGAAAAATATGAAGCTATAAAAAAAACCTGATGAATCCACTTGATTAAACGAACAACTGGTGAGTTATCACACCGATTGAAAAGGCGATGACAGGCTGGCAACCTTGCTAATGAGCTCCAAAACAAATGACTTCCAGCATAGATGCATAAAACTATTATATATATTTTATAAATAATAGACTCTGAATTTGAACTAGTCTTCTCCTGCAAACCTTTCCTGGAATAAACACAATCATATCATTTCAAAAAAGTTGCCATGTAAGAATTTAATTAGATTGTAAAAATTTAAATTTAAATTACATACACGTAAAGGAAGCATATGAAAATGGTAGCAAATGTAAACCAAATGAAACGAACAAAAATCCGTGAAACAGCTAAAGTCTTTGTTGTAGAATAGGCTCCATACATCACCACAATATCCAATGCACCTGAATAAAGAAACAATAAGTTTAAAGAAATATAAAAATTATTAATTATTATTAAATGAAATGAAAAAAAGACACCTACTTTGGAAAAGCTTCATAACAAAAAAAGTTGGGCCTAAACTAAGAACTTCACGTATTGTCTTGTCATTCAGCTTTCCATTATTGAATGCAATGATTGTAAGTCCCTGTGGAGAGGATAGTATTTTAGTATTGGAATTTGTATAAAGTATAAGAAATTAAGGAAAAAGTCAAAAAGTCAAACCTGAAACATCATGAAAAGGAAGATCCACAAGCGATCAAAGCTATGGTAAAGATGGAAAAATGTTCGGTGTTCAACAAAAGAGGTTTTCCCACGACGTTTTGTGATGCTTGCATTCAATATATTCTGTTACAACAAAAAAAAAAAAAAAAAAAAAAGAGTCAAAGGTGGTCAAAGATAGAAAAGTCAACATGTTGACTAATGAATACACAAAAAAAAAGATCATAAGATGAATACGTTTGACTTTCGTGTTGGTTTCAGGAGGAAAGATGAATTTGGGTCAAATGGCCAACCGAGTTTCAGGCAACTTTGAGACCTGAAAAAACAAAGATCGTTTGAAACAATATTAAAAAAATAAAAATAAAGGGTCATTAAAAAGGTATTTAGAAGGGTAAATTGGTAATATTAGTATGTTGATATTTCGTGTAACAAAGCTTACCAGAAGTACTCATTGAAGTCATCATAATTTCTCCATGAAGAATGCGGAGCTTTCCCATTTTCATTGTTATCAGCTTCCTGAAAAAATCAAGACCTTTCATAAAAAAAACAAATTCTTGAAATGGGAAAGTGGCAAAGTTGTAAATACACAAGACATACAGCAGCTATAACTTCATAGAGAGGGGTTATGACTTGTTCAAGAAATGAAACACCATTTTCTGCAACACAACTAGTGGCTGGCTTTGCAATCTGCTCACTCAATAATTCACACAATTCATCTCCCATCTGTTTATTAAAATCTGAGTTAAACCTTCTAGAACATGTGAATTGTCTTTTTATACATATAAAATTGTAAATATCAAAGAAAATATCTTACACGATGAAATATGTAGCATAAACATTCCGGAAGGAATCGAACATTAGCAGCTTCACCCCATATCAAAAAGTACAAAGAGAGAAAAAGTATCTTCTTTTCTTTATTGATACCTGAACTGCAAAATCAAAATAAAGAAGCTAAGGGATTTGTGCTCTAGCTATAACTCTAGAAAGATCATAGGGGTAGAAATGTCATACTTGCTCCACATTAGAGGGATGTTTAAGTAAGTGCACCACTTGATGTAGTTATCAAGAGACTTCAAGAATACTCTCTCCACAGCAGTCTCATCCAGTTTCTAAAACAAATTACATTCCACTTTATTACAAAAATACCCTTTATTGAACAGGGGTAACTTGTTCATGAATATAAAGTTATAAACATACCGGTTCATGTTCATCAGGAGGACCAAGTCGAGTTTGCTCATTTGAAAGTAGATTTACTATATTCTCCCTTTGATTTGCAACATTACCTTTCTGCAATCACCAAAGATAAAAAAAAATACATTTTTTTAAGTCCCAATCTACCCTTTATGTTTCCATATTATCATAAACTAGTAAACTACAAACCTGAAATCCAAAAACATAGTGCAGAAAATCGAGCATATCAGCACTCCTTGTAGCAGGTATTGGAAAATTTGCAGGCAGCTTTGGGAGACCTCTGAAGTACTTCAATGATGATACTGCAGCACGCACCTAAGTAAAGAATCATGGAATCTTGAATAAGAATATAAATAATATAAAAGTAATTGGACAGATAGGATAAAGAAAATAAAATGGTATTCAGTATTACTATTCACCTCAGGGAATGAAGTGATAACATTTGTTACAACAGGGGCATCAAGAGGAATAATATTATATGCAATCAAGTCTTCTGTCATAGCTGCATCAGATTCCATCATCCGTTTTAACTCTTCAGAGATCAATCCTTGTGCTTCCTCAGGTGAAACCTCTTTAGCAAGTTGCTCTAAAACAGTTCCTATAACTTTAAGAGTTGCAAAAACCCTTTTCCTCTTCACTGTTTTGCGTTCTAACCTGTTTTTGTAACATGAAATCAATTCATATATGAAAGATAAAATGTCAACAGTAGATAGAAAAATTGTAAAAAGATGCATACTCTTGAAAGTTTCCACTAAAAGTCCCTGATTCCCTCATTTCCATTTCCTCCTCACGTAACTTATCTACATCATTCTTCTCTCTGTAAAGTTTATAAAACTCTTGTAAGCGAGCAATGTCTCGACTTCTATCAATGCTTCCACCCTCCCTCTTTGCTAATTTTTGCTGCCATATGAACATTTGGCACAATTAGTTTATGAAGAAAGTCAAGACACTTGTCACAATCTCATTGACTCAAAATCATACCTTGATTACAGACATCAAACCTGTCTTGAACTGTAGTACACCCCTCCCTTCACTGTTGGGGTCCAAATTTTGAGCCAGTGTATAAGCATATTCACACACTGCAATGAAGTAATAGAATTACAGAAACACTATCTTTAGCAATGTTTATCAGATATGGAAAAGAAATTGGGATGAAATACATACAAATCCTAGAAATGTTGGGGTCGTCATCTTGAATTTCATCAGCTGCTCTTAAGATAGGGTCTATGTCCCTACTGTTGGAAAGTGATGATGGGACATTTCCAGCAATGCCACCAGCAGGTCGCCCATAAGCATCAATTCCTGTTCTCTCCCTTCTTAGTGCAGCACGTACCAAACGCTCCCATAGATTCCCCACATCAGACATTTATAACCCTGTATGTGTAAGCAATAAGATCTTACAAGTTACAACTCCATAACAATTAGCAGACACTGATAAGTATTAGCCTTTCAGATATGATATATCTCCTCAAAAGTATTAGCACCTGTCCAGCTGTCCTAGGTCTGCAGGAAAGATAAACCCTAAAAGGTTAGCTATTGAACAGAAGTACGAATCAAAAACTTAAATTTTCGCCCCTCAACACCCCACCCAGAGACATATATGTGTAATTTAAAGCAAGCCCTAAGAATTGCACTAAGCCGCTAATTACTTATCTAATTGAACAAAAAAAACTCAACCAACAGACTAAAACCCCAACTTGAGCGCATGAGCCATCTAACCTCCAGCAATGCTAGCAAGAATGGTCAAATTCGGAAACACAAATCTAGAAAAAAGAGCTAGACTTGAAAGCTTACGGATTGGAGATCGTAGCTGAGCCGAAGATCCAAGTATACAAATTAATCTCTTCAAAGAAAGCGTATACTAAGTAAACCATACGAAATTATAAACCAATTGTTGAGTCGCATAGAGAGAGATGGAGTTGAATCTGTAAAGAAAGAGTTCAGATTTTGAAACTAGGAACCAGGGAGGAAGATTGGGGAAAGGTGGTGTAGTGGTTTACCGGCTATAGCCGGTTTACACGGGGTTGATTTCTCTCAAATAGTCTCTATCTGCGAAGACTAAGAAGTAAAACCCTCTTATGAGTCTAATCGGTGACCTTTTGTGCCGGTTAATAGCAAAAGCTTGCAATTTTTAAACACTTCTTCCCGGTTTTTACCTTTTTAGTCCTCTCTTTCTTTTTTGCTTTCTTTTTGGTCCTACTTTTTTTCTTTTTTTGTTGACCAAATTTGGAACCTTCGTGAGGAAGAAAAAATGGCAGTATGGTAAGATTCAAATTTTCATATTATAATAGCGTGTTTAAAAGTCGACAACGTAGCAAATGGACTATCAATTTGATTTATTCAAAAAATAATTTATTTTGTATTTTAACAACTTATGAATCATAAGAGATTGTGATATTTTATTATTCACTTGGTATTTTATTTTACTTTTACATTTTATTGTTTGTTTTTAGAAGTGGATTCTATAAATAAAAAAAATTGTTTATCACGTGTGTTTGTGTTTTATATAGTTATAGGGCTCCTCACAAAAAATATTAAAATATAAGATATGTTTTAACATCTTATATTTGCTATATCTATCGTAATATTAATGTTATATTTGTTTGATAGACCGAGTATCTCAATACGTAGAATTATTAATGTAATCAGTTTCTGCGTTTAATTTCTTACGGTTATTTAATTTGTTAGTTGAAGCGCATAAGTTTGGAAAATAACATGTTGGTCGGGTATTTTAATAAACTAAATGGCAACTCGACATCCCAACAAAATAACATAATGGACAAAGCCAAGACATATTTTTGTGACATGATGCATAAAATGCAATTTAGTTTTTTTTTCGTGCTAAATAACTACATGTTTTTCTTTATTAATTTTTGTGAACTAACACAAAAAATGCAAGTTTTTTTTTTTTTTTGCTAAACAACAACGTACTTTCATTTGACTATTTTTTGTGCTCTAATTTAAAAAAAAAAAAAAAAAAAAAAAAAAAAAAAAAAGTTATTATAATTTTTCCTGCTAAATAGCAACATACTTTTCTATTTTCTGCTTTTTCATGACATGATGCATAAAAGGGTGTTAGGGAAATATAACATGAAAATTGCATGTAAGAACAAAACAGTAAATTGTTGTTAATGTTCGTGTTTAACACGATATCCTTAAAACAAGTTTGTCATATGTAACAGTCCAAAAACCATATAATAATTATTCATTTTTTGAAAATAGACATGGAATCTTAATTTGTTCCCAAAATTCATTATATCATATTGTATCAAATATCATAGTAACAAAATAGATAAATGCGGAAAGTTCTAGAGAGTGAATGTTATGCCATCAATTCTAGTCATTTCCATTAGTACCGGAAGTACCTAAAAACATCAAAATGTAACATCCCGAAATATCAAGAGTAGAGTTGAAGGGCTAAAAGAATAAATTGGGAAAGAGCGACTCGGCGAGTCCATGTGTGGACTCGGCGAGTAGAGTCGCGACTTGGTCGCGGAGAAGCACCATTTTGAGTGGATTGGAGCTTGGAGAAGTAATGGTTGAAGGAATTTTGGGAAGATTGAAGGCTTGGAGCAAGGGGCTTTGCTTGGATTCGAATTGCATTGCAGTTGGGGCATCACTTAGAGGTAATATCTCGTTTTTGGCCTGTTGTTATGTTGTTTCTTCATTTTAGGATTTGTGAGAAATTGTCTATGGATGAAATGGGAAGTCTAGAGGTTAGATCTGAGGTTGCTACCTCAGATCTGGAAGGGAGAAGAATCAGAGAGCATGAAAGTCCCTGTGTTGGAGTGTTTAGTGAAGCTTGCATGTCCCAAACCCTAGCTCCAATGTGCAAACGGCTTAGATCTCTTTGGATTCACGTAAAGTTTGCCCCTTTACGTGATGGATGAGTGGTAGGAGGCTAGATCTATGTCTTGGAGCAGTTGCATGGCCTGGAATGCTTCGGAATGTATTCAGACCGGCGGTACTCGGCGAGTCACATGGGTGGACTCGACGAGTTGGATGAAGATGGCCTGGAACTCGGCGAGTTGTATGAACAACTCGGCGAGTAAGTTGAAGATAGTTGTAGACTCGGCGAGTCTGTTCTTGGACTCGACGAGTCTTGTCGAAGAGTCCCAAATATTCTCTGGTTGAGTCGAGAATCGGTGAGTCGAGGGATGACTCGGTGAGTCGTGTGCGAGTGGACTCAGAGTTGTTGGACTCGGCGAGTCTCGGGGTGACTCGGCGAGTTAGGTCACAGATTGAGTGAAGTTCTGATTATGGGAACTCGACGAGTCACAGGGTTGACTCGGCGAGTAGGGTCAGTCAGGGGTTGACTTAGACTGAGGACTTTGATTTCGACCAAGGGTTGGCCGTTGACTGTTAGGGTTTGGTCAGCGATGTGGCCTTTGGGCCAAGAGAGAGGTAAAATAGTCTTTTACCCATAAGAGGGTGTTATGAGAGGATTTATTCTAGTCTCAAGAGTTATATTCACGAGAGTATTTGCCTTACGTGTTAGGCGGTGGCGAGTTCAAGATTCAAGTGTGGGGATATCTGCTTTCTGCTTGCCAGGTGAGTCTTCTCACTATACTTTACCTTGAGTAGGTAACCAGAGTTATGTGATTAGAGTATTTGTATGCTATATGTACGTGATGTGTTGTACTGCATTATTTCTATGTGATTTATGTTGTGCATGTTTATAGAGTTGGAACCGGAAGGTTCCCAGAGTTAGAACCTGAGGGTTCACAGAGTTTGGGTGCACGGACCCACAGAGTTATAGCCTCGAGTGGCTAATATGTGTTATGTGTGGTATTTTGGGGAACTCACTAAGCTTCGTGCTTACAGTGTTTTGTTTGATGTTTTACAGGTTTCTTTCAGTATCACGGGACGGCACCGGCTTGATTGTACACACCAGAGAAAGAGTCATATTTTTGAGGATCTTGGTTTTCTATGCAAGTGAAAAATGGAGTTATGTTTTGTAAATCGACTATGAATAAGATTTTAAACAAGTGTTTCTAAGAGTAAAATGATTATTTTAAATGAAAAATTTTGCCTTGAAATTTACGGTGTTACAAGTTGGTATCAGAGCCTTGGTTTGAGGGATTCGGATGCGCCTTCGGGTAAATCTGGACTCAAACTGAGGAAGTACGAAAAGTTTTTAAAGAAATAATTTTCTAAAAGTGAATAAGAGTTCAAAGAGAAAGCAAGAAGGAGCAGTGTGTACAATCAGCCAAAGCCCAAACGGTGATTTCCCAAAATACCCTTATTTTTGTGTTATGAGATATGTATGATGCACTTTATGAGATATTATTGCATGACTAGAGACAGGCTAGGTATTTCATATGTTAGGACTAGAGTGGCCTGATTTGTGATGCCTTAGCCTAGGACTCATGGTTATATGTGTTATGTTTTAAGTATGTGATGAGTGAGAGTATCCAGTTAGAACCCATGAGGGGTAGAGTTACAGAGTTCGGTGGTACTTTCGAGGATGAGCTGAGAAGGTGGAGTTATCACAGAGAAGGAGTCCTATGTATCCTTCGATGCTCGAATGTTGCTTGCTTTGTGCTTTGTGGAACTCTTGATGATGGGAGTCAGCTACCAAGTGAATATGACGATATTCAGGAGGTAGATGGTTGGCATCATTAGGAGCTCTTCAGCAGCTGATAGCAAAGAAGTGAGAGGATGACGGAAGAGCCTAGGAATAACCCTATCCAGATGAGTGCGCTTGTAGAATAGAGAATTTCGCTGGGGAGCAAGCACGCGCGATGGGATTGGTGAAAGAGCAGGTCGAGCAGCTATTTAGAAGCTCTGGGATGGTCCGTGTGGAAAGTATGGGTAGATGTGGCAGGTAGTATGGGCCCGTACTACTGAAAGCAGAGGACCCATACTTGATACAGGGAGTATTCTGAAGGTCCTAAAGAGCAGATTGAGGAGTGATGTTATGGTTTGCGTACCATACATCGGAGCGGATCAAGGAGTGATGTTATGGTTCGGGTACCATACATCAGGGCAGATTGAGGAGTGATGTTATGGTTCGGGTACCATACATCAGAGCAGATTGAGGAGCGATGTCATGGTTTGCGTACCATACATCAGAGCGGATCGAGGAGTGATGTTATGGTTCGGGTACCATACATCAGGGCGGATCGAGGAGTGATGTTATGGTTCAGGTACCATACATCAGGGCAGATTGAGGAGTGATGTTATGGTTCGGGTACCATACATCAGAGCAGATTGAGGAGTGATGTTATGGTCCGGGTACCATACATCGGAGCGAATTGGGGAGTGATGTCATGGTTAGGGTACCATACATCGGGGCATATTGAGAAGAGATGTCGTGGAAGGAGTACCATGGTTCGTAGTGAATGATGTTTGTGGTTCTCCGGTTATTCGGTCACGAGTAAGTTCGAAGAGGCGTCCCTTGAGAGGGAGATCGAGAGTCCCTCAGAGTATTCTAGTAAGGAGTCAGTGGAAGGGAGAATTTCGATCTGAGTTGAGTGATCAGTCGATAAAGGAGATGTCACCTCCTATGATCGGGGAGGTACTAATTATGTAAGTGTGAGAATATGAGAAGCATGATGTTTTGGTTTTGGGTTTAGGGGTAAACCCTGCAGGTCGTCATTGATGATGATTTCCCCCCAGAGTATCAGGTAACATGTGTGCCGCGAGGCAGTGATCTATCATGAGCAGATAGTCAGTTGGGACTAAGATAGTCGAGGGCCACGCTATACCTAATTGAGTATAATCGGGTGTATGGTAGTGGTATTAGTGGGGAGTTCAGTCGAGTTTAGCGGTGCAAAGAGTTTTCTATCCATGGGGTGTTGAATATGGGAGTGGGTCCTTGTTCGTGGGGTGATCCCGGTGTTGGAGCGTTGGTTGATGAGTTGAGGTGAGGGGTACGGTGATTTTATGGTTCAGTCTATGAGCCAGGGATGTTATTGAGCAGTTGATTTGTTGGTACTAGATTGGTAAGATATTTGGAACGACTAGAGGCAGACGTGACGAGAAGTTCTTGAGGAGTTCATCAGAGGTTCAGAGTATATGAAGTCGATTCATTTCCGTAAGGGGGATTATCGGGCGTTGTGTAGCACTTTCCGGGGGCAGGTGCGATTTTGCTGGAGAATATAGTTATGGAATAGTTATGTGCTATTTGGTGACGGTTTGAACCCTAAGTGGGGGAGAACCAGTGACGTATGTAAGAAAGCAGAGATTTGTCAGGAGCAGTTATAAGTGGAGTATAGAGATATGCGGTAAGAAATCATGAGACCAGAGATGTCGGTGATCGAGGAAAGGGGTCGGAGTGAGTTAATGCGGGAAGTACTTGTTTGAGAAGGATGAATGTCTCCACGACAGGTGTTTATTAGTCAGGAATCTGGTATTAGTCAGTGTTGGGGCAAGTAGATAAAGAATGATTGGGCAGCCAACTCCCGGGTCGGTATGCGTATCCTTGTTTGGGTTTTGAGTGGCGGGAAAAAGGGTTTCGGAGAATTATCAGCGTATTTCGTAGCGTTAGCGTTTCGTCATATTGCAGTTGGGAAATTGAATACACCGAAGTTGCAACTTGGGAAAAATGAAGATCTAGTTATGGGGTTCAGAGGGAATGTATTATTGCATGTATATGGTGCTTGGGGCAGGAAACCTGTGGTTGTGGCAGGATCTTGTGATGATCGGTGGGGGTGTTCCGAGGTATCTGGGTATTGATATCTTTATTTCGAAGTTATTCGTGAATCTTGAGTTGAGACGACTTGTGGTATATCAGGTATCTATGGAACTAGTGATAGCCCTTCGAGTATGGGCATCCAGGGAGATTACTTGGGAGAGTGGATCTTCGCAAGGGTGGGCATCTGTTATGACGATTGCCTCCAGAGTCTGTGATGAATATTCGAGACGAGTATGGGTAGCCGCCTATGATAGTCTGTGGAGCACGAGCTAGTGGAGTCAGAGGGTGTTGTGATACTGCGGGGAGCCGTAGTACTCACTAGTCAGAGGGTATTGTGATACTGTGGAGAGCCGTAGTACTCACTAGTTAGAGGGTGTTGTGATACTGCGGAGAGCCGTAGTACTCACTAGTTAGAGGGTGTTGTGATACTGCGGGGAGCCGTAATACTCACTAGTCAGAGGGTGTTGTGATACCGCGGGGAGTCGTAGTGCTCACTAGATAGCAAGAGAGTGTGATGATGGAATGTTCTCCGATGAGTGTATGATGTGGAAGAGTTTTGGGCTTGAGTAGCCCTAGTATTGAGTTTTTGGAGCCTGGATGTTGGACCGGGGGCGAGACTGGGGTCCCCGTCTCTGTCGGGGAATGTGGTGAGATGGCAAGGATATGCGCAGCAGAAACCAGAGATCAGAGTGGAGACGATCCTCGGTTGGATTGTACTTTCTTGCATAAGGAAAAGAGAATTTCGTGACTTGCGTGTCACGGGGCCGGGATAGTGGTCACGGGGAGGAAGTTTGTGGGATATTTGGATCATGATTTGGGTGACCTTTGGAGGCTCAGTTGTGGAGTCAAAGGCTGACCTGGTGCCCAGTCTCGAAGAGGGATATGAGATGAGCTAGAGCTTATCATGATGATGTCTGAGGACACCTCAGAGGGAGTGAACGATTCAGACGCTCAAAGACATGCTTCGGGCATATATATTAGATTTCGGAGGGTGTTGCGGCACGTATTTATCCTTGGTTGAGTTACCCCATTCAACAGCCATCATTAGTGCATTGGTATGCCACCCTTTGTGCTGTTGTATGGGAGGAAGTGTTGGACCCTCATTTGCTGGGGAAAGTGTTGATTCGCGGAGGTGAAAGTTGTAGTGAGAATGGATGATTTGGAGTATGGTGGTCGAACACTGTGTTTGTGACAGTGGTATGGAATGACATCATGATGGGATGTCTGCTGAGGACGCGGAAGGATTCCGCGGGTGTAGAGCCAAGAGTCTCGGGATGGATGCAGGGATGGAGTCTGGGACTCCCAACTTGATTCTGATCGAGGGCTGTGTGCGTAGTGGTGGTTTCTCCTGGGGATGTTAGAGACGTCATCATTGTGACGGGTTTTCCTAACCCGATAGTGCGAAGGTTGGTGCGGCATGGGTGTGTGATTGCAAGAAGGGGACTCATGGGAGTTGCTATGGGATTTAAGAGTGGGTCTTTCCGTCGTCACGGATTGGATAGAAAGGGATTCGAATCGGGGATCCGATGGTTCATGTCTTCTAACCCTTATGGGTCGAGTGATTGTTGAGATTTGGGGCAGTGATACTTCATGGGTAATTCTCGGATCGATGTGTGTGGTCATCAGAGGGTGCATCCGGTGCCCGGTTCGAGACAATGGTCAGGACACCGTAAGGAAAGGGAAAGTGTGTTCGAGTTTCGATGGGTATGCCTTGTGAGATCTGGTCCGATTAAGGCCAGGTGGCACGTTGTGGGAGTAATTCTGGAGTTGAGTTACTGTAGGCTTCGAGGGCGAAGCCTAATTTAAGTGGGGGAGAATTGTAACATCCCGAAATATCAAGAGTAGAGTTGAAGGGCTAAAAGAATAAATTGGGAAAGAGCTGATGGGTTTTGAGCATTCTAACACTTCCTAAGTGTACATGCAACCCTAATAACCTTGGATCTATGTTTGTCTAATTGTCATGCAAAGTTGAATTCCAAGGTTATATTCCTATCTAGCATACATGGGGAACAATTTTAACATAAAGTATAGATAGAATAACTTACCTTGTTGTTGCTTGTGTTCCTTGAAACCTTGTGAGCCTAGCACCCCAAGTGTGATGCCTCAAATGCTTCACACAACACCAAATGCTCTTGGAAGAACTTATGAGAGAATACTCACTTCTTCAAAATCGGCCAAGCCCTCTTGATTCTTAGTGTAACCGATTTTGGGTGGAGAACATGTTACTTATATAGTGTTGACACATCTAGGGTTAAACCCTAATGTGTCATGACTCTTCATTTCCATGACCCATGGGTTTGTAACTCCCATGGAGCATCCTATGGGTGGAACCCAACTTGATAGTCCATGGAGCCTTTTAGCCCACTATACAAGATATGGATGATTTACATAATCAACCCATCTAAATTAATTCTTGATCAAACTAATTAAATAATATTATTAATATATTAGAACTTATAATATATTAATAATCTCCAAGTGTTATTTCTCTCATTTAGTCTATCCAATTGCATGGTGCCATGCAACCCAAATGGACCATGCCGGGTCGGGTCAAGTACATACCAGAAATAGTTATGGACTTAGACACCTTATCCAACAAGAGCGACTCGGCGAGTCCATGTGTGGACTCGGCGAGTAGAGTCGCGACTTGGTCGCGTGTTAAGTGGCCGACTCGGCGAGTCAGTGTATTGGACTCGGCAAGTAGGCGCTGAGTGGAGAAAACCCTAATTCTCGGGGTTGAGCCTTATATAATGATCATTATGTCTTCCTCCCAGCCTCTTTATCACCCCTTGAGCCCCAGAAAACCCTAAATCGCGGAGAAGCACCATTTTGAGTGGATTGGAGCTTGGAGAAGTAATGGTTGAAGGAATTTTGGGAAGATTGAAGGCTTGGAGCAAGGGGCTTTGCTTGGATTCGAATTGCATTGCAGTTGGGGCATCACTTAGAGGTAATATCTCGTTTTTGGCCTGTTGTTATGTTGTTTCTTCATTTTAGGATTTGTGAGAAATTGTCTATGGATGAAATGGGAAGTCTAGAGGTTAGATCTGAGGTTGCTACCTCAGATCTGGAAGGGAGAAGAATCAGAGAGCATGAAAGTCCCTGTGTTGGAGTGTTTAGTGAAGCTTGCATGTCCCAAACCCTAGCTCCAATGTGCAAACGGCTTAGATCTCTTTGGATTCACGTAAAGTTTGCCCCTTTACGTGATGGATGAGTGGTAGGAGGCTAGATCTATGTCTTGGAGCAGTTGCATGGCCTGGAATGCTTCGGAATGTATTCAGACCGGCGGTACTCGGCGAGTCACATGGGTGGACTCGACGAGTTGGATGAAGATGGCCTGGAACTCGGCGAGTTGTATGAACAACTCGGCGAGTAAGTTGAAGATAGTTGTAGACTCGGCGAGTCTGTTCTTGGACTCGACGAGTCTTGTCGAAGAGTCCCAAATATTCTCTGGTTGAGTCGAGAATCGGTGAGTCGAGGGATGACTCGGTGAGTCGTGTGCGAGTGGACTCAGAGTTGTTGGACTCGGCGAGTCTCGGGGTGACTCGGCGAGTTAGGTCACAGATTGAGTGAAGTTCTGATTATGGGAACTCGACGAGTCACAGGGTTGACTCGGCGAGTAGGGTCAGTCAGGGGTTGACTTAGACTGAGGACTTTGATTTCGACCAAGGGTTGGCCGTTGACTGTTAGGTTTTGGTCAGCGATGTGGCCTTTGGGCCAAGAGAGAGGTAAAATAGTCTTTTACCCATAAGAGGGTGTTATGAGAGGATTTATTCTAGTCTCAAGAGTTATATTCACGAGAGTATTTGCCTTACGTGTTAGGCGGTGGCGAGTTCAAGATTCAAGTGTGGGGATATCTGCTTTCTGCTTGCCAGGTGAGTCTTCTCACTATACTTTACCTTGAGTAGGTAACCAGAGTTATGTGATTAGAGTATTTGTATGCTATATGTACGTGATGTGTTGTACTGCATTATTTCTATGTGATTTATGTTGTGCATGTTTATAGAGTTGGAACCGGAAGGTTCCCAGAGTTAGAACCTGAGGGTTCACAGAGTTTGGGTGCACGGACCCACAGAGTTATAGCCTCGAGTGGCTAATATGTGTTATGTGTGGTATTTTGGGGAACTCACTAAGCTTCGTGCTTACAGTGTTTTGTTTGATGTTTTACAGGTTTCTTTCAGTATCACGGGACGGCACCGGCTTGATTGTACACACCAGAGAAAGAGTCATATTTTTGAGGATCTTGGTTTTCTATGCAAGTGAAAAATGGAGTTATGTTTTGTAAATCGACTATGAATAAGATTTTAAACAAGTGTTTCTAAGAGTAAAATGATTATTTTAAATGAAAATTTTTGCCTTGAAATTTACGGTGTTACACAAACAAACTATAAGCAAGAGCTTAGTGAGTTCCCAAAATATCACATAACATACAACCACAAAATACCATGCAAAATACATAAAGCTGTCAAGGGCTACCCCCATGGTCTTTACCTAGAATGTCATGTGCTACCCCCATAGTCTGATATCCAAGTGTCATAGGCTTCCCTCATGGTCTTTACTTGAAATGGAATGGGCTACCCCCATGGTCTAACATCCAGGTGTCATGGGCTACCCCCATGGTCTTCACATAAGTGTCACGGGCTACCCCTCGGGTCTTCATACGGTCAATGCATAACAATTAACAATCCATAAATCAGATAATGGGTTGGCGTTGGTGCCTTCAACCCATTGACATATTAAGAAGGCTCACCTCGGTCTGCTAAAAACAATAGTTGCTCGACTACCAATCCAAAAATCTCACATTGTATAGATATACAAATTACCCTAATTATGATTATGACACAACCTAGCCAAGGGCCCAAAATCCTAACTCTAAATTCCTCCAATATTGCCCAAAAGCCTTTCTTCCTAAATGGGCTGAACATCCAAGGTCCAAAACAATAATGGACCACAAGGCCCAGTAGGCCCAACCATGCCACCTATGGTCCAAAACAAGTACAACGGCCCAATAACTCTTAATGGGTCTAGGCCCAAGTAGCTCAAAAGCCTAAAGAAGCCCAAACTCCATTAGGGAGCGTACGCCCAGCATACCTCATCAGTACGCTTAGCATATTGGATCCTTTGGATGTACGTACAACGTATAAATCTTTACGCCTAACGTACAAACAACTTTTGCACAAAAAGTCCATTAAGTGCTTAATACTCGAAATCTCAACGTCCAAATCTAGATATAAGTCTATTAAGATGTCATAGGGCATAAAGTTGGCAACTTTATGCCCTTGCATGCCACATGGAAACCCAACATCTCGTTTTTCCCATTAAGACCCCTTTTAAGACCTTAAACTCATGCATGGTCTCACTACAACCATCAAGTTAGCATTTTTATGCCTCTAGCATGCCCAAAGATTATCTAAATAGCAAATAGTTTTAAATTAAACAATTAATTTAATGATTATCTAATTTTGACCTAATCCTTTTTATTTACAAGATAATTTACCAAATAAATTAAATAATCAAATATTATCACATAATTAATTTATTATTCAAATAAATGGTAATTATCTTTTAATATGGTAAGGATAATCATAGCAAATATATAAAAATTGGATTTTGTTATTCAAAATCAAATTTTGTAATTATCCAAACACAAAAACAACAAAAAAAACTGAGTTTTGAGCCATCTAATTTACAAACTTGTCCAGTAGCTAACTGCATTCGTCGAGTCTGTCTGATATACTAGGCTTACGTCGTGAACTTAAAGAGTCACGTCGTGAGCTGGGTATTTTCAGAAAACGATTTTCAAATCAAGCAATGATTGAACATATTATCATCAAATATAATTGAAACAAACCAGGCTTTGATACCACTGATGGGTTTGAGCCACAAGAACTTTCCTATGTGCACATGCAAACCCTAATGCTTAGATCTAGGTTTCTCTATTGTACATGCATTCATCCAAGATTTTCTAACCCTAGATCTAGTGATAATAATTCAAAATTATAATGACCAAAATAGATCTAGAATATTACCTCTTGTTGTTTGCTTGAATCTTCTTGTATTTGATGCTCAGAGTCATAATTGTAACTTCTCTAATGGCTTACAAACACCAACTAGCAAGAGGGTAGTATATGAGAGATGGAGGAGGCACACAAAGTCGGCTCTAGGGTTCTTGGGAAAAATAAGTGGCCGAAAATTGCATGCATAGGGTCCTATTTATACTATGAGCAGCTAGGGTTTCAGTCAAAACCCTAATGGACAACTTAAACCCTAAGCAGCCCATGAAACCTTATGGAATACAGGCCATGGACAAAAATATGATGGGCTCCCATCATAATTTACCCCTTAATACCACATCTTAAAGGGTTTAGCTCAAACCCTAATTCCTTGGGAGCTAGAACTTGGTCCTTCACCCTTCCACACACCAACGTAAAGCTGAACTTCATATCTAAACCCTTAACACTACTTGGATACGTAAAGTTCCAAGATTTCATTCCATGCATGGCCTTTTAGGGCTAAAAAGGCCATACTAATGCTTAAAAGCTTGTATGGGGCTTCCATGGTCGTAAATTTTGCACCTTTATGCCATGGAACCCCTCCTAGATCCCATATATGAAATATAAGTCACTTGGGACGTCCAAATCCCAAAGACCAAGGTTCTTGAACCAAAACCCTCATAAAATGGAAGTAAATCGATCTAAGAAAAGAATGATCAAGTTAGAGACTTGATTACCATAAAATGTAGCAAATGGAGTGTAGCTTCTGGATCTACTCCTTCCCTCTTGAGCCTTCTATCTTCTTTTTCTTCCACAAGCTTCAAGAACACAAAAGATTGCTTACAAGTGACTCACACACTCACAAGATGCTCTAGGGTTTCGTGGATTAGGGTTTGGGACAAAGAGGTTGTAAATGAGGCTAAGGGGTGGGATGAAGAAGCTTAAATAGGATGCAAAACCCCGAAATTAGGGTTTCATTTTGGCCGATCTACTCGTCGAGTTGAGGGCTCTTGACTAGTCGTGTAGATAGCTTAAACCCCATGCATAATCAGCCTTCTACTCGACGAGTTAGGGCCACCAACTCGTCGAGTTCATGTCTTAAAATGAACAAATAAATAAGTTAAATGCATACCAGGAACCAAGCGTTACAAACTTACTTGAGCTCAGATGATTGCATGCACCACACCCTTTATTGTCTCAGAAAACTCTTTACTTAAAAATACATTTCTTTTTTAAAAGCTTTACCACACCCTCGGTTTGAGTTCAGACATGCCCGAGACTATGTTCGAATCCCTCAAACTAAGGCTCCGATACCAACTTGTAACCTCCCAAAAATGAGACACGAAAATTTAATTTTTAAATTAGTAAGCCATTAAATCATATCATTTTCATAAAACCAAGGTAATCAAATTTTTATCAATACATCATCATTATTAGAGTAAATCACAAAATGTGGAATCGAGTGTTGTGTGCCCTGCAATCATCCCAAACTCTTCCTTTTGAAAACAGTAGTACCTGAAATATAAAATGAAGACCATAAGCACAAAGCTTATGAGTTCCCTAAACTACCACAAACCATACATACACAAATAAACACGTAATAGGTCCCACCCTGTCATTGGGCCCGCTCATTATAGAGCCCCGCTCGGTATACATATTTGTCAGATATCGGGCCCTGCCCAACATCGATCCCCGCTTGGTATATAGATATGTTAGTCATCGGGCCCCGCCCAGTAAACATATAAAACATATAATCATATAGTCATACAAACACATGTAGAAATCACAAAGATAATAGACGTACATCCATCGGATTATTGGGTGGGGGCTGTTATATACTCATTAGGTGGGGCCCGTTATATGCTATATATGTATGGTATGTGGTATCTTAGGGAACTCACTAAGTTTTGTTCTTACGATTTGCAGTTTATGTTTTAGGTACCTCTAGTTCCAAGGGGAAGGGCTCGGGATGATTGCAGAGCACACACCACCTCATTTTGTTTTTTGTGATTTACTATGATTTGAGTTGATGTTCGATACACTTATTTTATCCGGATTGTATTGATGATGTTTTAGAATACTGATTTTATTAAATTAAAAATGAAAATTTTTGGATCTTATTTTGGGACGTTACACATGATGACTAAACAAACCGAATAATTAAATGATGTTTCCATATCTTTTAAATGATACTCCATTCGTGTTCTTCAACCTTAAATCTCTTCTAAACTTATGATTTTTGTAATAAACTTGTCTTCCAAGTTGGATCTTTCAAAGTACTCAAAAGCATAACAATTTGGAAATAGAAGGTCCTCTATTTATAATAATTTGAGAAACAGGGGAATCACACCAATTGGGTTGATTTCAAAATTTAGTCGAAATATAAGCGAAAGAAAATGACCCTTGAAGACCTAATTGTTTACCTCCATATTAAAGAGGAAGATAAAGTAGCTAAAAAAAGTAGCTATAACCCTACCTCTAAAAAAGATAATGTGGTGAAGCATGGTAAAGCTTATATAAAGAACAAGTTTAGGAAGGTAATTCCAAAATAAATGGAAGGGTTCCAGTTTGGGAGCTAAAGGTAGAACTTTAAAAACGAAGCTTCGAGGTAACTGCCACCATTGTGAACGACCCGGTTGCTAGGATGCAAATTGTAAGATTTCGAAGTGAGACAAAGCAAAAGAGATAAATGTTATGAAGAAAATAACCAAATATGTGGTTGAAATTGATATTGTAGTGGTCATCTCTAAAGTCAACCTCATGGAGTCTAACCCGAGGTATTAGTGGATTGATACGAGAGTTACCCGACATGGTTGATCGAATCGAGAATGGTCAAAAACTTCAAAGTTCTGGAAAATGGTGATAAAATATTCATGGTAAATTCATAAACTTTCGAGATACAAGGTGTTGGAGAGATCGTATTGAAGATGTCAGGAAAATAGTTGACGTTAAATTATGTGTTGTATATACCAGAGATTTGTAAGAATCTTGTATCCTGGTGGTTGTTGAATAAGTATGTTTTTTTGCTTGGTGTTTGAGTCAGATAAGTTTATGTTAAGAAAAAATGGTATGTATGTAGGCAGAGGGTATTTTCAAACTGTATGTAATGACTATTCAACCAAGTGCCAATGGAATGAATGACTCTTCTACTTACTTGCCCGATTCTTTAAATATTTGGCATGTTAGATTAGGACATGATAATTTTGATACTCTTTGACTCTTACTTTAACTTGATCACATACCACATTTTCACATTGTATTTATGCATATTGAAGATAGAATGAAGTTTGATTTTCGTTGAAGATTGTTGGATTCATGAAAGGGTAATAGTGGAGAACCATCTACCTAATGGATCACGTAAGGTTGCTTTCTGAACTAATATTTCCACCCTATGCCCAGGTTACATAAAATCCAATCTAGGATAATATAGACACAAAAACACAAACCAAATTGCCACACAAATTTTGAGTTTGCTATAGAAGAAAGATAGAGCCTCACAGAGAGTATTTATGGCTCAATAAAGGAGCCATATTTATTCTTGACAAATTAGAGTTTCTATCTTCCAAATTAGTTAAGAGAATCACATATTTAATGGCTTAATTAATGGTTTCTAAAACATACAAAATTTCTCAATCTTACCATAATCACCATTATAATTCGGATTTTCCATGATGAAACTAATTCAAAATTTCAAAATCTTTTGCGACCACGATCAACGAGCCCACTGTTAGGGGCTCTGCCCCTTGGACCCCGTTAAGGGCTCTGCCCCTATGACCTTGCAAGGGGACACGACCCCCTTGACCCCCACTATTTTGTCGTACCGACTTATAATTCGATCTTATATATGCATACACTCCGTGCTTGCACTCACCAAACATATAATATAGAGTACAAAAATCCCTTAGCTCACATATTAATTCCAATTACACAAAATGTCTAGTGACACTAAAATCACTAACAAATATGTCATTTTGAAGAAACACAGGACTGGAGACTAGGGGTGAGCAAACCCAAACCAAGAATCCGAGAACCCGACTAAAACCGACGAAACCGAAAGCGGAAAAACCGAAACCACAGCAAAACCGATATTGAAAATATATATATATATATATATATATATATATATATATATATATATATATATATATATATATATATATATATATGACATGGTTTGCCTATTTGGTATCGTAATCATCAAAATCCAACCACCTAAAGCAAAGGGCTATCGACAATTGTCTTCGTAACAGGCTAAATGCCATATTTGGAAAAAGCTTCTCAAATTTAGAGTAAATTCTTTAGAGCAAAACCAATAAAAACATATAAACCTTAAAGAATAATGGTTTTCATCTAACCAAAAAATAAATAGATAAAAAGAAAGAGAATCTATAATTTATATTTTATCCCATATCCACTTCACAATGTACAACGTGTACTTTTACAAGTTTTTTTTTTTTTTTTTTTTTTTTTTCTTTGAACCACGTGTATTTTTACGAGTACAAAAGCACATTTTACTGAAACCGCCATAGCAACGCAAAGTTGTAAGGCTAGACGGTGTGGTACGGTTCCAAACCGTGATTTGCTGCAACGTAAGCCTGGATCACCGCCCCCAGGACACAGTTTCCTGCGGTCAAGACCGCAGTGCGGCCCTTGAAGACCGCAAATTCTGATTGGTTGGTCAATTTTTTGACCGTTGAACTGCAAGATTCGTGTAATTTTCTTCTTCTTCTTCTTCTTCTTTTTTTTTTTTTTTCTTTTGCTTTTTCTTTCTTATATATATATATATATATATATATATATATATATATATATATATATATATATATTTATTTATTTATTTATTGACCGTTGAACTGCAAGATTCGTGTAATTTTTTTTTTCTTTTTTTTTCTTTTGCTTTTTCTTTCCTATATATATATATATATATATATATATATATATATATATATATATATATATATATATATATACATATCAACTTAATTTTTTTTCACAACACAATCTCCTCTCTCTCTCTCAAAAAAATAAAAATAAAAATAAAAAATAAAATAAAAATCACCACTCTCCCAATATTGTCATCTTCTTCATCTTCTGAATAATTTCAGACTATTTTTGATACCGCTATTGCGTGTGTTCAAATGGCGGAACAAACATACAACGTTGTATGTAACAACGCAGCTGCAAGTTCTCAACAGAGAACACGAAGATATATTTACAGAAATCGTGAAGAAGCCAACCAACATTTGGTGCAAAACAATTTTGCAGAGAATGCCACTTACCAAGGGTATTATTTTCGTAGGCTCTTCAGAATGCTTAAAGGTTTATTCGAACGTATAGTTGAAGATGTAACGAGGGAGTGCAGTTTTTTCCAACAACGCTACGATGCTAGAGGTACACTCGGTTTCACTCCCTTACAAAAATGCACGGTCGCACTTCGTCAGTTAGCATATGACATTCCGCCTGATGCGTTAGACGAAAGTTTTAGGATGTCTGGTAGGATAGCACGAGACAGTCTCCATTTTTTCTGCGAAACTGTGATTCAGTTTTATGGTTCAAAATATTTACGTAAGCCTACACGTAATGACATCCTGCAATTGCAAGCTCATCATGCTAGTGTGCATGGGTTTCCTGGAATGCTAGGAAGCTTAGATTGTCTCCATTGGGCATGGAAAAATTGCCCTACAACATATCATGGGCAATTTACTCGAGGTGATCATGGTCACCCAATGGTCATACTTGAAGCAGTTGCATCACAAGATATGTGGATTTGACATGCTTTTTTTGGTTCTCCTGGTTCGATTAACGACATCAATGTTCTTAACCGTTCACCAATATTTAACAACATATACGATGGATCCGCACAAGATTCTTCTTTTCAAGTGCGTGGAACGCCATATAAGTATGGTTATTATCTGGTCGATGGAATCTATCCTAAGTATACTGTGTTTGTTAAATCGTTTTAAGCTCCACATGGTTCTAGACGAAAGAAATTCAAGAGAGCTCAAGAAAGAGTTAGGAAGGATGTTGAGCGTGCTTTTGGAGCTCTGAAGAAACGGTGGTTCATATTAAAAAAACCAGTAGCTTATTTGGACGAGGAAAAACTTTAAGAAATCATGTATACATGTATTATATTGCATAACATGATTATTGAAGACAAGGAAGAGCGATATATGCGTTTGACGAGGAAGAAACCATACCAGAGACACAACCAATAGAAATTGGTGGCGAAGAGTATATAAACAGGAGAGCAGAGATACGTTGCACTGAAACATTTCACAATCTTCGCAATGACTTGGTAGAACATATTTACGAGGTTCAAAACATTAACCTTAATTTGGATCCACCGGATGATCACGAAGACAAGTTCTCGGAGAACGACTTTATGTAGTTTGCTTTAGTTATTTTAGTTATGTTTTTTTAGTTTCTAGGATTATTTAAATGTCATGTGTGTGAGAGTTTTTTTTTTTTTTTTTTGGTAACGCAATGTATTGTTTTTTTTTTTTTTTTTTTTTTTTTTTTTTTTTTTTTAAATTTTCAAATAATGAAGAATTATGTTTTTTTATTAAAATAAAAGTTATATTAAATTAAAATAGTTAAAAAAAAAGTTTTATTAAATTAAAATATTTAGAAAAAACAAAAAAATAAAAGAAATAAAAAGTGTGGCACCCTCCTCCAGCCTAATTTGTCCCAAAAATTGTACCAGTAAACAAAGCAGCGTAAGCTACTCTCTCCACCCCCTTCGTCACTGCCTGCCGCCATCGATTCCTCTCTCAGCTGTCTCACATCTTCAAACTTCGTTAATTTCGTCTAAAATGTCGACGAACTCACCGCCGGCGGCTTCCGGCAGTGTTGCGTCGGTTGATTCGGTCACCGATGAATTGGAGAAGCAGGGTTCTACCGAAGACGCAAGGGTTAAGTTGAAGCTTGAAGATCTGAATTGGGATCATTCATTCGTTCGGGAGTTGCCTGGCGATCCACGAACCGATACCATCTCCCGCGAGGTAAAATTTCAAAATTTGACCATAAAAAAAGTGAAAGAACGATTTCCCCCAAACTGTTCGATTTTCGTTTGTTGCGTGCATGATCGAGATATATAAATCCGTGTGAGCTTCTATGCGATTTTAGATCTCGAATTCAGAAATTTACGTGCTTGATTACATTTTATCATGTAAAGTCGCCAACTTGCCGTTGGAATCTAAGTTTTCAGTTGTCGTAACATTACAGGAATTTAAAGAACTAAATAGTGACCGAATCTTTTCCTTCCTAGGTCTGGAACTAATACCATACAATTAAGGCTTGATTTCATGAATCATGAATCCAACTGCAATTGAATTTGAGTACTGTAACAGAGCAGCATTGTTTCTGATAATCCTGTTATATAATATCTCACTTCCAGGATTTGAATCATCTTAATACAAAGTAAATTACTCCAAAAACCCAATGAACATTGTTTCAGGTGCTTCACGCTTGCTACTCAAGAGTCTCTTCATCTGCTGAAGTAGAAAACCCTCAGCTTGTCGCATGGTCAAACTCAGTTGCTGAAATCCTAGATTTAGATCCTAAAGAGTGAGTTCTTCACTTCTTTTCACATGTTAAAATCTCATTCATTAATCACTCCTTCTAATATCAATATCACAATATCATCATTTTCATTCCTATTTCAGATTCAAAAGACCTGATTTTCCATTAATATTCTCGGGGGCATCTTCTTTGAAAGGAGGGTTGTCTTATGCCCAATGTTATGGCGGGCATCAATTTAGGGTTTGGGCAGGGCAGTTGGGCGATGGTCGGGCAGTTACAGTTGGTGAGCTTCTGAATTCCAAATCCCAAAGATGGGAACTTCAATTAAAAGGTGCAGGAAAGACTCCATATAGCAGATTTGCAGATGGTTTAGCAGTGTTACGTAGTAGCATTCGTGAATTCCTTTGTAGTGAAGCAATGCATTTTCTTGGAATTCCAACCACTCGTGCACTTAGTCTTGTTACAACTGGAAAATACGTGAGACGTGACATGTTTTATGAGTAAAAAATCTCACTTCCTTTTTCTATTTATAGTCAACCTTCCAAAACTTTGATCTCAAATAAGATTTAATTTCTTTAAATGTAGTGGCAATCCAAAAGATGAACCTGGTGCAATCGTGTGTCGTGTGGCCCAATCTTTTCTTCGTTTTGGCTCTTTCCAAATACACGCTTCACGAGGCGAAGAACACTTCAATATTGTTAGAAGTTTATCCGATTACACCATCAAACACCACTTTCCTCATATAGAAACCATGACAAAAAACGACGACAGTTTATCTTTCTTTACCAATGATGTAGATCTAACTTCAAACAAGTATGCAGGTGAATGAGTATTCATCAACTTTCACATTTTCTTTTCCGGGAAATAAAATAATTTACTTATTTGGCTTCAACTTTTTTTTTTTTTTTTTTTTAATTTTTTTTATATATATCAGCTTGGTTGGTGGAAGTTGCTGAACGCACTGCTTCACTAATTGCAAAATGGCAGGGTGTGGGGTTCACACATGGTGTTTTAAATACAGACAACATGAGCATATTAGGGTTGACTATTGATTATGGCCCTTTTGGGTTTCTTGACGCTTTTGACCCTAGATTTACTCCAAACACAACTGATCTTCCAGGAAGAAGATATTGTTTTGCAAATCAACCTGATACTGGCTCATGGAATATAGCCCAGTTTGCATTATCTCTTTCATCTGCTAAACTCATTAACAAGAAAGAATTCGAATACGCTATGGAAAGGTCAATAAAAACATATACTCTTCCTTTTTCTGAATTCCTTTTCCTTTTTCTTTTATTTGTATTGAAGTGAAGAATCTTGTGTTCTTGATTCGTTGCAGATATGGTGATAAATTTATGGATGAGTATCAGGTGATAATGACGAAAAAGATTGGATTGTTAAAGTATAATAAAGAGCTTGTTAATGAACTACTCAACAACATGGCTGTTGACAAAGTTGATTACACAAACTTCTTTAGATTACTTTCCAACATCCGTGTTGATTCCGATTCCGATGTTCCGGAGTCGGAATTGTTGATTCCGCTCAAGTCTGCTTTGCTAGATATTGGAAAAGAGCGAAGAGACGCTTGGACTAGCTGGATGAAACATTATAGAACCGAGGTAAAACTTAGTATTGTAATTTAGGGTTTATGTTATAATTTAGCAACCAACTCCAATGTTTTAGTCAAACTTTAACCATTATGACCTGCTATAGTAGGTTTTACCAGTTACCCTTGGGGTAAAAGGTAAATCAGTATAGCAGGTCATAATGGTAATTTTGAAAAAACATTAGAAGTAGGATACCACCCTCCCAAACATTAAAATAAGAAAACTGACTAAATGAGTGCATACAAAATAGTTAGTTTCCTAAACCCTATACCCTAAACCCTAAATTTGAAGTTTGTTTTTGTTTTTGAGATGGTGGTTTCGATTTATGTGTAGTTGTCTGCTAGTGGTGTTTCGGATAAGGAAAGGAAAGCTTCAATGGATTCGGTGAATCCGAAGTATGTTCTCCGGAATTACCTATGCCAGAGTGCGATTGATATGGCGGAACAAGGTGATTTTGAAGAGGTGAGACGGTTGTTAAAGGTAATGGAAAGGCCGTTTGATGAGCAGCCTGGAATGGAAAGGTACGCGCGGTTGCCACCCGCATGGGCTTATCGCCCGGGTGTGTGCATGTTGTCTTGTTCATCGTGAGGGTTTTGGGTCTCACTAAAAGCTATAAGTTATATATAATACCAAATTATACCAAAAAGATTAAAATGTGCATAAGAGTTATAGATTATGTGGTATTTATAAGGTTTTTAGGGTTTTGGTTTTTAGGTCATAGTTATAAATGGTTATATGTTTTGGTTGTTTATCTCTTGAGCGGAAGCTTAAAGGTAAGCGGTTGTTAAAGATTTTAACTTTTCTTTTTTTTTTTTTTTTTTTTTTTTTTTGGATTTAATATCCCGAACGAGGCCCGTTACATGTAGGGTTGTTATTTGGAAGAATGAATTTAGGATATATTTAGTGTTGGGTCGTAACAAAAAAAAGTGTTCACACTCGAAAATATAATAATGTTGTAAATTCGATGTAATTAAAATATAGCAAAATTAAACTAAATTTTTTATAGAAAGAACAAAGGAGACTTGGAGAGAGTTTGATCACTTAATGTGAGTATACTCAAGAGTATATTGTACTTTCTTTTACATCAAAGGATGTTTTGTACTAGAACTTACCTTATTCATGTATCATCAAATAGTAAACAAATAGTTAAAAGATTTGACACCTCTTGAAAATTGATCTTCTACTTGGTTTGCATGATTCTTCATGAACTAGAACAATTATTTATAACACTTTTCGTTAGATGATGTGTTTTTGATTTTGAGTACAATTTTGATGTACTACCTCATTTAAAACATTGTTAAAGAAAAATTAATGGGTAAAAACCTAAGTGAATAGAAAAAACTTACCGGAAAAAGTGCAATGTATAATTGACTTTCCATCATTTTGATACACATTAATCGATATGTGTTGTGCACATGTCACATTATGAGACCGTTAATATGTTTTCTAAAGATTAAAGTAAGAAGTACCTTCATAAAAAGAGCCTCTTACATTGTTGTTTGATTGAACATATTTATTTCAACTTGATTGCCATTTATGAGCGTCTGAGTGTAACTTTGGTGATATATATTTGTATCTTCTCACTCTTGATATATCATTCTTTAATTTGAGTGACACATGTGTTATTTCATAGATAAAAGTTGGACCTTATGTTTATCTTGTCCATATGAAGTCAAGATGAAATTTGTCATCGATCTTAATCATGCACACTTTCTATTAGCTTTATTTAACGCAATAACTGTAACATGATTTGAAGATGTAACAAGTGCTTTTGAGAAAACTTGTAACATGATTTGAAGATGTAACAAGTGCTTTTGAGAAAACCAGAAAATTGTAGTATTTCTATTCATGAATGTATCCAATTTGAGATCTTGCGTTAGGATGATAAGACAGATTGCCCAAATTTGCATAAAGGAAGATAGCCCAAATTTGCATAAAGGAAAATGATTTGCGAAGGTAATTACCTTTTTATATTGTTCATGTTTAGGTAATTTTATTTTTTTGAACACATTTAACCATTTAACTTGTTAAATGTGTTCATATATTAAAGAAAGTTGTTTAAACTGTGAACATTTTTTTTACAAAATTTTAAAGTTTTTAATAATTTCTTACAACATTTTTATGGTATTTTTTTCCTATAGGTTTTTCTAATACAATGTTCTAGATCTTTGTTTATAATTTTTTTTTAAAACTTTTTTTTATTCTTTCATATAATTTTAATACAAGTGCTTTTAAACCAAATATTTTATAAATGTTCTAAAATTTTCTTATAAGTATTTAACATTTTTTTTTAATCTTTTCGTACAATTTTTTTATAACTTTCATACATTTATTAAACTTTCTTTTACAACATTTTAAAGTGTTTCATAGATTTTGTATGATAGTTTAATATTTTTTTATAACATTTTAGAATATTTTTGTTAAATACTAGTTTAAAACGTCGTATTAAAAAATTAAAAGTTTATAAACTTCTAATTAAAAAGTATTAAAAAGTTGGAATAAATTTAAAACATTTCCATTATATATATTTTTTATTTGTTAAGTAATATTCTCTTTTTATTTTTTTAAAAGACCCTCTATACTTTTTGTTGCATATTTAATTTAATTTTATTGTTAGATACTATTTACATTAAAAATATGGTCTATGCTTAAAAACAAAAGAAACCAAATTATAAGAGGCTATATAAAATATTTCACAAAACAAAAACATATTTATTAATTAAAAAGTAAAGTTTAAAATTGATCAATATTTAGAAAGTTATGGATATTTTAAAATAATGTTTGAGAAAAATAATACAAACAAATATGAAAAATAAAATTGCTATTAAAAGTGGGACAAATGACTTATCAAGGTAATTAACTTTTTATTTTGTTCACATTTAGGCGACTTTCTTTTTTCGTACACATTTAATCACTTGACTTGTTAATTTGTTAACATATTACCATTATTAATATGTGAACACATATAACAAGTTAAATGGTCAAATGTGTACAAAAATAAAGAAGTTACCTAAATGTGAACAAAGCGATAAAGATGATTACCCTGGTAAGTAATTTTCTCTTTGCATAACCGATTAAACTTTGTTTTGAATCGTCATGAAAAAAATATATATAAATTAGCGATTCCTCAAAGGTATCAAAATACGTGCTTATCTCGTTCCAATGTTTTTTTGGTGATGAACTGAACATTTCTAACAAGTTTATAATAAAAGAAATAACAGGTCTAGTATAATTGGTAAGATATATAAGAACCATAATCACATTAAAGTATGATGTTTTTAGAACAAGAACCTCTTTGTTTTGTATGCACAATATGGATTCTTATCAACATTTAGTGATCTTCCTGTTATTGAAGTGCTTAAAGGCTTGTAAATTCCATATTGAAATGTTTCAAGATCTTTGTATAATTTAAGTGATGCACAAGTATCCCTTTAAGTATATGCTCACTATGTACCTAAGCCAATTAGGGCTGTAAATGAACCAAACGTTTGACAAACCGTTCGTAGTTCGTTCGGTAAAATGTTCGTTAATGTTTGTTTATATAATAAACAAACAAACACAAACAAAATTTTATGTTTGTTTAGTTAAACAAACAAACATGAACAATTGTCTCGTTCGTTTATTTAAGTTCGTGAACGTTCGTTAATATTTGTTAATATATATATATATATATATATATATATATATATATATATATATATATATATATATATATATATAAAGGTATACTAAAATTTAAATCCGTGTGAATCGTCAATCACAATCATATAGTAACACAGAATAACATATAATTCTTAACTATTAAATGCACAAACGATGAAAATTAGAAAAACAATGAAGGTTGGTAAAAATAGAAGAAAATTAGGAGTTTGATGACCAATTAAAAAAACAGAAAGTAAATCTTCAATCACTAAACACTCCAAACTTATCGGCAAATTGTAATATAAATATGTAATAATGTACCAAGACCCCATCGAACTTAACAATCCCCACTTTTTGTTCATCATAATTCTAATCGATTGTAGTACGAATGGATATTCTAGGTAAAAAATTATTCTCCTGTTCAGTTTTCACTCTTTTTTATTGAAGTTTTTGAAAATTTGATGTTATTCAATTATGATAATTATTGGTTCTTTTGTTATATTAACTTGAGAACTCAAAGTAAGAGATTTAGGTAATTACATGATGCGATTGATTTATTGTCTATATCTTATGTCTTTTTAAGATTTTAAAATGATTAAAGAGTAAAAGCATACAAGTTGTTTGAATGGATATCAAATTTAAACTCAACATATTTTGATTCAAGTGAACAACCTCTATTTGATTTAAACATAATTCAATATTTCAATTCAAGTGCAAGCAGTCCAACAATGGAAAATGCTCATGATGTTATTGTTATCGAAGGCAATGCACAACTAGAAGAAGATGTTGTACCCGTAGTCTATGATGTTAGTGCACAACAACCAAATGAAACAAATAGTGAAGAGCATTTTTCATATGCTATAAGGGAAAGAAAGAAAGACTTCAAAATTTGGGAACATGTTCGTGTAATAAACTTGGATGATGGAACTGAAATGTGTGAATGCATCCACTGTGGTAAGAAAATAAAAAAGTTTAACAAAGGAACAACCACACAGATGCATAGGCATGTTTTTGAGTGCCCAAAACTTCCATGTTCCGGAAGATATTTGCGTGAAGATGATATCTAGTGTTTATTTTTAAGTTATTTAGGGAATTGGATTTTTATATTCTAGGATTTCCGTATAATTGTTTGTTTATGCAGGTTTAATCGTTTCAATGTTTATGATATTTATCTCTGTATGTTTGTGCTCATTTTCATGTGTTTGTTCTCTTTCCTTTACTTACTTTTATATATTTTTTTGTTTATGTTCGATTAACATATTAACAAACAAACAAAAACAAACACAAACAATGTAATTTTTAAACAAACAAACACAAACAAGAAAACATGTTTGTTTAAGCGTTCGTGTTCGTTTGTTAGTTAGGTTAAACCTAAACAAACAAACATGAACAAGCCTTGTTCGTGTTTGTTTGGTTCGTTTACAGCCCTAAAACCAATATTTGATTTTTCTGAGGTCTTTCATTTTAATTTTTTCTACAAAAATTCAATCACTTCAAGAAATGGTTTCCAATAATGTGTAGATCATCAACGTAGACAACTATAGTCACATATCTAGATATTGTTTTCTTAATAAATACACCCGGACAAATTGTATTATTTTTATAATCTTGGCTTGTTAAGTAATTAATTAAACAATTTTTCCAAATTGCTTTAACCCAGACAAAGATCTTTGTAGTTTAAAAAAATAAATTTTATTGGGTTTTGTATTCGATGCTTCAGAAATTTTAAATCCTTTAGGTATTTTCATATAGATACCATTTTCAAGTGATTTATAGAAGTATGTAACAACATCCATAAAACACAACCCTAAATTTTTAAAGATCGATAGGTTGTTTAAATATCTAAAAGTGATTGCATATATAATCAAAGAATATGTTTCATCATAATCAGTTCCTAGTCTTTAAGGGAAACCTTGAGCCACAAGCCTGACTTTGTAACTTACAATCTTGTATTTGTCGTATTTTTTTTTTTGTATGAAGACCCATCCATACCCTAATGGACTAGAACTCTAGATGTGATAATAATTACCCCAAAAACCTTTCTCTTATCAAGATAAGTTAATTTAGATTGAATAATATAACCTTTTTCCGTTTAACATAATCATGTGTATTTTGACAATCAATGACATGCATAGAATCACATGCAACATAATAAGAAAACATGCCATCTATATTATCAGTTTCATTTAGGTCACATGTTATTTTTGTATTACCATAAGTGATTGCAATCTCTTTATTATTATTATAATTATCATTTATTTACTCTTAAAGGGGATTTTTGATATTTTATGTTTATCTATGAACTCTTTTCCTAATGATAAGGATCATTTTCTATTCATCTTATTTTCCTAGGATTCTTATCCTTAGAACCAAACAGTCTTCCACTCTTTAGGCATGTTTTATACACTTGTGTGACTTTATCATCAATATATATATATATATATATATATATATATATATATATATATATATATATATATATATATATATATGGTTTAGTCATCCTTTTTTTTATCATGGGTATGTGATTTTCCATTTCTTGGGAATAAATTATATTTTAAGCTTTCTTTTTGCATTGTTTAATGTGAGGATAAAGATATGATAAAGAAGGTCCATGCTATGAAACATACATTTCTTAAACTTTAATTACTTCCTGGAAAGATTGCATCACAAATTGGTAAAAAACAAGAAGTGTTGTAAAAACATCACCAATCAAATGCTAAAGATATCTTATGATAGAAATGCTCTAATATCCAACATTTATTCCCAACCTTGATTGAGGACATATTATTATGCGTTGTGGTGGTGCAGTAAGAACATATATTATTAAACATATAAAAAAAGTTATAAGCATATTAGGTAGTAGATTTCAATTATTTAAAGAAATTATTTGCATTGTGTTTTAAGTGAAGTTGTATATTAGGAATAAATTGGCTTTAGAGTTCACAGGAAAAAAACAAAAGACATGTAAAGAGACGTAACAACCATATGATCATAGTGTCTTGGCAAAAAGTATGCAAGCAAACTACATCTGAGTACTTGATATGCTTATATCCATACTGCAACAACCATATACTAGGTTTCAACATGGATAATATACGTATACGTTATAAAGGGGTGTGGTATGTGAGTTTTTGTGCAAATCTTCATCTTAAACTATAGGGCAAATTATAGCAAATGTATTATTTTTATTTACCTGATAAGTTATTGTATGTTTATTATTTCCACCAAAACCATTGCCAACAATTTTTTTTCTCAAAACCTGTGACATCCCAAAATTTAAGTTAAAGACCATGAACGGTCAATTCACAGTAGATTTCTTTGTAATTTAACATTGAGTTTTAGTGTGTTTTTTGTAAAATAAATGAGTTCATTTCAACTAATATAAGATATCAGATGAAATCTTACTTCCAAATGTGTAAACTGACAAACAAATCAAACAATTCATACTGAAACCCTATTAATTCGTCTGAAAAAAATCAAATTTCGTATTAAGCAGTTGCAGGCAAAACAAACATTCTATTCTCATAGTACATGTTTCCTTGTTTCCGACAATATAAAGAACGTCCAAAATGGAGTTCATATGCAAAAGTTATGACTGCTTTAAGAATCCAAAACCAGTATAATAATGATTTTCTTAAAACTGCCAAAACCGTTTCTATCTGTTGAGGGACTTGCATACCTCATATGAAAATTCCAAAAGCAATTTTGGACCCAGGCTATAGTTTATTATTTAATTTCATAATTGAAATATTTCTAGTAAAAATATTTATAAAAGTCGAAAAATTAGACGTTTTTGGATTAATTAAACTCTAATTGTTAAACGCGATTTCCTGGATTTCTACAACTCGAAAAATTAATACGTCTGAGTGTTTGAAACCCTTGTAGCGGGGACTACCACTTGCCATTTTTTGAAAAATGATTGATATCGAGATTGATGGCATACAAATTGCAAAAATTAGAAAATATTTATAAAAGTATGAAAGAATTATGTAACATTCCTGGCTTTCAGGTATTTTCAAATCCTTCATTTGGTTTTTAAATATGTCATTTTGGGTCCTTGGAGTATAAAGATGTGGCATTAAGAAGCTCTAGTGGCAAAAAAGTAATTTTTGTGAGCATGGGTAGTACGCTGCGCGTACATGTGAGTATGCTAAGCGTACTAGTGTCCGGGTGAAACCCTAAATTTTAGGGTTTGAAGAGTATTTAAGCAACTTTATGGATCATTTAGCCTCACTCTTTCAGCCTTCAAGTCCTTGATCCATTCTTAGCAAACTCTAACCCCATAAGTTAGTGTTTTGAGCTTAAAGTGTGTTATTTGTGTGCTTAAAGGAGAAGGAAGTGCATCAAGGAGTCAAGGAAGTAAAACAAGCTTGTAGATCTTGGATCATCATCTTCTTGGGAAGCTCCAATGTAACACCCTGATTTTCTGGATGTGGAATCTTGAGGATTTAGTGCAAGTTAAAGGGCTTACTCGACGATTTGGTTTGCCCCAACTAGTCGTGTAGGAGTTGATTAGGATGCGTGGGTTAGGAAGCCTACTCGTTGAGTTGTAGGGATGGACTCGACGAGTTGAGGTTGTGTGATGAAACCATAATTTCTCGAATGTGCAGCCTATTTAAAGGACCTTAAGTCCTTTACCCCGCCTCCCTTAACACCTTTCACGTCCATAGTGTAACCCTAGCAAGCTAAGTGTGCATGAGGCCAAAAGTGTGTTTTTGGAGCATTCTTTGAAGATGCTTGAGGACCTAGAGGCTCAGAACGAGGGAAAGCTTGTAGATCCAACATCTACATCGTGTTGGCATCCAGTGGGAGGTAAAAAGTCTCTACCTTGGCTTTCCATTCCTTAGATCTCTTTTTATGTGAGTTTATGGGCTTTTTGGTGCAAAATGAGGGCCATTCTCGAGTTAAGCTTGCCCAGAGGGTATGAGTTTTAAATCTGGACTTCTCTAGGTCCCATGTACATAAAGCTTCAAGCTTTATGAAGCTTTGACCCATCTTCATGTCCTAAATCCCTTCGTGAGCTTAGTTTTGGGTGATTTAGCCATGGGAGGCCTTGCATGATCGTAAAGTTAGCAACTTTACGTGGTAACTCCATCCTCGGAGGTTGGATATAGAGTTTGAAGCATTGGAATTGATTGGAATGAGTCTAATGAGAAAGGGCTGAGGAACTCGACGAGTTGGGCATCCAACTCGACGAGTTAAGTTGGATTTTCCCATTTCTGGTTTCAGAGTGAACTCGACGAGTTGATGAGACAACTTGACGAGTGGTTAGGGTTTTTCCCCGGTCTTCTGGACTCTGCATGGACTTGACGAGTTAACTCGGGTTTCATGATGTCTGAGTACTGAGGACTCGATAAGTTCATGAGCTGCACTCAACGAGTTGAGTTAACATGGACTGTTGACTTGGTGTTGACTTCCGTTGACTTTTAGGGTTGGGTCAAGTGGTGGACCTTGGAGAGGATAGAGGGGTAAAATGGTCTTTCACCCTTTTCGGAGATCTAGTAGAGGAGTTAGCTTAATGTTTTATATAATTGTTAAGTAGAGATGATTATGATATGTGTGGGCGGAGTCTAGACCAGCAGTTCGAGTGTGAGATATATTGCTTTACTCCGTGAAGTGAGTCTTTTCACTATACTTACCTGAGTGGTAATCATTGTTTGACCGAAGGGTCTTATGTTCTTATACTGAGTTATGTGATATCATGCATTTTGTGTTTGTGATTTATGCCGTATATTACTCATGTGCCTTATTGAGTTATTTTGTTCTTGTGAGACCGGAAGGTCTTCACTGAGATACCGAATTGGAGGGTCCGACCCGAGCTGTGAGACCAGAGGGTCTTCACTGAGACAAATGAATGGAGGGTCCTTATCGAGGTATAGCTATGAGAGGCTAATTATTTGCATGTGGTATTTTGGGGAACTCGCTAAGCTTCGTACTTACCATGTTACGTGTTATGTGTTTCATGTACTTTTCAGGATCGCGGGAAGGCGCCGACTTGATTGTACACACCAGATAAAGATCATGATTTTGAGGATTCTGGGATTTTATCAAACAATGTGGACTTGTGTTTGACAACTTTTACATTTTGTGGTTTTTTTAGGAAATGTGATATTGAGTTATGTGATTTTAAAAATGAAAAAATTTATTTAAAAATTTACAGTGTTACAAGTTGGTATCAAAGCCTTGGTTTAAGGGATTTAGATGTATTCTCAGTTATGTCTGGACTCAAACTAAGGATTTGAGAAAAGTTTTCTTAAAAGAAATGATTTTCTAAAACGAGTAAGAGTTTAAATAGAAAACAAGACGGAGCAGTATGTATAATCAGCCAGAGCTCGAGCGGTGATTTCCCAAAATACCATTACTTGTTTACATTATGAGATATTAGAGATGCATGCTAGAGGATAGGGAATGCTATTTATTGATATTATCTGCTATTTGCTCTATGTATGTGTTGAGTAGGAGTGCCTAGCAGGAATCTTTCAGAGAAAGCTTTGAGTAGAAGAGTAATCTAGGAGAGATACCTAGATGTGCATTTAAGGAATCTATTGATGGAGTAGTTAGATACCACGAGAGGTAGGGTTGCCTGAGTTCAGTGATGCCTTTTGAGTTGTGAATAAAGCGAGTGGATTTGTATGCTAGAGTGGATTTATGCGCTGATGGAGGTTATTCGATGCCCAAATGCTGCTTGCTTTGTGCTTTGTGGAACTCTTGATGATGGGAGTCAGCTACTAAGTGAATATGACGATATTCAGGAGGTAGATGGCTGGCATCATAAGGAGTTCTTTAGCAGCTGATGGCAGAAAAGTGTGAGAACATAGGGAGAAATTTTAGTGCGATGACAACGCTGTTTAGAGTTGAGTATTCGCTGGAAAGCGAGAACGTGTAATGGGATTGGTGATCAAGGAGGTTGAGCAGCTATTTAAGAAGTCTGGGACAATCTGTGTGCAAAGTATGGGTAGATGTGGCAAGTAGTATGAGCCTGTACTACTGACAACAGAGGACCTATACTCGAAATAGGGAGAATTCCAGAGGTTCTAAATATTAGGTTAAGGGGAGATAACATGGTTCGGGTACCATGACTCGTAGCAGAGTGTGTTTCCATTTTTACCAGTTATCTGCCGATGGGTGCTCAGACTGAGAATGAATATGGTAAATTGTGCGGCCAGAGGGCCCTGTCGGTTGAGCTTCGATAGAGTGTACCTTACGAGGAAAATTGAGTTTGGTGATATTGCCATATTTATACATACTTTTAGGCAATATTTGAATACATTTTTATTCATATTTTTGGTTATTTGCATGGAATAATGGTACTTATGAGATTAAATTTTATTTTGCGGCCTAAGTAAATCATTTTGAAGAATAAGGACTAAAAGTGAAAAAAAAAGAAACTTTGGAGGCTTGGAAGATTAAAGAAGATAAAAACCCACGAAAATAGCTGGATCCACATTGTGGAGTTTACTTACACGACGTGGACAGGAATATTCTGGAAGATAAGCGTACACAGAGTCGAAATACTTACCCGATAACGATTCGTCCATGTCCACGACGTGGAGCTCTATTCCACGACGTGGAAGGTAATTTTATGACAACTATAAATATTCTTGATCTCTACGGGTTTAATAGGTTGGATGGCTTAGAGAGGTTCCAGAAGTTGAAAATCAGAGTTTTTGAAGGCTAAGGAATTGGTTTGAACACCAAGGAAGAAGAAGTTCATAATTCGATTTTTACTTGTTACTTTAAACATGTTTTTGATTATAACTTGTTTGTGTTCATTTGTTAGAATGGGTAGCTAAATCTAGCTGCTTCTGTTAGCTAGATGAAGCTGGAACTCATGGTTTGATTAAATAGATTTAGAATTTTCTTGTTGGTTAATGTCTTGTGTTTGATTGATTATACCTAGCATGCTTGATTTGATAATTAGATTGCTTAAACTTCTTATTCTGTGTAGTTAGTGACCATTAATCATCATGAATTTGAATACCTAGTAATTTAGTGAACATTAGAATATTAGAGCTAAGATCAAACCAATCTTAGTTAAGCAATTGAATTGTTGAATTTAGCTGTGCTAGAGAACTCATATTATAAACATAATTGTGTTTGTCAACTCAATATTACATAGCTCTAATTCTATTTAATAAATTGATTCTGTGTTAAATTATGTGTGACCATACATAGCTCTACATGAATTAATTGAATATTAGTAAATTTGGAATTGAATTGCTAATAATATCTTAATTAGTAACCAATAGGAATTGTCATAATTAATGTATAAACCATTGAGGGAAAGTGGATTTAAACTAACATAAGTGTTTTTATAATATTGATTGAATAGTTATTGATAGATTAAATTCATATAAACTTGCAAAATTAGATAAAAAAACCATTACTTTGCTAGAATTTTAGGTTAAATTAATAGTAGATAGATTAATTAGTTAATACCGTTCCCTGTGTTCACCCCCGACTTACTTAAACTACATAAGAATCCGACTAGGTACACTACCTAGGTGCATATTGGTTAGTTAAGTTAGTTAGGATATAAATTTAAAACTAGTAGGTACTTTTGTGCACATCATTTAGATCCCCAGGAGTTTGACTGGTGAGCTGCCAGTTGGAGTCGCAGGACTTGAGGAAGATTGGAGATGATACGCTGTGGAGGATTGGGGTCTGGATTGAGTGATATGCTGATGGTTGAGATGTCAATTTCTGTGACGAGGGTTACACTATTTCTGTTTCCCGTGTGGAGCAAAGGAGATAACGAGTTTCCGATTCCAGAGTTTGGAGGTAAACCATGTGGGGTAGGATTTAGTTGAGATATTTTCACAGAGTATGTGTGGCATGTCTGCTGCGAGGTATTCATATATCATGAGAGAGTCACCAGAGGGGACTGAGATGGACGAGGACAAGGATATGCCTTAGATGACTATAGTAAGGCACATATTTGCAGCAGTTCTAGGTAATCAAGAGGAGTATATAGGGGAGGCGACCCTCGTTGTTTACGTTGTATATTGACTGTGAGAGTGAGGTCTCTTGCTTCTATGATAATTCACACGATGGCATGGTGGTTGAGGAATCAGAGATGAGGTGTGTGTGTGTGATAGTTCATTACTCTCAGGTTGAGAGTCGTAACTAATTTGGTACGGTTGAGATGTTCGTTGATGTGCCGGTATGAGATTTTGGGTGACTAGAGGCAGTCACATTGGATGGATTTTAAGGTTTTCATCTGGGATACGGGATACTTAGAGTTATTTGGTCATTATCTGGAAGATCATCGAGTACTGCGTGGCACGTTCCATGAGTTGGGGATGGTACATCTAGTGAGCCAGTCTGTAGTGTGGTTTGTTTGGTATGTCAAGGGACGATGGTTCGAATCCTAAGCGGGGGGAGAACATGGTATTCTTCGGGGAGGATCCTCAATCTAATGTGGTACAAAAGTTTGGGTGATGGGGATCTGCAGTCCGAGTATATGAGATGGGAGTCATGTGATAGTCAAGGCAAGTACAGAGCAAGAGGATGCATGTTGCATAGGCGCAAGAGAGAATGAGTGTCTTCACGGCAGGTGGCTGTTAGACAGGAATCTGATTGTGGTCTGCATTCTTCAGGTTTGCTAATGTTGGAGTTTCGAGACAGTCGGGTTGCTGAGGTCAAGTTTCGATTACTGAGTGATTGATGGTTCGACTATAGATTGTTACATGTACTCCGGGAAGGACAACAATTGGTTCTTCAATCAACTTCAGGGTCGGTATGAGTAGTTTCACATGGGCTTGATCGGTAGAGGATGGGGTTTTAAATTGTCCTCAACGTGTTCTCAGTCATTGAAAATTGCTCCGTGCTTCAAGTTGTGAGTTGGAGTAATTCAAAGCTTTGAGTTGTGTGAGTGGAAGATCAGTGGTCGTGGCAAGATGTTGTGAGATTCTGTGATGAAGTATCGAGGTATCCGAGTATGAGGCCCTAATTTGTTGGATTACTATGAGACTTGGGTCTGTCATACGACAAGTGGAACATCAAGTGACTATATTTCCATATGTGAGACCATCAGTTAATTATCGTCAGACGAGGACTGTCTAAGGGTGTGAACTGTACTAAGGGAAAGTGCTTTGCCTACGATAATTTTTCGTTAAGAGTAGTGATGCATAATTTGGGAAGGTGAGCGCACTTATCTATGTTTGACCGTGGAGCATGAGTTAGTGAAACGTTGTATGGTGGTAGCTTGTTGGGGAGATTGTGGGGTGACAAGAGAGTAAGTGGATCCAGGTGGGAGTAATCACTTAGGATTGTCATCAAAAAACCATGTAGTGAGCCCATGGCGAGTGAGAGAGTATCGTAATACAACGGGGAGCCATAGCATTCACGAGTCAGTACGAGAGAGTATTGTAATACTACGGGGAGCCATAGAATTCACGAGTCAGTACAAGAGAGTATCGTAAGATTACGGGGATCCGTAGCATTCACGAGTCAGTACGAGAGAGTATTGTAATACTACGGGGATCCGTACAATTCACGAGTCAGTAAGAGCGAGTATCGTAATACTACGGGGAGCCCTAGCATTCATGAGTTAGTAAGAGAGAATAACATAATACTGCAGGGAGCCGTAGCATTCATGAGTCAATGAAAGGGAGTATCGTAAGGCTGTAGGGAGCCATAACACCCAGAAGTCAGTGAGAGAGTGATGTAAGGCTGCAGGGAGCCGTGACATTCACTAGTCAGAGTGTGACGCAGAGGGGTTTTAGGCATGAGTAGCCTTGCCAATTGAGTCTGTGGGAACTTGGTGGCCGAACCAAGGGCGAGATTGGAGTCTCATCAATGGTCGGAAACCATTGTGTTTTGAGTTAGATAGGGTTTGTCCCAAATCAGAAGGATCGAGGTGTAATGAATGTGTAGAATCGTGGAACATGGGTCATGAGCTGAGTACTAGGTTGGGACAAGTAGTTCCAATTCTGTGTTGGACTAGACTCTTGTAGGTGAGTTTGGCTCTATCTGTGTGGAGGACGAGCAGGTTGGGGATTTCAGAGTTTTCAGATGGATTTCATTCTGAGTGGGATGTGTTTCCCATTTGATGTTTTAGCCCATGTGTAACTAAATTTCCAAAATAATCGATATGTTAAAGAATTTACATAATGGCCCTATTATAGATTTTGCAAACAATTCTACTAAATTTCACGAACCTAAAATTTTCAAATTACAAACTTTTGAAGTACCTTATACCCTTCCAATAAAATGAATACCTTATACCCTTCTAATAAAATGAAATGTTGCTACTTATTCCATGTAAAATATGTTACATAAATTAAAAAAAATAAATATTGTTATTTCCTCCACACCCCATGACCTTAGACCCTTCCAATAACCGTACCTTCTCTTCTTTTTTCTTTTCCCTGGTAATCCAATCGGTAATAAGAGGACCAAAATACCCTTGACCTTACAAAAAATCAACCTCCTTTAGACAGAAAAAAATAACCAAAGCAATGCCGATACCTAGAAAAATACATTTCTTTCTTTATTTTCTAGAATTGCCACAAATACCCTTTAATCATTAAAGCTCCCAATCATCTCCTGAAGAGGGCAATCCAATTCTACTTGTAGCTATTAAACCAAGTCCATCCATACCATTCAATATAGGTGTGAATAAATAGAATATAAATGTGAAAGCCTTCAAAAATTGATTATGACCAAAATACCTTTGCATCCTTAAAAGTAAAAATGCAACTTACATCATCCTCTAAACATACAAAAATAACATTTTTGCTTTTATTATAGCAGTACCCACTAAAAAACATGGATAAAAAACAAAATTTAAAGATGCAAATCTTCCAGATAAGAATATGACCAAAATACCCCTTTACCCTTGTAAAACATTATTTGCTTTGTCCATTTTGCGTCAAGTTTTTGTGCTCTTTTGCAAATGAAAAACCAATACAACCGCATTAGTATGGTTTTAGCTAGCTACATCTGCATTTAAAATAGCAAAGTTAATGCATAATAAATGACCGGGTATAAAAATATTAACATAATATTTTGATGAATGAAACTCACAATTTAATCACATAGTATAATAAAATCAAATAGCTCATAAGTTTATTCACTAAGCCAAATATTTAAATCACTTTTTGCTTTCAAATGTACTACCACCAAGATGAAACAACCTGCCAAAAGATAGTTTACATGTCATATCATAAAACACCACATCAAAATTTCAAAACCTAACCTTGTACCAATAATCAATGTGAATATAATAAATTGGAAGATGAATTGGGGCAGATCTGCAACAACATAAATTGGTTTGTGAGTTCCATATATCGTAAGGTAAAAGCATGATAAATACGTTATTAAAACATTTTCGAAGAAACGTATTTTATTCATTTCAAAACGTTTGGGATGTCATCGTTAATACAGAAACATAAGCATAAACAGAACTTACATTTATTTACACTAGTGATCTACATCTTTTTAAATCTCTCAATGGATTGTGACTTCATATCAACACCTGTGATATAAATAAACTGAGTGGATCAGGTTGGGAAACCTGGTGAGTACATAGAGTTTCAACCCACAATAATATAATTATTATGTTTAAACAATCAAACAATCAACCCAATTACCCATACCCATTATCTTCTTTTAGTCTTCCCTAAAGATATTATCTCAAGGGTCATCTCTCCTTAGATCGTATTTCCTTATATGATTGTTCCTACGAACTTTACCTAAGGATCATCACCTACATTGCATAGACACTACTAATTCGAGGATTACTCCCTCAATATGTGTCTAGCAAGGGTTAGGGTATCATCGCATGATTACGCAGCCACAACTTCGCCTGGACTTGTAAATCATGATAAGGGTTAGTCTATCATCACATGAATACGTAGCCACAACATTGCCTGGACTCGTACTTCATAATAAGGGGGTTAGAGTATCATCGCATGAATACGTAGTTACAACATTGCCTGAACTCGTAATTCATCACCTACAGGTTATGAGCATGCTGGTATTTCCACGGGGTTGTCTATAATAGTCCGTGGTCGCCATCTATACTCTGGTAGATGACTACATCTCCAAATTGTCGGACGAGGTTGTAGTATCCTACATCACCGATTCATAATCACATATCTATCCTCACCTAATTATCATCACCTTCCTATCACCACTTATCTCTCATTATTTTATTTCATCATACACCAACTATTTCATCTATCCATGTTTTATCCCAACATATTTGTAGATATAAAATAAATATACACTTTAAATCATTTAAAACATGTATAAATCATTCATCCAGCATAGACAACAAGTATTCAGATAATATGCACACATAACACGTAATTTATGTAAAATACTTCATATCTATGTGTAAGATGAAAGTAACTATGCACTCACCTGAAAGGTGGTGATTCAACACTCGGACAACGCTTCGATACTCTCAAAACGATTTCCCTTTGATAAAACCTAGTACCAACACCACTAGGGTTTAGTCTAACGATAACCGCGGCAAATTAATAGTCTGACTATTATTATCATTATATAAGCGTTAAATAACACTCAATATAACTCATAATAATAACCCAAATAATTATTTTGAAGGACCTAATAACATTCCTATAATTATTTGAAAGCTATATTAAAAATTGCGTAAGCATAGCACACTTACAACGAATTTTATCGAAAACCGGAACTTATTTGGAGCAGCGTTTCGAAACCGAAAGACTCTTTTTCTCAGGATTTCGGGAGCCTCGGGGCTTCCTTAGGGTGCTAGGGGATCACCTAGGCTTAGGAGAGGGTTAAAACCCTTAGAGAGAGAAAGATTGTAGAGAGAGAATGAGAAAATGTGTGAAAAATCCTGAGACCCTCACCCGCTTTTATAGTCTGCGAGCCTCGGACGTACGCTGGGCGTAGTCTCGGATAGGGTTACCCTAATAACATTCCTATAATTATTTGAAAGCTATATTAAAAATTGCGTAAGCGTAGCACACTTACAACAAATTTTATCGAAAACCGGAACTTATTTGGAGTAGCGTTTCGAAACCGAAAGACTCTTTTTCTCGGGATTTCGGGAGCCTTAGGGCTTCCTTAGGGTGCTAGGGGATCACCTAGGCTTAGGAGAGGGTTAAAACCCTTAGAGAGAGAAATATTGTAGAGAGAGAATGAGAAAATGTGTGAAAAATCCTGAGACCCTCACCCCCTTTTATAGCCTGCGAGCCTCGGACGTACGCTGGGCGTAGTCTCGGATAGGGTTGCCACCCGGATCCAACTGTCTCGCACTCGTCGGAAGGATAAGACCGGAGGGTACGTTGGGCGTACCGAAATCGGATGCGGGGCGTAGCGAAGGGAGGCATGTTCGAATCCGAAGCATCCTTTGATCAGCGATGGACGACCTACAACGTGCCACGTCATCAACTTCGCAATCAGCTTCGCAAATTAAAGTGCAAACTTTAAAAATTCATAACTTTAGCGTACGAGCTTCGTTTTCGACGTTCTTTATATACACACGAAGGTGGGAACGTACTCTACAACTTTATTTTAGACTCCGTCGGCTAATTTTGACTCGATTTTAAATTTTATATTATTAACAGGCCGGGACAGGATTGGTCCGTTAAATTCTCATAACTTCTTCATTCGACGTCCGTTTTCGCCCATCTTTTTCTCGTTATGCTACTCTTAACGAGATATTCGATTCTCATTTAGGTTGTGTCGGCTAAAAACCGCTCGATCTAATATTCGAATTTCGGGATGTACACTACTAATCCGAAACTTCGAAAAATCATAACTTCTTCATACGAAGTCAGATTTGGGCGTTCTTTTTATCGATGTTATTAGTTTAACATATTATACAACTTTCATTTAGATTGCTAAGGCTAAATCTTGCTCTATCGTAAATTCACTATTTACGCTTCCCGGTATCGTGCCGGTTCTGTCGCGAAATTTCAACGGGTCATAACTTCTTCGTTATAACTCGGATTTCGGCGTTCTTTATATGTACGGAAACCTTGAGACATATTCTAAAACTTGGTTAATATTATTTATTCTAAATAATCCTTTGTCAAAAAGTCGTTTTCGACACTTATTGTCTCTAAATTAACTAGCCCGGATCTACGGGTGTTACACAGCGTTTGACAAAACGCTCCGTTTTGAACAGAAAGCATCGTTCGACACTACAAGCTTTTAGCATTTAGTTTAAACAAAACGCTCCAAATCCAAATGCTACTTCATGTAGCGTTTAACAAAACGCTACAAGCTACAAGCTACCCGCTACAAGTCACCCGCTACCAGCTAATTTTTCCGAACACGCCCTTAAGGATTCTTTTATTAAGAATATATGTTTTGAATTCCCGCTCATTTTCATTCCCAGTAAGATCAATTCATATCCCAAATAATCAGGAAATATTCATTTTATTTTTTTTCCTGTTTGTTTGCTAATCTCTAAAATTGGACTTCTTCATTCTATCCCACAAAATCAAGAATGATTTATCTATGACAGTCTTCAATCCAATATCAATAAATCACAATTGAAATCAAAGTTATCAACAACCCCTTACTATCATTGTTTTATTCTTTTACTTCGTGCTTCGACTCCCCTGTTACACCCATCAATTTAATCTCTCCCCATCTCTACGAAAACACTAGAAATTTCACTGAACCACCATCTTACCTCCACTGCTACACCCATTAATGCCTCTGGTAATCTAAACCAATACCCAAAACACCACAACCAATTTCACCATGCCACATCTCTTCCACCATTGCATGCCTTCCATCACTCCCTGAATTTCTATTGTCGTTTGTGTCACTTCCTTCTCAATATCTTTTACTTCCAATTTGGTTTCCTTCTCAAGCATACGACTACTGAAAAAGACAGAACATAAGCGACAAATGATTACGTTTGAAGGTAAGGTATCTATGTTTCCAAATTTTCATGTAAGGTATTTGTTAGAGATTTTATAAAAAGACGATGTGGACAATGATTCAACATAAGAAACTTGCAATTAGTTGCTTAATTCACTGGATGCCATTTTTATATAAGTAATTATAGTATGAAAGCTAGCTTCAACATGTCTTCTTTAGATCTAACATGATGTGTAATATAATTTGTTACCCTTTATCTAATTCTTTTTTTTTTGTATAGTTAATCTATATTTATATTTAAAGAATGAGTCGGTGAAGGTTAGTATTGTATATGTTCTTTTGCCTTTCCTCCAAACAATTAGTGTGTTTGACATATGAAATTATGTTAATTATGCAACTCTTTCAACATCACTATTGTGGCCTAACAACAGGTTCTTGATTTGAGCTTTACAGATTCAATGGGACGGTAAACATGAGATTTCTACTCATGCTTTAAGTAATTGTTGAAAGAAAGGTGCTCACTGGTGGAGATTTTGAGACCCAAATTGGTAAACTTTCACCTCCGTTAAGCAATTACTTTGTTTTTCTGCACTGTAAATTTTCATAATACAACGTGAAGACACTATGGAGAAATTGGTTAGTTCAAACAATAAGATCCGCCAGCTGGAATCCAACTTTCTCACAAGTAACATGTTTCTTCTGTTGGTAAAAAAGTACGAAAATATTCTAGAACTACTGTTAAGATATATTTTATTTTGGATTCTCATTTATATTTAGTTTTTCTGTGTATTAAGTGGTTTATAATTATACAGTTTGTGATTTTGCATTTACAGAAAGTACAAGAATTTGAAAATGAAACTACCAATTCAGAAAAGAACTTGAATGTGAAAAGGTAAGGCTCAGTGTATAATTTTTAGTTTACTTTCTCTTTATTCTCTTATGCAATTCTGTTGATATTAGACAATGCATCATAATATTTTCTTTGAACCATTTATGAAGGGTTGGATACATGAAAGATACCATGTTCCGGTTTCAAACTTCTTTGTATGAATGACCTTTAGCCTTAATTTTTCAAAGTACATTGATGTTATAGAAGTAAAGGAAAGTAAGATGCATTGATAAATAATTGGAAGTATGATGAAATTTATTTGGACTTATTTTGATTAAATAGTTTTAAATACAAAATAATTTTATTTTTCTGTGGAATTTAAAAACATCAACATGGTTTCAAAAAACAAAGTTTGATGCATGGGATGTGGCTTCAAGATCAAAGAATTAGGTAATATGTATTGTGGAGAATATTGTTCTAGACATTTTTAGATAATTTATTGAAAATTATACTTTAATATGTATTTTTTAGAAAAAAGAAGAAGATGAAACAAAAACTGCAACAATTTAAGAGGATATGCAATATAAAGATAATAAGATACGAAGATTATATATGTAATTTCAAATATAAATTATGCGAAATGACCAAAATAGTGAAATACCATTAATTGATGTTTTAGTAATTTGCTTTTTTTAATAAAAATGTTGTCATCTATTAAAATATCTCATTCATGAAATCATAATTTTGATATTTTTTTTATCTATATAATTTTTTTAAAATACCAACCGTGGTTTCGAAGGTTATAACCTTTTATATATATATATATATATATATATATATATATATATATATATATATATATGAAAAAAAAAAACAAATTATAAGTGAAAATTTCTTTCACACTTCTAGTTACCCAAAGCTACACGCAAAGGAAACGTGGAACTGTCAAATGAATCAAACACTATAAACACCTCCTGCCTCGTATTATATTTCAACCAAGAACAAAAACCCACAAAAATCCTATTGCTTCTTTTCTTCTTCCTATTGATTGCAAGCAGCAAGGTAGTCTCATCACCACCGTTCTTAATTCTTTCCTGTAAAAAATCAAACCCAAACACCCATTTAGGTTCCATCTATTTCTGTCAAACATAAAAAAAGGGGAAAATGTGTAATTGCAAGCAGCAAGCCAAACACCCTTCAATCACTGCTGTTGCAGCACCAATCCATTGCCGGCAACGAGAAGAGGAAAAAACGGAAGGTAGGCACCGAAGATCGGCTATCCCCTCCATACCTCCTTTCCCGTTGACCTTCACTACAAACCTTACCATCTGCGGCGATGTTGCTGAGTCGTTTTCCCCATCGCACCCCACACCTCCTCCGGTCGAGCAAAACCCACCGAAGCCCTCACTTGCGACGAATTGCTACTGACCGTACTCCCGTCGGACCTCCTTTGTCCCTCGGACCTTCCCTCGCATCTTTCTCTTCCACTTCGTTTTCACTTCCATTCGCCAACTCCACAGCAACCTCGCTGCTTCTACCTTCTCTTTCTTCGGCGTCGTAGACCCCGAGACGCCTACCTCTTCGCGATCGGCTACGACATCCGGAGTAGTGAACTGCGCGCCTGCGAGCTTCCTTCTCACATCTTCCTTCGTCTACCTTCGTGTGTCTTTCATCGCTTCGTCGTATCTCTCTTCCCTTTGCCCGATCAAACGAGAGACGGGCATATAAGCCCTAATCCCTTTCAACTTCGATTAAATGATCAAACTACCCCCTTATGAAAACATTTATTCGAAATCAGTCCCAAACCCCCCATCGAGTTAATTTATTCAAAATAGTGTTATTTTTAACAAAATAAATCACAATCTTTAAACCATGAATAAAAATAAGTATTAAAGCCCCTTCGTTGGAAATCCTTAACAAAATCAGTCCAATTTTCAAACATAAATTCCATTCAAACCATTTCAGTCCCTCCCTTGATTTATTTAACCAAATCAGACCTACTTTGGTTAATTAAATTACCCAACAGCCCCCGATAGTTTAAATTCATTACAAAACGGTCTCGAAAGTATTTCAAACTTCAAGAAACGTGACGTTGTTTCTCACGTCAAGCTTCCGAATAATAAGCGAACTCCAAGCAACTCGAACTCACGCTTCAAAGGAGAGTGCTTACGACCCATTTTTAATTTTTTTTTTTTTTGGGGGGGGGGGGGGGGGATACATCTGGCTATATACTTTGTTTATAAAAATAAATTATCCTTTATGTGAAATTATAGTAAATCTAGTTTATAAAAATGTTATTTAATAATATAACATATTGTTACAAATAAATTAGTATAAACTTTTCGTATATGCATTATGGTTATTTTATTGTGAAATAATTAATCCACACAACAAATGCTACATGATACAACAATATATGATTTTTATGTAAAATTGTATATCATAAAAAGCACGTCACAAAATTTGTAGGATTTTATGGATTCAAGCTATTACTATGCATGTATATTTATATATATATATATATATATATATATATATATATATATATATATAAATACATAACGTTTATACATGTACATATATTCATTACTTTGAAACATAAATCTTTATAATATTGAGTACATTACACTTTACATACATACCAAACATACTGTAAGGATCGAAATGTTGTAAAGAGTCGAATAGTGTTTAGTCTATTTCGTATGTAACATATTTGCTAAGTCACTTTCTTACGAAGCTTATTTTTCTTAGACTTAGTATTTTTTGTACTCTCTGTTTCCCTATAAATAGGGACTAAGCTTAGATTTAAAGATACGAGTTTTTCCAACTTCGTTATCAGTTTTGTAATCGAGCTTGTTGAGAGTAATACAAACTTCAAAGTCTTATTTATTTTTTGAGTTCATTACATTGATTATTATTGTTCTTAATCGATTTCTGTAATACAATTCAACTATAATTGGTATCAGAGAAGGAATAAAACTGCATTGATCTGATTTTCATTTTGAATCATCTGATTTTGAGTCATTCTTTTTGTCTCAAAAGTTTCTGCGCTTTTGCATCTGAAAATCACGTATGATCTACAGATTTGATTAGATCTTGCATTCAAATTGTATAATCGAGTGATCGATTATACGTTTCTGATCAATTCGTTTGATCAAATTTCAAATTCATCAAGTTCTCTCTGATTTCTGAATTTTTCTCGTGTGTTCATCAATGGCGAACTTCAATATGAACACAATGACTTCATATTCCCATCTGCTCGGATCATCAACCAAAATTCCAATGCTGATTCCAGAATACTGCTTGAATGGACTGGATGAAGAGTTGTGGAATTGCATCAATGGAACAGTTCAATCTCCATTGAATGTTCAAAACATAGGTTCATCAGGAACTACTTCTGCTGTTGGAGATCAACAAACAAGACTGAAGAACAACGAAAAATGATGCATGAGAGAGTTGAGAGGTGCTTTGCTACCTGTTGTTTACAACTACATTCGTGGTTGTAAAACTGCGAAGGGGATTTGGAATACCTTCAAAGAAAAGTATCAAGGAAGTGAGAAGACTAAGATCAATTCTGTTAAGCAGTGTTTGGTTGAACTGAAGGAGTTTAGAAAAAAGGAAACTGAAACAATTAAAGTCTATTACGATCGTCTGAATGAGTTGATTTACAGGTGCAATCGCTATGAAATTACAAGGTCCTTAATGGAGTATAATCATACTTTTGTTATGGGACTAAAGAAGGAATGGAGGAGTGTTAGTATGATGATCAAAAATCAATAGAGCTTTGACCGTTCATCTCTGAATGATGTATAGAATCAGCTAAAGACACACGAAAGTGAAGTATCTGAAATAATGGAAGAAGCGAAACAGATTTTAGGCGGACCACTAGCTCTGGTTTCGAAAGTGTCTGAGGTGGAATCTGCTGAAAAGGTGAATTCATATGAAGATGGTTTTCTCTTGAATTCGGATGATGAAGCAGTAGCTTTTTACTCGAATAATCGAGTTAAAAAGTTTTTCAAAAAGCCTTTTAATCCTAAGGGAAAGCAGAGTGAGGCGAAAGGAAATTTTATGAAGTTTGGTGTAGAAGAGAAAAAGAAATTTGAAAAGTCTGAGAAGAGTTTAAGGCAGGAAAGAAATTGAAAGGGGATTCTGGTGTAGATTGTCATTATTGTAATGGTGCGAATCACATTGCAGTTGATTTTATGCTTTGAAAGAAAGAGGAAAAGAAGAATAAAGTAAAGGACGAAGCATATTATGTTGAAAAACTGGAGGAAGTTCGTGAGAAGGCCAAGGGATTGTCTCTTGTGGCAAGAAGAGAGAATGAAGATGAAGAAAGTGGCACTTATCAGATTTGGTCATCCGGGTCTGATGATGAGGAGATGAGGCAACCTACTCATGGTGCCATGTTTGCAAGATTTGAGGATGGAGAAGAGGAGATACCTGGACATTTCTTTGTTACAAAGTCAAGTGAAAAATCTCCTATGAAAACTAAGGTACGTTCTATACTCGAATCTTTTAATATTTCTTTACATGCATATGATTCTGAAATAATTGCTTTTGATGATACTGTTGCTTACTTTGATGCTATTGTCGTGTCTACTAGTAACGAGGCAAAGAAACTTAATAATCAATTGCTTGAGTCTCAAAAGTTGCTAGACACGAAACGTTGCAGGGTAGAGTATCGAGAGTTACAATTACGAAATGTCAATAATGATAGAGAGAATCTAGATACAGATGTAAGGATGTTGTTGGCGCAACGTAACATATATTGTAACTCTGCAAAACATTTATATGCCAAGTTAATTGCTTTACATCATTCTTCTGACATTAGCAAAGAACAACATCGTAAACTGTTGCCTTTTCTTGCATTCGAAAGAGAAAAAGTTGATGTCGTGTCATATGATTGTGAAAACACAATAGCTGATTTTAACAAAGTACCAGATGATAGGTTTGCATATGGTGTTGTTAAGATAGATGAGTTTTTAAATGCTGATGAATTGGTTAATGTTGTTAATGAAAGTTTGACAAAAGATGAACAAGTGAAATTTTTGAAAAGAACTGAACATTCGAAACTTGATTCACAACTCAATTTTGCTGATGTCGATGAAAATTCGGATATTCTTAGCGAAATTAGTGAAATTGAAGAAGAAGAAAGTATTGATTGTTCTTAGTTGTCTATCATTAACATCACATCTAAGGTCAAAGGTAAAGAAATTGTTAATGATTCGATGGTTGAGGATGACCTTGGAAAACCCTCTACTTCAATTTTTTTGACTTTGATGATGTGGAAGTTCGAGACAGTCAGACAGATAGTAGTGATGATGAGGAGGACGAAGTTAAAGCTTTGAATGTTTGTAAGACAGAACAGAAAGTATCAACTGAAACTTTAATTCCAAGAGTTATTGTTGAACAGGTGTATGGTGACACGAAATTGTTCGACAAAGTGATTAGTGACAAAGGAGCACATTTTCTGGAAACAAACACAATTGTGTATCCAAATTTTACATGTACTTATAATGTTGTGTTTCCAAATCAAGTGTTTGTCACTATTGGAAATACAGAGAATATAAAGCCAGAATTCAACAAATTGGTCGAAGAAGACAATAAACGTTCATAAGATGAAAGGTTCTTTGCAAATCAAAACACTGTTGAAAACAACCTCACTAAAAATTTGTATGTTTTTCCCAAATAAAAACCAAAACAAAAATGGGTTGTTAAATCTGAAAAAGAAAAAGAAGTTGTTACAAAAGAAGTTGTTGATTCAACTCCAATTGTGAAACTTAATTCAAACGAATTCAAAGTGTTTGTTGATAAGTTTTCAAAAGAACACAAAGTTTCAAAAAGAAAGGCACGAAAGGTAATTTTCTTGGCAAATAGTGTCTAACGAAAAACTCGCTTTAACTAAATCCAAAGTTTTGTCTGAGAAAAACAGTGTTTTGAAAATCCAAATTAACAAATATTCCAAAAAGAAAGAGTTTTCAAAAGCCATATGTAACAGATAAACAAAGAAACACGTCTTTTCATCAACCAATGAATGTAATAGACACCTTTTCAATTAATCAAAAGGTTGCACATTTTCGAAAATTTAATAACATTCGAAAGTATGAAACATCACAAAAGGGTGTGAATGATCGAAAACTTAACAATGTTCGAAAATCAACGAATAGTCAACCAGTTATAAATGAAACTTTCAAATCACCAGTAACATTTACACCACAAAAGCCCAATTTTCCAAATCCTCCAATTGTCACACCCCAAAACCGGAACGACGGAAACGTTCGGGGGTGGAGGACGTCATGTCAAGTTTCACAAGATATGTATATGGTAAGCAAGTAAAGAACAACCAATTCATTTAGAAAGAGAGTGTTTACAATGTGTGTGTTCACAAAACATAGAAGTCATAAACAAATAACAAAACAAGACTTGAAGCTGTAACGCTCCATCTTCTGAATCCCAACATGAGCACCTGTCTAATAGTCTCATGAGAATACAAGTTATTTGAAAGAGTTGATCAGCAATTAAGCTGGTGAGTTCATAAGATTTTAGTGATGTGAGTAAGCTGTAAAAACGTGGTTGAAAATTTATATGTAAAGTACTGTAAGCTGTAAGGTGTTGTTTTGTAAAGGTTGCCTGTTCCTCTAGAAAATCATATATTTCCTACTTAAAATGGGAGTTGAGTAAAATGACACTACAAGCCTTTCTATGCGTAATAAGTCGGTACAAGTTATATATACTTGGAGTAAACAAACAATCGATTGTGCGCATCTGCCCTCAACCCACAACCCAACGGGGTACAGTAAGTAAGGTGAATAACACACATTCCATTAGTTGTTAGATCGTTGTCATATATAACCTTGGTGTATTCACTTGTTACTCATGGAGTTATTTGTAATGGTTCCTTTATATCTAATGGAGAGTTCCTTTTAAGAAAACCTATATTTCTTATAGTAAAATATTGACTATGGTGATTACTTTTATAATAGCTTTGTTTATACTGTTATATATAATTTGGTATCGGGTAGATAGTAGATTGGGTGACCTCGGTGTAAACCCGTATCCAAAAGGAATAGGACGTACAGCGAAGAATACACAACCTATTAGCTGTCGGATATTAGTTTTATATATAAACATGGTGTATAATCTAAGGTGTTATAGAGTTAACTCACTTAAAGTCTTTAAAACTGTACTGGCTTAATAAAATGGATTAAGCCCTTAACTGGGAAATCACTAGTTTTGTATACCAAAAGTACTAACTTTGAAATGAAAGTTTTGTACTAGAAAAACTGTGCATTGACTCTAGTGTCCGATGACTTGATCCATACCTGGTACCCTTATGATGACTTAATGTATACTAAGCATAAATATATATAGATTCGGGTAGATAATAAATTGGGTGACCTCGGTGTAAACCCACATCCAACGAGAATAGGACGTACAACGAAGAACATACATCCTATTAGCTGTCGGAATCTACTTAGCATATATGTATCCTATAGTGTATACATTACGGAATCATAAAGTTAGCATCATGGTCCTAACTTTTAAAAGTAGCCTTTTACCAAGACTCGACTGTTATGAAAGCAGTCTTTTACCAAGACTCTACTGTTCCTTTGTCAACTGTAACGTACATTCTCCCTAGTTTATAACCTATCTTTAAATAGAGAATAGATTAACCTTCAAGTGTTACCGATACTCTATGAAAGTAATGGGAGAAATAAGTACCCTGATGTCGTTTATAATGACATACGGAGGTACTATCAACCTAAAAACATATGTGTGTTTTATTACGGTCATAATGTGAAAGCTGGAACCCCTACTAATCGCTTGTATGGAGATTGAGGGAACCATACGTGACCTGAGCAAATCCATGCAATCCGTGTATTTCACATTAAAGTTAGATCCTGTTTGCGTGTTATCATGCTATAGCAAATTTACTTGTTTGTTATGTTCTGTTCTGTTATTGTTTGATTCTCTTCACTGTTTGTTCTGTTCTGTTTTGTTCTGTTTTGTTCTGTGTGTGCTTCATTGTACTAGAAGTAATGAATATCATTCTCTTAAACTATACCTATAATAGTTTACTAATGCTCTAACTGGACTGTTACTGAAAAGACTCATTTATCTACAAAGTTATGCTCATACTTTAAAAATGGAGTTTGTATAACTATAAAGTAACATAACCTTTAAAAGAGTTTTGAAATGTTTTAATAACTTATAGATAACACAAGTAACATTTTGAAAGATGTTTATAACAAACATTTAGACAATTATCATTGTGTTCAACTTGTATTCCCCTCTTAAAACAATTAAAATAGTTAAAAGATTCATTACGGGGTATGAACTTACCTGATGTGGGTGATTCAAACGGGTATGCGTGTAAGGATGAGAAGTTCCACGAATGAAGTCCCGAGACACAATAAGTCCTAAATGATATTTAAGGACACATAATGACATGAATATAGTGTTTATAAACAACTATATGAAAGATAACACATTCCGGGACTAGGAAACACCTTGACCAAGTGTTGGAATCACATGTGATTCAACATAGGAAGGTATAAGGCACACATATGAGTTTACTACCATGAGTTCACGGCCCAAGGGAGTTTATGGCCGTAAACTCATGGTTACTCATGGGTTAGTGCAAGTATGAAAGCTAGGGAATTATTTAGGGACATTAGCTCTACCCTAGGATGAGAAAGACCACTTCTTTTGGAACTTTTGGGGTGTTCACGGCCCAAATGAGTTTACTACCATAAACTCATGGCCAAATATACTTATGAGGGTCCTAAAGGTCACAAAGAAGCATTCTAAGTTAATTCCTAAGCCCTTGGAAGTGTTTGTGGCATCAAAACACCTCTATCTTGAGTTTACGGCCCATGGACCATTTGGTCATGTGTTTGCGGCCGTAAACACTTATGGGTGATGATATTTTGATTTTTTTGGGTCCTAGACACATCATGGTAAAGGGATATGCTTGTCTCTTGGCTTATGGAAGGCATTTAGGGCATTTTGGCACCCTAAAATGGAGTTCACGGCCCAAGAACTTCCTTGGCCGTGAACTCACTTCTTGCCTTGTTTCTTAATGTTTTGGGGGTCTAAAACAATTAATGGTAGTCTCTAGGTTTAGTCCCAAGGCTTGGAGGGACATTGGGCACACTTTGTCCCTTATAAAGGAGTTTACTCCCCAAGGTGTTCTTGGGCGGTAAACTCACAGATCTTAGTGTTTTCCTATGATTTCTAGTGTATTAAGCATATATGAAGCTTTAAAACAACACTATATAGAAGTACTCAATTTCCGGAACGAAATTCCGAAGATCCTTGAGAGAGAAATCGAGTTTTCTGTAGTTGGAAGTGTCACAAATGAATTCAAAATGGCTAAGTTTTTCTTATATAGTCTCGGGGGTTTTTGATCCAAATATGATTTTTGGATTGTAATATTCCAAAATCTTGAAGGTTTGGGCACTTATTGCAACATATTAAACCCTAGTGTATCCTCTCTCCTGATACCCTATGGAAGCACTAACTTTAAAAGACTCAAACTTACTCCAACAAGCTTGAAAGTTAGTAGAAACAATTTTAACTTCTATTGAAGTGCATGGTTTTACCGAATGGAAATTTTTGGGTTGTCACACCAATCACAAAACCAACAAAGGTTTCATGTTCAAATGGAAAATCAGAAGTTCATTCCATTAATTATAGGCTTGAGCGACAAGGAAAAAGGTATCAGTCTGGAAGGTTTTCTCAAGATCAGATCAAAACAACTTATGAAAAATATTTGAATGAGTCAACAACTGGAAGTTTATCTTCTCAAGATTTGAATACTCCAGTTCAGAGATGGAAAACAATAAATAAATTAACAAGAATTGAGAAGCCTAAGGTGCAATCTAATGAAAATCCAAAACTATCGAAAAGTTGCATTTCAATATCGTTAGAAAATGATGTTGATTTAATTGATAGTATCAAGGCAAAAGTTCGAATTGGGCTTTCAGTTCTAACATTCAGTCTTTGTTTCAATCTAATAACCAAGGACCCAAAAAGCCTTGGGTACCTAAATTCTTTAAATAAATGCAGGTACTATGTGACGAGCAATATGATACGAAATGGTACTTTGATAGTGGTTGCTCACGTCACATGACTGGAAGGAAGGAGAACTTAAGAGATTTTTGAAGTCTCGAAAATGCTGGAGTGGTGAAGTTTGGTAATAATAAAAAATTTCAAGTCAAAGGATATGGAAAAGTCACAAATATGCAATTCACAGTAAATCGAGTTGCTTATGTTGAAGGTCTTAAACATAATTTGATTAGTGTTTCGCAACTAGTTGTGGGCACTGGAAATCAATTGGTGTTTAACGAAGAAGGGGGTATAATCTCAAATGTCAAGACGAACAAAGTGTTGCTAAATTCGAAACGATATGGCGATATGTTCACACTGGACATTAAACCAATTGTGGGCAAACCATCTGTTTGTCTACTTTCGAAAGCATCAAACGATGTCAGCTGGTTATGGCATAGATGTTCGTCACATTTAAACTTTCGAAATCTAAACAAGCTAGTTACAGAGGACTTAGTTCGTCGTCTTCCTGTGTTAAAATTTGATAATAATACTCTTTGTGTAGCTTGCGAACAAGGAAAACAACATCGCAAAGGACATCCTATCGTGATAGATTCGAAAATTGTTGAACCATTGGAACTTCTTCACATAGACCTTTGTAGACCTTCGACTATTGAAACACTCAACAAGAAATGGTACATTTTGGTTATTGTTGATGATTTTTCATGTTTCACTTGGGTATTTTTTCTCAGGTTAAAATATGAAGTTGCTCAAACAATGATTGATTTTATCAAAAAGATAGAGATGAGTTTGAAGAAGAATGTTCGAAGAATAAAGAGTGATAATGGGTCAACGTTTAAGAATAACATGCTGGATTCGTTCTTAACTGAAAAAGGAATTTTGCATAACTTCTCATCACCATATACACCACAACAAAATGGTGTTGTTGAACGAAGGAACATATGATTGTGCGAGGCTGCAAGAACAAGGTTAACATATGCGAATCTTCCTCAATATCTATGGGCTAAAGCCGTGTCTACAACATGTTTTACTCATAATCGTTCTTTTATTCATAGAAGATTTAACATCACTCCTTATGAAATCATAAATAATCAAAAACCTAATGTCAAAATTTTCCATGTGTTTGGTTGCAGATGTTTCATCATGAATCTTAAAGACAATCTTTCCAAGTTTCAAGCTAAAGCCGATGAAGGAATATTTTTGGGATATTCGTATAATTCAGTTGCATATCGAGTGTTGAACAAACGAACTCGCAAAGTTGAAGAAACTTTTAATCTTACCTTTGGTTGTTACTATGTTAAACAAGTAGAAAGAAAGTTTGAACAAAAACCAATCCTTACTGAATCAAACAATCAAATTCAAAATGATAATTCCATTGATTTTGATCTAATTTTTAGTGTTCCGGATAGGGAAATTGATGCAGAAGTTCATGCTGTTGATAATCAAACAATCCGAATCTTCAAAACATACTAAAGATTCAACACTTACTTCGGATACTGCTAAAAATGGCGAAAGTATGCTAGATGCTCATATGCAGGGGGAACATACGAATATACCTCTAAATGTTGAGGGGGAGAATCCTTTCGAGGGGGAGAAGAGTAATATGGATCGTGAATTTGAGGGGGAGCATCAAAATAATAATCATGTTGAGGGGGAGAATGATGAATTTGATACAATTAATCTTGATCAAAATGATGAATTTCATGAATTTGATGATAATATTTCAGTGGCAGGTTCTGGAAATGAAGAAATTTATGAAGATGCACCATTGGAATTTGATCCAACATATCCACCACTTGAGAAATGGATGAAGGATCATCCAAAAGAACAAATAAGAGGTAATCCACAAGATAGAGTTTTAACAAGAGCTCAGATTCGTGCAAAAAATGAAATATTAAATTTAAATCAAGAATATTGCATGTTTAATGTATTTATTTGAAAAATAGAGCCAAAAACAGTTAAGGTTGCTATGGAACACTCAGATTGGGTTGTTGCTATGCAATCTGAACTTGCTGAATTTGAAAGAAACTAGGTTTGGAGACCTTTTTCAAAACCTAATGATGTTTCAATTGTCGGACTAAAATGGATTTTCAAAAATAAAACCGACAAAGAAGGCAATACTATTCGAAATAAAGCTAGGCTTGTAGTAAAAGGTTATTTGCAACAAGAAGGTATTGATTACGAAGAAACTTTTGCCCCTATTGCAAGACTCGAGCCAGTACAACATTCGAAAACAAAACACATTGCTCTTCATTATCATTTTATAAAAGATCATCTGGAAGATGGTAACATTGAAGTTCATTTTGTGAAAACTACTGATCAACTTGCTGATATTTTCACTAAACCACTTGATGAAAAATCTTCTGTGAGAATTTTAGCAGGTTTGGGAATGTTAGATGCGAATTCATTACCAAGATCAAATATACAAGATTAACGAAATGATGTTGGTGAAAAAGGTGTCGATTCAAAGACTTGCTGTATTAACCATTCATAGGTTACTGTACATTAAGAGGCTTCGACACACTTCGTTTTCGTGTATTGTAACTGAAACTTTTCGCGTATTTGGTAACATTTTTTTTTATTTCATTAGTTTAGCATTTGTTCATTGAAAAAAGAAAACTGAAAAACCAAAAATATTTTTTTATTTTCGAAAATTTAAAAACAACAAAAAGATTTTCTTTTGTTATTTGTTTTCTTTTCAAAAATATAAAATCACAAAAAGATTTTTGTTACTTTGTTATTTCTTGTTTGTGTTGTTATTTTTTTTTGTGTCTTCAAGAACATTTTAACGACAATTTTTCAAAGGGTCATGCTTATGCTTCTCCGGGAAGGTAATTTTCTTAAATCTTTATACTAGTTAAGATGTCCCTTGAAGCATGCTGCATCATGTCGACCCAAGTCTCAAATGACTCTATGTGTGTTATGAAAGCCTTAATGAATTTTTCATACAAAAATTTCTTCCCAATTAGGCTTACATTCATATTAGTCCAATGAGCTACCTTACTCTTCTCAAATGAGTTAAGAGTTATCTGTTTGGTCCATATATAACAGAGGTATATTCGATTCTTATCTTATCTTTTTCATCACAAATTTCTTAACACATTACACACACAAAGACACATGTTCAAGAGGTCATTGATCAAACCAATCGTGACTTAAACATGTCAAACATCCGTGTTAATGATATTTAATCATGAGACCGTGATGCAAGTGAAACCCAAATAAACGAACTTATTCAGGAATTGACGAGGAACTTCATTCCAGATTCTTACGAAACACTTGTTTCTGTACCAACGTTTCGTATACTCCAAATCACATTCTTTCGTATGAGTGGTTTTAATCGAATGTTTGAAGCCCACGACATTTGTTTCCCTACAAAATCCAGTTTAAATATTTTTCTTTGAATGTGATTTCCATGTGAGTATCAATTCTTGTCTTTAGTCACTTTAAAAAATTTTCCACATCCACTTGTCACTGACTACACTGGTCAAACAAGTAATTTCGATTACAATTACTCACCTTATGTTCAGGATGATATGTAATGAAATTTGTATACCACCCTTTAATCCTTTGAAAAGAAGCCCTTCAATCTATAAGTATTGGATTGTAATTCACGGGAAAATGCAAAAGCTGTTAGTTATCTCTCTTGATAATTAATGAAGCAACCTTTGCCTGGGGTTTAACTGCTTTCGTGTCAAATCATTTGACATCACAGATCCATTTTTTTTTAAATTGCTTCTAATCTCTTTTCATTGAATCACTGCACTCACAAAATCCTTGAGGCTCTAAGTAATACCAACTTAGGATGAAGATTTCACAAGACTGGCAAATGACTTTGTTTCAAATCCAAAAACAAAAGAGCCCAACCTCCAATCCAAAGGGTTTGATCTTATCCACAAGTAATCATGAACAGTCTAAAAGTAACTGTATGGCAACTTGGTCCTAGTTTCAGGGAACTTTATCTGACATGGTTATGAAAACGGCTAAAGGCACGTAATTCAAGGCGAGACTTGACATGATCATAATGCAAAACGCTTCATCTTATATGGAAGTTACATATAAAAGGCCGTTTATTTTCAATTTCTCATTACGCGTTCAAGATTCCTGAAAATTGAAAAATCCCAAATTCTCTCAAAGCTTTCAAACCACTCAACAATGGCTGTTGCTTTAACTTCAAACGCTAAAGTGGTTGCTTCTCAACCGATGATGAAGATTCAAAGCACAAACTATCAGGTTGTATCCAATGTCTCATTGTATCCAGAAGAACTCAAAATGCTAATCGTTGTCTTAAAGATATCTGTTTTGGCTACTGCGATGTTCAACTCCTTTGCAATTCTAATATCTTGGTTGTCTATGGCTGCATCTACTGCAACATACAACAAAGCCACAAATATCATTACCTTTAACTTGGTGAATGAGAAATGTATTCGTCTCACCAAGAAGATGTTTTCTTAGTTTTTGGAGATTCCCAATTCACCACCATACTTCAAACCTGCAAACCCTCAAATCATACATATGTTCAACGAGATGGGTCACCAACCACCACTTTAAAAGATAAGCGATTTCAAAAAGTCTAGGCTTCCATGTATCTGGAATTTCTTGTTTGGAATTTTTCTCCGATGTTTAACAGGCAGAAGTGTGGGTCTTGACAAGGGAAGACTAGAGGTCTATGCAATGGTAATGGGGTTATATTACGAATTGAGTGTGGACTATGCTACTCAGTTGTGGGAGGAGTTCACGAAAAGTTTAGTAAGAACAAGTGTGGCTAAGGGAATTTCTTGTGCCATATACTGGAGTTTGATCTTGGAAAAAGTATATGAGAAACAGGGAATTCAAGTCCCTGAGGGTGAGGATACTGCTAAATTCACAACGTATCAGTTTCCAAAGATAGTCGTAGATGATGAGAATATATTTACAAGTGTTGCACGCATTCCTGATGCAATGCTTAAGAAGGTGAATCCTACTCAAAAGATTCTTGTGTGGTATCTGAAGAATGTAAACCTAGATGTGGAAACTTGGGTGTTACTTGAAGTGGAAGCAGGATCTTCAAAGCCATCGAAGAAGAAGAAGTCTGATGGTGATGAAGTACAAGATCCAAAGTTGAAATCTTCACCCAAGAAAGTTAAGGGTGATGATCAGAAGAAAGTAGAAGAGACTGATGATCTACCTTCAAAGGAAGTGGTTCCTTCAAAATCAGGAGTTCTTAAACAGATTCGCAAAATATCCTCTAAACGAACTTCATCTGATGAACCTCAGACAGTTCGTAAGACTCAAGTTAATCGCAAAGGAGTTGTAATCCGTGAAATTCCTTCTCCTATTTCTCTGTTGTCTAAAAAGAGACGTGCTCAAGATTTTGCGAAGAATATCACAGCGAAAAGGATCAAGCGAAAAAGTGTAATAAGAGACGATTCCTCAGAGAACGAAGTGGTTCCTGATACTCCTTTGGTTTCAACTTCACCTATGGTAACTTTTACTCCCATAACTTCTTCAGTTTCGGATGCTTATATCATTTCACCTTCATCAATTATTCTACTCGAAATAGTGGTAACCAAGTTAATTCATGAGGAAGTTCCTATTTCTAACATCACTGCTAATGTATCTGATACAGGAGAAAATGTTACAATGAGTGTTGATATTTCACAACCTATTATTGTTTCTTCTTCATTACCACCCACCAGTTCTACTTCGTTTGGTTCATTACCTCTAATCATTCCACCCATATCTACTTCAACTTCATCTCCATTGTTTGAAAGTATCCTTCAACAGCCTATCACTACTCTTTTTCCATCTCAATCCATAGAAACACCCAAACCTCATTCCGATGATGAAATAGAAGGCAGAGGTTTCGGAGGAACTTTTGATGAATTGCATTTTGATTCGGAAGAGGAGGAGATTCCTGATCATATGTTGATGTTAGGAAAATAGTTTAAAATCTTGAACATGAAGTTAAACTCTATTCTTCAATCCCAAGCTGATTCTAGAGCAAAGCACTCGGTTTCGGGTATTGAAGTAGATGTTATGATAAAAGCTGCTAAACGAAGACTTATTGAAAAGATATATGAATCTGATCATAATAATTAAAATCGAATAAGGACTCAAGGAGGGAACTTTGAAGGAGCTTTGAAAGAATTGAAGTCTGTTGCGAAGGAACGTCATGTTCTTTTTGTAAAAGATGTTAAAAAGGTTCGAGAAGATGTCAACTTAAAACTGGAAGAGTTGAAGAAGGAAGTTTATCAGGATTAATAATATGCATTCTCAGTACAATTCAATTCAAGAGAAGGTCGATATCATTGCTGGGATAGTTACAAATTTTATCAAAACTTTTCAAGACATTTTGCTGTAGTTCGAATCTAAAGCCACTAACAACAAGGATCAGTTTGCGAAGTTGATAGAGTTACTTTCTGAATTGAAAAATGTTGTATCAAAGCCTGCTCAACAGTCCTTTTTAACTCATGAGTTTCTTACTCAGAAGATGAATGTGCTTGATCAAGTCTTTTAGAAGGCTGTTGCTCCCATATCGAAGTTTGCTCAAATGTTACCACAGAATGCCCCACCTGTTGTCACAGGGGTGCAAGGGGGAGAAAAGAAAGTGAGCAAAGGGATGAATGTGAATAAAAAGAGAGAAGGTGAGAAGAAGACAACTAAATATTCGAAAGTTGTTGGAAAGGTGATTTCTACACAAATCCCTGTTTCAATCCCAATGAAGTCTGGCCCAATCTCAACAACTGTCATAACCACAAAACCGATTATGAAACCAAAAGGGATTGTGATTGGTTTGACTGCAGAGGGGGTTGGTTCAAGCTCTACAAAACCAAATCCTGATTTGAAAGATAGAGGGAAATGTGTTTTAATCGAAAAGTCAAAAGAAGAAAAGAAACCAGAACTTGAGGCTGAAATCAAACTTCAGAGACATATCCAAAGTATTTTGAGGCTAAGGGAAAATGATCCACCTGGTATGGACAAAGGTGATCCCAGGAAGCTATATTCATATGAGTCAATCGAATCGAGAGTTGCATTCAATCATATGTATGCTTTCGAGAAGAAACCGAGAAAGGGATATTCGATTGCTAACACAGATTTTAGTCAGTTGGACTTTTCGATCAATGAAATGATGTTTATCACTACACAATACAAAGTCAGTGAGAAGTTCAGGAACCCAAATGATTATACACACATGAAAATTCGTTTTCATGCTGTACTTGGAAAAGATCAAGATGAAGTGTGGTCCGTGATCAAGATCAAGAAAGTTACTGCTATTAAGAAGGATGTTATGTTCGAAAACATGATACAAAATATCAGGTATTTTGTTGTTTGTGCAAACAACAAATCAGTCGACTTCAACGTTGCAGACTTCCCTTTAATGAACTTGAATGATCTTATTCAAGTTGCATTTCTTTTAAAAGATATGGTAGAAACTCAGCTCAAGGAAACAGACCCAAATCTTTTTCGAATTGGTCTAGCACATGTCAAAATATTCATTGATAATTACTATGACTGTTTGGCATTAACTGACGAAGAGCTGGCTTCGGGTCTTGGAAGGAAGGTGGAAGTAGCTATCGAACCTTCGAAGTCACAAGCTGAGTTAAAGAAGTATGCTGATGGAGAGATATGTCTGAAACCATTTGGCTTAGTTTTTGTTGGGAAGGATACAAAGAGGAAGGCTAAGAGGTTTCTTTTTCAAGTTGCTGAGATTGAAAGGTATACAACGTCACAATATACAAACTTTATAGTTCCTGTGAACAATTGCACAAAAAATAATGAAGGTGACAAGAAGGAGTTAAGGAAGGTTCTAACCTGGTACTCGGAGATACGAAGGACAATGCACTTCGCTGCTCAAATTCTTACAAACTGAGTAGTTCGACTCGTTTACAAAGGGGAAGATTGTAAGGGTCGAAATCTAGTAAATAGTCGAATAGTGTTTAGTCTCTTTCGTATGTAACATATTTGGTAAGTCACTTTCTTACGAAGCTTATTTGTCTTAGACGTAGTATTTTTTGTACTCTCTGTTTCCCTATAAATAGGGACTAAGCTTAGATTTAAAGATACGAGTTTTTCCAACATCATTATTAGTTTTGTAATCGAGCTTATTGAGAGTAATATAAATTTAAAGTCTTATTTACTTTCTGCGTTCATTACATTGATTGTTAATGTTCTTAATCGATTTCTCAAATACAATTCAACTACACATACTCGGCTTTTATAAACTTTATATAATGAAATTCATTATGCCTAGTGACTTAATTACAATTAAGTTAGGGCTGAGAGCTATTCACATATTTTGGTAAAAGGTTTTTTAATGATACTATATTTATTACCCAAGTCTAAAAACTTAGCATACCCACACTTCTACAATCGTTAATCTTCGGAGCGAGATACATATGTATAGATCTATACGGGGTTGACATCCCCACCTGCAGTTGCTAGCTACAACCTCAAACGATCAATCAAAGAGGGTGATAAGGGTTTACAATGGTTACTACAACGTCCAATGAAGCATTGTAGGGGGTACAATCAGCCACAAAACTCGATTATAGACTCACTATAAACATTAACCAGAATTTCTCTCTCTCTCTCTCTCTCTCACACACACACACACACACTACAAACCATGGGCTTGGTTGCTTTCAAAACTATTTTTAGTATGGATTTACTTATGTAACAGTACAATTGGTTTTCAAGTATATATTTAAGGATTCTTTACAAACATAGTTTTAAGTATGGATTTACTTATACAAAGGTACATTTTGGTTTTCAAAGATTAATTACAAACACAATTTTAAGTTTTGTTATACCTACAAAGAAAATACTTTTTAGACTTTTTAAAAGTATAACTACTATTAGCATAAAACTTGTAACTCTCACCAACCTTGTGTTGACCCTCAAAACTACATGTATTCGCAAAAAATCACTAAACAGACATTAAATACGGATTGGATTACAAGTGACATAGTTTCCTAGTTGTTGTATTATCTGCCTATCTTTTAAGGCTATTCATGTACTATTATTATCTGTAAAAACTTGTATTCAGATATCAAGATGGAACACGAATTCTATTTTGTTTATAGTTGTACCTGTGTTATATATTCAATTTACATATGATCCATGAATTTAGTCCCACAACCTGACATGTTTTACCCCCTTGGCCGGGGGTGTGACAAATCCCCATCTATAACAAGTGTTATTTGCCAAATATACGGTCACATGTGTTGTTATGGACTGGTATTGGGGGATGCATATCCTTGAAATAAATCTTCTCTTCCATCACCACTTTTCATGCTTAAACCCATCATCCCCATAATTATCTCTTTCAGTATTGATACCCATACCCTCCCCTTGGAGTATCAAAAAATAGTTGAATGGTGTTTGGTATTTGTATTGAATGTAATTTGTATTGAATTTGGTTGGTATTAAATCACATATGGGTGGTTGGTACTGAATGCAAGGGTAAGATAACTTATTCTGAATTTCCTGTCAACTTGGTAAATAGAATGCAATATTAATATGGATGCAATTCCATTCCAAAAACCAAACGAAAACCAACTCAAAAACCAGCACAAGTAAAATATGAAATGATTCCCAATGGAAATACATTTTACATATGATGTCCACTAAAAATACATTGGTAATAAACAAATTCATTGGTTGTAATAAAGGTTGAAAAAGAAAAAACACAAAGGACATAGGATACCATAATTTATTCTACTACTAAAACGACATCAAAAGTTGTTAGTTTACTAGTAAGGTTAATATAGTAATTTACATCAAAAGTTGGCCCAATTCTCAAAAGATAGTCACCAAACAAAGTGTACAATTACATAATACCAACCTAAAATATAATAGGTAACCCTAATCAATCTAATTTAATTTCCATGTCATTACTCACTCCCTTTCCATCCTTTGACACAACCTCCTTCTTAATGTGTAGCTTGTTAATTCTTTATGAAGCCTTCCTCGCTCTAACACCAAGATTCTTAGGAACTCTAACACCAAGATTATTAGGAATTTTAACACCATGATTCACTTGCACCTGGTTGACATGCACTTCATTCACATGTACTTGATTCATAGCCACTTGATTCATACGCACTTAATTGATAGGCATTGGAGTAGTTGGATATGCTTTTGAAGGATCCTTATTTGAAGTATTATTCTTTCTTGATCTGATTAGTTTACTTGGATCTACTTTTGAAGGACCCTTCTTTAGACACTTATCTTTGTTGTTACAAACTTCATGGAAATGGTACACCTTCTTCAGACACCTATTAGTTTACTTGGATCTACTTTTGAAGGACCCTTCTTTAGTATGGATTATATTCCTACCGAACTCATTTTCTGCTTGGTCTCTTTTTCTTTTTCATACATAAGCTACCAGGTAACCTTCTCCTTCTAGGAGGTAGAACATGTGAAGATTAGGAATGTGGGGCCATAGTGAACTATCATTAAATGGATAAATGGTATGCTCATAGCTCCTAGAATAGGCAATTTTATTAAATAAAATTTCAACATATACCTTTGGATCAAGGTTCAAAGAAGAAATGACACTAATGACATGTACACATGGAATGCCTGACAATTTCCAACTTTTTTATCCGCACACACACACACACACATTGTCTCTCTCTCTCTCTCTCTCTCTCTCTTGTCTAAGTCAACAACATACCTTTCATTACCTTGAATAACTTCAAATTTTTTGTATCCACTAGCGTGTAGATTCTAGAATATGTAATTAAACAAAATTAGTAACACACCATACCTTGACCAACACTAATTAACATAAATATATGGTCACTAATCTTTGCCACATCTTCATGTCCTTAAGCTACAATCTTATAGATGGACTGATTTCCAAATCCCAACCTAATCCTTTATCCTTTTACAAATACAACCTTTATGTCATAAATACCCTAATGTCATGTAACATTATGATTAGTGACCTCTTTATATCTTCTTCAATAACAACATTGAAGCTTTCTGAAACACCATTTTACATTGCATCACAGTTTATTCTTACCTTGAAAAATGCCTTTGACCAACAGTTAGGGTCCCTTTGAATGAGATATTAATATTCCCACACATCAAAGCTCTTGATCTCTTCCATTACAACTGCAAATTTATGAACTGTAGTTTCCCTTATTTCCCTACAAATATGTTTTATATAGTACCTACCTTTAAGTTTTTTTATGGAAGTTAGCAAGGATGTACCTAGCATACAACCTGTGTTCCACTTATGGACATCTTTCCTTCATAGCTTCTATTAAACCCTACATTGATTTTGAATGTTAGTGTATGTAAAACTAAAGCAATGATTTGAAATATAACATGTAACTTGTATCTATCTGAGATCAATGTAATCCCATTACTTTTTGTGACAACTCGAAATTTATATCATGTATAATAGATCAGTTCAATCAAAGTTAGACTCGTTTTGCTATCTTTTAACACTGTTTAAGGTCTATTTTAGTGTTCTAAACCTAGTATAATCAAGTTAGGAGCCTAGAAATGGGATAACCCGATGCATATCAAGAAAACTCGGGCAAAACACTCCAACATATGGAGTGTGCGGCTGCACACCCATCCCAGCCACACACTCCCACCTATATATTCAACACTTGGTTATTTTTGAACACTTTTCCACTTCTTGAAGGCTGGAACTCGAAATCCTCTAAAGTATCATCCAACTTTTCACTTCAATCTTCAATCAAGTAAGTGATTCATCCTTTGATTAGCTAATACATGACCTTAACTAGCCTTCCCCTTTGCTTTGATCCATGAAAACACATTTTTGGTGTTAAATCTTCAAAAACACTAAGAACACCAAGAACACACACACACACACACACTACTTTTTTGGACTTTAACTAACCTTTGAAGCCTCTATAATGGGTATACACTTATCATAACTTGTTGTATGCTAAGAACACTTGATGATATACTTGAAAAACATGGTTTTATCATCTTCATAAAGGGTGTGCGGCCGCACACCTTCATGGTGGCTGCACACACCCTTTTTAGGTCCAAAAATGGCAATGAACTCCATATAAGGCTAAAGCATGAAGTAAGAAACCTTCCTAGATGAGTCCTAAAGCCTTAAAATATGTTTTGGCACATTTCTTAGGTAGTGTGCGGTCGTACACCCTCTGTGGCCGCACACCCTAGCCGCACACACACATATATGGTGTATTTTGACCATACATTCCCTTGTAAAGCCATACACCCCTTATATACAATCATATATGGTTGTAACACTTCAATATAATTGTTTACTAGTCCCTAATGTGGTTAAAATTCAATAATTAGTTGTTATAAGCACTAATTGTGTGTGTGTGTATATATATATATATATATATATATATATATATATATATATATATTGGTTAATAGGATTCGGTTGTGCTCAAGTCTCCAGTTGACACCCAACAATCCTATATCGATCTTTCATCCGAGTTACTCTTTACAGGTGAGTTCATACCCCTAAATCAACCTTTTAAAACACATGATTAATAACTAGAACAAACAGAGAGATTTTCTATTACTTTCACACTGTTATCAAACTTATGGATTTCAAATACTTTGAAATGGTTATCAAACTCTTTTACATACTAAACTCATTATCAAATTTTTTATTTTATGCCAAACCTTCTTTTACAGCTTTCAAACTGTTATATTGTCAAAACCATGCCTAATGCATATATAGTTATATAAGTAAGGTTTGAAGAGCTTAGGAATGATAACTCACTTTATTTCCTATTCCTTGTTTGGTTGTGGACTTATAGTACCCTGTTGTTTGTCCGAGTGTCGTCTGATCCTTAGTTATATATTATGTATATATGTACGAGGCATAAAAGATTTTATCTCCATTCAATACATTCAGTCATACAAACAATTCTACTAGTAAACTATAATAGGTATAGTTTAGGAAGATACTACTCATTACTTTTAGTACAATGAAGCATACAAAGATTCAGTTCATTCATGAGTCAATACTTACTATTATGAGAAACTATACAAATATACTATGATGAGAAACTAAGAGAACTTACTATTATGAGAAACTATAAAAACATACTATGATGAGAATTAGATAGAGAATACTATTCGAGAAACATGACATACACTACACTATACAAGAGAACATACTACATACTAGACAGAGAGAACATACAATACTCTAGTACATACAATACATATGCAAGTATACTATAACATAAATGTGAACCACTGTTTCGGGGCATGTCATCACTACCATGGCTCGATTTGTATCCAGAGTCTCCTAGAGGGAGAGTGTGAATTTGAGTATAGATCTATACTGGATTGACTATCCTACACCTTGCTGCTAGCTATAATGGGACTTGCAGGTCTACGGGGGCTAAATATCATTTCTTCCGACGTCTTTCATCATCATGTTTTTAGTCGATAGTATGGTACAATCAAATCACATTATACCTTAATAAATAAATGGTTTAAGGTAGTTAGTACAACAATAGTTACTATAATACAAAACTACAATACTATATTATTTTCCCATTGCATTCACTTTGTGATCTTCTCACATAAACGGTAATGTATAAACTATATTTTGTTAATGATATTCGTACTTGGGAAAATTACACACTTTTACAAGAAACGAACATACAAAACAGTTGGTCCTTGGTAGAAGGCTACTTTTAGTAGAAAATATAGGATTTTCTAGGAGATACAAACATTTACAAATATCTACAAACTTTTACAAACTTATACATTCAAACACTTACAACCATTTTCATACAAACAATGACACTAAAATGCTTATGAACTCACCAGCTTTAAAGCTAATAAACTCTTTCAAAATAACTTGTATTCTCAGGTCATCAGTAGATAGGTACCTATGCCAGCTTTTGAGAAGATGGAGCACATTCAAGACTCATCTTTTATTTTGATTCATATTTTTGGTGTCTTATAAGCTATACAGAACACTTGTATTAAAATACATTATTAATGCAATGGATGATGTTGTTTGCTTGTTTACTATTATTCTGTGTTGTGATACTGTACATGACGTTCTCCACCCCCGAACGTTTCCACCATTCCGGTTTTGGGGTGTGACACTATTTCCCTTTCCATTTATGCCTTCTATGAGTTTATCCAAAAACCACTTCCATGTACTCTTACTCTCAACATTTACTACTTCCCATGCTATATCGTATATGTAATTGTAGGCATCCCTCCCCATTGCTAATAGGAGTTCCCCTTTACATATGCCTTTCAGAAAGCAGCTATCTACCCCAACCACATTTCTATAACCATATAACCATTCATCCATAACACCTTTAAAACTAACATAAAACCTTTTAAACACCAAAGTTGAATTATGTCTCTACATACACTAGAACATGAGATCATGGATTGGCCCTTTTAATTTCATATATATAATCCAACAACTTTGCAATAATGATCCTTGAAATTACCCTAAATTTCACACAATACAAATCTTTTTGCATTCATACACTGCCCAAAATTGGCATTAATGTTGAATGTATTGGATACTAGGGATTTCATCAACCTCAAACTCATTTTAGGACTATCCAAAATTGATTCACAAGTTGTTTCCCTATCCACTTGTAGGTTACAATGGACCCAAGTTTGAATTCCCTAGAGCAACTATACTTTTTAAGGGACTTTATTTGAAATGCCCTCCTCTTTCATCCAGGAAGCCCACAATCTAAAAGGGCATTGTAGTGCTTTTCCTTTACAACAGTTTACAAGCAACATATCTTTATCATTCTTCTCAAAATATAAGTCATACCCATGTGCTACCATATACATGTGGTTGTTTATCATAGTCTTCATTATCATGTTCTACCGGATATAATTAATTTGTTTCGAAATCTTTTGCTTGATATAACTTCCACCTCTTTTTCGTGATCACACTTCTCACCACCTTCTATAATGGAGTCAACGTATTCATCTTTATGCTCAGGTTCCTTAGGGTTCGGGTCTTCCATCTCAATCCAGTCAAACAGAGGTTCATGATCGTGATCAATATACACATTCACATTTTTGTTATTTTCATTTATAACCTCAAGAAACTCATGATAATCACAATCATTTTGTAGAACATGTTGCCCATCACTCAATCATACTTTAGGTAGACAAAAATATACATTTGCACTAAAAGTCTAGAAGTTTCTCAACATATATATGTGATGAAAATAGAGAAAGTCGTACCATTCACATCAACGTCTCTTAGCGATGCTATGTCTAGAGCAAAATACTATAAAATATTAGGCATGAAATTCCAATTGTAGTGTACATCCATGATTAGAAAAGCTTGATGTTCTTCTATGGCTTTTGATTGTTGAAAAGTTTTTTTTGAAAGAGTGGAGGGTAGAAGAGGGTGAGTAATTGAGCCCTAAACTGATGTTCTTTTTAAATGAAGGGTAGAATAGGGTAATTCCATGTAAATTTTATATTTTCTTAAAATCTTGTAATACGCTTAAAACCCCACCAGCTCCCCCTATGCTGTTTATGTCATCTTATTTTCATGTCGGACCACCGGACCTCCGATGAACCACCCAGTTTCCGATTTCATCCCAACAACAAGAAGCTTATCATTCACTATTTCTGCCATAATTCCCAATCAACAACTTAGTTTTTTGGTTTCTCTCAGAGTGCACAGTAATTCCTAAATCATCATGAGTTTGCTACGTTTCATCTAGATCAGAGTACAAAGATCGATTGAACCAGGTATGTTTATTACTCGATGAAATGGTTTGATTTTGTTTAAATTAAGAATAAAACTATAATGAACTGGTTTGATTTATTCAGATTGCGGAAATTAATGTCAATATTAAGTGATTCTTGTTGTTATTGTTGCTTCATTACTCTTTATCTCATAAACATTGTGACAACTTATAGATTTTTTTATGAACACCAAGTGTTCGATGAAATGCATCAATGAAAAAACCTCCACAAATAAATCAAGAATAAGGTGGTGTATTCATTGTTGTAGTCTGTATGTGCATGTCGATGAATTTTGCTGAAATAGCATCATTTTGATGTATGTGTTTACTTTGCCTTTGTTTTCTTGACTTTTTTTTTACTGGACTTTATTTCCCCAAACATATTCAACAACTTGAATGTTTGTTTGTTGAGATTATAAACTGAATTTTATATTCTTGCATAGTTTCCCCAAACATATTTTGATGTCTTTGTTTAATTTTCCTCTGTGTTCTCGATTCGTTAATTGTTCTCGTGTATTAAATCACATGTGATTATATGATCTAATTGTTGGATAAGATGTCTAAGTCCATAACTATTTCTGGTATGTACTTGACCCGACCCGGCATGGTCCATTTGGGTTGCATGGCACCATGCAATTGGATAGACTAAATGAGAGAAATAACACTTGGAGATTATTAATATATTATAAGTTCTAATATATTAATAATATTATTTGATTAGTTTGATCAAGAATTAATTTAGAATTAATTATGTGATCAAAAGATAACTAATTAAATATATGGGTTGATTATGTAAATCATCCATATCTTGTATAGTGGGCTAAGAGGCTCCATGGATTATCAAGTTGGGTTCCACCCATAGGATGCTCCATGGATGCCCCATGGGAGTTACAAACCCATGGGTCATGGAAATGAAGAGTCATGACACATTAGGGTTTAATCCTAGATGTGTCAACACTATATAAGAAACATATTCTCCACCAAAATCGGGGACACTAAGAAACAAGAGGGCTTGGCCGATTTTTAAGAAGTGTGTGTTCTCTCATAAGTTCTTCCAAGAGTATTTGGTGTTGTGTGAAGCATTTGAGGCATCACACTTGGGGTGCTAGGCTCACAAGGTTTCAAGGAACACAAACAACAACAAGGTAAGTTATTCTATCTATACTTTAAGTTAAAATTGTTCCCCATGTATGCTAGATAGGAATATAACCTTGGAATTCAACTTTGCATGATAATTAGACAAACATAGATCCAAGGTTATTAGGGTTGCATGTACACTTAGGAAGTGTTAGAATGCTCAAAACCCATCAGTGGTATCAGAGCCTAGGCTTGTTTGTTTTTTATTTGTGCTTAAAAGTTGAAAAAAAAGTCGAAAATCTTGCTGTCTGCGAGTGGACTCGTCGAGTCTATATGGGGGACTCGTCGAGTTCATGTGTATCTTCAACCAACTCGGCGAGCGATTTCATGCACTCGGCGAGTAGGGTCGACTGATTGCAGAATTTCGATTTAGTTGCTGGAAATGAATTAGAAACATTACCCTAAACTGTTTTGGTAATTGAAAACTTGTTTTTGGTGGTGTAATGTCTTTGCTAATTCATTTACAACAACTAGTTATCAAAATTACAAAGTTTTAAGTGTAATTTATGAATGTGTTCATATTCATGTTCTTGTTCTTATGATGTTTTAGATGATCATAGGAATTATTTGTAACCTATGTGGTAGATTAATTCTTGATCATAATGTGTTTTAATGGAGTCCATAACTTGTCCTCAAGTTATGGAAAACCAAGAGTCACACTTGAATTAAAACCATTAAAACAAACACAAGAGTTAGAAAAATGAAGAGTCTTCATTTTATTACTCTATTAAACTCATAAGTTACAAGAAATGAAAAGTTTTGAAAGTTACAAGACTTGCCCTCAAGTTTTAGAACAAGTAAAGTTAAGTTAAAACTTTAAGTTCCAACCCCTAGAATTTTAAAAGTTAAAATTCAACCCTTATACTTATATTATGATGATTGAATAATTATATATATATATATATGTATAAGAATAAAGTCGTCTTACCGCTAGTACGCCTCATTCATGAAGCCGGTCTATAAGGTGGGTATAAGGTTGTTGCCTATAAAATGGTGACTTAATGGGTGTCTATTCTCACCCACCGCTTGCTTGACTGGTGGAGGGTCGTTAGCCGAACGGGTAAGACAAGGACTTATAAACTCTCATTCAAAGTATGATGAATATTATAAAGTAACTAAATGTTTTATTAAATTCCCAATCTTAGTTACTTTAGGAAAATGTGAATAAGGTGCTAATCCATGAAATTACACTTTACACTTTGTCTAAGTCGTTGGTGGAGCGTGTGTGGTTAACCGGCACACTAACTTGGACTTAACAAGGTAGGTAAAGGGTGACTTAAGGTTTATTATAGTATCGGTGGAGCGTGTGTGGTTTACCGGCACATCGATTGAGTGATAAACTTTAAGGGTACCAAGTGATTTGCATGGTTACTTCACACCTCGTTTTGTGATCCTCGGTATCCCAGTCACAAAACTTGGAGGGCACTCTCGAGATTGAAACATGCCTTTGAAAAGTTCATTGAATCTCAAAGAATCTAGGAATTTCTAAAAACCAATAAAACCTAATATCTAATATTTCGGTTTTCGTGGTGGAAATTGGTGAATCGTCATTCACCTACCTTTCAAATATGGTATAGCTTAGATTACGGCATACCTCTTCTAAGTTATATTATATTGTGATTGGATCCTAGCCTTAATATTACATTTGGGTGTTTTATTAAGGACTCTCTTAAATCTATACTAAACTTGTTCTCCTCTTTCAGATGTCTTCAAATAATGCTTCTGGCTCGAATCCTAATGGCTCCTTTACTCTTATGAGTTTGTGTGGGAAAGTCACCTTTGATGGATCCAACTTCAATGAATGGATTAGAAACACCAGGATGATTACCCGCTACGAGGACAAAGAATATGTCCTTGACAAGGAGCTTAAGGAGATTGATGAGACCATTGCAACTCCTCAGGAGATCGCTGACTTTCAGGCACATGAAAGGGATGCTACGAAAGTAGCATGCATCATGATGGCCACAATGACAGCAGAACTCCAAAAGTCCTATGAGAATTTCTACCCTTATGAAATGCACCAAGATTTGATGGAAAGATACCATCAAAGTTCACGACAAGAGAGGTACGAAATCATCTGCTCCATGATAACAACCATGATGAAGGATGGGGATTCCGTCACGAGCCACATGCAGAAAATGCAAAGGTATGTGGATCGATTGCTTAAGCTTAATGTGAACTTCCTGGAGGAGCTTGCAATAGATATAATTTTGCGCTCCTTACCATCGTGCTATGATCAATTCCGCATGACATATCACATGAATAAGGAAGAGGTCACACTCAACAAACTTCAGGGACTTCTCAAGACCGCAGAATCAGGTCTTAAGGGGAAGTCGGTTGTTAACACTCATACTCCAAACTCCACTCCGGTTTTGGCAATCGGGAAAAGTCGAGGGAAGAAGAGAAAGAGTTCTTCAAAGGGTACCAAGGTTAGGACCCTTGATGGCTATTCTTCAAGTGGAACCAAGAAAGGTTTTGTCACTGCTTCTTCTGACCCAAAAGAGGCTGAATGCTTCTATTTCCATGAAAAATCACATTGGAAGCGAAACTGCCCAAAATACCAGCAAGATGTGAAGGATGGGAAATTTAAACCCAACCATGCAGGTATTTACACTATCATTTCTATTAAATCACCCCATTCGAAATCTTGGGTCCTTGATACTGGTTGTGGTATTCACATTTGTTGTGACTTGCAGGGACTAGGAAGAAGTGAGAATGTGGAGCAAGGAAGAATAAACTTAATCATGGGAAATAGGAAAGTTACACCTATCACCAAGATTGGAGTTTATACTTTATCGCTAAGTAGTGGGTTAAATTTAGATTTGAATAAGTGTTGTTATTCGCTAGAAATGGCAAGAAATATTATTTCCTTTCATGCATTGTACAAACAAGGTTTCACCTTTTCATTTGATAATGAAGTTGGTTCGATTAATGCTTTCTTTAATAATGTTCTTTATTTTAAAGCATTACCTTGTGATGGTGTGTATGAAGCTGTATCTATTGTAGATAACTTAGGAAATAATGTTTTGTGTATTGATTCTACTAATAATAATAACTTGGATAAAGCATCATTATGGCATTGTCGTTTTGGACATATAAGCAAGAAACGCATAGGCCAACTCCAAAAGGATGGAGTCTTGGAGTCGTTTGACCTAAAGTCAGATGATAGTTGCGAATCATGCTTACTTGGAAAAATGACAAAGTCACCCTTCACAGGCTCGTATGAAAGGGGTGAAGGTTTGTTGGACCTTATACACACGGATGTGTGTGGACCATTCAAACATGCCACAAGGGATGCTAATCGTTATTATTTGACTTTTACTGATGATTACAGTAGATATGGATATGTCTACTTAATCAAGCATAAGTCAGAGACTTTCGAGAAGTTTAAGGAATTTAAACAGGAAGTCAAGAATCAATTGGGCAGGAACATTAAGATGCTTCGATCCGATCGAGGTGGTGAGTATCTTAGTTCAGAGTTCCTCGACTATCTAAGGGAATGTGGGATTGTCTCAAAATTGACACCTCCCAGGACACCGCAGTTGAATGGTGTGGCTGAGAGGCGTAATCAAACCTTGTTGGACATGGTTCGTTCCATGATGAGTCGAGCTTCGCTACCAATCTCATTCTGGGGGTATGCCTTAGAGACTGCCGCCCATATCCTTAATCTAGTCCCTACAAAGAAAGTTGCCAAAACTCCTCACGAGATGTGGACTGGTAAAGTACCTAAACTAGACCACATCAAGATTTGGGGTTGCGAGGCTTTCGTGAGACGCGAGACTCATGATAAGCTCGAGCCTCGAAGTGAGAGGTGTATTTTCATCGGCTACCCACAACAATCCTTTGGTTACCTCTTCTACAGACCTAGTGACAATGTGGTCTTTGTAGCAAGAAGAGGAGTCTTTCGAGAAAGAGAGTTTATAAGCCAAGGAGACAGTGGGAGGCAAATTGATCTTGAAGAAATTCAAGAGTCAAGTGGTGAAGGAACTTCAAACTCTAGCCCTCAACTTGAGGAGGAAACTCCTGTTGAGCCAATTGACGAATCTGTACCTCTGAGGCGTTCCACGAGAGTTAGGAGTGCACCTGAGCATTACTATGGTTTCCATATTACTGCAGAAGGTGAGACGCTTATTAGTGATGGAACACTAGTAAGTCAAGATGACCCTAACAGCTATGAGGAAGCCATGGCAGGCCCCGAGTCTGCTAAATGGAAAGAGGCTATGGATAGCGAGATACAATCCATGTATGACAATCAAGTTTGGAACTTGGTTGAGAATGTACCAGGTCGAAAGACTGTAGGGTGCAAATGGGTCTTCAAGAAGAAGACCGACATGGATGGTAAAGTACACACTTATAAGGCTAGACTAGTTGCAAAGGGCTTCTCTCAAATTCCTGGAGTGGATTATGATGAGACCTTTTCTCCGGTAGCCAAGATTAAGTCTATTCGGGTTCTGTTAGCCATAGCCGCATTTCATGACTATGAAATTTGGTAAATGGATGTCAAAACCGCTTTCCTTAACGGAAAGTTGGCTGAAGATGTTTACATGAGTCAGCCAGAGGGTTTTGTCAGCAACGAGTACCCCAATAGAGTGTGTAAGCTTGAGAAATCCATTTATGGATTAAAGCAAGCACCTCGCAGATGGAATCTTTGCTTTGATGAAAAGGTCAAGGAATTTGGCTTTTCTAGGAGTGAAGATGAATCCTGTGTGTATGTCAAGGCTAGTGGGAGTATAGTTAGCTTCTTGGTATTGTATGTGGATGACATACTACTCATAGGAAACGACATTCCAACCCTGCAGGAAGTAAAGTCCTGGCTTGGAAAGTGTTTCGCTATGATGGATCTTGGTGAAGCTGCCTATATTTTAGGGATAAGGATCTTGAGAGATCGGAGTAAAAGACTAATTGGACTTAGTCAAAGTACCTACTTGGATAAGGTGCTGAAGAGATTCAGCATGCAAGACTCCAAGAAAGGAGAGTTGCCCATCCAGAGTAACGCCCAACTGAGTAAGACACAAAGCCCTAGCACTGAGGCTGAGATAGCACAAATGAGTCGAGTACCTTATGCTTCGGCTGTAGGATCGATCATGTATGCTATGACGTGTACTCGACCTGATGTAGCTTTTGCCCTGAGCATGGTTAGCAGGTTTCAAGGGAACCCTGGCAAGGCACACTGGACTGCGGTAAAGAATATTCTCAAGTACCTACGAAGGACTAAGGACTGGGTCCTTACCCTCGGTGGGAGTGATGACTTGAGAGTTGTAGGGTATAGTGATGCTAGCTTCCAGACTGATAGGGATAACTTCCGCTCTCAGTCGGGCTGGGTCTTTACCCTAAATGGAGGAGCAATTTCTTGGAAGAGTTCCAAGCAAGAGACAGTGGCAGATTCTACTTGTGAATCAGAGTATATTGCAGATAGCGAGGCGGCAAAGGAGGCGTTATGGCTGAGGAACTTCATTGGAGACCTTGGAGTTGTACCAGCTATTAAAGAGCCAATGGAAATTTTCTGTGATAGTGAAAGTGCTGTTGCCTTAGCCAAGGAACCAAGGGATCACGGGAGATCTAGACACATCGACAGAAAATACCATTTCATCAGACATCGGATCGAAGAAGGACTCCTCGTGGCAAAGAGGGTATCATCAGATGAGAATCCAGCAGATCCCCTCACGAAGGGACTGACTCGGGTTAAGCATCTCCAGCATGCTCGGAGCATAGGGCTGAAGGATGATATTAGATTTAGTAGTTAGATAACCTCAAAATTTGTAAAGTGTAATTGACATCTGATGATGAATAAAAGTGTTTTATTTATGAGTAAAGTGTTGCTATCTCTTGTCGATCGTTTACTATATTTCTTTTGCATTTTTGACTTCCAGAATAATTTTTGTTTGGTATAACATATTATTCAAACCTCCACAGTCGGTCATATGTTGGAAGTAGGTATGAATCAAGACTGTCATGTTTGGTTGTAGAGGTCTTGGACAAGGCTACAACAATCATGAGTGCTCATAAGTTCTGAGCATTGGACTCAACCCACGCTCACTGGAATCACTTCATGGAATTCTATCTCGAGTGATCGTGAGACGGTAATATCGTATAAGTCTTCAAACCTAGAGATATGATTTGTTACTTACAAGTTGGTTATGCATTGATTGTACGAAAAACGCATTGGTAACTCGATGTTATAAATCGCGCTCTTGTGTGTAATGTAATGAGTGGTAGAACAAACATATGAGTCGAAGTTTATCTGTTCCTTCTTGGATTAGAAGCTGATATCTGGGCCCCTCGATGATTTTGTTTTGACCTATGTGCCAGGCCCGGTCAGAACTAAATTGATGTGTTCAATGAAGTTCTTTGTCAAACAAATCGGAAATCGGGAAACAAACTGTTGGACAATAAGTAAGACATTGTTCCGTGTATTTGTCCGACTGATATCTAGAACAGAGGATTATATGATCACTTATCTTAAATGGCGTACCATCATCTTCTCAGTTCCGAGAAACCTTGTAAAGAGCTACGATTGCCGATCGGTTCCTGAAGTCATACTTGCAGTTAGGGGTGTGCGTGGTGCGGTTTGGTGCGGTTTCGAGTCAAAACCGCAAACCGCACCGCATATGCGGTTTGAATATTTTAGAAACCGCAAACCGCACCACAGATGTTCAAAACCGCATGATGCGGTGCGGTTTGATGCGGGCGGTTTATGCGGTTTAGTTGCGGTTTGTGCGGTTTGATGTGTTGTTTAACATTAAATCTATCAAAAAACTAAAAACCTGACCGGGTTAAAAAAAATGATTGCTTTTATTTTATAAAAACAAATACAATTTTCGAGTTAAATCGTTTTTTAATAAATTGTGACTCATGTTACTATAGTTTTGTAAGTATCATTGTTATTGCTTTATATTGCCGTTATAATTTATATATTCTTGTAAACCATGAGATCTTGATCTAATAGTGATTTAATGTTACGTTATAGATATTTGGTTATTGTAAGAAATATATTTATATACATCATTTCTAAATCGTGATTTGAAGTTATAACAAAATAAAGAAAAAAAAAGTATATATAACATGCGGTGCGGTGCGGTTTGAACCGCAGTTTTATAAATACAAACCGCAAACCACACCGCATAGTGCGGTTTGATAAAATGATGAACCGCAAACCGCACCGCGAAATTCTAAACCGCATTACGCGGTGCGGTTTGGTGCGGTGTGGGCGGTTTGTGCGGTTTTTTGCACAACCCTACTTGCAGTAATAGTTATTAGACTTATCCAAGTGGGAGACTGTTGGATAAGGTGTCTAAGTCCATAACTATTTCTGGTATGTACTTGACCCGACCCGACATGGTCCATTTGGGTTGCATGGCACCATGCAATTGGATAGACTAAATGAGAGAAATAACACTTGGAGATTATTAATATATTATAAGTTCTAATATATTAATAATATTATTTGATTAGTTTGATCAAGAATTAATTTAGAATTAATTATGTGATCAAAAGATAACTAATTAAATATATGGGTTGATTATGTAAATCATCCATATCTTGTATAGTGGGCTAAGAGGCTCCATGGATTATCAAGTTGGGTTCCACCCATAGGATGCTCCATGGATGCCCCATGGGAGTTACAAACCCATGGGTCATGGAAATGAAGAGTCATGACACATTAGGGTTTAATCCTAGATGTGTCAACACTATATAAGAAACATATTCTCCACCAAAATCGGGGACACTAAGAAACAAGAGGGCTTGGCCGATTTTTGAGAAGTGTGTGTTCTCTCATAAGTTCTTCCAAGAGCATTTGGTGTTGTGTGAAGCATTTGAGGCATCACACTTGGGGTGCTAGGCTCACAAGGTTTCAAGGAACGCAAACAACAACAAGGTAAGTTATTCTATCTATACTTTAAGTTAAAATTGTTCCCCATGTATGCTAGATAGGAATATAACCTTGGAATTCAACTTTGCATGATAATTAGACAAACATAGATCCAAGGTTATTAGGGTTGCATGTACACTTAGGAAGTGTTAGAATGCTCAAAACCCATCACTAATAACATATGAATTATATGCACAAGATTCATTTTTGTGTTTTCGATTCAATGGTTGTTCTTTGTCCATATTAATCATATGTGATTAAATATATAAAATGAAATATGATTAAATACATGATAACAACTATTGAATTGAGAACGCGAATTAGAATATTATTCACATAAATCATATATGATTTGATACGTATAATCACATGTGATTAAATACACGAGAACAAATATTGAATCAAGAACAAGAAAATGAATATTGTCTACATAAATCATATACGATTAGATACATGTAATCACATGTGATTATACGTATCTAATCACATATAATTTATGCGTCTAAGATTCATTTTCGTGTCCTCCATTCAGTAATTGTTTTTTCCACTTTAATTTGATTAAATACAGTTAATCAGATGTGATTCTATATTACTAACTACATTTGATTTTATTTGAAAAAAAGCGAATCTTGTCTATATAAATCATATGTGATTAGATACGTATAATCACATGTGATTATATACACGATAACAAATATTGAATCAAGAATACGAAAAACAAATCTTTATCCAGATTAATCATATGTGATTAAATACATCTAACCACTTGTGATTATATGAATCTAATCACATGTGATTATATGAATCTAATCACATATGATTTATGTGAACACAATTCATTTTCGTTTTGTCGATTCAATAGAAGTTCTCATGTATTTTATCACATGTGATTATATGTATAATCACATGTGATTAAGTACATGAGCACAACTATTCAATCGAGAAGGCAAAAATGAATCTTGTCCACCTTAAATCATATGTGATTATATACATATAATCACATGTGGTTAATTACACAAAATCAACTATTTAATCTAAACTGCATAAGTAAATATTGCCTACATAAATCTTATATGATTAATTACATATAACCACATGTGATTATATGCATCCAATCACATATGATTTATGTGGATAAGATTCATTATTGCATTCTCGATTCAGTAATTGTTCTTTGTCAACTTTAATCATATGTGATTAAATACATATAATCACATGTGATTATGTGTATCTAATCACATATGATTTATATGGACAAAAAAGGAGGATGTCTATATAAATCATATATGATTAAATACATATAGTCACATATGATTATATACACAAGAGCAATTATTGAATCAAGAACACAAAGATAAATATTGTCCATATATATATATATATATATATATATATATATATATCATATGTGATTAAATTCATATAATCACATGTGATTATATGTATCTAATCATATAGAATTTATATGGAAAATATTCATTTTCACGTTCTAGATTCAGTTGTTGTTCTTGTGTATTTAATTACATTAGATTATATGTATCTAATCAGATATGATTTATGTGAAAATTATTCGTTTTGGCATTCTTGTTCAATAGTTGTTCTTGTACATATAGTAACATATGATTTATATGCAAAATATTCATTTTCATGTTTTCGATTAAATAGTTTTTCTTTTTCTACATTAATCATATGTGATTAAATACATACAACTACATATGACTAAATACATGAGAAAAGATATTGAATAAAAAATGCGAAAACGAATGTTATCAATATAAATCATATGTGATTTGATACATATAATCACATGTGATTAAGTATATGAGTACAACTATTTAATCGAGAAAAAAGTAATTAATATTGTCTACATAAATCATATGTGATTAAGTACAAATAATCACATGTGATTATATGTATTTAATCACATATGATTTATGTGGACAATATTCATTTTTGTGCTTTTAATTCAATAGTTGGTCTCGTGTATTTAATCACATATGATTTATATGAAAAAGATTTGTTTTCACATTCTTGATTCAATAAATCATATGTAATGACATATATATATATATATATAATAACATGTAATTATATACATGGGAACAACTATTGAATCAAGAACATTAAAACAAATATGTGTCCACATTAATCAATGTGATTAAATACTTATAATCACATGTGATTAAATATATGAGAAAAATTATTGAAACGGAAACTAACAAATGAATAATGTTCATATAAATCATATGTGATTGGATACATATAATCACATGTGATTACATGTATCTAATCACATATTATTAAAGTTGACAAAAAAAATTATTAAATTGAGAATGTGATAATGATATTTGTGATTAAATATAACTAATCATATTTGATTAAATATATCTAATCACCTGTGATATATTTATCTAATCACGTAAGATTTATATGGACAAAAAGGAATACTTTCCATATAAATCATATGTGATTAGATACACATAATCACGTGTGACTATATACACATAATCACGGGTGGTGGTGATGGTGTGTAGTGATGTTGAGTGGTGGTAGGTGGTGGTGGTGGTGAAAGGTGTTGGGTTTTATCCATAAGAACTTTCCTATGTGCGCATGCAAAACCCTATTGCTTGGATCTAGGCTTTCTAATAAACATGCTTTTGAATCCAAGACTTCTAATGGCTAATTAGGTTAAACAACAATATTAAAACAGATCTAGAATCATACCTTTGAATCCCTTGTTGATCTTGGTTGTCTTGGAGCTTCTAGAGTCACAATTGTCACTCCTCTAATGGCTTACAAACACCAATAGCAAGCAAGATGATTTAGGAGAGAGGAGAGAGAATGGAATTTGACCAGAGGTTCCTTGCTTTAGGTTCTAAAAGGTTGTACACGAATTCCATATCCCAAGGGCCTATTTATACCTTTAGACTCCTTAAGGGTTTCACCCTAAACCCTAATTGGATAATCTTCTCTTAAGGCTATCCAAATCCATTCCATAGATATCCATATGGACGATTTTGAGCTATCCTAAAGCTCTTAGAATCCGTCCAAGGTGTATCTTAATGGATTTACAGTCTAAAGTCTAACTATCACACAATTGACAGTTTATACCCTCTTATTTAATTAATCTCTTTAAGTCACCAAATTAATACCAATTAATTTATGACTTATATTAATCAAATAGCTAAATATTATTCCTTATAATATTTACTCTCTCTTAACACAATCATCCTTCAAGTTGCTATGGTGAAGGCAACCCAAAAGGACCATGCACCACCGAATATAGTTATAGCCTTAGACACTATTCCAACAGTCTCCCACTTGGATAAGTCTAGTAACTATACAAGTACAATACAGTTTGCAATCGTAGCTCTCAAAGACGCTGTCAACTCTGATCTAATCAATCTTGTCCTTCAGATAAGGGATCGTACAGTCCTCTGTTAGATATCATGCTGACAATCCTATGGAATGGTTAGTCTAGCATTTAGATTTCTCGATCTCCGATTTATTTGACATAGAACTTAATCGAACACATCAATTCAGTTCTGACCGGGCCCGACACATAAGTCAAATCAAATCATCGAGTGGCCAAGATATCTCTTCTACCCTCTTAGGATAAAATTTACAGATAAACTTCGACTTATATGCATTTACTTATTCATTAACCAACTATACACAACAATGCGTTTTATAACATCAAGTTACTGATGCGTTTTCACATTATCAATGCACAATCAATTAACAAATAATAAACCATATATCTAGGTTTTAAGACCATATGATATTATCGTCTTGCGATCACCTTTTATATCGTATTCCATAAGGTGATTCCAGCAAGCGCGGGTTTATTCCAATGCTCAAAACCAGTTCATAAGCACTCATGAACGTTGCAGCAACCCTTGTTATGTCTAACACCATTTAGACATTCTACACACCAATTCATGACAATCTTCATTCATATCTACTCCCAACATATGAACGACTGTGGATCATTTGAATAATTCGATTATTCCTAATAAACTCAATTATTCTGGAAGTCAAAACATGCAAAGTGAAACAATAGTTAAACAACTAACATGTGATAGTAACTTTACTCATAAATAAAACTTCTTTATTTAATCATCAAATGTCAATTACATTTATCTATCATACGTTTCTAATACTATCTAATCTATGCTAATATCATCCTTCAGCCCAATACTCCTAGCATGCTGCAAGTGCTTAACCCTACTCAGTCCCTTCGTAAGCGGATCTGCTGGGTTATCTTCTGATGATATCCTCTTCACTACGAGTTGTCCTTCTTCTACACGATGTCTAATGAAGTGATATTTTCTGTCGATATGTTGAGATCTACCATGATCCCTCGGTTCCTTGGTCAAGGCAACCGCACCTTCGTTATCACAGAAAATCTCCATGGGCTCCTTTATGGCCGGTACAACTCCAAGATCACCAATGAAGTTCTTCAGCCATATTGCCTCCTTCGACGCTTCGCTCGCTGCGATGTACTCTGATTCGCACGTTGAATCAGCTACGGTTTCCTGCTTGGAACTTTTCCATGTCACTGCTCCTCCATTTAGGGTAAAGACCCAGCCCGACTGCGAACGATAGTTGTCCCTGTCGGTTTGAAAGATGGCGTCACTATACCCTCGCACCTTCAAGTCATCACTCCCTCCAAGGACTAAGAACCATTCTTTCGTCCTCCGAAGGTACTTAAGGATGTTCTTCACCGCAATCCAATGTGCTTTGCCAGGGTTCCCTTGATATCTGCTAACCATGCTCAAAGCGAAGGCTACATCAGGGCGAGTACAAGTCATAGCGTACATGATTGAGCCAACTGCGGAAGCGTATGGTACTCGGCTCATTTCTGCTATCTCAGCTTCGGTACTCGGACTTTGAGTCTTACTCAACTTGGCATTTCCTTGTATCGGTAGTTCTCCCTTCTTTGAGTTTTCCATACTAAAACGTTTTAGTACCTTCTCCAAGTAAGTATTCTGACTAAGTCCAATTAGTCTCTTACTTCTTTCTCTTACTATCCTTATTCCCAAAATGTAAGAAGCCTCTCCGAGGTCCTTCATAGCGAAGCACTTCCCGAGCCAGGACTTAACCTCCTGCAGAGTCGGGATGTCATTTCCTATGAGTAATATGTCATCGACATATAGAACGAGGAAGCTTATTATACTCCCACTGGCTTTGACATATACACAAGATTCGTCTTCGCTTCGTACAAATCCAAACTCTTTGACTTTCTCATCGAAGCAAAGATTCCATCTGCGAGACGCTTGCTTAAGTCCATAAATGGACTTCTCAAGCTTACACACTCTATTCGGATGCTTCGGATCCACAAACCCCTCTGGCTGAGCCATGTAAACATCCTCAGCCAACTTTCCGTTAAGGAAAGCGGTCTTGACATCCATTTGCCAAATCTCATAATCATGAAATGCGGCAATCGCTAGCATCACTCTAATAGATTTAATCTTCGCAACTGGTGAGAAGGTCTCATCATAGTCAACTCCGGGAGTTTGAGTAAAGCCCTTCGCAACCAATCGCGCTTTATATGTGTGTACGTTCCCATCCACGTCGGTCTTCTTCTTGAAGATCCACTTGCACCCTACGGTCTTACGTTCGGGCACGTAATCAACCAAATTCCAAACTTGGTTATCGTACATGGATTGGATCTCGCTATCCATCGCCTCTTTCCATTTCGCAGACTCCGGGCCTGCCATGGCTTCCTTATAGCTATTAGGTTCATCAAGATTTACTAGTGTACCATCACTAATATACGTGTCCCCTTCGGTAGTAATATGAAAACCATAAAACTGGGGTTGAACTCTAACTCTATCGGAACGTCTAAGGATTCGTCAATCGGTTCAACCGGAGTTTCCTCCTCGGGTTGAACGCCAGCGGTAGAGGTTCCTTCATCTATCGATTCTTGAATCTCTTCAAGTTCGATTTGCCTCCCACTGTCTCCTTGGCTTATGAGTTCTCGCTCTCGGAAAACTCCTCTCCTCGCAACAAAGATAACATTATCTTTCGGTCTATAGAAGAGATATCCAAAGGAAGTTTGCGGGTAGCCGATGAAAATACATCGCTCACTTCGAGGTTCAAGCTTGTCGTGAGTATCTCGTCTTACGAAATCCTCGCAACCCCAAACCTTGATATGTGCCAACGAGGGAGATTTCCCCGTCCACATCTCGTGAGGTGTTTTGGCAACCTTCTTAGTAGGGACTCGGTTAAGGATATGGGCGGCAGTCTCTAAGGCATACCCCCAAAAGAAGATAGGTAGTGAAGCACGACTCATCATAGAGCGAACCATATCCAATAAGGTTCGATTACGCCTTTTTGCCACACCATTCAATTGCGGTGTCCTAGGAGGCGTTAATTGCGAAACTATTCCACACTCCTTGAGATAATCGTGGAATTCAAGACTTAGGTACTCTCCTCCTTGATCGGATCGAAGCATCTTGATTTTCCTGCCCAATTGATTCTCCACTTCATTCTTGAACTCTTTGAACTTTTCAAAGGCTTCTGACTTTTGCTTGATTAAATAGATATACCCATATCTACTATAATCATCGGTAAAGGTCACATAGAAGCGGTTCCCATCCTTCGTGGTTGATCTAAAAGGTCCACATACATCGGTATGTATTAGGTCTAATAGTCCCTCACCCCTTTCACAAGTACTCGTGAAGGGTGACTTAGTCATCTTTCCAAGCAAACAAGACTCGCATGTGTCATCTTCCCTAAGGTCGAATGACTCCAACACTCCATCCTTTTGGAGTTGGGCTATGCGTTTCTTGTTGACATGTCCAAGACGACAATGCCACAAGGATGCTTTATCCATACTAGTGGAAGAATCAATATTCAAAACATCATTTCCTAAGTTATCAACAATCATAACAGTTTCATATATTCCATTACATGGTATAGCTTCAAAGTAAAAGACACCATTTAGATAAACCAAAATAGAACCATTCTCATTATTAAAAGAAAATCTAAATCCTTGTCTATATAAACCATGAAATGAAATGATGTTTCTAGCCATTTCTGGCGAATAGCAACAATTGTTCAAATCTAAAACTAAACTATTCTTAAGCACTAAAGAATACACTCCAATCTTGGTCACAGGCGACGATCTTCTGTTCCCCATGATTAGATTTATCCTTCCTTGCTCCACATCCCTACTTCTTCTTAGTCCCTGCACATTAGAACAAATGTGATAACCACAACCGGTGTCAAGAACCCAAGAAATAGCATGATTAGAATCGTTAGATTTGATTGTGTATATACCTGTGAAAGATGGCTTGATCTTTCCTTCCTTGATGGCTTGCAGGTAATCCGGGCAGCTTCTCTTCCAATGTCCTATCTTGTGGCAGTGGTGGCACTCTGCCTCCTTCGGGTTAGAGCAGGGCTTAGAGGGATCAACTTTGGTCCCACTAGAAGAGGAACCATCTCGGGCTTTCACCTTTCGATAGTTATTTGAAGAAGCTTTCCTCTTCTTTCCCTTCCCTTGACCAATAGCCAAGACAGGAGCAGCAGATGGATTGGGAGTTGGTGCAACAGACTTGTCCTTGAAATTGCTCTCAGCAACCCTCAAGAGACCTTGGAGTTTACTTAGAGTGACCTCCTCTTTGTTCATGTGGTAGGTCATCCTAAATTGATTGTACATCGGAGGCAAAGAGTGAAGCACCATGTCGATCGCCAAGTCTTCGCCGAAGTCAACATTTAAGTTGCGAAGGCGGTCGACATACCTTTGCATCTTTTGCAAGTGCACGGTAAGAGATTCTCCATGACCCATCTTAGCGGAGATCATGTTAGTGAAAATCTCGTAACGCTCTTGTCTCGCGTTTTGGTGGTACCTCTCCAACAAGTCTTGATGCATTTCGTATGGATACATGTCCTCGTAGGACTTTTGGAATTCGGAGTTCATGGTGGCGATCATGATGCAATGTACTTTCGTCGCATCTCGCTCATGAGTTTCAAAGGCGGTGATTTCGGCGGGAGTAGCAACTTCGGGGTTGATTTTCTCGAGCTTCTCGTCGAGGACATACTCTTTATCCTCATAGCGAGCAATGGTGCGAATGTATCTTATGCATTCGCCAAAGTTCGTTCCATCGAAGGTGACCTTTTGGCAAAGGCTCATCAACGTGAAAGAACTAGCAGCAGCGTTGTTTGCGTTTGACATCTATAGAAAGGACAAAGATAGATTAGAACAAGAATCCCTAATTATCACCCAATAAGAAAAATTAGGGCTAGGATCCAACAATAACATTTACATACTAGAAAAGGGATGCCGTAATCCAACATGCAAATAAATTGAAGGTAAGTGAATGACGATTTACTAATTCTCCATCACAAAACTTAAACTTTTAGTCCTAAGTGTTTTTGAGAATTCCTAGGTTCGGATGAGATTCATTGAACTATTCAATGGCATGTTTGAATCTCGATATGCCCCTCTTGTTTGTGACTGGGATGCCGAGGATCACAAAGCGGGTGTGAATTACCATGCAAATTCACATGGTGCCTTCATTGTTACGATCACCTATTCGATGTGCCGGTAAACCACACACGCTCCATCGAACTATGATAAACAATGAATCACCCTTTGCCACCTTCGCTTAGAACCAATTAGTGTGCCGGTAAACCACACACACTCCACTAACATCTTAGCAAGGTGCAAAGTGTAATTTCATGGGATTGCATCAATTCACTTTTCCTAAAGTAACTAAAATTGGGAAATTTTAAAAGGAAAGTTTAGTTACTTCGTATTTCTTATTATACTTTTAATGAGAGGATGAGGTTGCCCTATCCTACCCGTTCGGCTAACGACCCTCCACCAATCAAGCAAGCGGTGGGTTTGAGTGTACACCCATTAAGCGCCATTTTATAGGCCGCAACCTTATACCCACCTTATAGATCGGCTTCGTGAATGAGGCCTACTAGCGGTAAGACTAGCATTTAGTTATACATATATATATTATTCTAGTAATATCATATAAGTATAGGGTTGCATTTTAAACTTTTCAAAATCTAGGGTTTGAAATTTAAGTTGTCTAAATTAAAACTTTTAATCACAAATATAAATTTCAAAACTTAAGGGTAGGTTTTAAACATTTAAAAGCATAGAGGATCAAATAACAAATAATTTCAATTACCAATTAATATTCTAATTATCTTTATTTGATTTATCTTGATTTCTTTGAAGATAATTACCAAAATAATTAATTATTATCATATAAGGAAATTAAATATTTTATTAGATGATAAATATCTTTAATTAGATCAAGATAACAGTCATATTTATCAAAAAATCGGATTTACATTGATCTAATATGATTAAGGTAAGTTTCCATAAGATAATTATGAAAAAAATCCCGAATCTGGCCATTCCTGACGCTTGGACTCGCCGAGTGCACAAGGGGACTCGACGAGTCAGGCCTACTCGACGAGTCCACCTTGAAACTCGACGAGTCAGTGACTCAAAACCCAAAAAATCGAATTTTGCAGGTTTGTTTCAGTTATTCAAGCAACAATTTAAAGAAAACCAATCTAGGCTCTGATACCACTGTTGGGTTTTAGCCATAAGAACTTTCCTATGTGCGCATGCAAAACCCTATTGCTTGGATCTAGGCTTTCTAATAAACATGCTTTTGAATCCAAGACTTCTAATGGCTAATTAGGTTAAACAACAATATTAAAACAGATCTAGAATCATACCTTTGAATCCCTTGTTGATCTTGGTTGTCTTGGAGCTTCTAGAGTCATAATTGTCACTCCTCTAATGGCTTACAAACACCAATAGCAAGCAAGATGATTTAGGAGAGAGGAGAGAGAATGGAATTCGACCAGAGGTTCCTTGCTTTAGGTTCTGAAAGGTTGTACACGAATTCCACATCCCAAGGGCCTATTTATACCTTTAGACTCCTTAAGGGTTTCACCCTAAACCCTAATTGGATAATCTTCTCTTAAGGCTATCCAAATCCATTCCATAGATATCCATATGGATGATTTTGAGCTATCCTAAAGCTCTTAGAATCCGTCCAAGGTGTATCTTAATGGATTTACAGTCTAAAGTCTAACTATCACACAATTGACAGTTTATACCCTCTTATTTAATTAATCTCTTTAAGTCACCAAATTAATACCAATTAATTTATGACTTATATTAATCAAATAGCTAAATATTATTCCTTATAATATTTACTCTCTCTTAACAAAATCATCCTTCAAGTTGCTATGGTGAAGGCAACCCAAAAGGACCATGCACCACCGAATATAGTTATAGCCTTAGACACTATTCCAACAAAAGGTGGTGATGGTGACATGTAGGGTGGTGGGTGGTAATAAGGATGGTGATTATAGTGGATGATAGGTGGTGGTAACGGGTGGTAGTGATGAGGGGAGGAGATGAGTGATGGTGATAGGTGGTGGTGGTGGTTGGTGGTAGGGGTGGTGGTGCTGTATGGTGGTTTCGGTGGGTGGTGGTTGTGATGGGTGGTTTCGGTGGGTGGTGGTCAATGGTTTTAGTGGGTGGTGATGATGGGTGGTGGTGGTCCGTGGTGATGGGTGGTGGTAGTGGGTGGTGGGTAGTGATGATAGGTGGTGGAGGCGGGTGGTGGGTGGGGGTGGTGATGATGGTGGTGGGTGGGGTTGATGGTGGCGAGTGGTGGTGATGGATAGTGGTAGTTGATGGTGGTAGTGGATGGTGGGGTTGATGTGTGGTGGGTGGTGGTAATGGGTGGTGGAGGCAGGTGGTTGTGATGGATGGTGGTGGAGGCGGGTGGTTGTGATGGATGGTGGGTGGTGGTTCGTGGTAGTGGCAGGTGGAGGTCATAATGGTGGGTGGGTGGTAGTGATGGGTGGTGGAGGTGGTGGTGATGGTGGTGGATGGTGGTTGTGGTTGGCGGTGATGATGTTGGTGGTGGTTTTCGTGTGTGGTGGGTGGGGATGGTGGATGTGGGTAGCGGTGACGAGTGGTGGTGGTGGATGGTATTGTTTGGGTGGTGAGTGGTGTTGGTTAGTGGGTTTTTTAATTTTTTTACTTATTTTTTATTTATATTAATAATATTTGATGATTTTAATTTAAAAAAATATGTGGTCAAAATTTGTTCTCAAATGTTCTCGCGATAAGAAAATATTCTCGATTGAATGCTCCTCATATATATATATATATATATATATATATATATATATATATATATATAAAGAGAGAGAGAGAGAGAGAGAGAGAGAGAGCTAGGTTTAGGTATTTAAAGTAATTATTGTGTTATTGTATGCATAAATATGGGCCAATCAAAATTAAACATAAGATTAAGTAATTAAATAAATAAATAAGGGTAATTTAGTAATATGATTAATAACTTCCGAAAATAATCCCTATAATCATGATATTGACTTTTAACCTAATCTCTCCAGTTTAAATCTCATTCTCTGACATCCGACCGATCCCATCATGAGGAATCTCGTAGGCGGCTAATCCGTTTCTTTCTGATCGATGGCGAAGAGGGTATCTCTTGGGACTTACGAGGCCGAAGGGGGAGATGGGAAGGAGCAATGACGGAAGAATAAGAGGTGGGTGCGATGGGGCTTTGTGGTCGATAGGAATAACAGAGAATGAAGAAGACGAGGGGAAAAAGGGTTCGTTTTCTTGGCTGGTTCGATCGTCATCAACACACGAAGAAGGAAGAAGGATTCACGAACAGAGCAAGGGAAGTACGAATGTGGTTACAAGGGGCTCCGGTGGTGCCATGGAACAGGTTCGATTTTTCAAATTTAGATTTAAAATTTTCTTTTTTGTTCAATTGCAATAAATTCGATCATACTTGATCTTATCGTGTTTTTGTTTAGGTTTTATATGTAGGGCTTCTGTACATACCTAGGTGTTCCACTAACATCCTATTTGATCGCATCTGTTAGTAAAACATGTCTTCTAGATTCCTGTGAGCTCTACTGGAATGGAATCTTGAATTCCGATTCTTTTAGAATAGAAACAAGAGATATCAAAGCAAAACAGGGTACATATGAAACTTACAACATTCTATTGGAATAGAATCTTGAATTTCTATTATGTCAGAATAGAATCTTGAAGATGAACTTTGTATGGGATGAAGATGAACAATGACCACCAATCTTACAAAAAAATGAATTATTCCCACAGAATAATATACAATTATGAAAAAAATATGTGTAATAGTATAATCTGTAGAATGATTTATATATTGTATTTCTTTGTTATTAATAAGTGTAACATTCTTATAGAATAGTATGTAAATTTTTTTTCTTTTCTAAGAATCTAATGAATTTTTTTTTAACTTGTATCCAAAATTTTGTTATTCTTCAAGAATTTCATTAAATCAAAATATATATTATGTCAGAATGTCTATTCTTGTATGGTTCAATCATATTTGTTATTTTTCAATATATTGATAAACATATTCTGTCAGAAGTTTATGAATTAAGAGAATTATCATCTATACAATCAGATTTTTAAAATTAATAGAATCTATTTTCCGTTAAAATATGCAATTTTTCTTAAAATATGCAAATTTCCGTTATTATATCTATATTAATTGACTAAAATACCCTTCTAGTTAGAATATATGGTATTTTTGAATTATATTTAATTTAATTATATGTAATAATCACTTACTTAAAATAAGTAAAATTGATTGGCCAACATTTATGCATACAATAACACAATAATTACTTTGAATAGAATAACCTAAGCCTATATAGTTCTCGCGATAAGAAAATGTTCTTGATTGAATGCTCCTTATATATATATATATATATATATATATATATATATATATATATATATATATATATATATATATATATATATATATATATATATATATATATATATATATAGCGGGTGGCAAATCCTTTTTTTTTCGGAAGATAGTTTTAACGTGCCGATCAGTTTCCTTTAGAGTCGAGCTAGTTCATTGATACGTTTTGGTAGACTATTTTGTTTCGGATAGTTTATTTCAACATATAGTTTTTAGCTAGGTGCATAGGAAGACAATACGATGAGAGTTAAATTCATATTTGAAATTTCATCTGAAAGTTCATAGTTGATTTTACAATATATAAATTACAACATTCTGCAATCATGAAGTTTTGTACATTTAGAACATGTACAATATATAATTTACAACAATCTGTAATCATGTAGCTTCATATGATACCATGCATTAAGCATCAAATGATTACATACGATACATATTTGAAAATATTGTAAAATAATAAGTTGTTCATTGTACCTTATTACTCACATAAAACTTCTTTGTACACCATGTTTGATGTGTAGATTCCATCATTATCAAACGTTTTTTCCTCTAGAAAAAAAACATACAATTGGAGAAGTTCTTCATATGGTTTAGCTAATAAAATTTAAGATAGTTTAGCTACAACAAATTACAAAATTTGAAAATCAAGGTTCACATTCAACAACAAATTAAAAGAAAAAGACTTTATCCCTAATTTACATATGTTTGAGACAGAAGAAAGAAAATGAGAGAAGGAATAAGCACCCGTAGTCGTCTAACAGAATAGTAGTTGCCTCTTATTCCTTGCATTTGCATGGAATGTTCTTTCTTTTCTTCACTTTTCCGAGAATTATAATTGATGCATGAATAAGTGATGCAAGAACATGTATATAAACGAAAATATATTATTATGGAAGGTGAAACAATTAATCAAATTGTAACGACCCATTTTTCAAAACAAAATTTTCATTTTTAAATAATCAAAACATTTCCAATAAACCACAAAATCTCAAGACAACTATTTTCAAATTCGCAACATCAACAATTTTATTTCAAATATCAAATTTTCCTATAAAAACGCCTGAGAGAGTGCATGCCGCGCCATCAAGCCTTGCCCTTGCCCTTAGGCTCAGAAGTACCTGAAATAAACCAGCAAACTGTAAGCTAATACTTAGTGAGTTCCCCAGAGCATACCCCACACAATCCACATAATCACATAACCCATATTAGCTATAAAAGCTACATAAACCATATAAGCCATGCATATAACATATAGGGATGCCGTGGGCTCCCCCCCGGGTCTTACTCCAAGATGCCATAGGCTCCCCACATGCTCTTACACCTACGTGCCATGGGCTTCTCCATGGTCTTTAATAGGAAAGCCATGGGCTCACCACATGGTCTTACATCCAGGTACCATGGGCTCCCCCATGGTCTTTAATAGGAAAGCCATGGGCTCTCCACATGGTCTTACATCCCTCCCCCATGGTCTTCCATACAAGTGTACCACATATACAACTAGAATACCTCCTAGCATATAAATAACAATCATACCACATAACACTACATTAACTAGTGTACCACATATCATAGAATGGGCTGACCTTGGTGCCTTCGACCCATTGGTATGGTGAGGAGACTCACCTTCTCAAAATGCTGAACTGATGAGATAAGATCGGATAAGTCCCAACACGCAGCTCCAACTCAACTGCCTACAATCATCATGTGATTTTTTTTTGTCAAAATTTCAGAATACCAAAATACCCTCAAGGTCAAAATTGGTCAACCCTAGTCAAAGTCCAAGTCAACAGTCAAGGCCAACAGCCCAAGTTGTCCCCAACTCGTCGAGTGCATCTAGCAACTCGTTGAGTTCCTTCAGAGTCTAGAAAACCGGGACAAACCCTAGCCAACTTGTCGAGTTTTCCCATCAACTTGTCGAGTTCACTCAATATCCAGTAGATGGGGAAACCCAATCTAACTCGTCGAGTTGCCAGGGCAGCTCATCGAGTTTTCCCCATGTTTGCTTATTCGGATGATATGTTGATTGCAGGGGATTGCAGGGATTCTAGGGCTTAGATTTGAAACCTAAATGTGTCTAGAAGGATAAAGTTTCACACTTTATCCTCTAGAACCACTCTAAATGCTCTAAAGCCCTTAACAAAGGTTGGAAATCTCAAAAGCTTAGCCATGTGGTTCAAGACTCTAGGGATATGGAATCCATCCTTTCCAGAAGAGGTTCTAATCCTCAAAACGTTCCAAAGATGGAGACTTTATGGACATGCATGTCCAATGCATGTCTTGATGTCAAAATGGCCAAAGAGGGAAAATATACTCTAAAATCCATGCATGGCATCCATTCTTGAAAAGCTAGATCTAGCCCACTATGGGACCATTATGCCCTGGAGATTCATAAAGCTGAAAACTTTATGAACCCCATGCATGCAATCGACAAGAATGATAGGAAATGAAGAGTAAACTCAAGATCTAGTCATACTCTTAGATAAAAATCGAATCTTGAGTGCTTACAATAGTCCACAAGATGGTCAAGCTCAAGAGTGAGGGCTTTGTTTGCTGGATCTTCTCCTTCTTCTCTCTATCTTCTTTTTCTTAAGCTCCAAAAGTCACTCTAGTTCACAATATGAGAGAAAATGGAGATTAGTGTTTAACACCGACGTTCTTAGGGTTTGGAGGTTGATGGAAGATCAACCTCAAGGTTTTAAAGAGATTATATAGGGTGCAAACCCTAAAATTTAGTGTTTTCCTTTACAGCACCGTCTCGTCGAGTTGGGCCTTCCAACTCGTCGAGTAGGTCCTAAATCTTGCGTCCAAAATCGATCTCTACTCGTCGAGTTGGGCTCCCTAATTCGTCGAGTCCCAATACAAAACCCTAAAAAATTAGAAAATCAAATGATACCTGGAACAGGCATTACACAAATAATTAAATCATACAAAAATTATGCCAAATCGTCTCCAAGTTGAAAGAGATTTGAAATTATGCTTGTCTTGCTTTTTCAAGTTGTATGTTTTAGCTTGGAGCATTGCTTTTTTAATTCATGTTCATATAATTGTTCAAAATTAAAACAAATGAGATGCGAATTGCAAAACAATATACATGAAGCATTTATTATATATGCATCACATCTGATTCATGCGATTGACATAAAAACAAAAATTGAAGTATAATTCAAACAAATAGCAACAAAACACACCTTATTATAATGATTAAAGGAATCAAGATTGACAAAGTTATCATCAAAAAGCATAGAAATAACCTGAACAAAAATCCACACATTGTATGATACATTGAACAAATCCATAAAAGGGAAAACAAAAAACAAAGTAAGAACATGAAGAAATTCTTGAATTACCCACCTCGATCCGGTCATTGGCAGCAACTTTGTGAAGAGCAGAATAACGATCATCGATGACCATTTGTTCAATAAGATCAGTACCTCTCTCCAAAACACTCCTTACAAACAACAAAATAGTCGAAGAACTATTAGAAATTTACCTATATTAATAAGAACCGAGCAGTGTGTGTGCTTGGAGAGGTTAATTAAGTTGGGATACTCTCGTCATTCATCAGGACTTGTTGGATCACTTTGTTGTGTTGGATAGGCTGCATCAAGAAGAAATGTAAACACCAAAACCCTTCCCCTTCGTTGAAATGACATGTCTTTAGAGAAAGTAACAACAACAAAAAGCAATTTAGAACAAGTGTACCCAAAACTACATTTACAAATTACAGGCATGACAATTATCTCAGTTTTAGATCAATTCTTGTTGACTAAAACCCAAAATTGAAAAGAAGAAAGTTTATTTTACCAAAATCCGTATCAGGATTGAAAGCTTTCAGTAGATGATAGTAATGGGGGAGAGAAAAAGAGAGAGAGAGAGGGGGAGAGAGAGAGAGAAAAGGGCAACTAATGAGTGGTGCGATGGTGTTAGTTGGATTAGTGTTTCAAAAGTTCGATCTTCATTACCATTTCCTTGAATAGAGACATAGGTGCACCATCTGAACTTTTTTGTCATTGATCGGGTGGCAATTGTGGTTTAGATCCGAGAAACAGGGGGGAGAGAGAGGGAGAGAGAGAGAGGAAGTCTGTGAGTCATGAGAGATGCGATGACGTTGGCTAGATTAGGGTTTGAAAAGTTGGATATTCATTACAATTTTCCTGAGCAGAAACATATGTGCGATTGTAGTTTTAAGAAGAGAAATAGAGGTAGAAAAGATTAATGGAGGAAAGGATGGCTGATGACCTATTTTAGGTTGTAACAACAACATGAGGAGGGTGGTGGTACCGGAGGGTTGCCGAAAACTGGAGATCGTAAGGAGAGAGACAGAAGAGATGTAGGTTTGAGGGCATTAAAGGTGTATAGAGGAGGTTAGGGTTTAGTGTTTTCAAGATCTAGAGATAGTGTAAAGATATGATGAGGTACATTGTTAGATGTAAAGCTTCATAAGGTTGCACGTTATGTTGTAATGAATACACCTCTTAAATTTCAAGAAATATCTAAAATGTTATATATATATATATATATATATATATATATATATATATATATATATATATATATATATATATATATATATATATATATATATAGGTTTAGGTTCATTTGAGATCATTCTAATTTTGTGAGACTGTGAGACCAAATCTAAAAATAATTTTAAAATGCAAAATAAATGGAAAATCCAAAATTTTTTAACTAAAAAAAATAAAAAAATTCTCTTCTGATTTTGAGATCATTCTAATTTTCGGAACTTGAATTAACTAAAAAAAATAAAAAAATCCCGTTTTTTTTTTTGAAAAATACGTGAAATATTATAAATAGAATATTACACTGACATATTCTAAAAATTAATTTTAAAATGCAAAATAAATGGAAAAATCTAAATTTTTTTTAAATATTATTTTCGGAACTTGAATTAACTAAAAAAAAAATCCTATTTTTTTTTTGAAAAATATGTGAAATATTCTAAATAGAATATTACACTGTACATATTCTAAAAATAATTTTAAAATGCAAAATAAATGAAAAAATCAAAAATTTTTTTTTTTTAAATATTATTTTCGGAACTTGAATTAACTAATTTTTTTTAAAAAAAATAAAAAAAATAAAAAAATGCGTCTCACAGTCTCACAAAATTAGGCCGTCTCACATGAACCTAACCCTATATATATATATATATATATATATATATATATATATATATATATATATATATATATATATATATATATATATATATATATATATATATATATATATAAAGAATGTGGTACGGTGCAGTTTGAACCGCAAATTTGTAACTATAAACCACAAATCGCACCGCAAAATGCGGTTTATAAAAATTACAAACTGCAAACCCCCCCATGAACGTTGAAAACCGCATTATGCGGTGTGGACGGTTTGTACGATTTATGCAGTTTTGTGCATACCCTAACAATAACTATAAAATTACATGTGACGAAATCAATATGAAAGTGATAAGTGGTAAAAAGATCTTCATTTATTTATTTATTATTATTATTATTATTATTATTATTATTATTATTATTGTGTGGCTTTTGATATGTTATAATTGGGAACCAAAATTTTCTTTGGTTATATAGTTTTATTTCAACCCCCTAAATATTATAGTGTGCTTGTGTTCCTCCTCAGCCATGTGGTACGGTCGTTTATATGACAGAATAAGAGAAGCCCTAGTGAGACTTTCCTTGTTCATAGATTATTACCTCGTTGAAAGTTTCCTAATGGATTATTACCTAATTGAAAATTTCTTAATTCACTGAATATTCCAACCTGGAGAACTAGGATGCATGATTAACATATATGGGTCATAAAATATGTTTGGAAAGCCTTTCCAATTCAACTTTACTGTGTGGTCCTCGACACAGACAGAAATAATAAAATAAGGTAAGAAAGACTTATTAGTTAACTTAATTACAACTACAGTCATTTAGTGCAATGGTAGCCATACACCTGTTTCATGGCATCAATAATGGAAAACAGATTAAGCCCTGCTGTAAGGTGAGGATGATTTCATGCCAATTTTTTATATGTAGTTTTCATCAAGACAAATACTTATTCAGGAGTCTTCCTACGGATTCACGTATCTCCTTTTCAGTTCAATTCTTACCATCTTTTCACGACTTTGACTACTGACAATTAATAGCAAGTCATGCTATAAGTTTAAGTTGAAAATTGAAAACTTATCACTGTTTTTAGCAGCCTCAGGAGTGTTTGGTATTCGATGTTGACAGTTTCATGTTATTTATTAGATTAGGTTCTTTCCATGGTGTAAGATGATTGGTTTTCTTGATTAATCTCCAATCAGTACATGGAAACTGGTCAAGATAACTACGAGGTTCAAGAAAACCAGCTAAACGTTATTCAACAGGAGTAATCTCTATCTCCTTCCATAAAGGATTTGCAGTAGGAGGAAGCATGTAGAATCCAGTTGTCTTTCACTTATCTTGATACCCATATCTTTTTCTTCTTCAAGTCCCACAGTTTTTTACTATCGTGCTTCCATTCTATCTCTTTTCAATGCAACGAGTCCCGTATCTCATTCTCTTAACTCTTTTCCTACCACTTTTAGTTATCGCACAACAAACAAACCGTTTTGTATCTGTTGGAGCAACACTCACAGCTACAAACGATGCCATGCCATGGCTCTCACCTTCTGGAGATTTTGCCTTCGGTTTCCAACTTATTCAAGGTCAAAATAACTTCTTGTTATCCATATGGTTTGACAAGATACCTGAAAAAACCATCATCTGGTATCCAGAAGGAGGTCCTACAGTGCCTAGAGGGTCGACAATTGAGCTAACAAATGGACGTGGACTCGTTCTGAGTGATACTCAAGGCAAGGATGTATGGACTTCTGGGTCGACCTCAGATATTGCTTATGGTGTCATGAATGATACAGGTAACTTTGTGATTGTTGGTAATGAATCTCGCAAGATATGGGATAGTTTCGAATTTCCATCAGATACTATGTTGCCCACTCAGGTTATGGAGAAAGGTGGAGAGATTTACTCAAAAATGAGTAGAACTAACTTCTCCAGAGGAAGGTTTCAGCTACGTCTGCTTGAAGATGGGAACCTCGTTCTTAATACTCGAGATATATCAACCAATTATGCTTATCCTTCATACTATGCCACTAAAACTGGTGATCTCTCCAATCAGTCGAATTCTGGTGAACAGCTTATCTTTGATGGAGTCGGATACTTGTATTTATTGAGAAGAAATGGCAGCAAATTTGATCTTACTCCAAGCCAGGAACTTCCATTTGGAGACTATTATCACAGAGTTACGCTGGATTTTGATGGGGTTTTTACCCAATACTATCACTCCAGGGATTCCACTGATAATTCAAGCTGGGAACGTGTATGGTCATATCCAGGAAACATATGCCTTAGTTTCCTTGCTTCTGAAGGAAGTGGGGCATGTGGATATAACAATGTCTGCAGCCTTGATCAGAATAATCGACCTAAGTGTGAGTGCCCAAGAGGGTTTTCATTGCTTGATCCCAATGATCCATATGGTGATTGCAAACCATATTTCTTTCCAAACTGTGACAAAGGTGCCTCAAAAAAAGAAGATATCGATTTTGTGGAACTCAAGGATATTGATTGGCCAACATCTGATTATGTCATCATGAACCCAACTAGTGAAGTTGACTGCAAAAACTCCTGCTTAAATGATTGTTTCTGCGCTGTTGCAATTTACAGAGGCAATAAATGTTGGAAGAAGAAGCTTCCACTCTCTAATGGAAAGGTTGATGTTTCACTTAATGTGAAAGCTTTCGTGAAATCTCGGAAAGGTGATCTTCCTCTTGAAAACCCTCCTCATTTTTCTGGAAGCAAGAATAATCGGCAAAGTTTGATAATCGTGGGTGCATCCCTCCTTGGTACCTCTGTTTTTGTAAACATCATATTGTTTCTTGTCATTTGTCTTGGTATCTTTCTAGTCTACAAGAAAAACACTAGCAAACTGAATCCAGATTCTGAAACGAATCTGATTCGATTTAAATATCAACAGCTTGTCCATGCTACTAATGGGTTTAAAGATGAACTTGGGAGAGGAGCTTTTGGAATAGTCTACAAAGGGGTAATGGGGACAAACACTGTGGCAGTGAAGAAGTTGAATCAAATGGCTCAAGATGGTGAGAAAGAATTCAGAACCGAAGTCAATGCTATTGCAAAGACTCATCACAGAAACTTGGTTCAGTTGCTTGGCTTTTGTGATGATGGTGAACATCGGTTGCTAGTTTATGAGTACATGAGTAATGGTACTTTGGCCAGCTTTCTATTTGGAGAAATGAGACCAAGTTGGAATCATCGGTGCCATATAGCATTAGGCATTGCAAAGGCACTTTCGTACCTTCATGAAGAATGTAGCACTCAGATCATCCATTGTGACATTAAGCCTCAGAATATACTTCTTGATGAGTATTATAATGCTCGTATTTCTGACTTTGGACTAGCGAAGCTTTTGGTGATGAATCAAAGTCGAACAAATACTGATATTCGAGGTACGAAAGGATATGTGGCTCCAGAGTGGTTTAGAAACGCTCCAGTCACAGTAAAAGTTGATGTCTATAGCTTTGGTGTGTTGTTACTAGAGATTATTTCATGTCGAAAGAGTGTCAAAGAAAATGAGAGTGGTAATGAATATGAAGCAATCTTGACTGATTGGGCATGGGATTGCTATCAGGAAGGTAGATTGGATTTGCTTGTTGAGAATGATTTGGAGGCTCTTGATGACTATAAGAAGCTAAAAGTGTTTGTGATGGTTGGACTTTGGTGTGTTCAAGAAAACCCTTTGTTGAGGCCAACCATGAGGAAGGTCATTCAGATGCTTGAAGGGGTTGTTGAAGTGACTGAACCTTCATGCCCGTTCCCTTTCTCTCTTACCTTAGGTTAATCTTGAACTGGTTTTACATTTCTTGTTTAGAATACATTCAGTTTATTCCTATATAGTTGAAGAGTCTAATCAAGTAGCAGATAAAGATATTACATGCCTGTTGATGTTTGTTTCTCTGACATTTATATCTGTTGAATGTTCTATGTTAGCATCTAAGGGTGGAGTTGCTTAAACACACCCTTCTTTGAGCAGCCAGTTTTGCTTGGGTTGAGTTTGATTTTGATCAAACCCTCTGTGCCAAGATTATTACATGCAAAAAATGATGGCTGCTTTGTATTCTCTCTTCCTCAGATTATGTGATTGTGCATGCCCATAGATCTCTAAGTTTAGTTACCCCCAAATAGGCTTTAACTTTTTTGGAGATGTAACTTTAATGAAAATGATGTATCTCATTTACTTGATCATTCATTAATGAGAACTCCAAAAACAACATATCATTCAGGAACATGTCATCATTCCCATAGATTGCCAAAGGGTTTGGTGGTTTACCTTTTGGTGGAGTAATACAACCACAAGGACAATTTCTTTGACCGATTTACAATAAGAATAGTGAGAGATGTATCAACCCACCAACCGCTCCATGTTGTTTTAACCTCCTGCTTATGGTTAACATCGTTTATGATTTGGCATGTCTAGATCATTCCTTGTTGAAGATGCTCCGGTTTTTTTTCTGCAATCATGACAATGTGTTGCTGTCAGAATATAACATTTTCTGAAAGTGTTGTATTTGACCGATATGCATGAACATGTTCTTTTCATTTTTATACAAGTTGCATTTTAGTAAAATATTGTGAGGGCCGAAAAGTCCATCTCTTGTGGATTTTTAACTTAGAGGGTGTTAGAGATTTCTTTTAAAAATGATTTTTTTGGATTTTGGCTTTTCTTAAAAATCTAAAAGTTTGAAAAAATATTTGGCAAATCTAAAAGTTAATTTGTAACTTTTAGGTAAGAAGAAAAAAATGGTTTTAAAAGTTAGAAATTGGTGACTTTTAGCTTTTTGGCCATTCCTTTTTCAAAATTAATTCAAATACATTTTAAATCATTCTTTTGGAAAGATCTTTAAGTAAAAAAGTTTTTATATTGAAAAAGACTTTTTAGGTTAAAAAGCAATCCCAAACACCCCCTTATTGTCATAGACACTGCTTGTGAAGCTGTTTGGAGGATTTGGGATGACGAAGAAGAGGGTGATAAAAAGGAGCAGGTTACCTCAACGCCTGCCACATACATTTCGTTTTCAAATAGCACCAAAAGGGTGTTCAAGTTAAGGGGAAAAAACCATTAAAATCGAAGAAGAATAGTCACACCCTTTCAAAAAATCATCCGTTTGGGTTGGAAGGAGAAATCATTTTTTTTACAAAAATTGTATTGTTTAAGTTTAGAATTTTCCCTTAACTCAAACAATACAATTTTTATGAAAAAAATGGCTTCTCCTTCCATCCCAAAAACTCAAAAAAATAACAAAAAAATGGTGTGACCTTCAGATTTCAATCAAGGGTTTGTGTAGCTTCTTCCCGTAAAGGTAATCTTCGATCTATATTTTCCAAAACCCAAAATTGTGGCCTTCATATTTATCGATCTTAAACTTCCCATCTTCAGCCATAACTTTGATACTGGTTGCAGGGTTTAAGCACTTCAACAATTTGATACACAATCTCACACACACAGTAATAATGCAAACGAAAAATAAAGCACCATTTTTAACTTGGTTCACACAACTAGAGTCGGGACCCATACTTAGTATGCCTATAGTGGCTATATATCGGTGAAAGAGTGAATCAGTCTCCAAAAATTAGCAATAACAATTTGGAGTTTTTAGATGATTACAAGAACCCGATAAGGTTTGTTAGGCTGGAAGGAGTGGTGCCACCAAAACCGCACTCCCTTCACTGCCACATGTGCGCCACATCATTTTTTACCACATAAGTGTGGTTTCTTGCCACACACAAGGAGTGAGTGGTGCCACACTTTTTTTTTTTAAATAATTTAATCAAATAAAACTTATTTTTTAAAAACAAATTACATTGCATTACTTGGGTTTATTTTATTATTTTTACAATGGATAAAATCTTCATTTAAAAAAAAGATAATATTTCATTAATTAAAAATAAAAATGCCATACATTGCTTAACTTAAAAAAAAAACTAAAAATTTAGAAAAGCAAATTAGAAACATAAAACATACAACTTAAAAACATAAAAAAATAAAATAAAAAAATACACAAAATGATTAACAACTTGAAAAAAAAACTAGAAGTTAGCCACGATTTGCGTAACGTTTTTTCACTTCCTCCTTCATCGCCAAAATAACTTGAAGCTCATCCCCGGTCATATTCGTCGTGTCCAACGATAATACTCTAATGTCACAGTCTATTTGTTTCCGAAGCTCTCTTTCAGAAACAATTTGCAAAATCGTGTCCATTCTATCTTTTATACCCTTCATGTCAGCCCCTATTTCTTTCAACTCGTCTGAATCCGACACTTTGCCTTTGCCTTTGCTTTTTTGCTTTGTCTCTTCCCATTGGTCGGAAGGTGGTGAAACTAGAACAGGTTCATCTTCGTTCAGATCAAATTAAACACGAGCATCTGATGTAGTGTGGTCGCACTTAGATGTTCTGTTGCATTTTGAACCACTATCGATATGATCGTCTGATGTTTTGATGTTTTGCCATTTCTTGTTATCTTTCATAAAATTCCAAACTTCAAGAAACTTGAAAGCCTTCAGATTTTCTTTTTGATACACTTTCAGCGCTTTCCTCAAAATCACATCATCCCTTTCTACACTTTTCCATTGACGTTTCATATTGGTATACAAATCATTAAACAACATGATTTCCTTGTTCATCTTCCCTTATTTTGAGTACACTTGATGTTTTGAACGATATTCTCCACGGTTCATTCCTTTATGGAACCTATGTAAAATGCGAATCCAAAAGTCGTCATTGTTAGATGCATTTTATATGCATCTTTTTAGCACAATTTCCTTGTTATTTCATTATAAAAAGCTAACTAACTCCTGGTTATTCTCATGTATTTCGTGTTTCGTGATTATTTTGTAGAATGCCCATAATGCTCACTTTTGTTATGACTTTTCAGGGTAATTTGGAACACATGGATGATTACACGAGTTCATGATGCGTTAGTGGATGCTTTGGAGCTTAACTGGAGTCTAGACCGAGGAAGGATGCCGAGAAATGATCAAGAACTGCTTGGAAGGAGGAACGATGATCAAAAGAGCCAAAAAATGACAACGTGTGATCGCATGTTGCCCCTATGCGATCCCAGATATGCCTTTGCGATTGGAGGTTGGGTCGCAGCCTCACTTCGTGGTTTTTTCATGCCAAAAAATTCATCAGACTAGAAAAAAAGATACATGCGATTGCAGGTTGTGCCTTTGCGATCGCAGGTTGGCCAAAATGCTTCAAAATGGTAATGTACTTCATTTAAAAGGCCCGTGGTACGTTTTTGGTGATACATATGATCGCAAGTTGTGTACATGCGATCACATGCATGACATTTTTACAGCCAAACGTATAAATAGAGCCCCATACTCATCCAACAACCCTAATTGGCGATTCCTGGCGACTCCAAGGCAATTTTCAGAGGGTTTCAAGTGAAGAACGCAGATCTAAAGGAGACAATTCAATTTCTTTTCATTATTTAGTAAGATTTTCCATTTAGACTCTATTTTTACTTTTTGTAATATGTTTTTAGCCATGTCAGACTAAAAACTCAGATTTCAGTTTCGCAATACGTAACCTTTTCATATGATTAATCATTAGACACTATGTTTGACTATGATTACTGCTTATTTTGATCAATTCTATGTTAAACTGAATGTTTGATTTTGATTTCAATTTCTATTGGCCACTTAAATTGTTTGTGAATCATACTAGTCATCTGGTTGTTTAGATCCGTAATTGTCTAGACTAATTAGTAAAAAGTGACAAATATTAGATTAATTCTGAGTTTAGGGTTAAATCTAATATGAAATGTGTTAGATTGGTGTCTAAGTCCATAACTATAATTGGTATGTACTTGACCTGACTCAGCATGATCCATTTGGGTTGCATGGTATCAGAACATTTGGATAGACCGTTTGTGAGAAGAGGACATTTGTGACATATTAATATATTACAAGTTCTAATATATTAATATGAAATCATGTTATTTAATTAATATTGATCAAGAATTAATTTGGACTTAATTTAGTGATCAAAAGAGACTAATTAAATATATGGGGATTGAGTGTGTAAATCATTCATTGTTATATATGTGGGCTTATGATCCATGATTCCTTATGTTGGGTTTAACCCATGTGGTGACCCATGGATACTTCATGGAGATTAAAACCCATGGAGCATAAGGAATGGGTAAAGTCATGGGTTACATGGTGTAACCCTAATGTGCACACTATATAAGGACCCATTTGGCTCAAGAAGTTGGCACTAGTGATACATCTATGAGGGCTAGCCGATTTGAGCATGAGTGTCTTCTTCTCATGGTTATTCCAAGTGTTGATGATGTTGTGTGAACCATTTGAGGTTTCACACTTGGGGCACTAGGCTCTCGAGCTTCATGGAGTCAATCTACATCAACAAGGTATGTATTCTATCTATTTTATTACCCAAGTATCAAAGATTGTATGCTGGTTAGGGTAATACCTTGGAATATTCATATTTGCATGTATAATAGAGAAAACATAGATCCAAGGTATTTAGGGTTGCATGTACACATTAGGAGTGTTAGAATGCTCAAAACCCAACAAAATGATCAAACATGTTTTAACGCCTCCGAGCTTATGAGAGGTATTGAACTTTACTGGGAAACTACACTGTGTCTAAAGCAACTTTTCTTTGTTAATCAAGAGCTTGTTTGGTTAATTTAGTAAAAAGTTAGGTTTAATTCAAAGAACTTATTTTGATTAAATGATTTTTGTAATAGCGGTCATTAGAGCTTGTTAACGAACCTTAGTAACCGTTTAAACAAGTGCATAGTCAAATACTGTGTTGAGGATTAATTATATGATCAGAGGTGTCACCGCGAAACTGTAATTGCTTTATCTTATTTGAATTGTCATCACTTTAAATTTAGTTATTCTTTTGATATTTTCTATTTTTATTAGTCTAATTGTCAGAAATAACCCCCCCCCCCTTTTTATGTTTATTGCACTCATCAAGAATTAGTTCACGCCTTACACAAAGAGGTGTAAACTTTATGACGTGTCCCTGAGGATCCGACCCTACTTGCTTGTACAACCTGTTAGTGCAATAGAGCAGTTTAATTTATATTTTTATTTCCTTAAATTGTGCACGACAACGGTTTTAACAAATTGGCATCATTACCGGGGACACGGTTAACACTAATAGTTTTATGCTAACATCTTCACGTACATGTGATCTAATTTTTGATCTAGAGATTGAGAATACTGCTAGGAAGCTAAAGAAGGAGGCAAAACTTTGGAAGCAACAAGCAGGAACCTCAGCCTCCCCCCTTCACATGACAAAATACCCACACCACAAGGCACTCCCTTGTGGAACGACTTTGAAGCCTCATTTTAACCTTTTCCAAAAGCACCACCTACTTCACCCATTAACATCCCGTTCAAAACATACTCATCATCATATTCAGACAAACCCGAACTCACAGATTCTTCTGAAAGCAAAACAGAATCACTCATGAGCGAAAGCGGAGACGATGCTGAAAAGACTCTCTGTTAATGGGCAACACAAGAGATTACCCAGCAACCTCTGTGTATCACCTTTCCAGAAGCTCGGAACTTTGAGCTCAAATCCGGTTTAATCCATCTGCTGCTCCCGTTCTACAACCTTGAGAATGAAGATCCTCACAAATATCTCAAGGAATTCCATGTCGTTTGTTCTAGAATGAAACCCCACGCAGTTACTGAAGACCAGATCAAACTAAAGGTGTTTCCTTTTTCAGTTCAAGATGCAGCAAAGGAGTGGTTATATAACCTCATGTCTGGTTCAATAACAAGTTGGAATGAACTCGCCAAACTTTTTCTAGAGGAATATTTTCCTGAGGCGAAAGTGTCAAGCCTGCGCAAAGAGATTCTTGGTATAAAGCAAGGAAAAAGAGAGGCTCTCCACACTTATTGGGAGCGTGTCAAGAACTTGCCGGTCCGATGCCCTCAACATGGCATTAGTGATTATCAGTGTTTCTGCGAAGGATTGATACCGATGAAGAGGCGACTTATAAATGCATCAAGTGGAAGGTCACTTTCAGAAATGACACTAATAGAGATCATGGCATTAATTGAGAAGTTGGCTAATGAATCAAAACATTCATCAACTGAAGAAGAGTGGTACCCGGACTGGCCAATAGGAGTCAAATAAATAAGTAACGCCCACCTAGAATCTCAGATTTCAAAATTGACAAAGGGCTATCTTTTTGTTGACAAAAGAAAAAGGTATTGAAGCAAAAGTCAAACCTTGTGGGGTCTGCTGCAAAACTGGGCACCCAACTAATATGTGCCCACTACTTCAAGAAGACACTGAATCTGTTCAAGCTATGGGAGGATTTCAACAAAGGCCATTTGATCAACATTACAATAACCAAGCTTGGGGAGGGCCTCAAAATAACAATTTCCAGCCAAGGCCTTAGTAGAACTTCCAGCAAAGGAACCAATACCAAGCTCCACCTGGATTTCAGCAACCTTTCCAGCAAAATCAACACCAAAGCAACTTTTAGCAACCACCTGTTCATTCACAAGCTAGTAGTTCCAACATGTCTTTGGAAGACATAGTTAAAATTATTGCTACCAGTACCTAAGCTTTCTAGAATGAAACAAAGTCTAGCATCAAAAATCTGGAGCAACAGGCATCACAACTCGCGAACTCCATGAGCAAACTAGAAGCACAAACCCAAGGAAAATTTCCATCTCAGACTGAGAAAAACCCGAAGCACAATGCTTGTGCTGTCACCCTCACAAGTGGTAAAAAATACAAAGGACTAGATCAACAAGAAGATGAGGAAGAAGAGATCGTGATTGACTAAGAATTTCAGGCGACTGAAGAGGTGCAGAAAAAAGATAGACCTGTTGAAGCTGAGGTAAAGATTACTCCTCCTCCTTTTCCCTCAAGACTAAAAAACACGGAAAAAGAAAAGGAAGACAAAGATATTATAGATTTCTTCAGAAAGGTTGAGGTAAATATTACCCTTCTTGATGAAATTAAACAACTACCCCGATATGCTAAATTTTTTAAATGAGTTATGTACTTCAAAAAGAAAATTAAAAGGAAACGAAACAATTAAAGTAAGCGAGAATGTTTTAGCTATTTTACAAATAAGGCTACCCCAAAGTATAAGGATCCAGGAGTATTTACTGTTCCTTGCAAGTTGGGAACCTTTTAGTTCCACGAGCTATGTTGGACTTAGGAGCTTCTATAAATGTTTTGCTACACTCACTTTTTAAAACTATTGGGGTAGGGCCTTTAAAAAGAACATGAGTCATCATTCAGTTAGCTGATCGTTCTCTGGTGCACCCAAAAGGTGTGCTGGAAGATGTTTTGGTTCAAGTGAATGAACTTATATTCCCAACTGATATCTATGTTTTAGATGTGGGAGATGAAGACTCACCAAATTCAGGTTCTATTCTTTTTTTTTTTTTTTTTTTTTTTTTTGGGGGGGGGGGGGACCATTTTTAAAAATTGCCAGAACCAAAATAGATGTTTATGATGGTACCTTTTCAATGGAATCTGATGGTGAAGTTATCAACTTCAATATTTATGATGCCATGCATTATCCTGATGATGTTTCAGACCTTAATTTCATTAATGTAATTGAACCATTATCTGCAGAATACTTTGAGATTGCTAACCATGAATCACTAGCATTAGTGCTCCACAAAAATTTGTCTATTAATGCAGCTCAGGTTTTATCAGAAAATTATGTCGTTGACAGAGAAGTTCAAGAGATGGCAGCTTATATGGACCAGCAGAGAAATTTGAGGTATGGTACCCAAACTCTTAAATTACCAGTTTCTAACTCTAAACGTTCTCATGTATTTAATCACATGTGATTATATGTATCTAATCACATATGATTTATAAGGACACAATTTGTTTTTGTGTTCTCCCCAAAGTTGTTCTTTGTCTACATTAATCATATGTGATTAAATACATGAAAAAAATTATGAAATCGAAAATATGAAAATGAATATTATCTATATAAATCATATGTGATTATATATATATATATATATATATATATATATATATATATATATATATATTCACATGTGATTATACATATTTAATCTCATCTGATTTATGTGATTAACTACATATAATCGCATATGATTTATGTGATAATATGTGTTTAATTATAAATGGTGCTAGTGATTGTAAGTAGTGGGTGGGTGGTGGATAGTGGTTTTCGTTTTTGTTTTCAATTCAGTATTTATTATTATGTACTTAGTCATATTTGATTATATGTATCAAACCACTTATGATTTATATGTGCGAGATTTGTTTTTGAGTTCTTGGATCAAAAGTTGTTCTTTGTCCATATTAATCATGTGTGATTAAATACATATAATAACAATGATTAAACATGTAAGAAAATTATTGAATCGAAAATCCGAAAACGAATATTGTCTATATAAATAATATGTGATTAGATAGATATAATCACACATGATTATATGTATTTAATCACATATAATTTATGTGATTGAATACATATAATCACATATGATTATGTAATTATATGTATTTAAATACACAAGAACAACTTGATGGGTTTTAGCCATAAAAATATCCTATGTGCTCATGCAAACCCTAATGCTTGGATCTAGGTTTCTCTATTGTACATGCAATTCATCCAAGACTTTAAACCCTAGTTCTAGCATACAATTAATCATATTAACATGTGAAAGGGTTTTTAGATCTTACCTTGATTGTTATGTAGTAATAACAATCTCAAATCCTCTATGTAATGACTTTAGAAAGCTTAGAGTCACAATTGTCACTCCTCTAATGGCTCACAAACACCAAGAGCAAGTGGATGAAGAATGAGGAGAGAGGAGGTTGCCCAAAACCGTCCAAAACCCTAAGGAGTTACTTCCACACGTTTTTGGTGCTCTAGGGATCTTTAAATAGTGAGGCTATTAGGGTTATCAAACAAGGAAACACTAATTTGGATGCTTAGGCCCTAAGCAACCCATTGACTCCTTCCTTAAAGGCCTAGGACGATTTCTAATGGGTTTCCCAATAGAATTCGCCCACCCCTTTAATATGGAGTCCATTAGCTCGATATTCAACTATCATACAATTGACAGTTCTAGTCCCTTAAGTTTAATTAATGTCTTTTAGCCACAAAATTAATTCCTAATTATTTATTGACTAATATTAATTAAACAATGTGATTTCTCCTTTAATATATTATTCTCATATTATATTAATAAATCATAATTAATCCTTTCTCTCCATAATTCATCCTATCAAGTTGCTTTGGTGAAGGCAACCCAAAAGGACCATGCACCATCGGATCAAGTACATACCAAAATAGTTATGGACTTAGACACTAATCCAACAGTCACCCACTTGGATAAGTCTAATAACTATTCTGTGTATGACTTCAGATCCTGATCTGCAATCGTAGCTTTCTAAAGCCGCTGTCAACTCTGATCTTATAAGATACGCGTGTCCTTTAGATAAGGGATCATATATTCCTCCATTCTAGATATCGTATAGATATGAGACATGAACTTAATCATTCCCTCTATACTATTTCCCGACTTCCGTTTTTTGACGACTGACAACAGACTACAATTGAGCCATCAATTTAGTCTTGGCTCGGTCAAGCGCTTAGGTGCCATCACTAAATCATCGAGGGGCCCAAAGATATCGCTTTTATCATACTTTGGATAAAAGGAACAGATAAATTTTGACTCAATGCTCGCTTGAACTCACTTACCGAATTACACACAACAATATGTTTTATAACACCAAGTTACTGGTGCGTTTACATATTATCAATGTGCAACTGAATCGCAAGATACAACTCACATATCTCGGTTTCAAGAATATAAGACGTTATCGTCTCACCAATCACTCGTGATAAAATCCATGAAGTGATCCAAGTGAGCGTGGGTTTAATCCAATGCTCAAATCATATTCATAAGCACTCATGAACGTTGCAGCAAACATTTTCTTATATCTAATACACTTTAGACAATCCACACACCAATTCACGACAGTCTTCATTCATACCTACTTCCAACATATGAACGACTGTGGGCCGTTCGAATAATTTGACTGTTCTGAACCAGTTAAATTATTAAGGAAGTCAAAACATGCATAGTGAAACACAAGAATAATACTAATCCCATATGGCCTCAAACCTTAGAGTATAAATAAAACACCTTTTATTTATCACCATATCGATTACTCATTATTTGTCGTTTCGGGTAATCAACTTCTTACTTGAATCATTACTACATTTGTCCCATGCTCTTAGCATGAACACAATGTTTACCTACGGTTCTTACTTTGTGAAATAGATCAAATGAACACATTTCCAATCATACTCATTTCATAACTCCTAATCCTTTTTCATAAGTGAAAGAATATCAAATTCTTACTACTTAGAGAATATGCTAGAATCTAACATTTTATGTAAAAATCACAATGACTATTGCCAATGAAATTACAAAGTCCTCTATCTGAGATTGTTACAATACAATTCCATAGGCTTGATGTCTCTCACTCAAAGTACATTCCTCGAACATCCTTTCGCATAAAATTTTCTAATCTAGACATAGAATCTCAATATCCAACTCCTAATATGGAAACATTTCCATATTTTCCATATGACAACTTATTCTTAATAGAATCTCATCTATTCATAATAATGTCGATATGGTCCATCCAATATCATACTTCCAACTACTCACAAGCGACCAATCCTTAGCGAGCTTTGGATTGTCCTTTGATAGTTGTTTAATTATCTTAGTCAAAACCGATTCTTGCCCTTTTTCCCTCTAAATGCGCTACCCATTTGGAAAATTTTAGAATGGTCAAATATTATAGCATTTTCAATCGATCCTTTACCCGAAGCGTATAGGACACGATGCATAATGTCTTACATAAAGATATGATACTTTATCAATCTTCTGCCATAATATTTTATGTGTCACGTTCTCACAATTCGAACTATGAAGAGGGATGCCATAATCATAATCGAAATTTGAGAACTCACTATGTATCCTTAACTAAATTTATTCACATTCCACAACCTAAGCCTTTAGATTTGAAATGAAGCATAATATTCTCTCCCTTAATTATAGCAAAACAACTATTTAACCCTTACGACTTTGCAAAGTATAACTCTTGTTTTCTATAATTAATATTGCTAACTTGCAATACTTGCCTTAATAATCATACAAGCACAACATTTATGCTCCCACTATCATGATGATTATTATCAAATAAGCATAATACTTATGCTCCTACTAGCTTTGACATGATAATCCTTTATCTAAGCTTCTTAAACTTATACACCTTTGCCTTAGATAGCTCATATGTGTGTCTAAAAAATTCAGACTAATTGCCAAATCTCACAATTCGAATCATGGAAAGGGATAACGTAACCGTAATCAAATTCGAGAATACAATTTCACAATCACTATCTTTTTAAAATCTCTCTTAGTGAAAGCATTTCCTCACAGTCATCTTCATGATGGAGGGAATCTTATGACACTTAGATTTTAATGGTGTATGTGTTCCTATCCATGTGAATTTGTCAAAACCAAAGTTTACGACAAATTCAAACTCATATGGACCGAACATTCTCAATCTTGATTTCTTGTCTTATGGTAACACGAGTGCTCACCATGTCTTCCAAGTAGTTAAGCAGCTCACCCTTTCCTATCAATGTACTTTTCATTGATCAAGGTGCTTGCCTTTTATGCATACAAATGAGAACTCATAGAACTCATATGCATAATTAACTCGATTGGAATGACACAGAAACAAGATAGTGTTAACACGATAGGTTGTAAACCTCAAGTCGTGTGCTAGTGATGTTCGATAAGGTTTATTTTGATTTGTTCTTGAACCCTTTCAAGACTATTAAGACTCCCACTGACTCCTTGACATATAAGATTCTCTTGTCAATAAACATTTCTTGACAAAAAATATTCAAGAGTTAGTGTAGCATTTATCAAGACAAAACACTTCACAAAATTGGTCCTCGTTGGTCTTTGTCTAATCCAATACATCACAACTTACCAATTTCAAATGTGCAAGAATAAGAAAACCTTTTTCCAAATTCAACATTTGATGAATGTTATAAACCTTCTTAAGACTTGTCACTCAATGTCACAATCTTAACTCTAAGACTTGTTTTGGAACGAAGTATGATTGACTTCTTGATTTAACCATTTCTTCAATTCTTGATTCCTCTTCTCAGACATACAATTGTACTAACACTCACTTAGAGGATCAATTGAGATATGGTTCTTAATCATTAAGACCTATCATAAAACATAATAAAAGGTACTCTCCCTTCTTCTTAGAATAGAGAAACTTTTATCTTTCTACCTACTTGATTCTTCTTATTCGTTCTGCTATTGATTTAAACTCTTTCAAATCAACTCGGAATTACACTTAATCTTATAAGTATAATCATATCCACTAAACCTTTAGTAAATCATGACGAATATCTTTGTCATTCTTGTGGTGGACTTGATCAACACACAACCTTGTGTACTTGATCTCCTAGTCCTTCACTTGACACTTTGTCAACGAATTAGTCTAATTTCCAAATATAAAACTTCTCATTCATCATGCAATACCTGTTGTATGATTCCAACTTTCTATCCAATTGAAACTTGGGTGATGAGAAACTTTTCCTATTTGGTAAATTCTTGACCTTTCCACAAATAACATAATTAAGAATCAAATCCAAACTTACAAACATCAATTTTTCATATACGCCATTGCAAAGATAAATAAATAATATAAAATCAGAATTTATTTTATTGCAGAAAAATTTGTCCTTACAATGCAATTCAATTGAAAAACTTTGTTAATACATATTTCTTAGCAATCTTATTCTAACTCCAAGTAGTAGCACAAGATTCTAATCTTCAAGTAGTGCGATCGAAATCCATTTCTTCATGATTAGATTCCGCTCACTTCTTTCCTTAAGCTTCCTCTATTTTCTTCGATCCTATAAGACATCGAAATGTAATCTTATCACATCATTTATTAAGAATCTAGAATAGGAACTTAAAAGAGTTAGTTAATGGATTTTACCTAAAGCAGAGCCATACATTTGGACTCTCCCATCTCTTAGATCTCTTAGGTAAATATGGTAGCTTCATCTCCAATGCCCCTTCTCTTGGCAATAAAAGAAAATTGACTCTTTTGGAACAGCACACGGAACTACTTCTAACTTTTCCTTTCTCTTATGATCAAACTTTTCGATCATGGCATGCCTTTCGTTGCCATTGCCTATATCCATAGAGGTCTGGAAGGCCGATCCACTAATCAACTTTGCTTTTCCAGTGCGCTAAATCATTGCTGATTCAACAACAATAAGCATATAGGTGAGATTAATGAGGGTTACGTCGTGGTTCATCATATAGTACTCTATTACGAACTCACTATATGAGCTAGGAAGTGACTGAAGAACCCAGTCAACAGCCAACTCCTCACATACAACAGATCCCAACATTCTTAATCTATCAATGTGTGACTTCATCTCTAGGACGTGTGCACACACCGACTTTCCTTCTTCATGTTTACTTGCCAAAAGGGCTTGAGTGAGTTTGAACTTTTCAATCTTTCGAACTTTTGGGTTAGGGAGAATAATAGGAGGAGGTGGAGGAAGTGAAGCCTGATCTCTTGTTCCTCGATCGAATCGTGGAATATTATCTTCATGTGGAAAGCTTGTTCCACGGGATTTGGGAATACCATAGTTGTCATACTTTGACATCTACAAAATGGGAGAAAACAAATTCAAGTTAGTTGATTAGAATCCTCGATGTGACACCCAAATGAAACATCGAAGCTAGGATCCAACACAATACACTACAACCTAGAAAAGGGATGCCGTAATCTAGTTGTAGAATATTTGAAGGTAGGTAAATGATGATTTACCAATTTCCACCAAGAAAAACGAAAAAGAAATTTAAGTTTTAAATCCATTGAACATTCCTAGATCTTTTGAGATTCATTGAACATTTCAATGACATGTTTAAATCTCAATATGCCCTTCTAGTTTGTGACTGGGATACCGAGGATCACAAAGCGGGTGTGAATAACCATGCAAACTTACATGGTGCCCCCACATGTTACAGTCACCTATTCGATGTGCCAGTTAACCACACACGCTCCACCGAACTATGAAAAACATTGAGTCACCCTTTGCTACCTTTGCTTAGAACCATTTAGTGTGCCGGTTAACCACACACGCTCCACTAACGTCTTCGTAAGGGTACAAAGTGTAATTTCATGGAATTGCATCAATTCACTTTTGCCTAAAGTAACTAAGATTGGAAATTTTGTAAAAGCATTTAGTTACTTTTGTACTTCATTATACTTATAATGGAAGGTTTTTGTCCTATCCTACCCATTCGGCTAACGACCCTCCACTAGTCAAGAGTGCGGTGGGTAAGAGTGGATACCCATTTAATTGCCATTTTATAGGCAATTTCCTTAAACACCCCTTATAGACCAGCTTCGTAAATGAGGCCTACTAACGGTAAGACTGACTTTTACTCATACATATATAATGTTAGACTTTTAATGTTATATATAGTATAGGGTGTATATTACACTTTTAAAAATACTAGGTGGTCTAATTTAATAAATTACACTTTTAATTTAACTAAATGTGAACCTAAACTTTATGGATTTATTAAATCTCCTTTAATTAAACACCTTAATTAATTAATAAAACCATAAGGGTGTGATTTGAACTTTTCAAAACAATACTAGGGTTTTAGAATTTAACATTTCTAAATTAAACTATTAATCAACTTTTAAATTCCAAAACTTGAGGGAAAGTTTTGAAACATTTCAAAACATTAGGGCTTAACTTATTTAAATTTCAAAAACAAAACTTTTAAGTTCAAATTTAAACTATAAAACCTAAAGGGATTAATTTGAAACATTTCCAAATTTTGTCAAGAATATTCTAGATCACATAATTCAAATAAGGCAATTAACTATTAATTGGTGGTTATCTAATTAGATCTAGTTCAAATTCTTGTAAGATAATGATCAAATAATTCATATAATTTAACATTTATCAAATAAGGTAAGAATTATCTAATTAAATGACCAAAATCTTTTAATCTTGACAAGGATAATCATAAGGGATCAACAAAATTCGAATTTTATTAATTTTAAACAATTATGGCAATTATCCTAAGTCAAAATAGGTAAAAAATCCTGAAACTACCTCCTTTTGACGCTCGAACTCGCCGAGTTCCTCTATGGACTCGCCGAGTTGGAGCTACTCGTTGAGTCCACATTGGAACTCGCTGAGTTCATCAGACAGGGGGCTAAAAAAACTATTTTTTAAGCTTGAACAAATAACCAAGGCATCAATACAATAGAAACCAATCAAGGATCTGATAGCACTGATGGGTTTTAGCCATAAGAACATCCTATGTTCTCATGCAAACCCTAATTCTTGGATCTAGGTTTCTCTATTGTACATGCAATTCATCCAAGACTTTAAACCCTAGTTCTAGCATACATTTAATCATATTAACATGTGAAAGGGTTTTTATATCTTACCTTGATTGTTATGTAGTAATAACAATCTCAAATCCTCTATGTAATGACTTTAGAAAGCTTAGAGTCACAATTGTCACTCCTCTAATGGCTCACAAACACCAAGAGCAAGAGGATGAAGAATGAGGCTGCCCAAAACCGTCCAAAACCATAATGAGTTACTTCCACACATTTTTGGTGCTCTAGGGATCTTTAAATAGTGAGGCTATTAGGGTTATCAAACAAGGAAACCCTAATTTGGATGCTTAGGCCCTAAGCAACCCATGGACTCCTTCCTTAAAGGCCTAGGACGATTTCTAATGGGTTTCCCCATAGAATTCGTCCACCCCTTTAATATGGAGTCCATTAGCTCAATATTCAGCTATCATACAATTGAAAGTTCTAGTCCCTTAAGTTTAATTAATGTCTTTTAGCCACAAAATTAATTCCTAATTAATTATTGACTAATATTAATTAAACAATATGATTTTTCCTTTAATATATTATTCTCATAATATATTAATAAATCATAATTAATCCTTTCTCTCCATAATTCATCCTATCTAGTTGTTTTGGTGAAGGCAACCCAAAAGGACCATGCACCATCGGGTCAAGTACATACCAAAATAGTTATGAACTTAGACACTAATCCAACACAACTACTGAATCACATACGATTTATGTGGATGAGATTCATTATTGCGTTCTCGATTCAATAACTGTTCTTCATCAACTTTAATAATATGTGATTAAATACATCTAATCACATGTGATTCTATGTATCTAATTAGATATGATTTATATGGACAAAAATCTTGTCTATATAGTTCATATGTGATTAGATACATATAATCATATTTGATTATATACAAGATAACAACCATTGGATCGATAAAACAAAAACAAATCTTTGTTCACATTAATCATATGTTATTAAATATATATAATCAAATATGATTAAATAAATGAGAAAAATTGTTGAATGGAAAACATGAAAACTAATCTTGTTTATATAAATCATATGTGATTAGTTATATATAATCACATGTGATTTATGTGATTAAATAAATATAATCACACATGATTTATTTCATTATATGCATTTAATAACACACAATGTTGGTGGTTGTAAGTAGTGGGTCGTGGTCATGCGGTGGAGATGCATGGTGGTACGTGGTGCGTAGTAGGTGGTGGTGGAGTTAGAGCAGGGTAGTGATGGGGCATTTTCCCCCATGGTTTGTGGTGGTTATGTGTAACATCCCAAAATTTAAGACCAAGATTTTCATTTTTAATTAAGTATTATAAAACCAATAGTCTAAAAACATCCATAGTATCATCCCATATCAAAATGAACATGTCAATAAACAAAATGTGTCATAATAAAACAACATCAGAGTATAACTCGCGAAGATCTCATGTGCGGAAAATCATATTGTGATGCGTTGCGATCATGCCAACTCCTTTCCTTTCGAAGAAGAGGTACCTGAAACCAAAACTGAAAATCGTAAGCACGAAGCTTAGTGAGTTCCCCCATCATACCACATACCATACAAAAAATACATTGCCAAGCATATCTGGGTGCCGGCCTCCCCTTCGGTCTATTTCAACCGAATACTACCGAGCATATCTGGTTGCTGGCCTCCCATTCGGTCTATTTCAACCGGATACTGGGTCTATTTCACCCCTACCACTACCACACAATATCGTAGCAAGTGACCACATAAAACATAACAAATAGTGGCACACTAGACAATTATTACAAAGATAACCATCTCTACTACAAACAACTACTAGTGGGCCGACATTGGTGCCTTCGACCCACTCATACAGGAAGGTAACTCACCTCAACCGTGCGTGCCAAAATCGTACTCCTCGGAGGGCTCTGGACTCCTCTCCCTAAAGCATAGCAAGTCCCTTAGTTAGTTATTGGGCCCAAGTATGACTCCCTTATGGTCCAACATCTAATTCATGTCCCAAGGCAAGGTTCCCTAGTCCTTGCCCTAATGGACCTTTTCCCCTAAGGTCCAATCCATAATAACTTTAAAGCCCAAGTCCATTACTTCAAACTTTAAAGCCCAATAAAGCCTAGTAAGGTCCAACACCATAAGTTCCAATCCTAGGCCCAAAGTTCTTACTCCATAGTCGGCAATGAGGCCCAACAAATCCAGACCCACTCACCCAATGCCTAAAAACCCACATTAACCACTCTATACGTGTACGCACGACGTACTTGGAACGTTGGCCTTGACCAGAAGTGGGAAACTGACCCGGAACGCACATCGTACTAGGGGGTACGCCTAACGTTCCTGGCAGTCACTCTTAAGTCCTTCTTTTGACTTAATTTGTTAAGTCCCCATGCCCAAAACATAGATCTAGGCTTCTAACGACATTCTAAACCATAAAGTTATGGGATTTATGCTTTTGCATGCATGAATGGGGATTAAGACACACATTATGTCTATAAGCTCACTTAATGGCCATCTAGCACTTTCATGGTTGAGGCTAAACCATCAAGATCCGATTTTTATGGTTCTAAACACGTCCAAGAGCCAAAAGGACAACTCATTTGGACAAAATCTTCTAAAACTCAAGAAACGTCAAGTATGGGACGAAAATGTGACATAAAACACCCCAAAACTAGATCTAAGCATGCAATGATCAAGTTTAAAGCTTTATACCTCTAATTGGTCAGAAATCATGCCAAACTTCTGGATCTACAAGCCTTGTCCAAGATCTTGCTCCTTCTTCAAGACCCTTCTTCTTCAAAACCACCAAAATAACACCAAAATGCTCAAAGTAAGCTCAAGATACATGCAATGGAGTTAGGGTTCGAGTTGAGCACTGAGAGAACGAGGAAGGCTGAGAGGATAAGGGTTTGGAGGGTTATAAGTTGTTTAAATATGGGGCAAACCCTAAAATTTAGTGTCTGCATTTAGTCACCCTACGCCCAACGTACGCATGGGGGCTCCCCGTTCTGCACCTCTTATATGTATGCCGTGCGTACATCTTATATGCCTAACGTACGCTCCCCCCCCCCCAAAATCCCAACTTTTTAATAGTTATAACTTGAATAAAAGCAATATAATACCTGATAAATCTCAGACGTTACATTATGTGTGGTTATAGGTGGTGATGGTGAACGGTGGTGGGGGTGACTGGTGGGGTGGTGGGTGGTGGTAGTAATGGCGAGTGGTGGGTTGTTGTGGGATTGATGGGTAGGTGATAGAGCATAGTGGTGATGGATGTTAGCAGCGTGTGGTGATGTTTGGTGGTGGTTTTAGTGGTGATGGTGGTAGGTGGTGATGATGTTGGTGGGTGGTGGGTGGTGGTTGGTGGTAGATGGTGATGATATAGTAGGGATGATGGTGGTAGGTGGTAAGTGGTGGTTGAGATGAGTTGTGGTGGTTGTTGGTACTCAGGGTGTTGGTGGTGGGTAGTAGGGGTGGTTTTTGTGGGTGATAATTAGGATGGTGGTGGGTGGTCGAGGGTGGTGGTATCGACTTTTGGTAATAATGGTGTGTAGTGGTGGGGGTGTGTAGTGGAAGTATTTAATGGTGATGGGTGGTAGTGGTGGGTGGTGGTGGTTATGAGTAGTGGTGGTGCGTGGTGGTGATAGGTGATGGTTTGTGGTGGAGGTGGTGGTGGTGGTAGTAAGTAATGATGGGGGTAAGGGTGGTATGTGGTGATGGTAAATGGTGGTTTTAGTGGTGATGGTGGTAGGTGGTGATGATGTTGGTGGTGGGTGGTAGATGTTGGTAATGAGTGGTAGTGGTAATAGCTGGTGGTTGTGGGTTTAAGTAATGGTGGTGGGGCTAGTGGTGGTGAGGCTGGCGATGGTGGATGGTGGAGGTAAGTAGTGGTGATGGGTGGCAGAGATGGGTGGTGATGATGGGTAACGGTTGGTGGTGGAGGTGGTGGTGGCGGGTGGTGATGATGCTGGTGAGTGATGGGTAAGGTAGGGTGGTGGTGGCAGGGTGATGATATATGGTGGAGACGGGTTGTAGATGGTAGTGGTGAGTGGTGGTGGTGGTATGTGCTGGGTTATGGGTATGGTGGTGGTGATGGATGGTGGAAGCGAGTCATGGTGATAGGTGGTGCTGGCAGGTGGTGGTGATGCTGGTGTTGGATTAGTGTCTAAACCCGTAACTATATTTGGTATGTACTTGACCCGGTTGTGTATGGTCCTTTTGGGTTGCCTTCACCAAAGCAACTTGACAAGGTAATTTGATGAGAAAGAGAGGATATTATGATTTATTAATATATTATAAGAATAATATATTAAAGGAGAAATCATATTTATTTAGTTAGTATTAGTCATAAATTAATTAGGAATTAATTTAGTGACTAAAAGAGACTAATTGAATAAATGGGCATAAACTGTCAAATGTGTGATAGTTGAGTTTTGGGCTGGGAAATCTAATGGACTAAGGGGGAACAAAATTATGATGAAGGATCATCATATTTTCGTCCAAGGCCTTATTCCAGAAGGTTCCTTGGGCTGCTTGGTGAATAAGCTGTCCATTAGGGTTTAGACTGAAACCCTAGCAGCCTACAATATAAATAAGACCCCTAGGCTTCAGTTTTCGGCCTTTTGTTCTTATAGTGTTAATTTCGAATTTTATATATATGCTAGATTAGGGTTTGCAAGCCTTGGATTCATTGCATGTTCAATAGAGAAACCTAGATCCAAGCATTAGGGTTTGTATGAGCACATATGATTGTTCTTATGCCTTAAACCCATCAGCTGGTGGGGGTGGTAGTGACGTGTGGTGGTGCTGGCTGGTGGAAGTGGGTGGTGGTGGTAATGGGTTGTAGATTGTGGTGATGAGTGGTTGGTAGTGGTGGTGGGTGGTCGTTAGAGGGTGGTGATGGGTGGTGGGCGGTTCACTTGAGAAAAGAAAAAATGGAGATATTGAGATTCAACAACCTCAACCACATATTTCTCATTTGCCACTCTAACACTCCATCGTATCGCCAACAACAGGGTATGCGTAATCATAAATGATTATATGACAGAGAGGTATAATAATATATGATTATATATATTTATACGTATACGCCTAATCATAAATGATTATACATATAGGTCTGTGTTAACATATTGAGTCATTATATATGATTATAATGGTTGGTGGCAGAAGAGTTGGTAGTGGCAGAGATGACAGTGATATAAGTAACGGAGGTGACAATACTGGGTTCGGCTGGTAGCAGAGATGGTGGTAGTAGTGGTGGCGATGACGGTTGTGGTGGTGGGGAAGGTGGCGGAGGTGAAAGGAACGGACGACGATATACAATCATTTATGATTATAACCGACTCGTCGTGCCGGTATGCTGGAGGGCTAGAGCGGCATATGTGAACTATGTAGCTGATGTTGAATTTCAAGATTCATATTTTATTTTGAATATCAACGGAACCTGTGTGTGTGTGTGTATATATATATATATATATATATATATATATATATATATATATATATATTAACATTTTAAGTTTTTTAAACATCAAATGTATTAAGAGCATCCATATTAATGAGTTCAATGAGAGAATTGAGTAAGATGACAAATCTATGTGTAATTCAGTGGATGAAACTTTACCATTCTGAGATGTCACATTGGCATTCAATGGATTTTGAGTTTAATGATCATTGAACTCTTCAATAGGGAAAATGAAAGTTTTTAATTCCTAAATATTTACTATAAATTACATTTTGTATCATTCTATTGAACTTTGTGGAGTTCAAATATATTGTGAATGACCAAAGTTAAAAAGAAAAAGCCTTTTGTATTAATTAGTTTTGTAAGTGACTATCAATATGAATAGATAATTTGACTTCAAAACTCCTTAATCTTGTTTGTATTAATTAGTTCTGTGACTATGAATATGAATAGATAATTTGACTTCAAAACTGCACTGTTGTATTTATATATGCTGTTCGATTGTGGACCACAATTGAAAATTTATTTTAATTTGCCGCGTGGAATAATACCTGGATCTGCTGTGCATGAAAAGAAAAGTACGTAAAATGATGGAAATTAAGTCTTTACAAGAAAAGGAAAGGAGACCCACAAACGATGGTTCATTACGATAAGAAAACCTGAGTCAACATAAAAGACTTTGTCTTATTTTGTGGACTGAAAATCTTTTCGTTGATTTTAACGCAATCATCTTCTCCTATTTTAAGAGTCCTAATGTTGTCATTGTTGGCTATCATTCTACCAATTTCCTATGGCTGTAATCCTACTGCGTTTACTATTTATAACTATTTGCCTACCTTTTATAGCTGCACAACAGACTAACGGTACTGTATCTGTTGGTGCATCACTCACAGCCACATCCGATGTGAAACCATGGCTTTCATCATCTGGTGAATTTGCCTTTGGGTTCCAACAAGTTCAAGGGAACGATAATTTCTTGTTATCCATATGGTATGACAAGATACCTGAGAAGACGATCATCTGGTATCCAGAAGAAGGTCGGATGGTGCCTACAGGATCCAAAGTTGAGCTACTTCGTGAAAGTGGACTCGTACTCACTGATCCTCATGGCACACAGATATGGAGATCTGGATCCATTTCGGGTGTTGCATCAGGTTTTATGAATGATACAGGTAACTTCATGATTTTTGGTAGCAATTCAAGCAAGATATGGAGTAGTTTTGATTATCCAGCAGACACACTGTTGCCGACTCAGGTTATATTGAGAGGTGGAATGATCATTTCAAAAAGGAGCAAAACAAACTTTTCTGGCGGACGATTCTTGTTTCAACTTCTTGAAGATGGGAATCTTGTTCTTAATACTCGAGATATACCCACAGGTAATGTTTATGATGCTTATTATAGCAGCGACACTTTTGATTCCTCAAATTCAACAAATGGTGGTGAACAAGTGATGTTTGATACAACGGGATACATGTATTTATTGAGAAGAAATGGCCAAGTATTTACTCTAACTCCAAGAGGCTTACTTCCTTCTGGAGATAATTATTACAGAGCTACTCTAGATTCTGATGGGGTCTTTAGACAATATTACTACCCCAAGAATCCTATTGGCAATTCAAGCTGGGAGGTAATATGGTTTAAGCCAGATAACATATGTTTTAGTATAAGTGGGGGTCGAGATAGTGGAGCTTGTGGGTTTAACAGTGTTTGCAGCTTTGATGGTAATTGGCCAAGCTGTGAATGCCCACAGGGTTTCACATTGCTTGATCCAAATGATCCAAATGGTGATTGCAAGCCTGATTTCACTCCAACCTGTGATGAAGTTGATTCAAATAATGCCGGAGACATGTTTGATTTCATCGAGCTCAATGGTATTAATTGGCCACAATCTGACTATGTGCACATGAAACCAACTAATGAAGAGAGCTGCAAAAGTTCCTGTTCTAAAGATTGTTTCTGTGCTGTTGCAATTTATGCAAATGCCCAATGTTGGAAGAAGAGGTTTCCACTCTCTAACGGGAGGAAGGAAACATCACCTCCTGCAAAGGCGTTTGTTAAATTCCAGAAAGGTGATCCTCGTCCTGGAACCCCTTCTCAGCTTCCAGCAAAAAATAAGGATCAGAAAAGTCTGATACTTGTGGTATCGACCCTCTTTGGTACATCGGCGTTTGTAAACATCATATTGATCGGTGTGATTTGTGTGGGTTTCTTTGTAATTTACAAGAAGAAGGCTAGACATATATATCCAAGTAGTAAATCTATTGAAACCAATCTTTCTCATTTTACATATCAAGATCTAGTCGAAGCTACAGATGAATTTAAGGATGAATTGGGAAAAGGAGCTTTTGGGGTAGTCTATAAAGGTGTCATAGGGAAACAGATAGTGGCTGTGAAGAAGTTAAATAGGTTGGTTCAAGATGGTGAAAAGGAATTTCAAACGGAGGTTGATGCTATTGCAAGGACTCATCATAAAAATTTGGTGCAGCTTCTTGGCTATTGTGATGAGGGTGAGCAACGGCTATTGATTTATGAGTACATGAGCAATGGCACTTTGGCAATGTTTCTTTTTGGAGAAACGAGACCTACATGGAAACATAGGAGTTATATTGCTGTAGGGGTTGCAAAAGGACTCGCATACCTCCATGAAGAGTGTAGCACCCAAATCATTCACTGTGACATAAAGCCTCAAAATATACTTCTTGATGACTACTATAATGCTAAGATTTCTGACTTTGGATTGGCAAAGCTTTTGATGATGGATCAAAGTCATACAAACACTGGAATAAGAGGAACAAAAGGATATGTTGCTCCTGAATGGTTTAGGAACATGCCTGTCACAGTAAAGGTTGATGTCTATAGCTTTGGAGTGTTGCTACTAGAGATCATTTCATGCCGAAAGAGCCTGGTTTTTGAGTGTGATAATGAAGGGGTGGCAGTTTTAACTGATTTGGCATGGGATTACTATCACGGAGGTAGACTGGATGCATTTGTTGAGAACGATTCCGAGGCCATAGATGACTACAAGAGATTGACGTGGTTTGTGATGGTTGGTCTTTGGTGTATACAAGAAAACTCCGCACTCAGGCCAACCATGAGGAAGGTCGTCCAGATGCTTGAAGGAGGAATTGAAGTGGCAGAACCTCCATGTCCATGCCCTTTCTCTATTACGACTTGCAAATTGTAACAGCTCTACTATATGTTTTTATTTTATTTTATTATTTGTGTTATCACCACCTTCCTAATTGGCTTGTAATCCGTAAACAAATAAAGTGTATGTTGGATCATACTCGATTTGACAAATTAGAGTTAGCTTCTTTTCTTGACGACAGACCACCTATATTATCATCGACACCTGAGCCTGCTATGAAACCCATTATTGTTGCTTCTAATCAGTCTACTTCAACTCCTTATGGACTTTGTGAGCCCACTCTGCACTCCATTCCAACAGCCCAACACGATGATCCGTCAGAACTAGCTCCACACGATGATCCACTTGAGCACGAACCAACCTCTGTGCATCCTCATCACGGCAATTCCACTCATCCCATGGTGACTCGATGTAAATAAAAAATTTATAAGAAACCTCACATTGTTGACTATGCATCGCTTGTTGATCACGGATTGCATGTTTCTTTATTTTCCAGTCATGAGCCCAAAGGTTCCAAATCCGCTTCCAAAAATCCAAGATGGTTAGCTGCAATGCATGAAGAACTTGAAGCCCTTCGTCAAAACAATATATGGACCTTAGTCCCTCATCCACATTACTCTAATGTTGTTGGCTCCAAGTGGGTCTATCGGACTAAATATAACACAGATGTCTCCGTTGAATGTTTTAAAGCATGCCTTGTAGCTCAAGGTTTCTCCCAAATTCCCGACATTGACTACACATATACCTTTAGTCTGGTTGTCAAGGCTTCCACAATTCGTATTGTCCTATCCTTAGCAGTCTTGCATAATTGGCGTTTGCGTCAACTTGATGTTGAAAATGCTTTTCATCATGGTCAATTAAATGAAACTGTCTTTATGGAGCAACCCTCTAGATTTATTGATTCACGATTTTCGCATCATGTTTGCATGTTATCCAAAGCTTTATATGGATTAAAACATGCACCAAGGCCTTGGTTTCATCGTCTTAGCTTGTTTTTACGTACCAATGGTTTCACTTGCAGTTGTGCTAACACATCTTTATTCATTTTTGCTAAAGATTAGTGTATTATGTACTTGCTCGTCTATGTGGGTGACTTGATTCTTATATGAAATCAAGAATTTGTTATTACAACTTTCACTACATGCCTAAACCAAGAATTTGCCATCAAAGATCTTGGTGATCTTAATTACTTTCTTGGCTTGGAAGTCAGCTACACTGACAATGGAATGTTTCTACAAAAAATGTTCTTACTCGTGGTGACCTACTTGACTCATAGCATGTTCAAACGCCTTTAGCTACTCATGAGAGCTTTATTCGAGGTGGTGCTATGTTCTCGGGCCCTACTTGTTATTGCTCATTGGTAGGTATCCTTCAGTACTTAACCATAACTAGACCTGATTTATCGTATGATGTCAATCAAGCTAGCCAATACCTTCATGCTCCCACATAAACTAATTTTCGGCAAGTCAAACGCATTCTGCGCTACGTTCAGGGTACTATTCCATTTGGTCTCACATTTAGCCAACCACACACCAACTCTATCTTGGGGTATTCTAATTTTAACTGGGTAGCTAATACCGAACTTTTTTTTATTTAAATGCATATTTGTTTAGCTTGAATTTATCTCTCTGTCATATTAGGAGAATATGTTGTAATCAATTCATATAAATATACATACCATACAATCAATTGATGTGTGTATGAGTAAATCTCACTTTACAATGGTGAGCTTTAGGTGGTTAAAGATTGTACTAAGGTGGTGCTAGGGAATGTTAAAGATGTGACCTCTATCCAGAGTGAATTCAAATTTGTAATGTGGAAGGGTTTTTCGAGGAGGAGGTTAAGTACAATGGTGGTACGTGGACGTGGCTTCAATTTTAATCTATTTCCACTTGTATTAGGGCATCCACAATTCATTGAACTCTATAAAGTTCAACTGATTGCCACTTCATCTTTCTACAATCCATACAAATCTATCATTTTTTCCTACAATGCGTTGAACTCTACAAAGTTTAATAGAATGTTACAAAATGTAATTTATAGTAAATATTTAAGAATTAAAAACTTTCCTTTTTCCCATTGAAGAGTTCAGTGGACATTGAACTCAAAATCCATTGAATGCCAACGTGCCATCTCACAATTGTGCAGTTTCATCCATTGAATGACATATAGGCTTGCTACCCTATTCAACTCTCTTATTGAACTCACTATTATGGATGCCTTCAAGTTTAGACATAATATATAAATTAATGCGTACTTTAAAAAGCTACAAAATGTTGCCAGGAACTTTATTATATAAAGGAATTTAGTATTATTTAGTACTTATCCGTTAGTATAATAGTTGTCATCTTTATACTTTTATTAGTTTGGTTGTTAACTCCTTGTAAATTACGGAGACTTCATTGTATTCATATTTAAGCCTTTTACTATTTAATCAAATATCAATAACCTGTTCAATAATATTCTTTATGGTATCAGAGCGGGTCTGATGGATCTGTTTCATTGACACAAACGTTATCATGATGGGAGGAGAAGGATCGCAGCCGAAGAATGATGGGAAAAGTACCACCGATTCTTACTCTCATGTTAGGAAATCAAACGATACTTGTCAAGACTCAAAACTGTAACAACCCGAAATTTCCGTATCATTTATTGTAACTCTTTCGTAGTACCATTCGCGCAACCAATCGTCATTCCAAATTCGATTTCCGATCTTCCGTATAATTAGGTCATTAATTAATACACATTTAAAATGACTTAATGGGTGTCTTAATACATTTAGAAATCATTTTAACACCCAACTTTAGTGATCGGAATATTTCTAAAAATTACCGTATCGGGTTATGGTAACTCAATCGGGTACAACCAAAAGCCTCGTCTAACGCCGGTATCGGGTAAAATTCTACCGTGTCCAAAACTTAAACACTATATAAACGTGTTTAAGACTCCATTTGAAGCCTTTGGTCAATTTACCATTAAACACTCACAACCTCTCTCCTCAACCCAAAATCAAGGTCCAAAACAAAGATTTAAGGCTTGAAATCAAAGAGGTAACACCCCTAACTTGTTATTCAACCTCTTTAGCCTTCAATTTTGTGTTTAATTTGTGATTTGGGACCAAGAACATGAGTTTACGGCCAAGGAACTAGCTTGGGCCGTAAACTCCTATCAATGGGGTTTTTAAGCCCTAAAACTCTTCTTTAGCATTATTGGACATTAGATATGACTTAATGGCTTAATGGAAAGGACTTATAACATGTAAAACATTGATTTTGAAGGACAAAAGTGAGTTTACGGCCAAGACACATTCTTGGGCCGTAAACTCATATTCAAAGGGTTTTTGAGCCAAGTTAACCCTTCCAAATCATAGTTGGGACTTAGATATGACTTGTGGGACATGGGGTTTAGCATCTAAACACTTTAAACATGAAATATGGGGGGAAAAAGTGAGTTTACGGCCAAGACACACTCTTGGGCCGTAAACTCCACATAAATGAGGATTTGGAGCCTTAAAACATGTCCAAATGCCCTGAAACTCAACCAATGGCTTTGTGGTAAAATCTAGATGCATCTAAAAATAGTTTAAGGGTTTGAAACATATCAAAAGTATCATTTATAGGAGTTTACGGCCTAGGAACATACCCTTGGCCGTAAACTCATAAAAACTATGTTAATGATGCATCAAATACACTCAAATGGCTTGTATAAATTTCTAGAATCACATGTGATTGTTTTAAGCATCAAAAACTATCTTTTTCATGAGTATAGTAGAGTTTACGGCCTTAGAACATACCTCTAGGCCGTAAACTCCAATAAGTGTGTTAAATGATGTTCTAAATTCATAACAAATCTTGGAAAATTAACTAGAATCACATGTGATTGTCCTTTGAAGCTCAAATCAATTTTTCCTTGGCCATAGGTGAGTTTACGGCTGTAAACTCCTATGGTATGGCCGTAAACTCCCTTTTAAGTGTTATAATTTCATTCAATCAACTCCAAGGCATTTTAGAAATCCATTCCAACAATCCCCATGTCCATTTAAGCCATTAAACACCCAAAATCACACCCACATGAGTTTACGGCCGTAAACTCATGTATGTGTGTGTTCTATGGCTGTAAACTCTTTAAAATGTTTACTCTTGGGGAGTAAACTCAAGTCCCAAGTCCCTAGTGCCATTACACGTCCGAAGATGTCACCCGGGTCACTCCAAACGATCGTTTTGAGGTGTTTGACCTCGTTGGAGTGTAATGTTCCATATGATTAGTGAATGTATCCCTAATTGTATATATATGGACATTATTTCATTTTACATAGGGACATCGCGAGTAATCAAACCCCGAACCAACGTCTAGTATTCAAAACCGACACGTTTCAGAATCCGGTGAGTTCATACCCCTACCCTTTTTCACTGTTTTCACTGTTTTCAGGGGGGAACACAAGCAAAGTACAAGGGAATTCTTGTACTCAAAACACATTTTCAAATATGTGCTTCATATTTCATATGCTTTTGTTACTGATTACCATAACCAATAACCACTCGAACATGCAGATCACGTAACATATATTTGTGAAATAGGTCTTTAAACTGTTATGTTTTACATATATTTCACAAATGGTTTTCCACATTTTATCAGTTAAAAGCATGACATTAAACATTTGAACATAATACTTGTACACTGTTTTGTCCTCGGTAACACTCCACACACATACGCGAGTGGAGGACTATCATATTATTACTAGTAAATTTGTTAATCCTGTATGATTGGAGACACGTCCTCGGAGAACACTCCACCGAGATACGCGAGTGGAGGACTACACCCATAACCAGAATCTCTGGTATTTAGAGAGCGTGACTTGAGTGTATAGATCTATACGAGGCTGACTACCCCACACCTGGCTGCTAGCTACAGCCGAACCGAAATGGTTCAAGGGTGACGAAAGTCATAAGTATGTGGACTACTTATTGCCACATGTGGACTACTTATTGCCATAGGTTTCAGTCTATTGTATGGTTATGGAACTCGCAATTAGGATAACAGAGATTTAGTTATAGTAATAATGAACCACTTTATACATCTTTTACATCCTTTACATCTTTCACATACTGTAACTAACAATCAGGAAAGTACGGGACTTTCCTGGGGAAAACATGGAACCTAATCACGATTACATCTTTTACATCTTTAACATTGTTTACATTAGAAACCAACATGCAAGAAAGCATGGGGATTTTCTTGGTAACACTTACATAACTAGAAAGAGTAACAAACCGGATAACATTACATCTTTTACAATTGGTAACATACAATAAGGAAAGTATGGGACTTTCCTGGTAATACATGATAAGTAAACAGAACAGTTTGACAAGTCGGATAACCAAACTATACATTTTCACATGAGTAGACATGTTTTTAGTGTACAAATCTATTATACTTTACATTTGTGAAACAATAGCCAACTTTTAAGAAAATACGGGATTTTCTTGGTGTACATAACATTTCAGAAACAGAAAGGAAAGTCGAAACATTTTCACAAACAAAAACCGCTTATGAACTCACCAGCGTTATGCTGATTTTCAAACCGCTTGTGTTCTCAGGTCAGCGTTAGAACAGGTACCCGAAGATTCCTTTTTAAACAGAAGACGGAGTACATGAAGACCCGTTTCATTTTGTCTATATATACTACGTATCACAACTTTACAAACTTTACTTTTGAAACAACTGTAAAACTTTATTATGTAATGTAATGGTTGTTTTACTTTACTTACTATGTGCATTGGATTTGATACTCAACGTGGAGTCAACCCCGGAAATGTTTCCGCCTTCGGTTTTCGGGGTGTGACAAATTGGTATCAGAGCCCTTGTTTATAGTGAATGAAGTATACCAAACCTTACATGGTATAAAACTATAAACACTAAAGGGCCTAAGTGCTCTGAATTAAAAGTATCTTCAAACTACAAGTATTTTCAAAAGTATAAAAGTATACTGAACCGTCGTCATCCGTAACCACAAGTAGAACCGAACATAAGTAATTGGGTGTTGTGTACTATGGTTAAACCTGGGCAGTTATGTAGTCGTGTCTAGGGTCAATATGGCCTGGCCAACTATATTCATTCGAGACACGGCCAACATGTGCTTGGGAGTGACTATGGTATGTGGCATGCCTAAAACTTACCCTAATATCCCAAACATCGAATCATTATCGTAAACAATTCATGAAATACTATGGGAGTATTTCTCAATCCCAATCCTATGTAGTAATCCTTATTCGAGTGACTTTCTGTGATTATTCTTAGCGATAAATTAGCTATTCGATAACTTTTTCCTGCTTTATCGCTTACTCGAATCATATAACTGCCATATATATCGATTCAATATAGAGGACTTACCATCCTCTCTTTCTTGATCTTATTAGATCAAGATGCCTCCCCGAAAGAGACCCAGTTCAAAGAACAACAACAATCCTTCTTCGCCGCCACCCCCTCCCCAGTTTGACCTAGCATCGCTCCAGACAATGATGACAGCTGCAATGGTAGCAGCTATGTCACAAATGAACCCTAGTGGTTCAAGTGGTGGTCCTCAATCTCAAAACCCTGAAGGTAGTCAGGGACACCAAAGAGGGGGTTCCTACAAGGATTTCATGAACGCAAAACCAACATCCTTTAATGGCGCTGGAGGTGTCATTTCCTTATCTCGATGGTTCGAGAAAATAGAATCCATCTTTGAAATCTGTGCTTGTGCGGAGTCCGATAAAGTCAAGTTCGCAGCTTGTACCTTCGTTGATAAAGCCTTGACTTGGTGGAATGGCCGAGTCAAATCTCTAACCTTACCAGTAGCCAATGCCATGGGCTGGGAGGCCATGAAAGAACTTCTCATTGCCGAGTACTGCCCCCATGGTGAAATGCAGAAATTAGAGCACGAGCTCTGGAACCTGAAGATGAAAGGTTCCGACATTGCTGCATATACTTCCCGATTTGATGATCTCGCACTTCTTTGCCCAGGACTAGTCACTCCTGAAAACAAAAAGATCGAAAGGTTCGTTTGGGGGTTATCTCAACCAACAAAGAGTCATGTTTTGGCTGCTCGTCCAGATACCTATGATAGTGCCAAGACTTTAGCTCAAATTCTGATTGATCACAGCGACGATGTTAAGGACATCACTACCACTTCTGAGCCAACTCAAAGGAGTGGTGAAAAGAGGAAATTCTGGAAGAAGAAGAAGGGTCAATCTTCTCAAGGATCTTCCAAGAAACAATAGACGGTAGCAGTCCATGCTGCTAGTACTACCCCTATTGCTGTTGTTTCTGTCATGGGATCCATAGCCTTAACTCCTACCAGTAAATATGCTGGTAACCTCCCTCTGTGTGACAAGTGTAAATACCATCATCATCCTGGTCCCTGCCGAGAATTGTCTTGCACCAACTGTGGTAAGAAAGGCACACAGTTCGATTCTGCAGAACTCCTACCCAATCAGCCAACCAATCATCGGGAGTAGGTGTTAATCAAGCCTGCTACAACTGTGGAGAAGTTGGGCACTTTAAAAGGAACTGTCCCAAGAAGTCAACTGCTGATAACACTGGAAGGGTTCTAACCATGGGACGGGAGGAAGCAGTTGTTGATCCCACTGTTGTTTCGGGTACGTTCCTTCTCGACAACTCATATGCCAGTATTCTTTTCGATTCGGGTGCTGAAAGGAGTTTTGTTAGTCATGCATTCAAACATAATCTAAAACCAAATCCTCAACCACTAACTGAAACATTTACCGTCGAGATGGCTAACGGTGAGAAAGAAAGCGCTAACGATGTATTCATAGGTTGTACGCTTACCTTAAACGATCACTCATTTCCTATAAATCTCATTCTCGTTTCCATTAAGAGCTTTGATGTTATCATTGGCATGGATTGGTTGAGTCCCAATCATGCTGACATTCTTTGTTACGAAAAAGCTATCCGTCTTAATCTCCCTTCGGATCAAACTCTCGTAATCTATGGCGATAAACCCAGTTCTAATCTTCATATCATTTCTTGCATCAAAGCTCGAAAGCTCCTTCGAAAGGAGTGCGTTGCATTTTTAGCTCATGTGATCAACGGGAAACAAGAAGTTAGAGACCTCGCGAGCATCCCCGAAGTCTGTAACTTTTCTGATGTGTTTCCCGAAGAACTTCCAGGAATTCCTCCCGAACGTCAGGTCGAGTTCCGTATTGACCTAATTCCTGGAGCTACTCCCGTAGCAAAATCTCCGTATCGCTTAGCTCCGGCAGAAATGCAGGAGTTATCCAGTCAACTCAATGAGTTGCTCAGTAAAGGATTCATTAGACCGAGTTCCTCACCCTGGGGAGCTCCGGTTCTGTTTGTCAAGAAGAAAGATGGATCCTTTCGAATGTGTATCGACTATCGTGAACTGAACAAGTTAACCGTTAAGAACCGATATCCTCTTCCACGAATAGACGACCTCTTCGATCAACTCCAGGGAGCCAGCTACTTTTCAAAGATAGACCTTCGGTCAGGGTACCATCAGTTACGAGTCCAGGAAAATGATGTTTCCAAAACAGCTTTTAGGACTCGGTATGGACACTACGAGTTCGTAGTGATGCCCTTTGGTCTAACCAATGCACCGGCTGTGTTCATAGACCTGATGAACCGGGTGTGCCATCCTTTCTTAGATAAATTTGTCATCGTGTTCATTGACGACATTCTCGTCTACTCCCAAAGCGAAGAAGACCACAAGCAACACTTGAGGTTAGTGTTGGAGACTCTTAGATCCGCAAAAGCTATACGCGAAATTTTCCAAATGTGAATTCTGGATATGGAAGGTAGCTTTCCTCGGTCACGTGGTAAGCGAAGAGTGTATTCATGTAGATCCTTCCAAAATCAAAGCAATAGAGAATTGGTCGGCACCGAAAACACCCACAGAAATTCGTCAATTCTTGGGTCTCGCCGGCTACTATCGACGATTTATTCAGGACTTTTCCAAAATCGCCAAACCTTTAACCACTCTAACACAGAAAGGTGTACCCTTTTGTTGGAGTGATAAACAAGAAACCGCATTCCAAACATTAAAGAGAGCCTTATGCAGCGCGCCTGTTCTGTCTCTGCCTGAAGGGACAGAGGATTTCGTTGTCTACTGCGATGCGTCTAATCAAGGTTTAGGCTGTGTGCTTATGCAAAGAGGAAAGGTGATTGCCTATGCCTCAAGACAGTTGAAAACATACGAGGTCAACTATACTACGCATGACTTGGAACTAGGAGCCGTAGTCTTTGCATTGAAGATTTGGAGACATTATCTCTACGGAACCAAGTGCACAATCTTCACTGATCACAAGAGTCTGCAGCACATCTTTAATCAGAAAGACTTAAACATGAGGCAACGGCGATGGGTATTATTACTCAGTGATTACGAGTGCGAAATCCGTTACCTCCCCGGCAAGGCCAATGTGGTAGCAGATGCCCTTAGCCGAAAGGATAGTGCAGGCCACAAAGTGAAGAACCAGACGATGACCATCCATTCCCACTTACCCATGCAAATCCGAGAAGCTCAGTTAACAACCCTCAAACCCGAGAACATGTCGAATGAAGTCTTGAGAGGAATGGAAAAGAAACTTGAGATCAGAGGTGACGGAGTTCACTGTTTCATGAATCGAATCTGGATTCCCAAATCCGGAGGATTCAGGGAAATAGTCATGGAGGAAGCACACAGAACCAAATACTCTATTCACCCGGGTTCGGACAAGATGTACCTGGATCTCAAGAAACAATACTGGTGGCCAAACATGAAAGCTGAGATAGCTACATTTGTGGGCAAGTGTCTGACTTGCGCCAAAGTCAAAGTCGAACATCAGAAACCTTCAGGTCTGCTCCAACAACCCGAGATTCCCGAGTGGAAATGGGAGATGATTACCATGGACTTCATCACCAAACAACCCAAGTGTTCTAGTGGGTACGATACCATTTGGGTAATTGTCGATCGTTTGACAAAATCCTCTCACTTCATTCCAATTAAAGAATCATACAAGATGGAGAGACTCGCACGAATCTACATCCAGGAGGTAGTACGTCTACACTGTGTACCTATATCCATTATCTCTGATCGAGATAGTAGGTTTACCTCCAGATTCTGGCAATCCCTTCAGAAAGCCCTTGGAACCAAACTAGATATGAGCACGGCATATCATCCTCAGACCGATGGACAGAGTGAGAGAACAATCCAAACCCTGGAGGACATGCTTAGGGCATGTGTCATTAACTTTGGAAAGTCGTGGGATACACATCTATCCTTGATCGAATTCTCATACAACAGTTACCACACCAGCATTAGGACTGCTCCGTTCGAAGCCCTATACGGTCGTAAGTGCAGATCCCCTTTGTGCTGGGCCGAGGTGGGGGATACACAGTTAGCCAAGAGTCGAGTCCCCGACAGTGCTCTCACTGGTCCTGAAATCATCCGCGAAACCACCGAAAAGATCATTCAAATCCGTAACCGACTGAAAGCCTCACGTGATCGTCAAAAGAGTTACGCCGATAATCGTCAGAAACCACTAGAATTCCAGGTTGGAGACCGTGTCCTGTTAAAAGTCTCGCCCTGGAAAGGCACTGTACGCTTTGGTAAGCGTGGGAAACTCAATCCAAGGTACATTGGACCCTTTAAGATCCTCTCCAGGATCGGTCCAGTTGCCTATAAACTTCATTTACCTCACGACCTCAGTAACATTCATCCTGTCTTCCATGTTTCAAATCTCAAAAAGTGCCTATCCGATGAAACCCTAACAATTCCCTTAGACGAGATTGAGATCAATGAAAACCTCAACTTTGTGGAGGAACCGATCGAAATCATGGATCGAGAAGTCAAACGTACAAAACAAAGTCGCATCCCGTTAGTGAAGGTTCGCTGGAATGCCAAGCGGGGACTGGAATTCACTTGGGAACAGGAAGATTCAATGAAACAGAAGTACCCACAACTCTTTTCTGATCCAAGATTTGTATGTTGTCTTGTGTATTAAACATTGAATTTCGGGACGAAATCCCCTTTAACGGGGGGATAATGTAACAACCCGAAATTTCCGTATCATTTATTGTAACTCTTTCGTAGTACCATTCGCGCAACCAATCGTCATTCCAAATTCGATTTCCGATCTTCCGTATAATTAGGTCATTAATTAATACACATTTAAAATGACTTAATGGGTGTCTTAATACATTTAGAAATCATTTTAACACCCAACTTTAGTGATCGGAATATTTATAAAAATTACCGTATCGGGTTACGGTAACTCAATCGGGTACGACCAAAAGCCTCGTCTAACGCCGGTATCGGGTAGAATTCCACCGTGTCCAAAAACTTAAACACTATATAAACGTGTTTAAGACTCCATTTGAAGCCTTTGGTCAATTTACCATTAAACACTCACAACCTCTCTCCTCAACCCAAAATCAAGGTCCAAAACAAAGATTTAAGGCTTGAAATCAAAGAGGTAACACCCCTAACTTGTTATTCAACCTCTTTAGCCTTCATTTTTGAGTTTAATTTGTGATTTGGGACCAAGAACATGAGTTTACGGCAAAGGAACTAGCTTGGGCCGTAAACTCCTATCAATGGGGTTTTTAAGCCCTAAAACCCTTCCTTAGCATTATTGGACATTAGATATGACTTAATGGCTTAATGGAAAGGACTTATAACATGTAAAACATTGATTTTGAAGGACAAAAGTGAGTTTACGGCCAAGACACATTCTTGGGCCGTAAACTCATATTCAAAGGGTTTTTGAGCCAAATTAACCCTTCCAAATCATAGTTGGGACTTAGATATGACTTGTGGGACATGGGTTTTAGCATCTAAACACTTTAAACATGAAATATGGGGGAAAAAAGTGAGTTTACGGCCAAGACACACTCTTGGGCCGTAAACTCCACATAAATGAGGATTTGGAGCCTTAAAACATGTCCAAATGCCCTGAAACTCAACCAATGGCTTTGTGGTAAAATCTAGATGCATCTAAAAATAGTTTAAGGGTTTGAAACATATCAAAAGTATCATTTATAGGAGTTTACGGCCTAGGAACATACCCTTGGCCGTAAACTCATAAAAACTATGTTAATGATGCATCAAATACACTCAAATGGCTTGTATAAATTTCTAGAATCACATGTGATTGTTTTAAGCATCAAAAACTATCTTTTTCATGAGTATAGTAGAGTTTACGGCCTTAGAACATACCTCTAGGCCGTAAACTCCAATAAGTGTGTTAAATGACGTTCTAAATTCATAACAAAGCTTGGAAAATTAACTAGAATCACATGTGATTGTCCTTTGAAGCTCAAATCAATTTTTCCTTGGCCATAGGTGAGTTTACGGCCGTAAACTCCTATGGGATGGCCGTAAACTCCCTTTTAAGTGTTATAATTGTTGGATTAGTGTCTAAGTCCATAACTATTTTGGTATGTACTTGACCCGATGGTGCATGGTCCTTTTGGGTTGCCTTCACCAAAGCAACTTGATTGGAGAAATGAATAAAGAGAGAAAGGATAATATGATTTATTAATATGTTATAGGAATAATATATTAAAGGAGAAATCATATTTGTTTAATTAATATTGGTCAATAATTAATTAAGAATTAGTTTTGTGATCAAATGTAATTAATTAAACTAGAGGGGCTGAATTGTAATTATGTGATAGTTACAAAATAAGGTAAGGATTATGTTATATATATGGTGAACGAATTTGAGGTGTAAATCCCTTAGAATTCGAGTATGATAAGGATTCAAGGATTATCTTATTGGTTGCTTAATGGATAATCAACTAGGTACGGATAATGACTGAAACCCTATCTCTACACCTATATAAACACCCCTAGGGCTATGAATTCGTGTATCCCTTCCCAAGAGGTCCTAGATACGAATTCTAACCTCTCACCTCTCTCTTTATACCTTCTCCACTTGCTTATGGTGTTTGTAAGCCATTAGAGGAGTGACACTTGTGACTCTAAGCCTTCCAAAGCCAATTCAAGGAGTAATTGGAATTGTTATTGCTACATAACAATCAAGGTATGTTCTTAAACCTAATTACATATTAATATGATTACATGTATGCTAGAATTAGGGTTTATAGTCTTGGATTCAAAGCATGTACAATAGAGAAACCTAGATCCAAGCATTAGGGTTTGTATGAGCACATAGGATGTCTTATGACCAAAACCCAACAGTGGTATCAGAGCCTAGATTGGTTTCAATTGTATTGATGCATATTTGATCGTAATAAGCACTGAAAATCGAGTTTTTTGAGTTTTGAAGGTTTGACTCGCCGAGTCACTTGGTGAACTCGCCGAGTCAGCTGAACTCGACGAGTCCAAGCCCAGACTCGACGAGTCAAAGTGTCTAACAGCTCGTTTTCGCGATTTTCTTCCTGTTTTGGTTTTGGATAATTACCATAAACTCGTTTTTGTGATAAAATCCGAATTTTTTCATTATTATGTGATTATCCTTACCTAAATAGAAGATAATTGTCAAAATTTAGATAATCACTTGTTTTATTAGATAAAGTTTGATTATTTGTAATTTAGATTTGAATTATCTTGTGAAATAGTTTCAATTTATCCCTTTAGGCTTTATAGTTTAAATTTGAACCCCAAAAGTTTTGTTGTTTTGAAATTTAAATAGTTAAAACCCTAATGTTTTGAAAAAGGTTTCAAAACTTGCCCTCAAGTTCTGGAATTTAAATTTTGATTGAATAGTTTAATTTTGATGCATATTTAAATTCTAAACCCTTATGGTTTGAAATGTTTCAAAACTTGCCCTCAAGTTTTGGAATTTAAAGGTTGATTAAAAGGTTAATTAGAAATGTTAAATTCTAAAACTCTTGTATCGTTTTGAAAAAGTTCAAATCACACCCTTATGGCTTTATTAATTAATTAAGGTGTATAATTAAAGGAGATTTAATAAATCCATAAAAGTTTAGGTTAACCTTTTAATTGAATTAAAAGTGTAATTGTTAAAGTTAACCATATAGTATTTTAAAAGTGTAAAATACACCCTATACTATATATAACATTAAAAGTATAACATTATATATATGTATGAGTAAAAGTCAGTCTTACCGTTAGTAGGCCTCATTCACGAAGCTGGTCTATAAAGGGTGTTTAAGGAAATTGCCTATAAAATGGCGATTGAATGGGTATCCACTCTTACCCACCGCACTCTTGACTAGTGGAGGGTCGTTAGCTGAACGGGTAGGATAGGACGAAACCTTCCATTATAAGTATAATGAAATACAAAGTAACTAAATGTTTCGCAAATTACCAATCTTAGTTACTTAGGCAAAAGTGAATTGATGCAATTCCATGAAATTACACTTTGTGCCCTTGCGAAGACGTTAGTGGAGCGTGTGTGGTTTACCGGCACACTAAATGGTTCTAAGCAAAGGTAGCAAAGGGTGACTCAATGTTTGTCATAGTTCGGTGGAGCGTGTGTGGTTTACCGGCACATCGAATAGGTGATTGTAACATGTGAGGGCACCATGTAGTTTGCGTGGTTATTCACACCCGCTTTGTGATCCTCGGCATCCCAGTCACAAACAAGAGGGGCATATCGAGATTTAAACATGCCATTGAAATGTTCAATGAATCTCAAAGGATCTAGGAGTTTTCATAGATTTAAAACTTAAATTTCTTTTTCGTTTCTCATGGTGAAAAATAGTGAATCGTCATTCACTTACCTTCAAATGTTCTGCGATTTGGGTTACAGCATCCCTCTCCCAAGTTGTAGGATATTGTGTTGGGTCCTAGCCTTGGAATTTCATTTGGGTGATTTACCAAGGACTCAATCAATCAACTAACTTGAATTCGTTTTTCTCCCGATGTCAAAGTTCGACAACTATGGTCTTCTCAAATCCCGTGGAACAAGCATTCCACATGAATATGATATTCCACGATTCGATCGAGGAACAAGAAATCATGCTTCACTTCCTCCTCCTCCTCCAATTATTCTCCCTAACCCACAAGATTGTAAAATTGAAAAGTTCAATATCACTCAAGCCCTTTTGGCAAGTAAACATAAAGAAGGAAAGTCGGTGTGTGCACACGTCCTAAGGATGAAGTCGCACATTGATAGACTAAGAATGATAGGATCCATTGTCGGTGAAGAGATGGCTGTTGATTGGGTTCTTCAATCACTTCCTAACTCATATAGTGAGTTCGTAAGAGAGTACTATATGATGAACCGCTACGTGACCCTTATAGATCTCACCTATATGCTTATTGCTGCTGAATCAGCAATGGTTTGGCGCAATAGAAAAGCAAAGTTGATTGGTGAATCTGCCTTCGAGACCTCTGTGGATATAGACAATGGCAATGAAAGACATGCAATGATCGAAAAGTTTGATCATAAGAGAAAGGCGATGTCTGAAGTAGTTCCATGTGTTGTTCTAAAAAGAGTCAATTTGCTTTTATTGCCAAGAGAAGGGGCATTGGAGACGAAGCTGCCCTATTTACCTAAGAGATCTAAGAGATGGGAGAGTCGAAACGTATGGCTCTAATTTAGGTAAAATCCATTGACTAACTCTTTTAACTTCATTCTAGGTTCTGAATACATAATGTGATAAGATTACAATTGATGTTTAGAAGGATCAAAGAAAAGAAAAGAAGCTTAAGGGAAGAAGTGAGCAGAATCTAACCGTGAAGGAATGGATTTCGATTGCGTTTCTCAAAGATTAGATTCTTGAGCTACTACTTAGAGTTAGAATTAGATTGCTAAGAAAGATGTATTCGCATAAGTTTTTCAATGAGTTGCATTGTGAAGGACAAATTTTTCCGCAATAAAATAAATTATGATTTTAAATTTTATTTATTTATCCTTACAATTGCGTGTATGAAAAATTGATGTTAAAATTATTAGCAATAATGGATTTGTTTCTTATTGTGTTATGGAAAGTCAAGAATTTACCAAATAGGGAGAGTTTCTCATCGCCCAAGTTTCAATTGGACAGAAACTTGGAATCATGCAACTTGGTTGCATGATGAATGAGAAATTTCATATTTGATAATTAGACTAATTCGTTGACAAAGTGTCAAGTGAAGGACTATGAGATCGAGTACACAAAGTTGTGTGTTGATCAAGTTCACCATAAGAGTAACAAAGATATTCGTCATCATTTACTAAAGGTTTAGTAAATATGATTATACTTACAAGATTAAGTGTAATTTTGAATTGATTAAAGGGTTTAGATCAATAGCAAAACGAATAAGAAAAATCAAATAGGCAGAAAGATAAGAGTTTCTCCATTCTAAGAAGAAGGGAGAGTGGCTTTCATGCTTTATGATAGGTCTTAATGATTAAGAACCATATCTCAATTGATCCTCTAAGTGAGTCTTGGTACAATTGTATGTCCAAGAAGAGGAATCAAAGATTGATGAAATGGTCAAATCAAGAAGACAATCATACTTTGTTCCAATAACAAGTCTTAAAGTTAAGATTGTGACAATGAGTAAAAAGTATTAGAGGTTTATAACATTCATCAAATGTGGAAAGTTGTGATGTCTTGGATAAGACAAAGACCAACTATGACCAATTTATGAAGTGTTTTGATACAAGCTACACTAACTCTTGAAAATTTGTTTGTCAAGAAATGTTTATTGACAAAAGAATCTTATATGTCAAGGAGTCAGTGGGAGTCTTAATGGTCTCGAAAAGTTTCAAGAACAAATAAAATAAACCTTATCGATCATCACTAGCACACGAGTTGAGGTTTACAACCTATCGTAAAGACATTATTTTGTTTCTGTGCCAATCCAATCGAGTTAATTATGCATGTGAGTCCTATGAGTTCTCATTTGAATGCGTAAAAGGCAAGGACCTTGATCAATGAAAGGTACATTGATAGGAAAAAGGTAAGATGCTTAACTACTTGGAAGACGTGGTGGGCAGCTGTGCTACCATAAGGCAAGAAATCAAGATTAAGAAAGTTCGATCCATATGAGTTTGAATTTGTCGTAAACTTTGGTTTTAACAAATTCGCATGGATAGGAACACATACACTGTTTAAATCTAAGTTTCATAAGATTTCCTCCTTCATGAAAATGATTGTGAGAAAATGCTTTCACTAAGAAAGATTTTAAAAGATAGTGATTGTAAAATTGCATTCTCAAATTCGATCATGGTTACGGCATCCCTTTCCATAATTTGAATTGTGAGGTTTGGCAATTAGTCTTAATTGTTAAGACACACATATGAACTATCTAAGGCAAAAGTGTATAAGTTCAAGAAGCCTTGATAAAATATTATCAAAGCACTAAGTATTAGAAACATGAACTTAAGAAATTCAATAAGTATTGTTTTTCTGAAAGTTAAGATGTTTATGAATACATGTCGAAGCTAGTGGGAGCATAAGTGTTATGTTTTATAATAATCATCATGATAGTGGGAGCATAAATGTTATGATTGTATGATTATTAAGGCACGTATTGCATAGTTGGCAATATTAATTATAGAAAACAAGAGTCATACTTTGCAAAGTTGTAAGAGTTGAAAGGTTGTTTTGCTATAATTAAGGGAGAGAATATTATGCTTCATTTCAAATCTAAAGGATTAGGTTGTGGAATGTTAATAAATTTAGTCAAAGGTACATAGTGTGTTCTTAAAATTTCGATTGTGATTACGGCATTCCTCTTCGCAATTCGAGTTTTGAGAACATAGCAAATAAAACATTATGCATCGTGTCCCATACGCTTCGGGTATAGGATCGATTGCGAATGCTTTAATGTTTGACCATTCTAAAATTTTCCAAATGTATAGTGCATTTAGAGGTAAAAGGGACTAGAATTGGTTTTGACTAAAATAATTAAACAACTATCAAAGGACAATCCAAAGTTCGACGAGGATTGGTCGCTTGCGAGTAGTTGGAAGTATAGTATTGGAAATTATGGAAGTGTTTCCATATTGGATGGACGATATCGACATCATTACGAATAGATAAGATTCTATTAAGAATGAGTTGTCATATAGAAAATATGGAAGTGTGTCCATGTTGGGAAGTAAAATCTATGTATAGATTAGAAACTTTATGCGAAAGGATGTTCAAAGGAATGTACTTTGAGTGAGAGACATCATATCTAAGGAATTGTCTTGTAACAATCTCCGATAAAGGAATTTGTAATATCCTTGGCAATAGTCCTTGAGACTTTGGTGCAGTGACATTACAAAAGGATCGTTGCATAAAGTGTTAGAATCTAGTATATTCTATAAATAACAAGAATTTGACATTCTTACACTTAAGAAAATGGATTTGGTGTTGTAAAATGAGAATGATTGGAAATGTGTTCAATTTGTCTATTTCGCAAAAGTAAGAACCATAGGTAAACATTGTGTGCATACTAGGAGCATGGGACAAGTGTTGGAATTAAAATGCGAAGTTGATTACCCGAAACGACAAATAATGAGTAATCGATATGGTGATAAATAAAACGTGTTTTGTTTATACTCAAAGGTTTGAGGCCATATGGGATTAGTATTATTCTTGTGTTTCACCTTGCATGTTTTGACTTCCAGAATAATTGAGTTTATTAAGAATAATCGAATTATTCAAACGGGCTACAGTCGTTCATATGTTGGAAGTAGATATGAATGAAGACTGTCGTGAATTGGTGTGTGGATTGTCTAGAAGAGTATTAGACATAAGCAAATGTTTGCTGCAACGTTCATGAGTGCTTATGAATATGATTTGAGCATTGGATTAAACCCACGCTCACTTGGATCACTCCATGAATTGTATTACGAGTGATTGGTGAGACGATAACATCTTATATTCTTGAAACCGAGATGTGTGAGTTGTATCTTGCGAATCGGTTGCACATTGATAATATGTAAACGCACCAGTAACTTGGTGTTATAAAACATATTGTTGTGTGTAATTCGGTGAGTGAGTGCAAGCGAGCATTGTATCAAAGTTTATCCGTTCCTCTTATCCAAAGTAGGATAAAAGCGATATCTTTGGGCCCCTCGATGGTTTAGTGATGACATACGTAAATGCTCGGCCGGGCTAGGGCTAATTTGATTTGTTCAATTAGTCTGTCGTCATAAATCAGAAATCGAGATAGAGTACAAAGAGAATGATTTGAAATCATATCTCATACGATATCTAGAATGGAGGAATATATGATCCCTTATCTAAGGACACGCGTATCTGATATGATCAGAGTTGACAGCGGCTTTGGAAAGCTACGATTGCAGATCAGGATCTGAAGTCATACGCAGAATAGTTGTTAGACTTATCCAAGTGGGAGACTGTTGGATTAGTGTCTAAGTCCATAACTATTTTGGTATGTACTTGACCCGATGGTGCATGGTCCTTTTGGGTTGCCTTCACCAAAGCAACTTGATTGGAGAAATGAATAAAGAGAGAAAGGATAATATGATTTATTAATATGTTATAGGAATAATATATTAAAGGAGAAATCATATTTGTTTAATTAATATTGGTCAATAATTAATTAAGAATTAGTTTTGTGATCAAATGTAATTAATTAAACTAGAGGGGCTGAATTGTAATTATGTGATAGTTACAAAATAAGGTAAGGATTATGTTATATATATGGTGAACGAATTTGAGGTGTAAATCCCTTAGAATTCGAGTATGATAAGGATTCAAGGATTATCTTATTGGTTGCTTAATGGATAATCAACTAGATAAGGATAATGACTGAAACCCTATCTCTACACCTATATAAACACCCCTAGGGCTATGAATTCGTGTATCCCTTCCCAAGAGGTCCTAGATACGAATTCTAACCTCTCACCTCTCTCTTTATACCTTCTCCACTTGCTTATGGTGTTTGTAAGCCATTAGAGGAGTGACACTTGTGACTCTAAGCCTTCCAAAGCCAATTCAAGGAGTAATTGGAATTGTTATTGCTACATAACAATCAAGGTATGTTCTTAAACCTAATTACATATTAATATGATTACTTGTATGCTAGAATTAGGGTTTATAGTCTTGGATTCAAAGCATGTACAATAGAGAAACCTAGATCCAAGCATTAGGGTTTGTATGAGCACATAGGATGTCTTATGACCAAAACCCAACAATAATTTCATTCAATAAATTCCAAGGCATTTTAGAAATCCATTCCAACAATCCCCATGTCCATTTAAGCCATTAAACACCCAAAATCACACCCACATGAGTTTACGGCCGTAAACTCATGTATGTGTGTGTTCTATGGCTGTAAACTCTTTAAAATGTTTACTCTTGGGGAGTAAACTCAAGTCCCAAGTCCCTAGTGCCATTACACGTCCGAAGATGTCACCCGGGTCACTCCAAACGCTCGTTTTGAGGTGTTTGACCTCGTTGGAGTGTAATGTTCCATATGATTAGTGAATGTATCCCTAATTGTATATATATGGACATTATTTCATTTTACATAGGGACATCGCGAGTAATCAAACCCCGAACCAACGTCTAGTATTCAAAACCGACACGTTTCCGAATCCGGTGAGTTCATACCCCTACCTTTTTTCACTGTTTTCACTGTTTTCAGGGGGGGGGGGGGGGGAACACAAGCAAAGTACAAGGGAATTCTTGTACTCAAAACATATTTTCAAATATGTGCTTCGTATTTCATATGCTTTTGTTACTGATTACCATAACCAATAACCACTCGAACATGCAGATCACATAACATATATATTTGTGAAATAGGTCTTTAAACTCTTATGTTTTACATATATTTCACAAATGGTTTTCCACATTTTATCAGTTAAAAGCATGACATTAAACATTTGAACATAATACTTGTACACTGTTTTGTCCTCGGTAACACTCCACACACATACGCGAGTGGAGGACTATCATATTATTACTAGTAAATTTGTTAATCCTGTATGATTGGAGACACGTCCTCGGAGAACACTCCACCGAGATACGCGAGTGGAGGACTACACCCATAACCAGAATCTCTGGTATTTAGAGAGCGTGACTTGAGTGTATAGATCTATACGAGGCTGACTACCCCACACCTGGCTGCTAGCTACAGCCGAACCGAAATGGTTCAAGGGTGACGAAAGTCATAAGTATGTGGACTACTTATTGCCACATGTGGACTACTTATTGCCATAGGTTTCAGTCTATTGTATGGTTATGGAACTCGCAATTAGGATAACAGAGATTTAGTTATAGTAATAATGAACCACTTTATACATCTTTTACATCCTTTACATCTTTCACATACTGTAACTAACAATCAGGAAAGTACGGGACTTTCCTGGGGAAAACATGGAACCTAATCACGATTACATCTTTTACATCTTTAACATTGTTTACATTAGAAACCAACATGCAGGAAAGCATGGGGATTTTCTTGGTAACACTTACATAACTAGAAAGAGTAACAAACCGGATAACATTACATCTTTTACAATTGGTAACATACAATAAGGAAAGTATGGGACTTTCCTGGTAATACATGATAAGTAAACAGAACAGTTTGACAAGTCGGATAACCAAACTATACATTTTCACATGAGTAGACATGTTTTTAGTGTACAAATCTATTATACTTTACATTTGTGAAACAATAGCCAACTTTTAAGAAAATACGGGATTTTCTTGGTGTACATAACATTTCAGAAACAGAAAGGAAAGTCAAAACATTTTCACAAACAAAAACCGCTTATGAACTCACCAGCTTTATGCTGATTTTCAAACCGCTTGTGTTCTCAGGTCAGCGTTAGAACAGGTGCCCGAAGATTCCTTTTTGAACAGAAGACGGAGTACATGAAGACCCGTTTCATTTTGTCTATATATACTATGTATCACAACTGTACAAACTTTACTTTTGAAACAACTGTAAAACTTTATTATGTAATGTAATGGTTGTTTTACTTTACTTACTATGTGCATTGGATTTGATACTCAACGTGGAGTCAACCCCGGAAATGTTTCCGCCTTCGGTTTTCGGGGTGTGACAAAAACAAATATGATGTCACTTGCCAAGTTCTGATAACCCATGAAGTAATGCGGAAAACAAGCAAAACAAAAAGTACACATAGACACAATATTTACGTCGTGTGGTCAAGGTGACCAACGTTAACAGGAGGGGAGTTCTTTATTTCAGACTTCTCAAATGGAGGTTACAAATACAATTTACTGAAGATTCTTCCTACTCACTAAGGATACAAGATACAATACACATAATATGACTAAGCATGCATACCTATTTAGAGTTGAGGGATCAGACCTAATCCCATAATAGGCCAAGCCCATTGGCCCATGACAAGTGACAACTAATCATATTCTGACATGAAACATCTGCTAGAAAATTCTTCCATGTCATACAACCCATAAGCATCAACAACACACATGATGGACCACCTTGACCATAGTGGAGCAACATCATGCACAGGTGGAGCATCATGATCACTAATGGTCCAACATCCATCATGGTGGCACAACATGGTGTATTTCTTGAGCATGATCACCTTCTAATCATACGTGGATCAACCACATCAAAGGAATCAAGATGGCACAACTTCCCTACTTGATGGAGCAACAACATACTCATGGCTCAACATCTCCTTAGCTCAACATCTTCACTTGGCTCAACATCACCTTGGCGCAACTTTAGACATAATGGCACATCATCCTATCATTTGGCGCAAAATCCCCAAGGATTGCATAACTTGCTTCTACATGGCGCAACATGTTGCTCCATGTTTCTCCAAGTGCTCCAAGTTGCTACCAGTTGCTCCAAAAGCTCCAAGTTGCTCTAAGTTTCTCCAAGTTGCTCCAAACCACTCCAAGTTGCTCCAAAACCCATTTTGGAAGACTTGTTCCTTTTACACTTGATTCGTTCCTTTGTTATATAATCCAAAGCCATCTCAGATGATCCGTTCCTTCGTCACTTGTTTCATGAACCTCAAGTGCTCCATTGAGATCTAAGTGCTCCAAATTGTCAAGTCACATTTAACATCCCCGTATTATATTCATGCTTCTTAATACCCAAGACAGATGCATGTAATGATGTTCTTACCGACAACAACTATGGTGACCGGGAGAAAGAGATAAAGAAATTTTTCTTTGCGAAAAACAAAATGGGTTGTATTGATGGTTCCATCAAGAAACCAGAAGAGACTTCGGCACAATACATGGCATGGATGAGATACGAAATCATGATTAAAGGATGGTTGGCCATTGTCATGGGAAAGGACATAAAGTCGAGTGTCAGTACTGCAGTAGTAGCAGTACTGTGGACTGATCTTGAAGAAAGATTTGGCAAAGAAAGTACACCTCGTGTATATGAACTAAAGCAAACACTCAACAACACATCTCAAGAGGGTGCTTCCATCTCATCTCATTATATAAATTGAGAGGGTTATAGGATGAAATACATATTGTATCACCCACACCCAGTTACGCACGTTAAAGATGTATCTGTGACATTGGAAAGAGGTTAAGTGAGTCTAAAGAAAAAGAGAACCTCTATGAGTTTTTGATGAGGTTTGACATCGTTTTCTCGACAATAAAAATGCATATAGTAGCTTCAAAACCTACTCCCACTCTAGGAACCACTTATCATCTTGTAGTAAAAGATGAACAACAACCATATCCGCCACAAGAAGACTAGGAGGCAGCTGCTTTCCAAACATTCACAAATCAACGTCAATGGTCATTTTCAGGATCACAGAACAATAACGGAGCCACAAAGGATGTAAGGCGTGGGAAATGGCAATGAAATCTCCATAATTTACAAAGTGATAACAACGAAACTAATAAAAGGATAAAGATGATAATTATTAAACTAACAATACTATACTAACAGATAAATACTAAATAATACTAAATTCCTTTATTACAAAGGATAGAACCGTGTGGTTAGAAATTCTTGGCCTTCCTTTCTGTGCTTGGAGTGGGTTTGCCTTCAAGAAAGTTTTTGGTTTATATGGGACGGTTCGATTCATGGATGATGATGTAAAAGAATAGCCCAGTAGGGGGAATGTGTGTGTTAGTACTCGTATTGCCATTAATATTTCTCATAATCCGGTTGTGAACATCGAGGGGAAAGATTATGAAATCTATGTTCATGAAATTGCTTCTTGGGTCCCTTTTATAAAGTAACTAGATGATAATTCCAATGATAATTCTAAGCAACATTGTGAATATCCGGAGGATGAAGATGAGGAAAATGGAAATACAAAAGATATTGAGGTGAGATTTATTATGGGGCAGGTTATGCTGGAGTCTAGTTACAAAGGGAAGGTACAAGAGAATGTTTTCAAAGAAGGTATCATTGAAAGGCCCGACCCTAAGGGGTACCAGATGTGTGACCGCACACCACGTATAAAATAAGGCATGAGTTTTACAAAATTATATATTTACTATTTAGATGTATAGGAGTTTACGGAAAGTTTTTACATAGTTATTAGTTCAGATGTCAAGTAATGCGGTTTTTTTTTGTCTTTTGTCACTCTGTTCGATTCTATGATGCTCTAGATTTTTGTTTTGTTTTGTTTTGTTTTTCATTAATCAGTTTGCTCTTTAGTTCCTAACGAGTCTCCCTTTTATTATCCTAAATTCATATCTTTAAATTGATTAATCAATTTCCTATTTTTAATCAATTTTTTTTTAATAATTCACATAACCTACTACAATTAATTAGAATCCATTAACCTTTAAATAAGTTAGTCGAATAAGAAGTTGTTTGATAACGGCTGATTGAGTCAGATCTGAGTCAGAGCCTCACTGATTCAAAAGTTTTGACTGAAATTATGTTGTTTAATTACGTATGTATGTGTCTGATTATGATGAATGGTAAAAATGACCCTTTTACCCATCTACTTGAAATAATAATCTATACCAAAAAAAACCATCAATGTTGGTTCATTAAGACAACCATGTTTCTCTATCAGTTAAACATGCATCATAAACATTAAAAAGTTATCTAATCTTTCGCTTTAACCGGAAACAAAGTGCACTTGCAATAAAACAAAAACAAAGTGCACTTTCCTCAATTTTGATAGGAATTATTAGTACACTATTATTAGTTTGATAAAATGTAAACAAATCTTTCATAAACACAAAGAAGCACCATAAAGTATATTTGATTATTTAAAAGGGACAACTTTATAATATTCACCATGATTATGTCATAAAATAATAGAGCAGCCTAAAGAAAAAGCATAAAAACCTCATACGTCATTATATTAAAATGAATATGCTATTGGTACAAATCATAAAGTAACAACTTTGATAAGGAAGTTCAACAAGAGAAACCAGTATGCATATTGCATTTAACGTTATTCGTAAAGAATATATCTTTCGAATACCATACCATTTCAAGATAAGTAGACGTCAAATTGATTGTTTCTAAAAATTGCCACACATTTTCTTGTAGCCATCTCGAGCCCCGGTCATCTCCTGCCTCTCCACTTTTTTCTTCCATCAATGAACTCAATCAACGATTCCACTTTAAGCATCGTCAATAAAAAAAATTAAAATCTACCAGATTAAAATTCCCACATCAAGTGGAGCGCGCCAGATTAGAATCAATTATATCTTAAAATTTCCAATTGGGAAAATGACTTATGAGTCCATCGAAGTTCCAGATCGTTCAAAAAACCTCAAACATGTTTATCTGTTCCAAAAAACTCAACAAACTTAACATTTTGTCTCAAAAAGCCCAACTAAGTTCCACTTTTGTTCAATTCTATGAAAGTCAAAGAAGAGAATGGCTTATTACCATTTCCTGAAAATGACTTATCAGACCAACGAAGTTTCCAATTTGTTCCAAAAACCCCCAATCATGTTTTGTTTGTTCAAAACAATCCAACGAACTTAACCTTTTGATCAGACAAAACATGATTGGGGTTTTTTGAATGGTTTGGAAACTTCATTGGGATTTTTTAGACACAAGGTTCAGTTCGTTGGGCTTTCATGAACAAAAAAACATGATTAATGTTCTTTGAACAGTTTGGAAACTTCATTGGGCTTGTCAGTTATTTTCCCTTTCCAATTCAAATCCTAATTTACATGCAAAAAAACCCCTCTAATTATTGACAAGATGGAAGTATGCTGAAGTTAAAGCAGTTGGTGGGGGTTTTCGATCTAGATGGAGGAGTGGAATTAGACGGTGTTGTATGACGACGATGTAGGTGTAGGTCGGAGTTGGGAGGAGTAGCGCAAATGTGAGGTGGAGAAGGGTGGAGCGTTGTCGAAAGTCGGGGATAGGAGTAAAAGAAGGCATCTAGGGCAATGAGAAGGAAAAGGGGAGAATCACCAACGTGAAGGTAGGCTGCTTGTAGATGCTCTGAAGATAATGAGGAAGAAGAACGTTTGAAGGAGGAATAACTGTGTGAGGGAAATGATGAGTTGAAGGAGGAGTCGTTATATTTTATCGGGGCACAAATGTCAGATTCCATAAATGGTTCGGTTAGTCTCTTTTATCTTTAGGACCGAGTCAGCCGAGTCTGAAGCAATAAAAGCATGTATCAAACATGCTGACCGGACCAGGTCAGCAAAAAAATGCTGATTGGACCAGTTAGTAAGGTATCAAACAACCCTAATTAATTACACTTTTGATATAATTAGGTTGATTAAAATAATAATGCGTAAAACATTTTGTATTTGACAATTACATATATATAAAAATTTTAATAAAACTAAATATATTTAAGTGTCCAATCAACCATACTAACGAATAGTTTCCATTTTAAATCTCTCTCACTCTCTAGATCTCTATTAGAAGCAGTGTAACATTCGGTTCCTGGTATGTATTTAAATTCAAGTAAGTTCATATTTTGCTGTGGGGCTCGGCGAGTTGGAGGCCCAACTCGTCAAGTAGACTCGACTATGGGATACGTAGGATAAGTGACCTACTCGATGAGTCGGGAGACCGAATCGACGAGTAGGACTATTTGGATGAAACCCTAATATTTGAGGTTTGCACCATATTTAAAAAACTTATAACGCCTCAACCCAACCTCCATTATTCCTCCCAACCCAGAGAAAATTCTAACTCAAACCATAAGCCTCTTTTGAGTGTTCTTAAGCTTTTTGGTGACTTTTGTGTGCATTTGAAGTTGGAAGAGAAGAAGGAAGCTTGGGAGTTCAAGTAAAAGCTAGTGGATCTAGAGGTTTTGCTTTATTCTCAGTTCATTCAAGGTAAAAAGCTTGAACCTTGAGCATTTATCTCTTAGATCTTGTTTTGGGGCTATTTTTTACTCTTTTTATGAGTTTGTGAAGCTATAATCGGATTTTGTGAGTGTGTTTGAATTTAGACTTCAGATCTAGAACCATTAAGGGTTCCCGTGGCATAAACGTGCCAACTTTATGGTCATGGGAGACCTACGTTTCTTATATACCTCTTTTTATGGCTTTTTGAGCCACAAACCCCATGCATGGACGTCAAGATTGAAACTTTACGTATAAAATGGACCTTAGGAGGTCAGATCTATGGTTTTGATTCATTAAGACCCATTATAATCGACTGAATAGTTTTGGAAAAAGAAGGACTCGGCGAGTCGGGTCGCATTCCCCCCACCCCCTCGAATGTCTTTTGGTAATGGTCTTTGGTTGAGTGGAAGGGGCACTCAGCCTTTTCGGGGTTTGTTATGGACATGAAGATCGAAGGACACAACGAGTTCAAAGAGGAACTCGGCGAGTTCAAGGCAATGTCCTAACTACATGAAGGCAGACTCAACGAGTTCAAGGATGAACTCGGCGAGTCATAGACTGAACACCTTCATACGGATGAAGATGGACTCGACGAGTTTAAGGAAGAACTCGGTGAGTCAGTTGAAGAAGGTTCTGATGTGTTGTTGAAGGAGAACTAGTCGAGCTCTTGCTAGACTCGACGAGTAGGGATGAGGTTGTAGCATTTCGTGGAAGTGGGGACTCGACGAGTTGGTGGACCAACTCGGCGAGTCGTGTAACATCCCGAAATATCAAGAGTAGAGTTGAAGGGCCAAAAGAGTAAATTGGGAAAGAGTGACTCGGCGAGTCCATGTGCGGACTCGGCGAGTAGAGTCGCGACCTGGTCGCATGTTAACTGGCCGACTCGGCGAGTCAGTGTAATGGACTTGGCGAGTAGGCGCTGAGTGGAGAAAACCCTAATTCTCGGGGTTGAGCCTTATATAAAGATCACTATGTTTTCCTCCCAGCCTCTTTATCACCCCTTGAGCCCCAGAAAACCCTAAATCACGGAGAAGCACCATTATTGAGTGGATTGGAGCTTGGAGAAGTAATGGTTGAAGGAATTTTGGGAAGATTGAAGGCTTGGAGCAAGGGGATTTGCTTGGATTCGAATTTCATTGCAGTTGGGGCATCACTTAGAGGTAATGTCTCGTTATTGACCTGTTGTTATGTTGTTTCTTCATTTTGGGGTTTGTGAGAAATTGTCTATGGATGAAATGGGAAGTCTAGAGGTTAGATCTGAGGTTGCTACCTCAGATCTGGAAGGGAGAAGAATTAGAGAGCATGAAAGTCCCTGTGTTGGAGTGTTTAGTGAAGCTTACATGTCCCAAACCCTAGCCCCAATGTGCAAACGGCTTAGATCTCTTTGGATTCACGTAAAGTTTGCCACTTTACGTGATGGATGGGTTGTAGGAGGCTAGATCTATGTTTTGGATCAATTGCATGGCCTGGAGTGCTTCTGAATGGATTCAGAACGGTGGTACTCGGCGAGTCACATGGGTCGACTCGATGAGTTGCTTGAAGATGGCCTGGAACTCGACGAGTTGGAAGAACAACTCGGCGAGTAGGTTGAAGATAGCCTTGGACTCGACGAGTCTTGTCGAAGAGTCCCAAATATTCTCTGGTTGAGCCGAGAATCGGTGAGTCGAGGGATGACTCGGTGAGTCGAGTGCGAGTGGACTTAGAGTTGTTGGACTCGGCGAGTTAGGTCGCAGATTGAATAAAGTTTTGATTATGGGAACTCGACGAGTCACAGGGTTGACTCGGCGAGTAGGGTCAGTCAGGGGTTGACTTAGACTGAGGACTTTGATTTCGACCAAGGGTTGGCCGTTGACTTTTAGGGTTTGGTCAGCGATGTGGCCTTTGGGCCAAGAGAGAGGTAAAATAGTCTTTTAACCATAAGAGGGTGTTATGAGAGGATTTATTCTAGTCTCGAGAGTTATATTCATGAGAGTATTTGCCTTACGTGTTAGGCGGTGGCGAGTTCGAGATTCAAGTGTGGGGATATCTGCTTCCTGCTTGCCAGGTGAGTCTTCTCACTATACTTTACCTTGAGTAGGTAACCAGAGTTATGTGATTAGAGTATTTGTATGCTATATGTACGTGATGTGTTGTACTGCATTATTTCTATGTGATTTATGCTGTGCATGTTTATAGAGTTGGAACCGGAAGGTTCCCAGAGTTAGAACCTGAGGGTTCACAGAGTTTGGGTGCACGGACCCACAGAGTTATAGCCTCGAGTGGCTAATATGTGTTATGTGTGGTATTTTGGGGAAATCACTAAGCTTCGTGCTTACAGTGTTTTGTTTGATGTTTTTCAGGTTTCTTTCAGTATCACGGGACGGCACCGGCTTGATTGTACACACCAGAGAAAGAGTCGTATTTTGGAGGATCCTGGTTTTCTATGCAAGTGAAAATGGAGTTATGTTTTGTAAATCGACTATGAATAAGATTTTAAACAAGTGTTTCTAAGAGTAAAATGATTATTTTAAATGAAAAATTTGTCTTGAAATTTACGGTGTTACAAGTTGGTATCAGAGCCTTGGTTTGAGGGATTCGGATGCGGCTTCGGGTAAATCTGGACTCAAACTGAGGAAGTAAGAAAAGTTTTAAGGAAATAATTTTCTAAAAACGAATAAGGGTTCAAAGAGGAAGCAAGAAAGAGCAGTGTGTACAATCAGCCAGAGCCCGAACGGTGATTTCCCAAGATACCCTTATTTTGTGTTATGAGATATTTATGATGCACTTTATGAGATATTATTGCATGCTAGAGACAGGCTAGGTATTTCATATGTTAGGACTAGAGTGGCCTGATTTGTGATGCCTTAGCCTAGGACTCGTTGTTATATGTGTTATGCTTTTGAGTATGTGATGAGTGAGAGTATCCAGTTAGAACCCATGAGGGGTAGAGTTACAGAGTTTGGTGGTACTTTCGAGGATGAGCCGAGAAGGTGGAGTTATCACAGAGAGGGAGTCCTATGTATTCTTCGATGCTCGAATGCTGCTTGCTTTGTGCTGTGGAACTCTCGATGATGGGAGTCAGCTACCAAGTGAATATGACGATATTCAGGAGGTAGATGGTTGGCATCATTAGGAGCTCTTCAGCAGCTGATAACAAAGAAGGGGAGGACAATGGAAGAGCCTAGGGAGTAACCCTAGCCAGATGAGTGCGCTTGCAGAGTAGAGAATTTCGCTGGGGAGCGAGCACGCGCGATGGGATTAGTGAAAGGGCAGGTCGAGCAGCTACTTAGAAGCTCTGGGATGGTCCGTGTGGAAAGTATGGGTAGATGTGGCAGGTAGTATGGGCCCGTACTACTGAAAGCAGAGGACCCATACTTGATACAGGGAGTATTCTGAAGGTTCTAAGGAGCGGATTGAGGAGTGATGTTATGGTTCGGGTACCATACATCAGAGCATATTGAGGAAGTGATGTTATGGTTCGAGTACCATACATCAGAGCAGATTGAGGAGTGATGTTATGGTTCGGGTACCATACATCAGAGCAGATTGAGGAAGTGATGTTATGGTTCGAGTACTATACATCAGAGTAGATTGAGGAGTGATGTTATTGTTCGGGTACCATACATCAGAGCAGATTGAGGAGTGATGTTATGGTTCGAGTACCATACATCGGAGCGGATTGAGGAGTGATGTTATGGTCCGGGTACCATACATCGGAGCGGATTGGGGAGTGATGTTATGGTTAGGGTACCATACACCGGGGCATATTGAGAAGAGATGTCATGGAATGAGTACCATGGGTCGTAGTGAAGGATGTTTGTGGTTCTCTGGTTATTCGGTTATGAGTAAGTTCGATGAGGCGTCCCTTGAGAGGGAGATCGAGAGCCCTCAGAGTATTTTAGTAAGGAGTCAGTGAGAAGGGAGAATTTCGATCTGATTTGGGCAATCAGTCGATAAAGGAGATGTCACCTCCTATGATCGGGGAGGTACTGATTATGTACGTGTGAAAAAAAAATGAGGAGCATGATGTTTTAGTTTTGGGTTTAGGGGTAAACCCTACAGGTCGTCATTGACGATGATTTCCCACTAGAGTATCAGGTAGCATGTGTGCCGCGAGGCAGTGATCTATCATGAGCAGATAGTCAGTTGGGACTAAGATAGTCGAGGGCCACGCTATACCTAATTGAGTTTAGTCGGGTGTACGGTAGTGGTATCAGCGGGGAGTTCAGTCGAGTTCAGCGGTTCCGAGAGTTTTCTATCCATGGGGTGTTGAATTTGGGAGTGGGTTCCTGTTCTTGGGATGATCCCGGTGTTGGAGCGTTGGTTAATGAGTTGAGGTGAGGGGTATGATGGTTTTATGGTTCAGTCTATGAGTCAGGGATGTTATCGAGCAGTTGAGTTGTTTGGTACTAAATTGGTACGAGATTTGGAACGGCTAGAGGCAGACGTGACGAGAAGTTCTTGAGGAGTTCACCAGAGGTTCAGAGTATATGAGGTCGATTCATTTCCTTAAGGGGGGATTATCGGGCGTTGTGTAGCACTTTCCGGGGGCAGGTGCGATTTTGCTAGAGAATATAGTTATGGGTTAGTTGCATGCTATTTGGTAATGGTTCGAACCCTAAGTGGGGGAGAACCGGGTGCCGTATGTAAGAAAGCAGAGATTTGTCAAGAGCAGGTATAAGTGGAGTATATAGATATGCGGTAAGAAATCATGAGACCAGAGATGTCGGTGATCGAGGAAAGGGGTCAGAGTGAGTTAATGCGGGAAGTACTTGTTTGAAAAGGATGAATGTCTCCACGACAGGTGTTTATTAGTCAGGAATCTGGTATTGGTCGGTGTTGGGGCAAGTAGATAAAGAATGATTGGGCAGCCAACTCCCGGGTCGGTATGTGTATCCTTGTTTGGATTTTGAGCGGCGGGAAAAAGGGTTTCGGAGAATTATCAGCGTATTTCGTAGCGTTAGCGTTTCTTCGTATTGCAATTGAGAAATTGAATACACCGAAGTTGCAACTTGGGAAAAATGAAGATCTAGTTATGGGGTTCAGAGGGAATGTATTATTGCATCTATATGGTGCTTGGGGCAGGAGATCTGTGGTTGTGGCAGGATCTTGTGATGTTCGGTGGGGGTGTTCCGAGGTATCCGGGTATTGATATCTTTATTTCGAAGTTATTCGTGAATCTTGAGTTGAGACGACTTGTGGTATATCAGGTATCTATGGAACTAGTGATAGCCCTTCGAGTATGGGCATCCAGGGAGATTACTTGGGAGAGTGGATCTTCGCAAGGGTGGGCATCTGTTATGACGATTGCCTCCAGAGTCTGTGATGAATATTCGAGACGAGTATGGGTAGCCGCCTATGATAGTCTGTGGAGCACGAGCTAGTGGAGTCAGAGGGTGTTGTGATACTGCGGGGAGCCGTAGTACTCACTAGTCAGAGGGTGTTGTGATACTGCGGAGAGCCGTAGTACTCACTAGTCAGAGGGTGTTGTGATACTGCGGAGAGCCGTAGTACTCACTAGTCAAAGGGTGTTGTGATACTGCGGAGAGCCGTAGTACTCACTAGTCAGAGGGTGTTGTGATACTGCGGGGAGCCGTAGTACTCACTAGTCAGAGGGTGTTGTGATACCGCGGGGAGCCGTAGTGCTCACTAGATGGCAAGAGAGTGTGATGATGGAATGTTCTCCGATCAGTGTATGATGTGGAAGAGTTTTGGGCTTGAGTATCCCTAGTATTGAGTTTTTGGAGCCTGGATGTTGGACCGGGGGTGAAACTGGGGTCCCCGTCTCTGTCGGGGAATGTGGTGAGATGGCAAGGGATATGCGCAGCAGAAACCAGAGATCAGAGTGGAGACGATCCTCGGTTGGATTGTACTTTCTTGCATAAGGAAATGAGAATTTCGTGACTTGCGTGTCACGGGGCCGGGATAGTGGTCACGGGGAGGAAGTTAGTGGGATATTTGGATCATGATTTGGGTGACCTTTGGAGGCTCAGCTGTGGAGTCAAAAGCTGACCTGGTGCCCAGTCTCGAAGAGGGATATGTGATGAGCTAGAGCTTATCCTGATGATGTCGGAGGACACCTCAGAGGGAGTGAACGATTCAGGCGCTCAAAGACATGCTTCGGGCATGTGTATTAGATTTCGGAGGGTGTTGCGGCATGTATTTATCCTTGGTTGAGTTATCCTATTTCAACAGCCATCATTAGTGCATTGGTATGCCACCCTTTGTGTTGTTGTATGGGAGGAAGTGTCGGACCCTCATTTGCTGAGGAAAGTGTCGATTCGCGGAAGTGGAAGTTGTAGTGAGAATGGATGATTTGGAGTCTGATGGTCGAACATTGTGTCTGTGACAGTGGTATGGAATGACATCATGATGGGATGTCTGCTGAGGATGCGGAAGGGATTCTGCGGGTGTAGAGCCAAGAGTCTCAGGATGGATGTAGGGATGGAGTCTGGGACTCCCAGCTTGATTCTGATCAAGGGTCGTGTGCGCAGTGGTGGTGTCTCCTGGGGACGTTAGAGATGTCATCAGTGCGACGGGTTCTCCTAACCCGAGAGTGCGAAGGTTGGTGCGGCTTGGGTGCTTGAGTGCAAGAAGAGGACTCATGAGATTTGCTCTGGGATTGAAGAGTGGGCCTTTCTGTCATCACGGATTGGATAGGATGGGATTTGGATCGGGGATCCGATGGTTCATGGCTTCTAACCTTTATGGGTCAAGTGATTGTTGAGATTTGGATCAGTGATGCTTCATGGGTAATTCTCGGATCGTTGAGTGTGGTTATCTGAGGGTACATCCGGTGCCCGGTTCGAGACAGTGGTCAGGACACCGTAAGGAAAGGGAAAGTGTGTTCGAGTTTCGATGGGTATGCCTTGTAAGAGCGGGTCCGATTAAGGCCAGGTGGCACGTTGTGGGAGTATTTCTGGAGTTGAGTTGTTGTAGGCTTCGAGGGCGAAGCCTAATTTAAGTGGGGGAGAATTGTAACATCCCGAAATATCAAGAGTAGAGTTGAAGGGCTAAAAGAGTAAATTGGGAAAGAGTGACTCGGCGAGTCCATGTGCGGACTCGGCGAGTAGAGTCGCGACCTGGTCGCGTGTTAAGTGGCCGACTCGGTGAGTCAGTGTAATGGACTCGGCGAGTAGGCGCTGAGTGGAGAAAACCCTAATTCTCGGGGTTGAGCCTTATATAAAGATCAGTATGTTTTCCTCCCAGCCTCTTTATCACCCCTTGAGCCCCAGAAAACCCTAAATCACGGAGAAGCACCATTGTTGAGTGGATTGGAGCTTGGAGAAGTAATGGTTGAAGGAATTTTGGGAAGATTGAAGGCTTGGAGCAAGGGGATTTGCTTGGATTCGAATTTCATTGCAGTTGGGGCATCACTTAGAGGTAATATCTCGTTATTGACCTGTTGTTATGTTGTTTCTTCATTTTGGGGTTTGTGAGAAATTGTCTATGGATGAAATGGGAAGTCTAGAGGTTAGATCTGAGGTTGCTACCTCAGATCTGGAAGGGAGAAGAATTAGAGAGCATGAAAGTCCCTGTGTTGGAGTGTTTAGTGAAGCTTACATGTCCCAAACCCTAGCCCCAATGTGCAAACGGCTTAGATCTCTTTGGATTCACGTAAAGTTTGCCACTTTACGTGATGGATGGGTTGTAGGAGGCTAGATCTATGTTTTGGATCAATTGCATGGCCTGGAGTGCTTCTGAATGGATTCAGAACGGTGGTACTCGGCGAGTCACATGGGTCGACTCGACGAGTTGCTTGAAGATGGCCTGGAACTCGACGAGTTGGAAGAACAACTCGGCGAGTAGGTTGAAGATAGCCTTGGACTCGACGAGTCTTGTCGAAGAGTCCCAAATATTCTCTGGTTGAGCCGAGAATCGGTGAGTCGAGGGATGACTCGGTGAGTCGAGTGTGAGTGGACTTAGAGTTGTTGGACTCGGCGAGTTAGGTCGCAGATTGAATAAAGTTTTGATTATGGGAACTCGACGAGTCACAGGGTTGACTCGGCGAGTAGGGTCAGTCAGGGGTTGACTTAGACTGAGGACTTTGATTTCGACCAAGGGTTGGCCTTTGACTTTTAGGGTTTGGTCAGCGATGTGGCCTTTGGGCCAAGAGAGAGGTAAAATAGTCTTTTAACCATAAGAGGGTGTTATGAGAGGATTTATTCTAGTCTCGAGAGTTATATTCATGAGAGTATTTGCCTTACGTGTTAGGCGGTGGCGAGTTCGAGATTCAAGTGTGGGGATATCTGCTTCCTGTTTGCCAGGTGAGTCTTCTCACTATACTTTACCTTGAGTAGGTAACCAGAGTTATGTGATTAGAGTATTTGTATGCTATATGTACGTGATGTGTTGTACTGCATTATTTCTATGTGATTTATGCTGTGCATGTTTATAGAGTTAGAACCGGAAGGTTCCCAGAGTTAGAACCTGAGGGTTCACAGAGTTTGGGTGCACGGACCCACAGAGTTATAGCCTCGAGTGGCTAATATGTGTTATGTGTGGTATTTTGGGGAACTCGCTAAGCTTCGTGCTTACAGTGTTTTGTTTGATGTTTTTCAAGTTTCTTTCAGTATCACGGGACGGCACCGGCTTGATTGTACACACCAGAGAAAGAGTCATATTTTGGAGGATCCTGGTTTTCTATGCAAGTGAAAATGGAGTTATGTTTTGTAAATCGACTATGAATAAGATTTTAAACAAGTGTTTCTAAGAGTAAAATGATTATTTTAAATGAAAATTTTGTCTTGAAATTTACGGTGTTACAGTCGAGTCAACCAGATGATGAATTTGACCAGGCTTTTGACCTTGACTTTGACTTGGACTTGAGTGATCCTTGTAAGGGTTATGAGTGTGGACTAATAACTTAGAAAATTTGTCGTGTAGGGATTGAGGAGTCGGGGAGAGTTGGCTCTATACCGAGAACGGTGCAGACACTACACGACATTGATGTGAGTTACCTTCTAGTAGAAGTGGGTCTAAGGCACTAAGGCCAACCCACTAGTAGTTGATTATAGTTGAGATGACTGATATTGTGATAATTGTATGGTTTGCTACTACCTGATGTGTTCTATGTGCCAATATGATATGCTATAAGTGTAGTGGTAGTAGGAGGGGAATAGTCCCATGATTCGGTCGTTAGGACCGAAGGGTAGGTCGGACACCCCAAATATGTTTGACAACATGATTATGATATGTTATTATGTGATAGTGGTAGGGGTGAAATAGTCCCTGTGACCAGGTGAGATAGACCGGAGGGTAGGCAGGCAGCCCAGAACAGCCTGACACAGGTAGGTCAACACCCCAGAATAGCTTGACATGGGTAGGTCAGCACCCTAGAATAGCTTGACATGGGTAGGTCGGGCACCCCAGAATGGCCCGACAGTATGTATGATTGTATTGTATGTGGTATGATGGGGGAACTCTCTAAGCTTTGTGCTTACACTTTTCAGTTTTGGTTTCAGGTACCTCTTCATCTAAGGGGAAGGAGCCAGCAGGGTAGCAGCGCATCGCACACACATGATTCCGCATTTAGGAACCCCGGGATTGCACTCTAACGTTATACTATTTGACACTATAGTTTTGGAAACATGTAACTATGTTTTTGTGGTTTGATGTGATATCAGTAATGTTTTACTCAACCAGTTTTACAAGTATTATAATTAAAACAAAAATTTTCTGTCTCGATTTTTGGCATGTTACAAGTTGGTATCAGAGCCTTGGTTTGAGGGATTCAGGCACACCTTTTGGGGGTGTCTCGACTCAAATCGAGGGCTTGAAGGACTTTTACAAGAAAAATAGTTTTCTAAAATTTAAAAATAAGGAGTTTTGAGAAAGAACAAGTTGTGTGATGCGTGTGACCGACCGACCTCAAGTAAGTTTTCCCCAAGATACCCATACATGTTACGTTATGTTATATGATGTGATTATGAGAGCTGCATGCTAGAATAAGTCTACGGATCTAGGGAGGATGCCTTGTATTCCTTTTATGTGATTATGAGAGATGTATGATAGATTAGGGCTAAGGATCTAGGAAGGATGCCTTACATGCTTGTTGTATGTGTTTATTGAGCTATATGCTAGGGCTGGTTAGTCATCATTATGGTAGCCTGATTAGGTTATGCTTGGTAATGGTTACTCAATGCACGAATACTGCTTGCTTTGTGCTTATAGGGGTTCCAGCTAGCTTTAACTAACTTGTAAGCGAAAATGTAATAGTATTCGCAAGCTAGTTAGGGAAAGATGGGAGGGACTTCTTGTGCAGCTGATGGCGGAGAGTAGGTCGGAGAGTGTCCTAGGAGGATGAGAGTAGATTGGAAAACAATATTAGTAAAAGGGACTTGGTGAAGTCGAAGCAATCTTTAAGGAAAGTACGGATAGATGTGGAAGGTACTATGGGCCCGTATTACTGGAAGCAGAGGATCCGTACTCAAATCAAGGAGGGCTAAGATTGAACCAGGAAACTTGGAGAGTGTGTGAGACCTCTCGAGAGTATGTATGACCCTAACGCTTATGTGTTTTATTTCAGTATGGCGACTACGTGACATGGAGGAGGAGGTTTAGGGGCTGGAATAGGATCAGGATCAGGCTCGGGTGCGGGATCCGAGCAGGTTGATGATGGGATACGCGAGTTCATCGCATCTAAGATCATTAAAGGTATCCTTGAGGCGACCCCGGTCATTTTTGGGTCGATCAAGTAGGGGATTATTGAGTTGATGGAGGATCGCCTCCGGACATTCAGGAGTGACTTGGCGTCCAACTAATCGGGTACGCGCACATTGTCCTTCAAGGACTTAAAGGACATCTAATCCAACTCCATTGGTGTGGTTGAAGTATCACCTTCTCCATTTTTTCCATGACCTTTTTGACAACTTTTTCTTTAGTATCCTATCTGATTTTTTTCCTTAATTTCATTGTAAGCTTTTGTTCACCCTTCCCCTCTTTAACAACACTAGCACCTTCATCCTCTCCCTTGCCCTTGGTAATACCACTCTTACATTCATCCTTTGCCTTCTCCTTTTTAATACCACTTGCTCCATCATCATGTCCTTTGCTCTTGGTAGCACCATTTCCTCTAACATCTTTTATCTTCCTCTTCTTCACACCACTTCTACTTGCATATTCACCCACCTTTCTTTTTAGCTTTAATTTTGGGCGATCTTTCAACTGCATCACACGTTGACTTTGCCCTACCTTCTTACAAACACCATATGCAATCCTTTTTCCTGCCTTTGACACTCCGTGTGATCAACTGACCTCTGTAATGTCCCTCTTCCTCTTCATAGTGGGTCTCCTTGACATTTTCCTTTTAAGTGGTGGCAATGGTGGTATGTAATTTGTTGGAGGCCACATTACACTCCCATTCATTCTTCCTATTAATGGTGGTATGTAGTCGCATGATACAAAGGATCCACAAAGGCCTCAATATTCTTGTTTACATAACATCATGCTGCTACTGAATGAACACAACCATATCCATTCAGCTGCCATACCCTACATGTACATGTTTTTGTTTTCTAAATCAACACCATATGACTCTCCTAAGTTTCCTGTCTCAAATGTATTCAAGCCACTAGGAAACACTTGCCAATACCTAAAACATACATACAGTTAGTATGGAAAAACATCATTAATATATAATAGTGTCACAAATTGAACAAACCTTTAGAGGATCTTCCATTCATTTATGGAAAGTCTTATGTTTGGACATACATCAAATCGACCCCATCCAATACCTTTTAATCTCAAACTACACATCCTCTACATCACATAAAGTCTTATGTCCTCCAGCATAGTGATGATGGACTTCTTCGTTGTATCTAAGAGCACATTATTGAAGCTCTCAAATAATCCATTCTCAACAGCATCACTTCCCTTTCCTTCCTGAAAGAATGCTTTGGACCATGACTTTGGTTCCTTCCGATAAGATGCACATATGCAGCGGGGCTCAACAATTGAACATCTTTCATTGCAGCATTGAAAAGTAGCTCAGTTGATGCTTTACTTGCCTTCCAAAATAGCTTCTCATAATGAGCACCAAGATATTTCTTCTTGAAGTTGGACAAAACATGCCTGACACATTGTCTATGTTCTATGTCTGGGAATAACTCCTTCACTGCCTCAATTAACCTTTGTATTAACATCATATGGATAGATAGAACATGATCATATTTAGTAATGCTTAATTCACATAACCTTACCTTATGTTGATATGACATTAATGTCTTACCAAAGCTAGATTCAAGATGCAGGTCTTCTTTCAAATTTCTAGAAACCATTTCCAGTTGTCCTTATTTCCAAAGCTACCACAGCCCAAGCTATTGGGTATATATGATTGTTTCAATCCCTCCGAACAGCACATAACAGCTGACCACTACACATTCCTTTTAAAAAACAACCATCCAAGTTTATAAGCTTTCTACATCCACTTCTCCAACCCTAATTCAATGCATAAACACACACACACACATACAAACACACACACACACATCTTAACTGTTGACCCTGGATTAGACCTTTTAATCTCCTAACCATAGGACCACAACTTTGCATAATTTTCTATTATGGTACCTTCAACTAGAGAAACTGCATGTTGTCTTGCTCTTCAACACTGTCCCATACTAACCTCAATGCCAAATTTATTTTTTGGTTCTTCTTTTAGCATTCTCACGTTAAGTCTCTCATTTTCAAGAACTTCCCTTATGAAATGACTACCAATCCATCTGTAATTAACTATTAACCCTAACTTAAAATTCTTTGGCACAATTATGCTCATTAATAAGGGACTTGATTTGGAATGACTGCTCATCACGCATCCATGAAGCCCATAGCCTAAATGTGTATTCACCGGTACAACACTTAACCAATAATCTTTTACTATCATTTTTTTTCATAATACAATTGAAACCCATTGGCTACAACATAATTACAAAGCATGAATTTCAATTGTTTAGGATTGGAAAACCTCATACCTAGAATTGGCAACTGCTTCTTCCAAGGTATGTCTTCATTGAACCTTGGTTGACCATTCACATCTGGGACATTGTCATCTTCATCATTCTGTGCGCTTTCAGCTTTTGTTGCATCCTCATTTGCATTTTCTTGACTGATTCCATCATACATTACTCCTTCCATGTTGCTCTTATGTGGACTCATGAACTCAATTAGAGTTAGGTCAATACCATTGTCCATTTCCATTGACATGTTTAACATGACAAAAAAATTGTCTTCAATGTCTTTTTCTTTACTTACTACATCACAAAATGCCTGCAGATGAGTACCAAAATAGTCCATGTACACAGACAGTTGTATTCCACACCTATACGCAATGTCTATAAACTCTTGATATTCAAGATCATTAGAAATCAATGTTAAACCTTCTGGGATTTCTAAATCCGGCTAGCAATAGTAAACTTTCTGACATTTCTCTTGTGTGAATCGTTAAAGAAAACCGATAAACTCCTTGTGAGTCATAGCAACAAAATCGATATTGTCAAATACATGATGAATACCATCTGAGTAGCAAAAAGGTTTGTTGATGAACACACCTTGGAAATGAAGTTTGATTGAGATGAAATTAGCTATCGACAAGAATTTTGGTGGAAAGTGGAAACAAGGGTTTTTCGGGAGTAGCAAGGATTTCAACGGAAGTGGAGAAGGAAATATCGAAAACCAACTTATTTAAAAGATTACAATTGAAAGGTAACACACGTGGCCATTACATTTAACGACATGACACCGTCATTTTGTGTTGTGGCACCAAGTATACCTCTTATACCGGTAACAGGTAAGATGATGACATTTTAAAACAGTCATACGTGACTTTATTACCATTATGTAACATAAAAAACAATTGAGTGACCTTTTAAACAAAAAATGACAAGTTTAATGGGTTAATATGATATTTTCCCTAAAAAAAAAGCCTTTAAAATTAAACAAACTAACACAATAAAAGAAAATCCGCATCAAGTACTAGTCGTGCTCCTACAGATAATCATAAAAAAATAACTTCTATTTAAAAACTCGAATATGGAGGGCCTGATATGCTCGATGTTTGGTGATCGATTGATGGGGTTTTTATGTTCGAAAGTTGAGGAATGATATGGAGTTGATTATTGAAAATTGAAATTAGGTATCGATGTTAGAGATGGATTCGATCGTTGTAGTCTAAAGCACATTGAGGAAGGATATGAGTCAGTTGTTTTAATCTGAAGCAAGTTGATGGAGGAAATAGAGGAAGGATATGAGTCAGTTCTTCTATTAATTTGCTTATTCCAACAAATTCCATCCAAACAAAGGCAGACCTTACAACGGCTAAAAAATAATTTTATACAACAAATTACTGAAAATAAGTTTATTATTTTGCTCTATATATGTACAAAATGTAAACAAAAATAATTTTATACAACTAATTAGGTGGCTGGTACCAGGCTTGTTGCTGCGATCTTTAAGAGGGAAAGGAGCGATGGGAGTGATGATGTTGGTATCCTTGCGGCGGTGGAATAAGGACTCACCTGAACTGCTGTGGGGTGCAATGTTGCTGGTCCGGCTGGCGGCGGTGATTCCCGCGGTTTGGGTTCCGATTGTTCCCGCTAATGTGTGAATAATTTCCTCCAGAATTTGGGTTTCGTGTAGTGTGCAAGATAGTAGGAGATGATGCATGATCTTGGTGAGAGGCCAAGTATATACATGGGCTGAGTATGACACCGATTAACATTCAGTCTTCTGGTTCTCCGCTAACATTAATCTCCTCATAACCCTAGTTTCCTATGTCTATGAAATACTGTAATTTCCTCATATCGTTTTTTATGTCTTCGAAATACTTCAACTTATATATTTTGTGAGTGTGGACCTATGATGCGAGGGATCTATAGGCCCATGTATATGTTCTATCCTAATTATTTCTCTATTTATATGGAATTATTCAATCACCTAAACAAGGGGTGATATTCTACAATTCTCACATGGTATCAGAAGGTTAATTCCCCTCACGTATCTTTTTCAATTTTTTCCCCAACCCTAATACATGTTCCTTCTTTGCCATTTTCTTTTTCCCCTTCTGCCACGTTTCTATTGGCACTTTCATTCACCATAGTTGAATCAGATTCTTGTCTTCCCTATGCCACTCATTCATATGGTCACCATTAAGCTCAGTTCTGCCAATTATCTATTATGGCGCAATCAGGTGGAGACACTTCTCACTTCTCAAGATTTATTTGGTTATCTTGATGGTTCTGTGCCAATGCCATCATCTTCTTCTACTGATGTTTCTATACAGAAAGCAAATAAGGACTGGCTTGCTCAGTTGGCTTTCGGTCCACTGTTGGACGTGGTTCTCAAAGTAACTCACACCAAGGTCGTCGGAATAATCATTGCACCTATGTTCCCCGTTGTCAAATCTGCCAACTTGATGGTCACTATGCTGTTGACTTTCCAGATCGTTATGCGCGATCTGGCGCTTCTTCCTCTCAAGCTAATTTGGCATCAACATTTGGTGCTATGGACATTCAGCCCAACAAGGTTTCTAATTGGTATGTGGATTATGGAGCTTCCTCTCATATGACCTCAACTACTTCTCAACTTGACTCGGTTGTTCCCTATAATGGTAATCATCAAGTTTCTGTTGGTAATGGTCATCGATTATCAAGCTCACATATCATTGTTTCGTTTGATGATATTTCGTTTGTTATTCAGCACAAGAAAACAGGGATGATCGTGGGAAGAGGGCGACGTGAGTTTGGTCTCTATATTTTGGAACCAAGTGATTCAGCTTTTCTCAGTGATCTTAAGAGTTGGTGACTTCGTGCTTCTTTTCAACTTTGGCATGCTCGTTTGGGTCATGTTTCTTATGATATTATCAAATTACTTAATAAACAAGGTCTTGTGTCTGTTACTTCTCATTTGCCTAAGTCAGTTGTTTGTCAGTCTTGTCAGTTGGCAAAAAGTAAACTGTTGCCCTTTAGTAATAATGATAAACGTGCACTTAATGTGCTTGATTTACACCAACGATGGTTTATTTCTTGGTCAAGCTAAGTATGCAAGAGACATACTTGATCGGGCTCAAATGCTCTCGTCCAAACCTGTTGCGACTCCATGGGTAGTTGCCTCTCAGCTCGGTGCTTTACAATACTTAACCATAACCCGACTTGATCTTTCATTTGCAGTAAATTCTGTTAGTCAGTTTCTCCAAGCACCTACTGATGCTCATTTCTTAGCTGTCAAACGTATTCTACGATACGTTAGGGGTATGATCCATTACGGACTCAATTTTTCTCGCTCCGCTGACTCTTCTATTGTTCAAGGTTAATCTGATGCTGATTCGGCACAGTGCTTAGAGACTCGACGCTCTACATACGGTTACGCTATATTTCTAGGCAATAATCTTGTATCCTGGAGTGCAAAGAAACAACCTACCGTCTCCCGCTCTAGCTGTGAATCAGAATATCGAGCTCTTGCTAATACCACTTCTGAGATGGCATGGATGGTTCATCTTCTTCGAGACCTACGAGTTCAGCTTCCCATCTCTCCTATGCTTTTTTGTGACAACAAAAGTGCCATCTTCTTGTCTCAAAATCCAATTACGCACAAACGAGCTAAACATATCGACATTGACTACCATTTTGTACGTGAGCAAGTTGCTTCTGGAAAGCTTAAAGTTCAATTTGTTCCTTCACACTTGCAACTTGCTGATGTTTTTACAAAAGACTTGGGAGACCATTGTTTCTATTTTTTCGATCCAAGCTTCGAGTTGATCAAAACCCAACGCTACGCTTGCGGGGGGATGTTAGTCCATAGTCTTTTTAATTGTATTTGTATTTTAGTTTAGCCTATGTGTATTTTCTATAGGCCCATGTATATGTTGTACCCAAATTATTTCTCGATTTATCTGGAATTCTTCAATCACCTAAACAAGGGGTGATATTCTACAATTCTCACATTTTACAATCTTCATTTGTATACACATTAAGAAAGATTTTGCTAAGATAGAAACTAGGCATATAAGAAACTACATATATAATTTAACACGAGGACATATATAGGAGTTTAACTAGAGTTCAATAACTGGAGACAGAGCATGGACATGGAGGTTCTGCCACCTCAATTCCTCCTTCAAGCATCTGGATCACCTTCCTCATGGTTGGCCTCAAGAATGAGTTCTCTTGTACACACCACAGGCCAACCATGACAAAAGTTGCAAGTTTCTTGTAGTCATCAAATGCTTCCAGATCGTTCTCAACAAATGTATCCAGTCGACCTTCTTGATAGCAATCCCAGGCAAGATCAGTTAAAACCGCCACCCCTTTCTCACCACTCTCGTAAACCAAGCTCTTTCGGCATGAAATGATCTCTAGCAGCAACACACCAAAGCTGTACACATCAACCTTTACTGTGACTGGCATGTTCCTAAACCATTCAGGAGCAACATATCCTTTTGTTCCTCTTATTCCAGTGTTGGTATGACTTTGATTCATCATCAACAGCTTCGCTAATCCAAAGTCAGAAATCTTAGCATTGAAGTAGTCATCAAGAAGTATATTCTTAGGCTTTATGTCACAGTGAATGATCTGGGTGCTACACTCTTCATGAAGGTATGCGAGTCCCTTAGCAATCCCAACAGCAATAAAACTCCTCTGTCTCCATGTCGGCTTTGTGTCCCCAAAAAGATACTCCGCTAATGTGCCGTTGCTCATAAACTCATAAACCAATACCCGCTGCTCACCATCATCACAGTACCCAAGAAGCTGCACCAAATTTTTTTGATGAGTCCTTGCAATTACATCTACCTCGGTTTTGAATTCTTTTTCGCCATCTTGAACCACTGTATTCAACTTCTTCACTGCCACTATCCTTTTTCCTATCACACCTTTATAGACTGTCCCAAAAGCACCCTTACCTAATTCATCTTTGAATCCATCTGTAGCTTCAACTAGCTCTTGATATGTAAACCGAGGCAGATTGGTTTCAACATCTTTAATTATTGAATATGTGTTTCTCGGCTTCTTCTTGTATATTACAAAGAAACCCACACAAATCACACCAATCAACACAAAGATTACAAACACCGAAGTGCCTAAGAGAACCGATCCGACAACTATCAGACTTGTTCCATCTTTTTTTTCTCCTGGGAGCCGAGGAGGGTATTGAGGAGGAGGAATTTGAAGAGGAGTGTTCGGAAGAGGACGATCACCTACCCGGTATTTCACGAATGCCTTAACATTATCACGCTCCCTCCCATTAGAGAGTGGAAGCCTCTTCTTCCAACATTCGTTGTCCCTGTATATTGCAACAGCACAGAAACAATCTTCCAAGCAGGAACTTTTGCAGGTGTCATTATCACTGGGCTTCATGTGCACATAGTCCGAGTTTGGCCAATCAATATTATCGAGCTCGATGAAATCAATGGAGTCAACTTCATCACATGTTGGAGTGAAATCAGGCTTGCAATCACCATTTGGATTATTTGGATCAAGCAATGAGAACCCCTGTGGGCATTCACAGTTTGGGCGATTATCTTTAAGGCTGCAAACATTGTTATACCCACAAGCTCCACTGTCTAGATTCCCACCTATATTACATATGTCACGTGGCACGAACCATATAACTTTCCAAGTTGTATTGGAGGTGGGATTCTTCGGGAAGTAATATTGGCGAAAAACCCCATCAGAGTCTAGAGTAGCTCTGTGATAATAATCTCCAGAAGGAAGTGAGCCTCTTGGAGTAAGATCAAATCGTTGGCCATTTCTTCTCAATATATACATGTATCCCGTTGCATCGAAGATCACTTGTTCACCGGAGTTTGTTGAATTGGTGGCATCATCAGTGTCACTGGTATAGTAAGCATCATAAGCATTACCTGAAAGTATATCTCGAGTGTTAAGAACAAGATTTCCATCTTCTTGGAAACGTAACTGGAATCGTCCACCAGAGAAGTTTGTTGCACTGGTTGTTGACTTCATCCCTCCACCTCTCTCCATAACCTGAGTAGGCAACAGGGTGTTTGCTGGAAAATCAAAACTACCCCATAACTTGCGAGAATTGCTACCAAAAACCACAAAGTTACCTGTGTCATTCATAAAACCTGATGCTACAGCGGAAATGGACCCAGATCTCCATACCTGTGTGCCCTGAGGATCAGTGAGTACGAGTCCACTTTCACGAAGTAGCTCAACTTTGGATCCTGTAGGCACCATCCGACCTTCTTCTGGATACCAGACGATGGTCTTGTCAGGTATCTTCTCGTACCATATGGATAACAAGAAATTATCGTTACCCTGAACTTGTTTGAACCCAAAGGCAAATTCACCAGAAGATGAAAGCCATGGTTTCACATCGGATGTGGCTGTGAGTGATGCACCAACAGATACAGAACCATCATTTTGTTGTGCAGCTATGAAACGTAGGAAAATAGTTAGAAAGACGAGACGCAATTGGGCTGGAGCCATATGAAATTGGTGGAATGATGGATAACAATGATGAAACGAGTATTTAATGAATAATAAGATAGCTGCTTTATGGTTAACAGAAAGACTTTTGGAGTCTACAAATCATGCAACACGTCTCTTGTGGGCAGAAAATAAAGATTGGTCTTTATGGTTCCTTTCGTTGTTGAGCATTTCCATTGATTTTTCATTGGTGTCATGTCAATCAACGGAAACCCACATACACGGCAGGAAACATAAAATGAACCGACTTTATAATTAAATGACAATTCAACTGAAGAAGAATTTTTCCCGCCACTCTTGTTGGCAGAAATTATGTTTTATTTTATTTTATTTTATGTTTTCTAATTAAATTAAATAAAAATTCGTGATGTTACAAGTGAGTTCAAAAAAAAAAAAAAAACTGATACGACTGGATTAATAAGTGGATTGAAAGGGAAAATCCCATGATTTCCATATTTAAGGCCTCCAAATTATTCGCAACAAGTGCATCTAGTCGGCCTTCTTGATTACAATCCCATGCAAGATCAGTTAAAACCGCCATCCCTTCATTATCACTCTCAAAAGCCCTTTTCCTAATTCATCTTTGAATCCATCTGTGGCTTCAACTAGCTCTTGATATGTAAACCGAGGCAGATTATTTTCAACATCTTTACTAATTGAATATGTGTTTCTCGACTTCTTCTGGTAGATTAAAAAGAAAGCCTCACAAATCACACCAATCAATTCAACACAAAGATTACAAACACAGAAGTACCTAAGAGAACTATCAGACTTCTTCGATCTTTTTTTTCTCCGGGGAGCCGAGGAGGACTTTGAAGAAGAGGGTTTTGAAGAGGAGGATCACCTATCAGGTATTTCACAAACGACTTAACATTAAGAAGTTCACTCCCATTAGAGAGTGGAAGCCTCTTCTTCCAACATTCATTGTCGCTGTATATGCTGTATATTACGACAACATAGGAACAAACTTCCAACCAGGCATTTTTGCAGGCGTCTTCACGACTCGGGTCCATATGCTCATAGTCAGATTCTGCCAATCAATATTACTGAGCTCGATGGAATCAAATGTCTCCACCTTTAATGGACTCAACTTGATCATAATGTTGGAGTGAAATCAGGCTTGCAACCACCACTGGATTATTTGGATCAAGCAATGAGAACTCCTATCGGCATTCACATTTTCTGCGGTTACCATCAAGGCTGCAGACATTGTTATACCCACAAGCTCTGCTATCCATCATCATACGGATATTACATATGTTTTCTGGCTTAGACGATATTACTTCCCAGCTTTTATTGACATTTGCATTCTTGGGATATAACTACTAGAAACTTGAGTTTCAGCGACGGATAAATTCTGTAGCAAAGTTTCAGGGTTATAGCTAGGGATTTATGACAGATGTGCGATGTTTTAGACATTTACTTTATTTATTCCACATATTTCATATGAGCCACGGTTTATCGAGGGTTCAACTACGGATTTTTCAAGTGTTTATTGGCGCACCTCAATCCCTTGCCAATCGGTAGAAAATGAAGACATTTCAGCGAGGGTTTAGTGACAGATAGAGAAATTGTCGATTTTTGCCATCTGGTATGCGTTTAGTGAGAGAACACCGCGACAGAAATTATTTTTGGGGTACGCGCGTTTTTGCTTTCCAATCGCCCATCTCTCACTGAAATTGCTGTAAGTTTCCTTCCCTCCCAAATCCGATTTATCACTTTGAAGATAGTTCCTTATGCCATGTTAACCTAATATCACCATCTCCTTTCAAACATATGACAACATAACTCATCGTTGATGCTTCTGATTCCGGCAACCTCCATAAAATCTAAAAGTAGTTTTCATTAACCTCCGATTCAAGTAATTCTCTTGAATTTCTTTTATTTAGTCGTATATTAGGTTAGGTTTAGTTAAGTTGTACACTATAGTGTGTTAGGGTTTAATTTCCCCCTTTTTCTGTTTCGGTCATCATCCTTCTTATACCTCAACATCATATGTATGTTCACGTTGAATCGATTGCATCATGTAATTAAAACCTCTATTTGTGATTCCTGAATCTCATCTTCTAAGTTGACATGTTCCTTCATCTCTCGAATGTTTGTCAAAAATTGATTGCTGTTTTTCTTATTCCTCACAAACAACTGATAATTTTTTACATCTTCCGCCCTCTGATTGATATTATTACAAAGATGGAAATATGACTTTGTATGGTTAACCATGTAGTAGAAATAAACTTTTTGGAATACTTTGACTCCTTTTTCGTCTTCTTTTTTTAGTGATGTCTGTAAATGAATATTGCTGTTATTTTTTGTGTTGAATGAACTGCAGATGACAGTAAATTACTGTTCTACACATCTGTCTGTAACTATTGTATTATGATAATTGACTATTTGATAAATGTTTTGAATGAAAATATTAAAGGACAATATATGTAACATAATGATATCAAATTCCATCATATTAAAGTAACAAAAGACATGTTTTAGCCACGTTTCATGTTATTGGTTTAAAGTAATTCTTCAGGTTGTTAGAGGTGTAACACATGTTGCCGAAAGTTCATGCAACAATTGAAATTATCAGCGACTCCCACCATAAAGATCAAATAGGTTTTCTCATTCTCTTACTCTTCTTCTTTCTGTCTGTGTTCTTGATTTTTCCTTACAAGTGGCAAGTGCTTGGATTTGATCAATCTAAGGTTCACATTTTGGTAATTCATAACTGAATCGCTGAACTGAGGTCAATTAAGCCATTTTTAGTGTTTTTTGTTTTGTTACAGGGTTGGAAAGACATCTCTGATTGTCGAGGCAGTATGAGAACTATCTTCACACCACCCCTGCTATTCTTTTAACCCTAATTACCACTCCTACATATTCACCACCACCAGCTCTTCTCCCTCATCTTTCCTTATTGCATAAAATTGTTTTTCCTGTGAATTTACTGTAAGGAGAAAACAACTTTCCTGCTCTTAAAGTCATGGTAACACACCTATGCCAATTTTTCATCAAAATATCTTGTCTTCAATGAAACTTGAAGTTCAACTCTTCCCTGTTGATGAAATTACACGTAGAGCCTTGCAAATGGTAAGAAACAATAATAAATTTTGTACTTTATCTTTATCTGTATAATAATAATAATAATAATAATAATAATAATAATAATAATAATAATAATAATAATAATAATAATAATATTTTTATTAGGACAATCACAACCTGCATTTGGAGCTGACTTTAAGTACACAGAAAGAAAATATCATCGGTTTTGGAACATATGACATGTAAATGGTGTAGCTCTACTGTAGCAGCATCTGGAGAATTAAAACTTGTGCCTTATGATGCTCAAACATCAAATCTTTCCATTTCTCAGAAATGGAATCAGGATTCCGCCTTAATTGGGAGCTCTCCGATTTTCTTTTTAAGGTTTCTCTCTTTAATTTTTCATTTCTTTTAAACAACAGTTTCTACAACATTCTAAGAAAAATCATTGATCATGGTTTTTGTGTTTTTTAAGGTATGGTTGGTTTGGTAAGGGTGAAGAAGGTAACAACATTAACAATGGTATTGGTATTGGTGGAAGTGTGGGAATGGGATTGTCTACATTGGAATGGGTTGATAGTCTTACTAACATAAGCGTAGGTGATCTGCTCTCTGAGGTATCCCATAATGCAGTGGGTCCCACTCTATGTCATCAGCAGATTTCATACAGCTGTGATTCTTTTGATGCTGCAATTGCTGCCCACATTAACAAAATCATCATGCCAAAAATAATGGATTCCCATCCACCACCATTCAGTCTTCAATTTATGATGCAGAGGAAACATGTGATGTCTTTTCCTTCCCTAAGAATACTGAGAAACTACTGATGATTCCATCAACATCTCTCAACCAGGTAAACTAAAACTTATCATTTTCTTTTCACCAATCACCATTTCTTTTTATATAATATACTTTTATCCTTTTGTTTGTTGATAGAAATCACGTGAACCAGAGGAGCCGAAAGAATGTGAGTTTGATGAAAATCATATTCCTGCCCCAAAGGATCTCACCTCACTTACTGACATGTATTGGGTATGTATTGTATTGTATTGTATTGTCTTTAGTTTTTTTAGTCATAAATAATGGATTTTAATTTATTGTTTAATTGCAGCCAGAGTCTTTTTTCTTATTCTTCCTATAAACCTTCCACATGCTTTGTTGGGTGTCGGTCTATTTGAAACTTCTTGCTTTTTTCTTAGAATACAAAGATATAAATGCCTTCTTCCTCCTCGTCATCATCAGAAATAGCCATATGAAGCTTTTTTGGTCCTACTAACTAATGCTTTTTTTTATCGATTCACGTTGCAGGATCACCATAAGCTCATACACACATGGCCTATGCACAAAAGAGAAACCTGGCTAAAGAAAAACAACATAAGGATGATGTGTAAAGCCTATTATTTTTGTTTGTTTAACTGAACAGGAGAGAATCTGAATCTGGGGTAGTCAAAAATACTAAAGAAGGCAACCTGCATTTACCTCTGTAGTTATTTAGAAGAGTTCATGATAGCTTGTTACATTGTTTTTTTTTTTTCCAGTAATGTTAGAGTGCTGATAAACCATTTAAGCTCTTTTTTACAGGTGAAGCACAGTTTTTAGTGTTACATGATTCTAAGAATCCAAGGTGTATCTTGAGGTCCTTTCTTAAAAGCATTGTATCACAAACTCAATCATGATCATGTTTTTGACTATTTCAACAATTGGTTGCTTGCAAGGTATGTATTTTTCACATGTGAAACAAATTGAAAGAGACACAACGATTAACTGTTATGCTCCCTTTAAATTATGTTTGATTAACAATGGATAATCTTTTCTTCACAATTGTACATAATAATGGAAACTTGTTTATTATCTATGTATATATATGTTTTGGTGTATTAAGATCATTTGAATTAGCATAATCTTCAATCGTGTAAAAATATTCAAAATGGGAAAGCTTTATATTGGTCAAAATGGGAAAGCTTTATATTGTTTATTTCCTTTTGCTTTTTATAAATAACTAATGATTAAAAAAACATACTATAAAATGGTTAATTGTTTTGCTTTGCTGTTATTGCTTTTTGTCCTCATGTTTCTCTCTCATTGTGGAAGGGTATTTCATCGAATAGGATCAGAAAACCAGTATTTTGATTGTATACTTTTGGGGTGAATTTGTGTATGCCAGTTGAGTAGGCTGAGTAGGATGAATGTGTTTCTAAAGGCTAAGTGTGTGAAGGTGAATGCTGATACCCCTCAAAAGCAAGTCAGATTTTTGAAACTCAATGGTCAGTTGTATTTGTTTGTTTACTTCTCCAAATTTGTGTTGTTGCTTCAAGTTCTATGGGTGATCATTCTTGTCCTTAAATGAAACTTGCAAACAATTGATACACTAGAAGTTTTCCCTCAGATCCACCTCAACTGTTATGGAATGAAAGATTAGTGTTTAATTATGCATATTTTTATTAGAAAACCTTGGCCTATGATTAGTTATTATATATAGATATTGGTATGATTTTTAAGGTAATTTACAAATTTTGTCCTTATGATTTTTAGTGTAATTATCAGTGGCTTGTTTACAACTATCTTGGAGAGGGGTGATATAACATTCATAAATTTTACGCCAAATTTAAACTTTTTCAATCACAAATAAAATCAAACAGCGTTTGTTTACAAAAATGTTTTCAAATCAATATCCATCAGAGTGTCCCAAAATCATATCATAAGGATGAAGAGCGGTATGGTCACACCTTCGCCTTGCCATGATCTCCTGAAGTACCTGAAACAATATACTGAAAACTGTAAGCCCGAGGGCTTAGTGAGCTACCACCAAAATACCAATACCACAACGCTAATACCATATCAATAATAGATAATCAACAACATGCATACTGGGCCTTCGGCCTGACTGTACCGCCCTACAGGGCCTATAGTATATCTGGTTCTATCCCGAGCCTTCGGCATGACTGGTCCGCCACGTGGGCCTAAAGTCTCCCCGGACCGCTCATAGGGTATGTTGGCCTTCAGCAAAAAGTAGGACCGCCTCAAACCAACCAATAAGCAAATAACCACGTGCGCATAACTATCATATACTAGCATATACAACCATCAAACATATCTATCTTACTGATCATTAATCATAGAATTCTCTCGTAACTAGAGCACCGACCTAGCAGGTCACTAACATACCAATCCCTACGGATCATGAGAGCATAACATACTGTCTACCCTGATTCCGGTCTAACAGATCATAACCACATGTAGCATACCATAATAATAACAACTAAAGGGCCGGCCTTGGTGTCGTAGACCCTATCGATATAGTGAGGTAACTCACCTTGCAGATGTCGACTCGGTAGATAAATCCCAACTCCCGGATCACTGGCCAAAGGCTCCACCACCTATTACCATAATATGGATTCGCCCATAAGTCCTCATCCTCACAAGGAACTTTATAAACCCACTAATAAATCCTTGGTCAAAGTCAAAGTCCTCAGCCAAGGTCAAGAGTCCATGTTGACCTTAACTCGCCGAGTACCCTCAGCTACTCGCCGAGTTCCTTGAAGCACATTCCAACTCGCCGAGTCATCGGGGTGACTCGTCGAGTTCCTTCGATTCTCAATCAAACTTTAAGGCCACCCGTCGAGTTTCCTCCTTGCAACTCGATGGATATACACACATACATATCCTGTAGAAAACGCATTCGACTCGCCGAGTTGTTCTTCAACTCGTCGAATTTATGGCAATCTCCATCGGACTCGCCGAGTTGTTCATCCAAATCATCGAATTCACGACCATCTTCATGTGACTCGCCGAGTCAACCTTGCGACTCGTTGAGCCCATTCAATCCTTTTTCCATACATACCTGTTTTGAACCATGCAGCGGCTCCAAATCACAGATCCAAGCTTCTAGGTCATGCTTATCACGTAAAGTTGCACACTTTACGTGCATGCATGGCTATAAAGGCCCTAAATGCCTATTTTAAGTTCTTAATGGAGCTTCATGCTCAAGAGGGACCTCAACCATGACCAAATCTGCAACTGTATGCTTCTAGAACCCAAGGAGGGTCCAAATCTGAAGTTACAAATTTAGATCTAGCCCATAGCTCATCTTGTCAACTTAATATTCCATAAAAAAAAAACCCTAAAACTCAACCAATAGAAGAGATCTACAAGGAAAATGGCGATTTTGGTACCTCTAGAAGATGATAACTGAGATAAGTGTTGATTCCCACACTTTACTTGTTCCAATCTCCTTCTCCTCCAAGCCTTCTCCCTCCAAAGGTCCTATTTTCAAGCTTCAAACACAGAATGGACACACACACGTATTAGGGTTCTCAAGGACTCTCTAAAACTGTAAAGAGACCCAAGGGAGGCTAAGGTTACTTTAAATAGGGTTCAAAACCCCAGGATTTAGGGTTTCATCTGCCAGCTCCTACTCGTTGAGTCCCAATATGGACTCATCGAGTAGGTTACTTAACATGCGATCCAACCCAGCTGTTACTCAACGAGTAGGGAAACCAACGCGTCGAGTAGGGCTTAACCCAAGAAATCTTATTTAAAACAATACCTGTGAGTCGGGGCGTTACAATTCTCCCCCATTTGAACTAGACTTCACCCTCGAAGTCCGTTGGAATAAACAATGTTGGGTAATGCTCGCGCATCTCTGCCTCCGACTCCCATGTCCACTCAGATCCCCTCCGATGTTCCCACTGTACTTTTACTAATGGTATTTCCTTGTTCCGCAGAATCTTTTTCTTCCTTTCCAAAATAGCCACAGGCCTCTCCACATAGTTCAGGCGCTCATCGACCTGAATATCATCCAACGATACCACTGCCTCCTGATCCATAATGCATTTTCGCAATTGCGAAACATGAAATGTGTTGTGGATCCGGCTAAGCTCCTATGGAAGCTCTAGCCGATAAGCCACTCTGCGAACCTTGGAAACAATCCTGAACGGCCCAATATAATGGGGACCCAATTTTCCCCTCTTCCTGAAGCGGATCACACCCTTCCAGGGTGAGACCTTCAGGAGAACCATGTCACCCACCTGAAATTCCAGCTCAGATCGGCGTCGGTCGGCATAACTTTTCTGTCGACTCTAAGCGGTATGCAGTTGCTGTCTAATTTGTTGTATCATCTCGGTAGTTTGCAGAACTACCTCTATCCGACCCATCACCCTGTGCCTAACCTTGCCGCAACAGACTGGGGTCCTAACTACCTCTATCCGACCCATCACCCTGTGCCTAACCTTGCCCCAACAGACTAGGGTTCTACACTTCCGCCCATACATCAGCTGGAAAGGCGGGGCGTCAATACTGGAATGATAGCTGTTGTTGTAGGCGAACTCTGCAAGCGGTAGGTGGGAATCCCAACTCCCACCGAAATCAATGACGCATGCCCTCAACATATCCTCGAGGGTATGAATGGTCCACTCACTCTGCCCATCAGTCTGCAGATGGAACGTCGTACTAAAATGCAGTCCCGTACCCAGTTCCTCGTGGAACGTCTGCAAAAAACGGGAAGTAAATCTGACATCCCGATCGGAAACAATGGAAACGGGGACCCCATAGCGAGAGACAATCTCGCTGACATACAGGTCGGCCAACTTCTCTGCCGACGAACTCTCCCGTATGGATAGGAAATCGGTACTCTTGGTCAATCGATCCACGATGAACCATATAGCATCGAATCCCTTTGCTGTCTTCGGTAACTTCGTGATGAAATCCATCGCGATCCGTTCCAATTTCCACATAGGAATCTCCAGAGGCTGCAACTTATCATGCGGCCTCTGATGATCGGCCTTGATCATCCTACAGGTCAAGCACCTCTCAACAAACCAAGCGATATCTCGCTTCATACCAAGCCACCAATAACTCGAACTCAAATCATGGTACATCTTGGTGGCTCCCGGGTCAATAGAAAAACGAGACTTATGAGCCTCCTCCATCACTGTCTGCTGGACCCCTCCGGACATCGGAACCAAAACCCGACCGTAACGGGTCAACAATCTGCGGCTATCCAGAACAAATCGGGCGCTTTCGCCCTTAATCCTTTCCAACTTCTAGTTCTCTGGTCTCATACCCTCAATCTGATCATCACTGACCAAACCCACTAGCAGGGAATCCACCGCTATCCTCATACACCTGGCTGGGGTAGAGGACCCAGCTGACTTGCGGCTCAGAGCATCCGCAACCACATTCGCTTTACCAGGATGGTAAAGGATCTCACAATCATAGTCCTTGACCACATCCAGCCACCTACGCTGCCTCATGTTCAGGTTCGGCTGATCCATGATGTGTCTCAAACTCTTGTGATCCGTGTATACAGTGCAATGGACCCCGTACAGATAGTGCCTCCAAATCTTGAGAGCGAAGACCACCTCTCCCAACTCAAGATCGTACGTAGGGTATCTCGTCTCATGCGGCTTCAACTGCCTCAACGCATAGGCTATCACCCATCCCCTCTGCATGAGGACTGCCCCCAAGCCTGTGATGGATGTATCACAAAATACCACAAAATCCTCAACTCCCTCGGGGGGTGTCAACACTGACGCCTCGCATATACATCGACGAAGGGTCTCAAATGCCCTCTACTGCTTAGGGCCCTACCAGAAATCCACCCCTTCTTCGTTAGACGAGTGAGGGGTACGACAATCTTGGAGAAATCATGAATGAATCTCCGATAATACCCTGCTAAACCCAAGAAACTCCTGATATCTGCCAGAGATTTCGGAACATCCCACTGCATATGTAACGTCCCAAAACTTCGAGCCAAAATTTTTTCTTTAAATCTTTACTAAAACCATATTCATAAAAACATAACATAAATCATAACATAAACGCATACAGCACATACCGGGCCACATTTGCTATTCCGGGCCTCGCCCCCTAACTCGGGTGTCGCTCGCTACAACGGCCCCACCGCTCCAGGCCTCACCTGGCTTCGAGCCCTGCTCGGATACATATCTGTTTCTCTTAGGCCCTGCCTATCTCTGGGCCCCGCCCGCTCACTACATAATAAAAATAACATATAACACATAACTGAACATACCATACTGTATTCCTTTCCTAAGGCCTCGCCCTTATCCTGTCACTAGTGAGTCATGGAAACCTGTCTAAGCTCCTATTGTAAGTGAGATACGCGTCCACGCCCACACTTACTCCATACCTATCTCGGGCCTCGCCCCTGCTCTGCTGCTAATGGGATATGGAACACCATCCATACTCTGCTATTGGTGAGATACGGGACCTCTCCCACACTCACCTTCCTACCAGGCACATACATGCATCACAGAGAAAAGAAGTATACTATATCATGCAAACCATTCCTTGGGCACCCGCCCGACATCGGACCTTGGTCCTGAATATCATACTAGCAAACAGTGCCTAGGGCTAACCCCCGGGTCTTCCTACTGATAACTACATGGGCCGACATTGTGGCCGTAGACCCATTCACACAAAAGGGAAACTCACCTGCACTGCTGAACTTTGCTGATAATCCTCTAGTTGTTGTCCGACAATTCTCCGAACCGCTGCTCCACTAGCTCCCTGAGCTACTAATATCAATACATATATCACTTAGATCTAAACAGAACTTTGGAAGCCAACTAAGTCCACTCATGTCAATGTCAATGTCCTGGCCAAGTCACCTTCCTGACTGACTCTACTCGTCGAGTCAATCCGTTGACTCGTCGAGTCCATATACTCTGAAACCCTCATAATACGACCCAACTCGCCGAGTCACCCCAAGACTCGTCGAGTTCAACGATCTGTGAGTCCCATCTTGCCCAACTCACTGAGTCACCACTCAACTCACCGATCTAAGCCTTAACAAACAAAGGTTGAGGTTCTACGATCCAATTCGTCGAGTCGAAGAACAGACTTGCTGAGTCCACAACATTCTTCAACAGACTCGTCAAGTTGTTCTTCCAACTCGTCGAGTTGCTGCCAATCTTCATACTGTGACGACCCGAAATTTATTTCGTCATCGTAACCCATTTCCACTAATAAAATAATAATAATAATTATTATTATCTCAGTTAATATTTGGGTTAGACAAATAAATTAATGTTTTTATTTTATATTATAAGTGTTGAAATGAAATAAAAACACATGTAACACCCTCGAATTTATTTGAGAAAATTTTAGTTTACGATTAAGCCGGGTTACAACCATTTAATCGGGTAAAATTTTAAACTTCGTTTAACGTCGGTATTGGGTAGATTCCCACCTGGACACAAACTCAAACCCTATAAGAGGGTTGAGTGGTCATCAACTTGACCTTTTTACCACTCTAGTCACTCTCTCTCTTTGAGACCCGATTCTTCCAAAAATCCACAAGTTTTCGTCCCTAAACTGTAAGTTCTCTTACCCTAGATTGTTCTAAAGCTCATTCATGTCAATATAGCATTAAAAATCGTCCAAGAATGCCAAGAACAAGGATTTTATGGCCCAGGAACCTTCTAGGGCCGTAAACCCCTAATTTAACCTTGGACCTTGACCTAGAAACTTGTAGGAGTGACATTATGACCACAAAAACGAAGGAAAGGAGGTGTCCCAAGGGTTTACGACCGTAAACCATAGTTTTCACGACTGTAAACTCCCAAGGAGTGGTCCAAGGATCGGAAACTCCAAGGGAGTGCCCCTTTTAGACCCTAATCACTTCTCAAGCCATGGATTTAACCTTAGAACGCTTCCTAGTGATGTAAGAGACCCTTAAGCACTCAAATACACTCCTCCCATGAGTTTAAGGCCGTATACTCATGGGGGAATTGGTCCCTCAACCGTAAACTCACCTAAGGTGGGTAATTAAGGAGTAAACTCCATAGTAAGGCCTTACACTCCTTCCTTTCAACCCAATAGCCTCCTAGCACTTGACCAAAATGTTTTTCTTCGCATTAGGATGTCTATACGTGTTAAATTAGTTTTAATCACTAATTATATGTAAACATATGTCTTCATATGTTACTAGGGTCATAAAGTGTGTACAAATCTTCACTTGACACCAAACACTCAACCGAGACTTCCATCCGATCCACTCGCTGCAGGTGAGTTCATACCCCTTAATTAACCTTTCAAATGTTTTTAAAATGTTTTATAGGAGTTAATACAAGTTGAATACAACAAGTTATAGTATCAATCATATGTGATTTATAACTTGCTATCGAAAAGGATTTTCTATACTTTTAATTGCCTTGTAAACAAAACTGTTTCAAATAACATTCCATGCAAATTTTGTTAAACTGATATAAATCTATTATCAATTTATTTTAAAACCTCTTTCTTTTAAAATTATATCTAAACCAACATATAAGTAAGATTTGAAGGACTTAGGACTGATAGCTCACCTTACTTCTTGTTCTTGTTTGATTGTGGTCTTAGGGTATATTGTTATCTGTCCGACTGTCGTTGAATTCTTAATTATATATCATATATATTTGTGTTAGATACGAAAGTCTTCACTTAAGTCAATAACTTTGTAAATCAAAGACATGCAATCCTACACCCTATTTAACTATAATAGGTATAGTTAAGACTACTACTCATTAGCCCTATCACTACGATGCTCCCTATAATTACTACTATTACGGGATAATACATGTTGAAAAGAACACTTTATACATCATACTAAAAAGTTCATTATATTATAATACTAGAGAATACACTAATCCTGAATATGACACACTATTCCTCTATACGACACTCTACTTTGCAAACACCGTGTAACTAGAGCTTTCGGAAGGAAAACAACCACTACATGTATAGATCTATACAAGACAGACACTATTACATCCCAACTGCTAATTACAGTCCGAGCCGACTAGGCCCAGGGGTGACGAAACATCACTACACTACGAATGACCGGGAAGGTCATCGACCACTCTACTATCACTAAGATTGTTTACATGAGAAATCACATTCGTACCCAAATTAACACAGTAAGAATTAAAGACTAAACTAACTTCCCGAAGTGAATATATATACATATATTACTAACTGAAGTTTGCAACACTACTATATTCAGCCGGTAGTAAAACTGCTGAAATAAGATATTATCTTTCTTCATTTACTTTACATAAATGAAATCTATACCTTTGTTTTCATGATTGACAGTCTCAATGGGGAAAACTTTTACACACTATAAGGATTAAACTTACAAATATGCAAATCTGGAAAATATAGGATTTTCTAGGGATTTTACTATTTTCAAACGTTAATCACAGCTTTTACATTACATGATTTTAAACACTTTTTATACAAGCAACGACACTAAATTCTTATGAACTCACCAACTTTATGTTGATACTCGTTTTCAAATTAACTTGTATTCTTAGGTCAAAAATAGACAGGTACTGATGCAGCCTTTTGAGAAGATGGAGCATATACAAGACCCATCTTTATTTTTGTTTATACTTTGGGTGTCTATCAAACTGTACAAAACACGCTTGTATTTACAATTACTATATTAATGCAATGGTTGTTGTCACTTGTTTTTACTATTTTGCATTGTTATGATACTGTACATGATGTTCTCCACCCTAGAACGAATTCCGCCATTCTCGGTTTTGGGTTGTGACACATACAACTCGTCGAGTCCACTCATGTAACTCGTCGAGTAGCTATAGTTCTTGATTCATACAGTGGATTTTCGAGCCATGCACGGGCTCGATCCACTATTCCAAAGTCTATTCCTCACATAAAGTTGCAAAATTTACGTGAAACTAAAGAGATATAGGCTCAACACACTCTAGGGCTAGGGTTTAAGACAAAGGGGCTTCACTAATAACTTATTGATTGATGCTTTAAGACATTCTGGACCATCACAAGGACTCTCTAGAACTATAAAGAGGCCCAAAGGAGGCTAAGGTTCCTTTAAACAGGGTGAAAAACCCCGGGATTTAGGGTTTCATCTGCCAGCTCCTACTCGCCGAGTCCCAATATGGACCCGTCGAGTAGGTCACTTATCACGCGATTCCACCCCGCTGCTACTCAACGAGTAGGGCAACCAACTCGTTGAGTAGGGCTTAACCCAAGAAATCTTATTTAAAACAATACCTGTGAGTCGGGGCCTTACAGGTGATGAAATGATCTTTCTTTGATCCAAAGTCTACTGCCAAAGTTTAAGTAAGTTCTTTCTCATTTTTTTTGATATAAAAGAGAACTCTATTTTTTTTGGTAAAAGATTGTTGGGTTGGACTCTATTTATGTGAATATAAACTTTAGATAATATGTGAAATTGTGCTGATAAAGAAGGGTAGTTCTACAATTTTCTTCCTAATTAAAAATCTTGTAGATGCTCTATAATAGTCAACATAAATGTTCAAAGAATCAAATGCCAGGAGAAAAGACAATTTCCGAAGACCAGTATGCAAACACAATGTTTTCTTTCACCAAACATATATTACCATTTACTTTTTGGTCAGAATGGGAATTTAATTCCATTCCGGTCCAACACTTGGTTTCAAATGCTTCCCACAAAGTCTCCTTCCATTGTAGGAATACGTAAGTCGCACTTGGTCCGCCTAATTCAATGAGATTTAACAGGAATCGACATTCCATTACAATCCTTCTTTCGGATGCAAGATATGAAACAATAGAAAAGATATATTCGGAAATGCAAAATATGATAGGAAATGCAGAAATATGGTTATATTATACTTTGAAATCAAATAGTAATGAGTATTTAACTTTGGTATTTCATTGTTAATGTTTGGTTTTTGATTCTATATTTATTTGATGCTTTTGGTATTTAAATGATAATGTTTGATTTGGGATTGTATAATTAATTTTTTGAGTTTATATTACTCATTTGCGAGGGATCAGCAATGGAAAAGAAAAAAAAACATATATTAAATTTGAGAGGGATCAGCGACAGAATATAAAAAAACATAGAATAGAGTTTGCGAAGGATTAGCGACGGATTAATGGCGCCGAGTTTTGTCGCTAAGGTCCTAAATAATTGTATTAAGTGACGAATTTGCAATGGATGATCTGTCGCTGAGGTCGTTGCAAGGAAAAAGTAATCCGTCGCTAAATTTGTCGCTAGGTTATTAGCCACACTTTAATTGGCTAGAGAGTATGTTTATCGTTTATCCGTCGCAAACGTCCTTTAGTGACAGAATAGCGAGGGATTTTTCCTTCTTTGAAACCCTTGTTTCTAGTAGTGATAGTAGTATTGACGAAAAACCCATCATAATCTAGAGTAGCTCTATAATAACATTCTCCAGAGGGAACTGTGTCTCTTGGAGTAAGACTAAATCTTTTGCCATTTCTTTTCAATATATAAATGTATTCCATTGCATTATAAATCACTTTTTCACTGTTATTTGTGGAATTGGTCGCATCAGCCGTGCCAATGGAATCATAAGCACCATAACCTGAGAAGTTTGTTGCACTGATTGTACGGTTGTTAAGAACAAGATTTCCATAACCTGGTAGGCAACAGGGTATTTGCTATTTGCTGGAAAATCAAAACTACCCCACTTGCGAGATCAAGGATCTCTAAAATCTTTATGCCCATTTTAGTTTTTTTTTTTTTTTTTTTTTTTTTTTTTGACAAGAAGGTTACTTGTTCAAGTCATAGTACAATGTCTTTGCAAAATGCAATGAAATACGATAGACAAAGACTCCCTTTTGCAGCTATTGCATTCAATTTTTATCTTTCTAGCTAAGTTAACACTATTACAAAAACGGGTATTACCAACAAAATTTAGCGATTGAAAAATCTGTCGGTAACAGAGACGGAATACCGATGGATTTCCGACCGAGTAAGAAAATCTACATATCATGATTTTAGCGACGGTTAGCAACATATTCCGTTACAATGTACCGACCGTTTACCGACGGAAATCAACAACATTTTATATGCCCGTCGGTAATCTGTTGGTAAAATTGTGAATTTTTTTTTTTTTTTTTTTTTTTTTTTTTTTATATATATATTTGGGGCAATTTGGTAAATACCATAGATGGTGAGCTTTAATTAGTCAAACTTGGTGAGGCTCAAAGATTACTCCGTGCCCCCCTTTCTCTATTTGAACGACGACTGACAGGCAAGAACCATCAGCATCGCCGCCTGCTGCCACTCCGGTTCTCTTGAGTCAGCTGCCGCCCTCGAAGGTGTTATAAGGCATTGCTGCTGCAGCTGCTGGATCACACCCTTGGATCGGATTTGAGCTTACTTCTCCATCTTTTTGTAGAAAAACCCTAATTCAGTAGCTATTTCCGACGGATTTTTTCCGCCGCTAAAATCTGTCGGTAATACCTAGTTTTTGAGTAGTGAAACCCCGTTAAACTCCCATTGGAGATGGCCTTATCAAAAACAAATCCATTAACCGAATAATTATCCGCTAACAAAGTTCGCAAAAACAAAAAGTCAAGAACATTAAACATCTACTAGTCTTGTTAATTATGTGAAAATCCTAAAATCTAGAAGAAAAATAACACATTTTCATATTTGACATAATCTGGATAGTAGGCATCAACGATAATTAACCACCCTAGCTAGTTTCTCAAAGTGTGCGACAATTAAACGGAATTTTACAATCTTTATTTCTATACATATCATGGAACATTGTGCTAGCATAGAAACTAACCATAAGAAACAACATATAGGATTTACCAGGAGAAAATATATAGTAGAGTAACTAGAGATCAGTAATTGGTAACAGAGACAGAGCATGGACATGGAGGTTCTGCCACCTCAATTCCTCCTTCAAGCATCTGGATCACCTTCCTCATGGTTGGCCTCAAGGATGAGTTCTCTTGTACACACCAAAGGCCAACCATGACAAAAGTTGCAAGTTTCTTGTAGTCATCAAATGCTTCCAGATCGTTCTCAACAAATGTATCCAGTCGACCTTCTTGATAGCAATCCCAGGCAAGATCAGTTAAAACCGCCACCCCTTTCTCACCACTCTCGTAAACCAAGCTCTTTCGGCATGAAATGATCTCTAGCAGCAACACACCAAAGCTGTACACATCAACCTTTACTGTGACAGGAGTGTTCCTAAACCATTCAGGAGCAACATAACCTTTTGTTCCTCTTATTCCAGTGTTTGTATGACTTTGATTCATCATCAACAGCTTCGCCAATCCAAAGTCAGAAATCTTAGCATTGAAGTAGTCATCAAGAAGTATATTCTGAGGCTTTATGTCACAGTGAATGATCTGGGTGCTACACTCTTCATGAAGGTATGCGAGTCCCTTAGCAATCCCAACAGCAATATAACTCCTCTGTCTCCATGTAGGTCTTGCGTCCCCGAAAAGGAACATTGCCAAAGTGCCATTGCTCATGTACTCATAAACCAATAGGCGCTGCTCACCATCATCACAATAACCAAGAAGCTGCACCAAATTTTTATGATGAGTTTTTGCAATGGTGTCAACCTCGGTTTTGAATTCCTTTTCACCATTATGAACCACTGTATTCAACTTCTTCACAGCGACAGTCTTTTTCCCTATCACACCTTTATAGACTATCCCGAACGCCCCCTTTCCCAGTTCATCCTTGAACCCATCAGTAGCTTCAACTAATTCTTGATACGTAAAACGAGGTAGATTGCTTTCAACAGCTTTCCTAATTGGATACGAATTTCTTGGCTTCTTCTTGTATATTACAAAGAAACCGACACAAATCACACCAATCAATACAAAGATAACAAATACAGAAGTACCTAAGAGAGCGGATCCTACAACTATCAGATTTTTTCGATCTTTATTTTCTCCCGGAAGCCGAGTAGAGTTTTGAAGAGGATGATCACCAATCTGGTATTTCACGAACGCCCTCACATTAGCTGAAGCAACCTTCCTCCCGTTAGAAAGTGGAAGCTTCTTCTTCCAACATTGGGTGTCCCTATATATTGCAACAGCACAGAAACAATCTTCCAAGCAGGAACTTTTACAGGTGTTTTCATTACTTGGGTTCATGTGCACATAGTCTGAAAATGGCCAATCAATATTTTGGAGCTCGATGAAATCAAACATGCCTCGCCCATTATTGGAGTCAACTTCATCACATGTTGGAGTGAAATCAGGCTTGCAATCACCACTTGGATTATTTGGATCAACCAATGAGAAACCCTTTGGGCATTCACAGTTTGGCTGGTTACCATCAAAACTGCAAACGTTGTTAAACCCACAAGCTCCAGTGTTCGAAGCATCATTTATATCCGCACATATGTTATCTGGCACGAACCATATAACTTTCCAAGTTGTATTGGAGGTGGGATTCTTGAGGAAGTAATATTGACGAAAAACCCCATCAGAGTCTAGAGTAGCTCTGTGATAATAATCTCCAGAAGGAAGTGAGCCTCTTGGAGTAAGAGCAAATCGTTGGCCATTTCTTCTCAATATATACATGTATCCCGTTGCATCGAAGATCACTTGTTCACCGGAGTTTGTTGAATTGGTGGCATCATGAGTGTCGCTGGTATAGTAAGCATCATAAGCATTACCTGAAAGTATATCTCGAGTGTTAAGAACAAGATTTCCATCTTCTTTGAAACGTAACTGGAATCGTCCACCAGAGTAGTTTGTTGCACTGGTTGTTGAATTCATCCCTCCACCTATCTCCATAACCTGAGTCGGCAACAGTGTGTCTGCTGGATAATCAAAACTACTCCATATCTTGCTTGAATTGCTACCAAAAATCATGAAGTTACCTGTATCATTCATAAAACCTGATGCAACACCGGAAATGGATCCAGATCTCCATACCTCTGTGCCCTGAGGATCCGTGAGTACGAGTCCACTTTCACGAAGTAGCTCAACTTTGGATCCTGTAGGCACCATCCGACCTTCTTCTGGATACCAGACGATGGTCTTGTCAGGTATCTTCTCGTACCATATGGATAACAAGAAATTATCGTTACCCTGAACTTGTTTGAACCCAAAGGCAAATTCACCAGATGATGAAAGCCATGGTTTCACATCGGATGTGGCTGTGAGTGATGCACCAACAGATACAGAACCACCATTCTGTTGTGCAGCTATGAAACGTAGTAGGAATATAGTTAGAAAGACGAGACGCAGTAGGACTAGCGCCATATGAAAAATGGGTGAATGATAGATAGACAACAGTGAGGAAATTTGGGTTTACTAAATAATAAGATCATTGATTCAAGGTCAACAGAAGAAAGACTTTTGGAGTCCACAAATAATGGAATAAGTGTTTTATGGGGTAGAAGATTCCATACTGATTATGACGATTCCTTACTAACAATTGTTGGACCATTTTTTTTTTGTGGTCATCATTCAATGGGAATCCAATGTGTATGATCGATGAGGTAGCAATGAATGCAAAAATAGCCTAATGGAAAGCAATATGGAAGACGTAAAATATGTGGTATGTGATGTTACATTTCAGAATGGTACAAACTTTTTGTAATTTCAGAAGAGGATCCTGAAGCATTTTTAATGCTTAAAAAAAAAAAGTAACACAAAATTGAAAATTTTATCAAAAGTGTTTAAACCAAAATTTAAATTGTCACTTTGGTTCAAAAAGTTTTTAACTAGCACCACTTATTTATTTTGTTGCGTTTTTTGTCCAAAACATTTTGATAAATCTTAAAATAACCGATTCCCCTTTTTAGTTTTGTTTTTGCATTTTTTTTAATACAAAAACTAAAAAAATAAAAATAAATAAAATACCACTAACCCCATCTTCTCTCTCTCTCTCTCTCTCTCTCTCTCTCTCTCTCTCTCTCTCTCTCTCTCTCTCTCTCTCTCTCTCTCTCTCTCTCTCTCTTATATTTGGTTTTCATCCAGATGGAATATATGGACACATTATCATTGCCGAAATTTATAAATGTCGCCACCACCGTCGGAAGTTACTAAATCTGCCACCAGCGCCGATCTAACCACCACTACTAATTGGGGTCACTACAAGAAAGTCAGGGGGATTACCGGTGAAGTCTGTCGTCGCGAAAGATAGGGATCGTCGTTGCTAAAGGTACTAGCGGCGACATGTCACTGCAAAAACGTCGTCGCTAATGGTCTGTTGGTCACCGCTAATGCGAAGACGTCGCCTCTATTGGTTTGTCGCCGATCATACTTACTCGTCGCTGTTAAAACATCGATGCTGCTAATACTGTTCTGAAGCCGCTAAAGATGTCAGCGCAAAAACTATTTTTCGTTTTTTTATTTACTATTAAAATTATAAAAACATTATATCATTTATAAAATATGGTAGGATTTTATAGAAATATTAACCCATATACAATAAAAAACAATAACATTTATAAAATATTAATTCATATAACCTTAAGTATTCTTCTAAACAAAACATTTCATAAACCCTAAAATTCGTACTCATCATCATCACTCTCATCATTTCCTTCATTATTGTTTGGTGGTTATAATGAGCGAAATCACTCTTCCAATGCCGCAGAACACGTCGGATCATTTAATACTGTTTGCAGCATTTTGAACTACAATATATATATATATATATATATATATATATATATATATATATATATATATATATATATATATATATTTCCAACATATCATAATAGTACTATACTTTCTAACAATTACCAAAATAAAGAAATTCCAACATATCTAACTATAAACAACATAACATTATAGCATTCTACTTTCCAAAATTTACCAAACTACAAAATATCAACATATCAAAGCATAACTAACATGTCATTATAGCATTCTACTAGGCAAGGCGGCAGTCGAATGTATGGAGGGGGAAGAAAGGATCGTAGTTAGGGCAAGAAGGAAAGTGGAGGATAAAAAAGAAGGCGGTGTTCAAAATTTTAGGGATTTCATTTTCCCCCTATCTATTAAACGCGCTTTTCATTAAAATTATAAAGCGGCACGCATAGAGGATGCCCATTTAAGATACAGCGCCCTCCGTGTTTTTAATTTTTTTCTCGTATGACGCTAATTTAAGGTCACGCAATAATGCGTGACCTAAATCCTTAAATTTTTTGAAGAGATGAAACTTTTTTAACGTTACTCTCTTTTGCGTAACATAATTCAATGAGTGTCGTGATTTGCGCGCCGTAAAAGGCTATTTTTCTTGTAGTGAATGCATCTTTCTCAGCTAAATACATTAAGTCCACGTCTCCAACCTTCAGATCTGAATCAACATGATGTCTAGATGGATAAAGTTTCCAACTTTATCCATAATGATGCCACAATCATTCAAGATCTAAACTTCAATACACAAAAATGACCTAAAAGACCAAGATAACTTGCATAGATACAAGGGAAGGCAAAAGATCATAACTTTCCTAGTCCAAGAGGTCCAAGAAAACATTCTAAACTGATCAAAAGGTGTTGGAGTCCAGATCTAAAAATACAAAGTTCTTGGGACCTTGGAGAGTAACAAAGACCAAATACACTTAGATCCAAAGATGAAATGCAATAAAGCTTAGAACTTTATAACTTACAAAGGTCTAGAAAGTAGATGAAAGTTGAGATCTTCAATTGCCAAGCTTCAAGGATCAATCTTGCATGAAACAGTTGCTCCAAACCACTAGAAACTCCAAAAATAGATGAGAGAGGAGGGGGAGGCTCAAATCTTGAATATGGAGACTAGGGTTTCTCCTAAGAGGTTCTAGATATGATGGAGGTTAAGAAGATACCCTAAAACATGAATCCGTACCCTTAAATACCTTGAAAACCCTAAATATTTTGTGGGCTTTAGGGTGCACTATTCTCACATCGTGAGAATATACTCTCACCTCGTGAGGTTTCTCACGCCGTGAGAATTACTTCTCACCCTGTGAGAACGGGTTTCACTCAATTTCATTCCAACTTAAACAATCAAAGCTTCTGTGTTAAGCACAAACACCGCTCCCTGGGTGCGGTCTAAATGCAGTTGAGGCCACATTACGACCTTAAGAGGGAGTGTTTCTTCCTTTGTTTTGATTGGTCACTTGTCGTTACCGTTTCCAAACGGTCAAAGCTCAAAAAAATAAATTTTTTTACTACCACTTTAAATTAGGGATGAGCAAATGGACCGGGGAACCGGCCGGAACTGGAACCCGATGGAACCGGTTGGGCCGGGACCGGGACGTTATTTTTGTAGATTTTTGGAACCGGGAACCGGTAGGAACCGGAACCGATATAACCGGAACCGGTAGAACCGGCAAAAACCGGAACCGTATGATGCTATTTTTCAAGGACCGGTTCCAACATTTGAAGACACGACAAGAACCGATAGGAACTGGGAACCGGTAGAACCGGACCGATAGAACCGCCGGGTTGGTTCGGTTCTTGATTTTGGCCAAAGCCGGTTCCCGGTTCCGGTCCGGTTTGGGCCGGTTCCCGGTTCCGGGCCGGTTCGGGCCGGTTCCGACCGATTCGGTCCTTTTGCTCATCCCTACTTTAAATACCTAATCATATTAACCAAAATCACTCACAAACACTTTATTCTTTTACAATCTTCTTTATTTTAAAACCTACAAAAATGTCATCATCAAAAAATCCCACCTACAAAAGAACACCCAGTAGAAAAACCACAATTCCAAGACCTTCACTCGATCAACCGGTTTATTCGCCTCCTTTTTACACTACCGGGATATGCTTCCCTATTTTCCCTAGGATTTTTTTTTAATGACATGTTTTTTTTTAAATAATGTAATGGTTTTATTTTTAATTAATGAAATCTTTTGTTTTTAATTAAAACTAAAAATTTTATTTATTTAAAAAAGATGTGTGGCACCACTCCTAGGGTGTGACATGAAATCATATTTTTGTGGTAGTCGCTGAGGTGTCGCCTGCACGACAATAAAGGGAGTGTAACTTTTGTGGTACCACTGCATCCAACCTAATTCGGGGCTGACAAGGACGAAACATAATCCATAGAGAAGTAAAGAAGCTCGCATCTCCCCATACACTACTAGAAAAAAAGGTGTTTTCCTACGGATAATAGCTACGGAAAATTTCCGTAGCTAATTAGCTACGGAATGGCTACGGATTAGCTACAGAATTGGACGCCCTAATTTAGTAACAGAATAGCTACGGAATAGCTACGGCATAACTACGGATTCAATTCCGTAGGTATTCCGTAGCTAATTAGCTACGAGATAGCTACGACATCACTACGGATTCCACTCCGTAGCCATTCTGTAGCTAATTAGCTTCGGAATAGCTACGGAATAGTTACGGATGTTAACCTGTAGCTATTCCGTAGCTACTTAGCTACAAAATGGCTATGGAATAGCTACGCATATAATATTAAACCATTAAATGAATAAAGGATCTCGAAGGTGCAAACGACTGTATCAACACTATTAATGACTATAAGTTGTTGAAAATAAAGATAATCGTGTATAATAGAGGTGGGAAAAAGACGAAGAGAAAAAAACGATGTTTAATGCCCGGAAAATCAAAAATAATAAAATCCGTAGCAACTCCGTAGCTAATTAGCTACGGATTAGCTACGGATTTTTTTTATTTTCTATTTTTCGGGCACCAAACGTCGTTTTTTTCGCTTCGTTTTTTTTTTACACTTCTACTATACATCATTATCTATACTTTCACCAACTTATAGATATTAATAGCATTCATAAAGTCGTGTGGACCTTCGTGATCAAGTATTCGTTTCATAGTTTTAACAATGTAATTACTATACTTTTCACCAAATTGTGATGAATTTATTTTTGTATATGTATATTTACATACATGAAAGAGTTGTGGTATATGTGTACGTGTATGTGTGTGTGTATACGTGTTTGTGCGTATTTATATGTGAACGTAGATCATAAGCGTGTTAAACCATTAAACGAGTAATGGATCTCATATGTGCACACAACTTTATGAATGATATTAATAGCTATAAATTGGTGAAAATAGAGATAATCATGTATAATAGAGGTGTGAAAAAAACGAAGCGGAAAAAACGACGTTTGGTGCCCGAAAAACTGAAAATAAGAATTATCCGTAGCTAATCCGTAGCGAATTAGCTACGGACTAGCTACGGAATTCTAACGGAAAGCACATTCCGTAGCTAATCCGTAGGTAATTACCTACGGATTAGCTACGGAATGTGCTTTCTGTTAGAACTCCGTAGCTAGTCCGTAGCTAATTCGCTACGGATTAGCTACGGATAATTCTTATTTTCAGTTTTTCGGGCACCAAACGTCGTTTTTTCCGCTTCGTTTTTTTCACACCTCTATTATACATGATTATATCTAGTTTCACCAACTTTTAGCTATTAATATCATTCATAAAGTCTTGCGCACCTTCGGGATCAAGTACTCGTTTAATAAGTACTCGTTTAATTGTTTAACAATATAATGACTATATTTTTCACCAACTTGTGATGGATTTATGTTTGTAGACATGAATGAGTTGTGGTATATATGTATGTGTATATGTGTATGTATACGTTTTTGTGAGTATTTATATGTGAACGTAGATGATAAGCATTAGAGTTTAAAACCATTAAACGTGTAATGGATCCCGTATGGGCACACGACTTTATGAATGACATTAATAGCTAAAGGTTTTAGAAAATATAGATAATCATGTATAATAGAGGTGTGAAAAAAACGAAGCGGAAAAAACGACTTTTGGTGCCCGAAATGTCGAAAATAAGAATTATCCGTAGCTAATCCGTAGCTAATTAGCTACTACGGACTAGCTACGGAATTCTAACGGAAATAATAATAATAATAATAATAATAATAATAGAAATAATAATAATAATAATAATAAGATGTTTAAATAGAATAGTCAAGCATATTAGTATGGATGTGGCATGCCCGGCCGGTTGGTAAGTTTGTGATATTGTACGTAGGTAACCCAAGTTTGAATCCCTCCCACGTTTTTTTTTTTTTTTTTGCAGGCCGTAGTTTTTTTTGCTTTTTTTTTTTTTTTTTTTTTTTTTTAAATTTAAAATGCCCATCTTTTGCTGGGATTAGTATGTTGGACGAACAAAACCCCCCTTCTCCTTCGACGTTGCTGAACCGCGAACAGAAAACAAAAAAAAAATCGCTGAAGGCCTGAAGCTTCCCGTCATCCGAGCCGTCGCTACCCCTAGCTGCCCGTCGCCGCTGTCGACCCTCATTTTCTTCCCCGGCGCATTGCTCTCCTCTCTCTTGGCCTCTTTGCTCGATTCATTCTTCCCCACAGGTAAAACCCTAGTTTATTTTTATTTTTTTGAAATTACTTCATGCAGGAAACATACACTGCCCACTGTTTCTTTTTTTCTTCATCTTCTATTCTGAAATTGGTGCTTTACAAGGATAACCACATCATTTATTGCTAATTTGATTTGGGTGTGAAGAATCAACTAGAGACTATGAGCTGGACTTTTTTGTTGAATATTTGGGCTTAAGGTATTCAAAATCGGATGGATTTTTTGTTGAATTTATAGACTTAAGGTGTTCAAAATCATACAGTATGCTTTATTAAATGTTACAAAGTTTGCCCACCAGGTGTTTGTTAAAATTCCTTATTTAACTATTTAAAGTTTATGTGTGCTTTCATCTATTTGTTTCTGACTGAAACTGGGATGGAACTTGGTTTCTCTTATAGATGATGGTAGAGAGGATGATAAAAGCTTTCAAGAATGCATTTGATGAAAACATGGTTGTATAAAGCTTGCATTAGCCCGTTAACCTGAGACGGAAGATAAAAACGAGTATTAATCGGATTTTTCCCCTTCCTGATACATAATTTCGTTGTATTTTCCTTTTATTTTTGATGAATCTTTTTTCGTATCTTTGTGTTTTGATGCGTTTTATGTTGCAATAAATCTTATAATGGAATATCTATATATGATTTCTAAATTTTTAGGGCATCGCAGGAAACCTCAGGGCTTATGGAAATCCATCTGAGGAATGTAAATATGATTTGGAAACTTTATAAGTGATGAAGAAAAACCAAGTGTGCATGCCTCTAGTTTGGACTTTGAGGAAGAAATAACATAAATCCAAGATTTTTGCCATTGAAATCCATGATGGAGGAGACAACCTATGATTTCAAGTCCTAAATTTTGACAGTAAGCTTTTATTTCAATTTAAAATTATGTGTGATTGGTGGTTTTATTAGATAATATGCAAACATTTGTTAAAGTTCTTTATTATTTTCCAGGTTGAATATAATACCAAGAAGAAAGGATTGAATTCCAAACTGCCCCATCTTTGTAAGCATGTGAGTACTGTTGTGTACCTTTTGTAAGCCAAAATCTTTACTACAATTTTAATCTTCAATCAGCGTAATGTATTTTGCTTACATTACAAATAGGCCCAGTCAAATTTAATGTTTGTTAAATAAATATTCCCACTCTCATGTCTTTTTTTATTTATTTATTTGTTTTTTATTATATGAACCTACTATCCTTTCCTTATTTAGTTTTTTGTTAAAGCAACAAATTTCCAAAAATTATAAAATCATTATAATTGTTTAAAAAAACTAATCGTCTCAAAAAACTAATTTGTAAAAGAAATTACTTGCACCTGTCGCTTAGCGCGGATAAACGGCTAGTAATAAACTAAAGTACATTGCTAATATTGTTTAACTATTGAATTGTATTGCCATTTTTTTAGGTTGATAGGTTGCGCGCACAAGTTTCTACAATGGAACAATAGCAACAACAAATGCAAGAACAAATGGAAATGGTTATGTGGATGATAAATATGTCTGGAAAACAATCTCGTGCTCCCCCCAATAATCTGAGGACAATTGAATTTGTAAACATCTGGTAGTGTTTGTTTTGTTAATTAGTGCTTACTTTTGTCAAACTTAGTATTAGTCAATAAGACAATGAAATGGAATGTGTCAAACTTAGTATTAGGGACGAACGTGGTATTTGACAAAAAATTGAATGAATTATTACTTATTTTTGTATATGGTATTTGAGACAAATGTGAATTGAATGTGGTATTTGACAATAAATTGGAAATTTTTAAATTTTTATTTTTTTATATATAAAACAAAGTTAGCTACGGAATATCCGTAGCTATTTAGGTCCGTAGCTATTTGGATCCGTAGCTATTTTGGTTCGTAGCTATTCCGTAGCTATTTAGCTCCGTAGCAATTCTGTAAGAATTTCGTAGCTATTTTTTTCTGTAGCTATTCCGTAGCTATGGTAGCTACGGAATTTTCCGTAGCTATTCTGTAGCGGTTCCGTAGCTAATCCGTAGCTATAATTTAGCCACGGGTCATTATGCTACAGCTATTTTTCCGTAACAATTCCGTAGCTATCCGCTTATAGCTACGGAATAGCTACGGATTGTGCTGTAGCTATTGATTCAGTTTTCTAGTAGTGATATTCAACAAAACTTATGGATGTTGAAATAATTTAACGTCAATGAAATACTTTAATTTCGTCACATAGTATTTTATGACTTCGAAATACTTTTAACTTCCTCATATATTTTTTGAGTGTGGAACTATAATGTGAGGAATTTAATTTGAATACTTTAATCTCTATGAAATACTGTAATGTCCTGATATTGTTTTTTATGTCTTTGAAAAAACTTTAACTTCCTCAAATATTTTGTCAAGGTGGAACTATGATGTCTATGAAATGAGGGATCTAATTTTTCAAACTAAATTTGTAGAAAATGAAGCGTTTAATTTAATGTCATGGAAATAATACAACAAAACTTATTAGGTGAAAATCCTAAAATCGAGAAGAAAACATAACCCATTTATATTTTTTTAAACGGTAAATCTACTTTATGCTTTAATTGCTCCTGAATCAATTTATGTCCGAGTAAGGACTTGAATCCTCGACTTCAAGAAGAAAGACACTATCTGATAACAAGTGTGAATCTACATTGATTGAAATGTTAATCTACACATGGAAAAAAACTCATCTAACTAAACACGTAGAATTGACACCTGTTACCACTTATTAATTTCTTTAGAGTGTTGGATATGGACAACACACAAACACCGCACCCTTCATCCGTTTTTGGGCGTTATACAACTGCCGTTGCTTCCGGTTGCCTTCTCCACCTTCGTCTATCATTGTTTCTTTGTTTTTATCTGTGACCGACTAGCCTTATGAATAAATTCTCCACCATTTTAATTAATGATGAGTTTGATTTCCCAAAGTAAATTCATCCTGATTTTCCATAAAACAATTTAATATATCTAATTCCAATCATCTTAAATAAGTAATTCATATATGGATACCAGAATTTGAGTCACGGCTAATGGAAAAAATATTAAAAAAAATAGTGATAGGCAAATTGCCAAATTATATGGACCATCACTTTTAAATTATATTTATTTTAATTGATATATATTTTTTTTTAAATTATGTTTTATTTTTGCTATTAAAATTTTATTTGTCTTAGATTGTATTTTTTAACTTATGTTTGATAGTTGGTATTAAAAGTTAAAATTATAATTATTTTATATGATATTATTGATAACCATACGTGATATATAATCAAATTTTTTCAACTATTTATTTATCATTCCAACAAATTGGACTAATTGGATCCCAGTAAGTTTGAATCCTAGATTTGCGCTTCTTTTGATAAATAACACATTCATATATTTGACATAATCAACTATTAAAAACAAAACTAGACATTTATTAAACACAACTAATACTAACATATAGAAATCTCACTATATTTTCCTAAACATCCGTCAACACTCAACACATACAAAAAGAACCTAATCTACTAAGAAGGAAAAAAAATATATAAAAAGAAACAAGAAAGTTATTTCATCTGCTTTTTACTCTCATAGGACCAAGTTATATCCAACTTATATAGAGTATATACTTATTTCACCAATCTTATTAAGTACATAGGACCAACTTTTATAGATAATACTTATTTCACCAATTCTATGAAGTACCCTATGCGGGACTCAACGACACAAACTAATATCTACAACACACTAGGTATAAGATCCACATATTACATTAGTTTATTTAAAAGAAAAAACTAATATAAAATTCTAAACATTTAAGAAGTTTGAATTTATAAGAAAAATAAGAAAAATATTGAATTATAAAAAATAAAGTGTTTTTTTTTTTTTCTAAATTTAAACAAATAATTTAGATAAATAAATAAAAAAAATTAATGAAACTGTAATATAGTAATTTTGAAATTAAAAAGAAAGTTCATTAAAAAAATTAATATACATTTATTATCGCATTTAAATACTATGTGAAATCAATAAAATAGAAAAACCATTCACCCTATTCATTTGTGCCCTTGAATTTTATTTAATCTTCACCGCTATCCTTCAACTTTACTTGATATGACTCCAACATCAACATTTTTTTGATTACTTCAACCTACAACCAAACATACCAAATTAGGTAGTCTACTTTATATAATTCCAAGTTTATGATTGAATCGTATTTAGAAATAAACATATTTCTCAACATCAACATACATATAGGATTTACCTGGACATATATAGCAGAGTAACTAGAGTTCAGTAACTGGTAATAGAAAGAGAGCATGGACATGGAGGTTCGGCCACGTCAATTACTCCTTCAAGCATCTGGATGACCTTCCTCTTGGTAGGCCTCAATGACGAGTTCTCTTGTACACACCAAAGACCAACCATCACAAATGTTGCAAGTTTTTTGTGGTCATTTAAGGCCTCCAAATCATTCTCAACAAATGCATCCAGTCGACCTTCTTGATAGCAATCCCATGCAAGATCAGTTAAAACTGCCACCCCTTCATCATCAGTCTCAAAAGCCAAGCTTTTTCGGCATGAAACGATCTTTTCTTTCTCTGGGAAGCCGATGACGGTTTTGAAAAGGACATTCAGCTATCTGGTATTTCACGAACGCCTTCACGTTATCTGTAGCACCCATAATCCCGTTAGAGAGTGGAAGTCTCTTCTTCCAGCATTTGGCGTCCCTGTACATTGCAACAACACAAAAACAATCTTCCAAGCAGATACAATACAACTTCCCAGCTTGCATTGCCAGTGGAATTGTTAGGGTAGTTGTATGGTCTAAAGACCCCATCAGAATCGAGAGTAGCTATGTGATAATAATCTCCAGAAGGAACTGAGCCTCTTTGAGTAAGATACAACCTTTCGCCATTTCTTCTCAAAATATACATGTATCCCGTTGCATCAAAGATCACTCGTTCGCAAGAAGTTGTTGAGTTGGAGTCATCACTAGTACCACTACGATAGTAATCAACTAAAGAATTACCTGAAAGTATATTTCGAGTATTAAGAAGAAGATTTCCATCTTGAAGCAGACGTAACTGGAATCGTCCACCAGAGAAGTTTGTTGGACTGATTGTTGAATTCATCCCTTCACCTCTCTCTATAACCTTAGTAGGCAACAGTGTGTCTGCCGGATAATCAAAACTATCCCATATCTTGCGAGAATTGCTACCAAAAATTATGAACTTACCTGTATCATTCATAAAACCTGATGCAATAGCGGAAATGGACCCAAATCTCCATACCTGTGTACCCTGAGGATGAGTGAGTACGAGTCCACTTTCACCAAGTAGCTCAACTTTGGATCCTGTAGGCACCGTTTGACCTTCTTCTGGATACCTTATAGATAACAAGAAATTATCGGTCCCTTGAACTTGTTGGAACCCAAAGGCAAATTCACCGGAAGATGAAAGCCATGGTTTGACATCGGCTGTGGCGGTGAGTGATGCACCAACAGATACAGAACCCGTTTTCTGCTGTGCAGCTATGAAACGTAGGAAAATAGTTAGAAAGACAAGACGCAGTAGGATTAGAGCCATATGTAACTGGTGGAATGATAGGCAACAATGAGGAAATTAGGATTTATTAAATAATAAATCATTGCTTAAAGGTCTACAAATAATCCAAACAAGTCTCTTGTGGATCCTTTCCTCGTAATGACAATTGTTGACCATTTCCTTTGATTTTTCCTTGGTGTCATGTCAACAACGGAACAACAAAAAATATATATAAAATACATAAATAAATAAATAAATAAATACACGGCAGGAGACATACAATTAGCAAACTGGAAAAGCGTTTTGATTTCATAATGTTTGAAAAAAGGGAAAAGGGAAAAAAGGATATCCACAAAACCATAAAAAAAAAAAAAAATCGAGATGTATTATATATATATATATATATATATATATATATATATATATATATATATATATATATATATATATATATATATATATATATATATATATATATATATAGGTTTAAGTTCTATGGAAAACAAAAAACCCTAAAAAAAATCATAAAAATCATAAAAATGCATAAAAAAAATACTTAGAGATCACAAAACTTTTTTTTTTGAATTTTTTTATAAAAAATCGCAGCTTTTTATAAAAATTCGCTGAAAAAACAAAATAAAATATATATATATATATATATATATATATATATATATATATATATATATTTTTGTAAAAAAAAAAAGTTTTTTTTTCAAATTTTTGTCAGCGATTTTCTTTAAAAATCTGCGATTTTTTCTTAAAAAATATCAAAAAAAAGTTTTGTGATCTCTAGGTATTTTTTTATGCATTTTTATGGTTTTTTTGTTTTCCAAATAACCTTTCCCTATATATATATATATATATATATATATATATATATATATATATATATATATATATATATATATATATATATATATATATATATATATATATATAGGGTTAAGTTCAAATGAGAACACCATTTAATGTAAGAATGCGAGAACACTACTTTATATTACTATTCTACTATGAATTTTGTATATACAATGATATGGTATTATTCATCAACAAATATACGAACAATCACACATTAATATTCACATTAAACTTTTATATGTACAACTTTATGATATTATTCATCACCGAATATATGAACAATCACATATTTAACATTCACATTAGTATTTACTAAATTACTACACATATATATAAATTTTATAGTAGAATACAATATAAAATTGAATATATTCATATTATAATTACTACAATAGTATACATATTAAATTCATAGTAGAATAGTAACATAGAGTAGTGTTCTCACGTTCTCACATTAAATAGTGTTCTCATTTGAACTTAACTCTCTCTCTCTCTCTACATATATATATATATATATATATATATATATATATATATATATATATATATATATATATATATATATATATATATATATATATACACTTGCCGTTTGCCCGCGCAAAGCGGCGGCGACAAATAGTTTCTTTCAAGCAATTAGTTCCATTCGGAGACATGTTATATTTCTAACAACACTTGTACCATTATCGATAGGTTTCACAAAAATAAAAAAGTGCAATGCCAAAACGAAAAAATATTGTGGTGGTGGATTCCATGGAGGAAAAGGAGATGAATATTTGAATTAGTCTCCAGTCAACTATATTTTATGCAAAAAAATTTGGGAACTCCAATTTGAATGAACTTTTAAATTTCAAACGATTTGTCGAAAAGAAGTGTTTCAGATTTCGAATGCACCAGATACCAGAAAAGAGATATTTTAGGAGTACAAGTTGGGTCAAAATTGATGAAAATACTAATTCAATCCCTAAAAATAAGGAAATACTAATTTAAATGTACTTTTAATACTTGTATCCCTAGCATTATCATTTGTAAGATATATATTATAATATCATTATATTAATTATTGGTTGTACTTTAAACTTAAAGACTTGAACGTCTTAAAAAAATATTATTATTATATTGATTTTATTTATAGAAATAGTAAGATTTCTTTTATAAGGTAGTATATATATATATATATATATATATATATATATATATATATATATACTAGTTTATAACCCGTGATAACCACGGTTATAAAATTAATTAAATTTTCATATTAAAAAATCAAAATCATTAATAAATTATTTTAAATAAATTATTACTTAAGAGATATTTTTTTAGTTATATAAAATTATAATCGTTGATTTAAATAAATATGTGGAGTTATATCATTTTATAATTTATATTAATTTTATTTTAGTTTTTAATCTAATGTTATTAGTTTAATATAATTAAAAGGAGAAATTTTAAAATTTGAAATTTAAAATGAAGAATGAATTATTACTTTATTAAAATTAGAATGAGAAATTTAAAATTTGAAATTTGAAATGAATAATTAATAGGTAGACAAGTGGCATGATAATAAATGATATATAACATTAATGAGAGGTTCTAATTGCATAACACTTGTCAATATGACATTAAACCTATTCTTTATTAGAATATATATATATATATATATATATATATATATATATATATATATATATATATATATATATAATGATCCTATTTTATATATTTATTACTAGTATAAGATAATACAATATTTTATAAAAGTATCTTATCGAAATTACATAATCTACAAAAGTGAATTTTTTCATCTTGAAAAAAGGTTGATACCGACAACTCTAACCGGGCCCACCTAACCCCAGCCTCCAAGGGGCGAATTGGACGGGCACTTAATGGCTCACTCAACGGTTGTAGCTAATGGAGAGGCAAGGGTTTGAACCACCAACTTGTATGATATCTTGCTATTGTGCAACCCTTGTGCTAGAAAACTAGCAAGGCGTGAATCATGCTAACATCTTTTCCAATCGATGTGGTTTCATTGGTGTCGATTCACGAAATCTTCATCTAGTCTATCTCTCATCGTTCTCTAATTTCACTCCCAGTTACATAGCCGCACTCATACTATCACACAAGGATACTATTCCTTCCTAACCCTAATGATAACTATATACAATGATTACAGGATCGTATCCATTACGTAAATATACATGAAACGAAAGACAAACCAAACTTCGGTCCCATCGATGTTTATAACACAAAGTTACAACTTTGGTCTGCGTGTTATACTAATTGCTCCGTTATCACTCCAACAACATTTCTTTTTATATGTGTTATACCTTAGTTCCATTATCTCCCTCCCCCTCAACACTTATAATTTCATGTGTTTTATTTTAATTATCTAGGTGTGAGACCCGTGTATTATATGAGTTAAATAAAAATATTAAATATCCAAATATAAATATTAAGTATTTTTTAAAATTAAATGTTAAAATAAAAAAGGAAAAGATATATTTATTGCAATTTATGATCATATTTATTTATTATGTGGCTTTTTAATTTTAAAAATTAAAAAAAAACATATAAATTAACATGTGAATATTATTTATTTTAAGAATACTATAAAATGACAAGTGTCAAAACTTATGAAAGATTGTTATATAGCAAAATGAATCTTCATTTATTAGAATAGATTTAAGACTTGCATCGTAGTTCCCTTTATGACATCTTAACCACTTTAGTTTAAGTTAACTATCACATAAATTCATTCACTAACTTAATTGTATTTTTCTCTTTTATGGTTTAATTAAAACTTTATAATTCACTTCAAAGGCAAATAAATCCTTATTTTATTTTTGTTTATTTCATTTTATACCTTGATTATAACATAAATAAATTTAAGCCAAATTATCTATGTAACGGAAAACTAACCTCATTAATGAATGGATTTTCAGGTTGTTACAATTTAGTCAATTGTATGCGTTGTCGAATTGTTTGTGTGTTTATTTGTTATATTTGTCAACATATTTCATAGTGAGTTGATGGTGGTTCTGTTTTGTACGGTATGTCAAGATACTCATGCAGGCCAAAGTTATGCTAAAAGTTAGGTGCAGACCAGCTTTATGCTAAAGACAATAGGGGCGAACTAGCCATGGACTGAAAGACGATGTTTGTATGCTTGCATGTATATTGTGGTGTATTTTGTTTTGGGCTAATCATTAAGCTTTGGTTTATAGTTGTGGATTAAGTGTTTCAGGTGATCATGAGAAGGAGAAGACGTGAGTTGTACATACATTGACAACTTTCGTATTTTATGATTCTGCACTTATGAACACACTCTGATTTTTGGGTGTAACTTTCAAAACAAATGGTTTTTATGAGGCTGATTTATGACAATGACTATGTTATTCAAATTAAAAAAAAATCATTTTTTAAACAAATTGGTACGTTTCGTAGATTGTGGCGGTGAGTTCGAAGTCCCCTTTCATTCTTGATTCTATTGGAAAAGTCTTTGCATATTTACATGGTGGATTACATTTTATCCGGATATTAGTAATCTTTTATGTAAGCTTATTGTACTAGTAGTTGTTGCGTGTCACATCGGTCACAATCAAAGGTTTGGTACTATTCACCATTTAACATTCGCAACAAAAAAAAAAACCTTACCTTTGGCGACGACAAAAAACGTCACATTTGATGGCTAGAGTTGTCGCTATTACCTCGTACCTAATACTCAATTGTCGTTGTACTTAATTTCATCTCTAATAAGTGTCATCGCTAAAAGCCTTAAAAGTCGCTACTAGCATCGTCTCTATTGATATTTTGGCCACAGGCCAAGTTTTTTCGGCAAGGATCCTCAGAGGCAGGCGTCGTCGCAATTGGTGCATGCCGTCGTTAAAGATGTCGCTACTAATACTTTTTTTTAAAACGATTTATTTATAATATTTGTTTATATATTATAAAATACATATTTAATAGAAATACAAAAATCAATACACACCACATTACATAAACTATGTAATAAATCCAAAATAACATCATCCATAACATTAATATATATATATATATATATATATATATATATATATATATATATATATATATATAACATTCGTAATTTGGTATGTTTCCCTTTTAGCCCTTTAATGCAAAATCTTTATCTTTTGGTCCCTATATAGTACGTCGGCCGTACTCCATGAGTACACTTAGCGTACTAGCTCTTTTCCAGACATGAGATTCACCCACATACGTGGGGCGTACATGGACTACGCATGGCATACGTGGTGTCGGGGCAAACCCTAATTTTTAGCTTGAAAGTGAGATTTGGTGGTGTTTTTAGTGAAGAAGAAGAAGCAGAACACTTGGTGGTTGCTTAGGAGTAGCTTGGGCTTCTAGATACAGGGTCATCTTCATCTTGGTAAGTCATTTGATGTAAAAAGCTCCCATCTTGATAATTCTTTATGCTAGATCCAACTTAGGGTGTTATTTATGCATTCTTTAGTCTTTTGAGCTAAAGTCGAGCTTTTGATCTACTCTAGAAGTCATGGGTGTTAGATCTTCGCTCCGTTGAGGTCCCTTGTTTATAAAAATGTAATTTTATGAGAGATTTTGGTCCATGAAAGTGTTAAGATTCTTATTAAGCTTCTTTTTTAATGTTGGGTCCTATTAAGTCATTCATGGGTGTAAAGTTTCCAACTTTACATGTTAAGTCATCTCCAAGAATCAGATCTGAGAGTTTAGCATGTTGACTTAATCAAGTAAGTGCTTAATGGGTTGGGTTGGTAATATGGGGAGTACACGGGGCATACCCAACTAGTACAATACACGTACTGAACCTGGAAAGAGTACGTTAAGCGTACAAGCTTAGTATGCCCCGTGTATTCAGCAGCTTGACCTTCAGATTGACTTCTTCGAGTTTGGGCCATATTTTTGGGCATTTTGGATTAAGGCCTTATTGGGCAATTGGACTTCTTAATTTGGGCCATAGATAGGATATGGGATTTCTTGGGATTAGGTCCATGATATTTTTTGGGCCCAATTTGGAAGTTGGGCCACATTAGGCCTTAGGATGCCATTTAAGGAATTAGGGACTTTTGAGTAGATGGGTTGGGCCTTAGTTTTGGTTCAAGTAAGAAATAGGGTAAAATGGCCTTTTACCCTGAATACTGGAGAAGTAACATAAATTCTTGATTATGGGTTGAGATCCAATTATTAATTAGGTACTATTTGATGATGTTAACACAGGGATTTTCTGGCCAAACAGATTGAGATGTTATCTGAGGATTCTACAGCTTGAGTTGTTTAGCGGGTCGAAGGCACCAATGTCGGCCATGGTTTATTATGATTAGGATGCTAGTTGTCTGCGTGACTCTTGCATATATGATATTGATATGTATACCGGGTAGGGCCCGATGACTATCATGTATTCTATTTATCTTTGTGATTATTGCTTGTGTTTATATGATTATATGTTTATATGTTTATATTTATATTAGGTTGGGCCTAACGCCAGGCTGGGCCTAATGACTAAATGATCTGTTCCGAGTGGGGCTCGATATCGGGTGGGACCCGATGTCGGGCGGGGCCCGATGCCGAGCTAGGCCCATTATATGTTTGATATGTATAGTATATGGTATTTTGCGGAACTCACTAGCTTTGTGATTACGGTTTTGAATTTATGTTTCTGGTATGTCTAGTTTGAATGGCAAAGCCCGGGATGATTGTAGTGCACACACCACATCGTTCCGCATTTTTATATTACTTAGATGTACTTGGATGTTATTGATACACTTTGATTCACCATGTTTTCTATGATGTTTTTATGGATAACGGTTTTATTAACTTAAAAGTGCAAATTTTTAGTCTTATTTATAACATTCGTAATTTGGTGTGTTTCCCTTTTAGCCCCTTAATGCAAAATATTTATCTTTTGGTCCCTAGCTAGTACGTGGGGCATACTCTATGAGTACGCTTAGCGTACAAGCTCTATTCTGAATGCAAGATTCACCCACATACGCGGGGTGTACGTGGAGTATGCATGATGTACGTAGTGCAGGGGAAAACCCTAAATTTTAAGGTTTGCACCCTATTTAAGCAACTTATACCACCTTAGGACATTCTATTGATCAACCTCCATCACTCTCTACCCTAAAAACAAAACCCTAAGTGCTTTTGGATGAGCGTTTGAGTGCTTTTCGGTCTGGGATGGTGGCATTGGTGGGAGCTCGCAGGTTGACCTTCCGGGAGTACCGAGCATGTGGGGCACTGGAGTAATTCGGGGGGAAGTGATGTGAATTATGAGCATTGATTTGGCATGATGAATTAAAGAACACAGTGATTTTGTCACACCCCCAAACCAAGGATGACAGAAACATCCGAGGGTGGAGGACTTCATGTATAGTATCACAACAAGAGTATAATAGTGATAAAAGTAAACACAACCAACATAAATATAATTGAAAAAGTTACACCATAGTATATGTTTACATGTTTCTAAATCAATTACATTATGTTGACAAAAATGAAATGTTTGACGTCTTAGCGTCCCATCCTCAAAAGCAGCTGATTACCTGATTTACTGATTTCCTGAGAATACAAGTAGTTTTGAAAAAGTGTCAACAATTAAGTTGGTGAGTTCATAAGTTTTTGAATTAAACGTTGAAATCCTTTCTTTGTAAAAGTATTGTTTACTCCAGAAAAATCCAAAATTGGGTAAAAGCACTAAATGATTTGTATAGTTTCTTTTCTTCTCATCTGTTTCTCTATCAAAAATCTCCTAATGAAATTCTGTTGGATCCTCCTTGACTCTTCTATTGATTGTCGTAGTATCTATCTAAGGGGTTTATACGAGAATGGGAATGTCTAAAGAATCTATGAGAAGATTTAAATTTTTATGAAGGTGATCCTTTCTGGTCCTTCTATAATCACATGGTGTGTACCGATTATATATAATCCAGATCAAATAGACCTTCGAATAAGTAATCCTACTCTAAAACCACATCCAAACAAGGAAAAGGAAATAGAGTGAAAATCACGTATTCTATGTCTATAAAATCTCAACTATATATAACCTTAACGTATCCACTTAGTAATGATAGACATACAAGAGAAGATCTTTTTAACATTTCCCAAAAGTTTATTTGAAATATTTCCATGGTATTTTAATTATAAGTTTTATTCTTGGACTTATAGATATAAGAAGTTGATAAGTTTTCAATTTTCTTGTTATAGCATCCTAAAATACTCTTATAGCATTTTAACCTTTATGTTTGGTTCTAGAATTCTTCTGGTACCAAGGTAAGTTTTAGACTTGTTGCAACACTACAAGCACTCCCAAACACATGTTGGTCATATCTCAAATGAATATAGTTGATCCGACTATATTGATCCCAGATATGATTACCTAACTGTCAAGGTTTAACTGTAATGTCCAATATCCAAATACTTTTGTTTTTTTTCCTCTTATGATACTCATTCTAGTATATATATTTTGCAGGTACTTATATTTTTATAAAATATTGTTATATTTTTAAAGTACGACTGTTGGTCAGAGTGTTTTTATCCCAATGGGTTTATAGTTGTATATCTTTATGACTGATATACTGAGTTCACTATAAACAATGCTCGGATACCAATCTGTCACACCCCCAAACCAGAATGGCGGAAACGTTCGGGGGTGGAGGACTTCATGTAAGTATCACAACACATGCAATATAGTAATCAAAGTACAAACAACCATTGCATTAATAAGTATAAGTTTTAGATAAGTGTTTAAACATTACATATTCAAACACCAAAGTAGGTACAGTAGAAGACAAGAGTCGCAGTACGGTACTAGGTAGTCTTCTCAAAAGCTTCGGGAGTGAACCTATCTACTGGATTCCTGAGAATACAAGTTATTTTGAAAGAGTATATCAACATTTAAGCTAGTGAGTTCATAAGTATTTTAGTTCTATAAAGTATATTCTAAGTTCTTGGAAAAGTTCGTTGATTCCTTCAGAAAATCCTATATTTCCTGAGGTGATAAACCGATAACCTCAATAGTTCCCTCTACAATTACTTAGTTTATACTAATTATATATAACCTAATATCGACTAGACAGTTGAATGGGTGTATCTGCTCTAAGCCCACAACCAAACAAGCAACAGGAAGTAAGGCAGAAGTCACAAATTTCACTGTCAATCGGATATTATTTACTTATAACTCTGAGGTAAAAACCAATGAATTGTAGAATTAACCACTAAATGTCCTTTATGTTATACTAGTTTACAGAGAGTGAATGACTAAGTTACAATTGTAAAAGTAGTTTAATCCCATAAACCGTTTCATTTGTAAAAGTAGTTTAATCCCATAAATTGTTTCATTTGTAAAAGTAGTTTAATCCCATAAATTGTTTCATTTGTAAAAGGAGCTTAATCCCATAAACCATTTCATTTGTAAAAGTATTCTTAGTTATATCCGTTCTACATTAAAACATTAGTATTAATCCTGGAAAATATTATATTATCCGTAATGCTGCTTTGTGATTTTAAATGTTCCAAAACCAGAAGTACAAGTATATTTGCCATACTTTATTTCATGATACGTAGTTTTTACTGTAAGTAAAAACTAACAGATGGTATATTTGAATCATAAATTATACCTATTATAATTTATACGTTCTACGTGATTAGCATGTTCTCTCCTGAACGTACCTCTTTGCTCAACATGATACAAAGGTAATGATACCAACTGAAGTAACCTTTTGTATTCCCATATGTGTAATGTATATAATTAAGAAGGAAACGACTTTTGGACAATTAAGCTCACCTAAATTCCACATCCAAATAAGAAAAAAGTGTTAACGCAATTCCTTAGTCCTCAGCACCTTTAAGTTTTATATATATACATATACATATATGAATATGATATCGATAATTATAACTTGAAATAGTTTATAAAACCCTTTTTCAAAGAATTTAATAGTAAGAAAAGTGTACACATGACTTTAAAGATTTAACATGGCTTTAAGTCATTTTGGAAGTATTTCGAAATCCTTAAAAGCATAAGGAAATCCTTTGTGTAATTATTATAACATACAATTAGTAACACAATTTAGACTGTGTTCAACTTATATTTCCCCCCTAAAAATCATTTAAAAACCATTAAAAAGATATATTATAGGGGTATGAACTCACTTGATAAGTGGTGATTTGGGCAGCGTTTCGTTTCTATAGATGATCTTTCTCGAAGAAACCGCGAGTTTTTGAGTAAAAACCGGGCTTTATGCGGGCAGCACTGCGACTGGAAAGAGGTTAACTTCTCGATAATTCTAGGGCTTCGGGGCTTGCTTCGGGTTTTAGATACTATATCGGGGCCTTGGGGGGTCGTAAGAAAGTTTAGGGGGTGAAAATGTGAAGAAGGGTGAAATTTTGGGTGAAAAACATCAAAAATCCGAGAATTCTCGCACCCTTTATATAGGGGTGCGAGGGTGCGGTCCGAAAGGTGAGTCAGCAGCCACACGTCATCAGCTACAAAGGCCACGAGGCCGAGGTTCGGATGCGAGACAGCGAGGCAAGGCGCATGTCGGAACCGGGGGAGGCGGCTACTGTTCATGTGAGGGGTGTCAGCCGGCTACTGGACCTCGGATGCGGTCCAATCAGAGTGTAACACGGAGAACTTTGGTCCAATCACAAGGTGATAGGTGGAAGCCTCGCATGCGAGGTGAAGTGGCTGAAATGTAACCATGCGTTTTTTCCAAGTTTTCCATATTTTCTCGGTTTTTGAGCCAAAAACTTGTAAAAATCATAATTTTTGCATACAAACTCCGTTTTTGACGTTCTTTATATGCACGTGTAGGTAAAATTATAGTCTATGACTTTTGTTTGGACTTCGTTGGCTAATCTTGACTTTATTTTTAATATTATTACTTTTAACAGATCGGGATAGGAAAATCCGTTAAAAATTCATAACGTCTTCATCCGACGTCCGTTTTGTCTGTCTTTTTACCGTTGTACTACTATTGAGGAGACCTTCAATTCTCGTTTAGGTTGTGTCGGCTAAAAATCACTTGATCTTTATTTCGAGTTTTTAGTTGTACACTGCTATATTGAAACTTAGAAAAATCATAACTTCCTCATACGAAGTCAGATTTTGGCATTCTTTTTTATGAAAGTTCTCGGTTTAACATAAGCTAAAACTTTCATTTAGATTGTTAAGGCTAAAAAGCATTTTATTGAAAATTCAGTTTTTATACTGAAGCGTGGTTTGCCGGTTTTGTCGCGGATCCTCGATTGGTCATAACTTCTTCGTTATAACTCAAATTTCAGTGTTCTTTATATTTTTGGAAACCTTGTTATAATCTCTAACACATGGTTCATCCCAATCATGGTTATTGATCAATTTATTTTTGACCTAAATTTGACGGGTGTCATACCATGGCTCGTAGAGTAAGACCGTGGAGGGTTTCCAGTGCATCCCTATATGTTGTATGCATGGCTTATATGGTTTATGTAGCTTTTATAGCTGATATGGATTATATGAGTATGTAGATTGTGTGGAGTATGCTCTTGGGAACATACTAAGAATTAGCTTATAGATTGTTGATTGTTTCAAGTACTTCTGAGCCTAAGGGAAAGAGCAAGGCTTGATGGCGCGACATGCACTCTCTCAGGTGTTTTATGGGACACTATGATATTTGAAATAAAAATGTTGATATTATGAATTTGAAAACAATTGTTCTTGATATTGTGTGTTTTATTGGAAATGTTTTGATTATTTAAAAATGAAAATTTTCTTTTAAAAATTCGGGTTGTTACAAGTTGGTATCAGAGCCTTGGTTTGAGGGATTCGGGCACACTCTCGAGTGTGTCAGGATTCAAACTAAGGCCCGTGGATACTGAAGAACTTGATGAGTTACTCGGGTAACTCAGCAAGTTGACTCGGGATTTCAGTTTTATGGACCTTGAAGGAAGTTGACGAGTTGCTAGATTCCCTCGATGAGTTGTGGTCAACATGGATTGTTGACCTTGACAATGAACAGGGTTGACCAAGTTTAACTTTAAGGGTATTTATGGTATTTCGGGACTTTGACAAGTTAATCACATGATGGGTAAAGCAGTTGAGTTGGAGCTGCACGTTGGGATATTTGATCTTAACTTATCAGTTCAGTATTCTCAAGAGGTGAGTCTCCTCACCATACCAATGGGTCATAGGCACCAAGGCCGACCCATTATTTGTTATGTGACATGCTAGTTGGTTATGGGATATGTGGTATGCTAGTTGTAATTATAGTACTTGCATGAAAGGCTACGGGGGGTTCCTGATGCACTAGGGTGTAAGACCTCAGAGGATTTCCATGGCATCCTTAGTAAAGACCTCGGGGGGTTCCCGAGGAACTTGTGTGTAAGACCTTCGAGGTTTTCCATGGCATCATTGGGCTAAGACCATGTGGGAGTTCCCATAGCTCCCGGAGTAAGACCTTGGAGGGTTTCCACGGCATCCTTATATGTTTGTATGTCTGATTTATATGGTAGTGGGCTAAGACCATGTGCAGGTTCCAATGGCACCTAGAGTAAGACCATGGAGGGTTTCCAGGGCATCCCTATATGTTATATACATGGCTTATATGGTTTATGTAGTTTTTATAGCTGATATGGATTATGTGATTATGTGGATTGTGTGGGGTAGGGGTGTTTGCGGTGCGGTTTGGTGCGGTTTCGAGTCGAAACCGCAAACCGCACCGCATGTGCGGTTTGAAATTTTAGAAAACCGTAAACCGCACCGCGAAGATTCTAAACCGTGTTATGTGGTGCGGTTTGGTACAAGCGGTTTGTGTAATTTTTGTAAGGTTTATGCGGTTTGAAAAAGGATATGTATTTTTAATATTATGTACATAAAATTTATACATAAATATATTAGTTATAGAATCAAGATAAGTTGGTTTTGCCAATGTTTTAACAATACTAGTCATTGTTACATTAGATAATCAAATAAATAATCTATCACAAATTTTTTTTAAAAAATTAAAATTGGTGATATCAAAATTAATTAGTAATAAAACCAAATTTGTATCTTCCGTGTAATTTTTATGTGTTTATATATATATATATATATATATATATATATATATATATATATATATATATATATATATATATATATATATATATATATATATATATATACATATGCGGTGCGGTTGGAACTGCAATGTTATAAATGGAAACCACAAACCACACCGCATAGTGCGGTTTAACAAAATTTCAAACCGCAAACCGCACCACACTAGTTCTAAACCGCATTATGCGGTGCGGTGTAGGCAGTTTATGCGGTTTGTGCGGTTTGATGCACACCCTTAGTGTGGGGTATGCTCTGGGGAACTCACTAAGCATTAGTTTGCAGTTTGTTGATTGTTTTACATACTTCTGAGCATATGGACAAGGGCAAGGTTTGATGGCGTGGCATGCACTCTCTCAGGCGTTTTTTGGGACACTCTGATAGTTGAAATAATATTAATATTATGAATTTGAAAAAAATTGCTCTTGAGATTTTGTGGTTTATTAGAAATGTTTTGATTATTTGAAAATGAAAATTTTCCTTTGAAAATTTGGGTTGTTACAAAGAGGTCCAAGAAAACATTCTAAACTGATCAAAAGGGTGTGGGAGTCAATATATGAAACATACAATGCTCTTGGGACTTTGGAGAGTAATAAAGTTGCAAACTTTATTCCCAACTATCACTAAAAACTCATTAAAATAGACCAACACACCAAATATACTTAGATCCAAGATGAATATTCAATAAAGCTTGGAACTTTATAACTTACAAAGGTCTAGAAGGTATATAAGAGTTGAGATCTCCAATTGTCAAGCTTCAATAATCAATCTTGCATGAATACATTGCTCCAAAACCACCAAAAAATCCAAAAATGGATGAGAGAGGAGAGGGGAGGCTCGAATCTTGAAAATGGAAGCTAGGGTTTCTCCTAAGAGGTTTTAGATAGGACGGAGGCTTAGAAAATACCTTAAAAGGTGAATCTTTACCTTTAAATACATTGAAAACCCTAAAACTTATGTAGGCTTTGGGTTGCACTGTTCTCATGTCGTGAGAATATATTCTCACCTCGTGAGCACTCTCACATCGTGAGAACGAGTTTCACCCAATGTCGCTCCAACTTCAAATAGTCATAACTTCTTCGTTTCAACTCCGTTTTCAGCGATCTTTATATCCACTGAAAGGTATTGACGGACCCATAATTCTATCTAGTTAATTTTAGCTTAACACATGTAGAACTAAAAATCATAATTCATGAAAGAAGTCTAAACCATCATTTTTCCCATTTTACCCCTTGACTCTAAGACACAAACCAAGGATTTAATCACTTATCGAACATTATCATCATCCAATAAGGTCTAAACCCCATTCTTTTGAAGCCCAAGACCTTTACTTAATCCATTTATTGTCCATAATCCCAAAATAAGAAACTTCTCAAAACAGAATGTTACGGCCAGAGAAGAACATAGTGACGGTGGTGGTCACGCGATAAGAACACAGTGGCGGTGGTGGTATGAAATAGCCCTAAAATCACAAACACAATTTGTATTGGGTTAGGAGGAGCCTAGTCTGGTTGGTAAAAGATTTCACATCAGTATGTTTGCTGCTTTTGGGTTTGCTAGAGTTTAGTTGAAATGCAAGCTAGACTTAGGGTTAGTTTGGTAATTCTTAAAGGTGGTTATTAATTATTAGTTAGTAACCAGAAGTTAGTTAATTATGGAAGTTAAAGCTAGTTATTATGTATTTAGTTAATTGGTAGTTATTGTTATTAAATAACCAACAAATTTGAAGGGTATGACGGTTATGAATGGTTGCACCTTTTCTTTGTGTATAAATATGTCCAGAATATTGTAATTGTGCTGTGGAGTTCATAAAACTTATGTTAGTTCTTTGTGATAACAGTTTCTATATTCTTCATTCTTAAAAAATGAAGATGTTTTAAGATTAACTCCAATAGCAATTTTCTAAAATGAAGAGCATTAACATCTACCCGCCATGATAGTTCAAAAATCCTAAAATTCAGAAGGAATAATGGGAATATATATATATATATATATATATATATATATATATATATATATATATATATATATATATATATATATATATATATATATATATATATATATGCATTAATTTCTTTTGTTAAAATAACTAAAATATTGATCCAGAATCAATCGTATATATAGATAGATAGATAGTAAAACTTGAAAGAGAACCAACCTCAACTTGATAATGCAAAGGGTATTTTACAATTTGTATATGCTTACAGATTACGGAAGATGGTGCTAACACAAAAACTGACCATAAAAACAGAATATAGCAATTACATGGAACAAGTGGCGAGAGTTTAGTAATTGGTAACAGAGAAAGAGCTGTATGGACATGGAGGTTCCACCACTTCAATTCCTCCCTCAAGCATCTGGTTGACCTTCCTCATGGTAGGCCTCAATGACGAGTTTTCTTGTACACACCAAAGACCAACCATCACAAATGTTGCAAGTTTTTTGTGGTCATTTAAGGCCTCCAAATCATTCTCAACAAATGCCTCCAGCCGACCTTCTTGATAGCAATCCCATGCAAGATCAGTTAAAACCACCATCCCTTCATCATCACTCTCAAACACCAAGCTCTTTCGGCATGAAATGATCTCTAAAAGCAAAACTCCAAAGCTATAGACATCAACCTTTATTGTGACAGGTGTGTTCCTAAACCATTCAGGAGCAAGATAACCTTTTGTTCCTCTTATTCCAGTGTTCGTATGACTTTGATTCAACATCAAAAGTTTTGCCATTCCAAAGTCAGAAATCTTAGCATTGCAGTAGTCATCAAGAAGTATATTTTTAGGCTTTATGTCACAGTGAATGATTTGGGTGCTACATTCTTCATGAAGGTATGCGAGTCCCTTAGCAATCCCAACAGCAATATGACTCCTCTGTCTCCATGTCGGTCTTGTGTCCCCAAAAAGAAACATCGCCAAAGTGCCATTGCTCATGTACTCATAAACCAATAGTCGCTGATCACCTTCATCACAATACCCAAGAAGCTGTACCAAATTTTTATGATGAGTTTTTGCAATGGTGTCAACCTCCGTTTTGAATTCCTTATCACTATCATGAACTACAGTATTCAACTTCTTCACAGCTACGATCTTTTTTCCTATCACACCTTTATAGACTATCCCAAAACCCCCCTTTCCCAGTTCATCTTTGAATCCATCTGTAGCTTCAACTAGTTCTTGATACGTAAAAGAAGGCAGATTGGTTTCAACAGCTTTACGAATTGAATATGTGTTCATAGGCTTCTTCTTGTAGATTACAAAGAAACCCACACAAATCACACCAGTCAATACAAAGATGATAAACACTGAAGTACCTAGGAGAACCGATCCGACAACTATCAGACTTCTTCGATCTTTATTTTTTCCAGGAAGCCCAAGAGGGTTTTGAAGAGGATGATCACCAATCTGGTATTTCACGAACGCCCTCACATTAGCTGAATCAACCTTCCTCCCGTTAGAAAGTGGAAGCTTCTTCTTCCAACATTGGGTGTCCCTATATATTGCAACAGCACAGAAACAATCTTCCAAGCAGGAACTTTTACAGGTGTTTTCATTACTTGGGTTCATATGCACATAGTCTGAAAATGGCCAATCAATATTTTGGAGCTCGATGAAATCAAACATGCCTCGCCCATTATTGGAGTCAACTTCATCACATGTTGGAGTGAAATCAGGCTTGCAATCACCACTTGGATTATTTGGATCAAGCAATGAGAAACCCTTTGGGCATTCACAGTTTGGCCGGTTACCATCAAAACTGCAAACGTTGTTAAACCCACAAGCTCCAGTGCTTGAACGATCACTTGAATCCACACATATGTTATCTGGCACGAACCATATAACTTCCCAATTTGTATTGGAGATGGGATTCTTGGGGAAGTAATATTGGCGAAAAACCCCATCAGAGTCTAGAGTAGCTCTGTGATAATAATCTCCAGAAGGAAGTGAGCCTCTTGGAGTAAGATCAAATCGTTGGCCATTTCTTCTCAATATATACATGTATCCCGTTGCATCGAATATCACTTGTTCACCGGAGTTTGTTGAATTAGAATCATCATATGTGCCACTGATATAGTAAGCATCATAAGTATTACCTGAAAGTGTATCTCGAATGTTAAGAACAAGATTCCCATCTGGAAGCAGACGTAACTGGAATCGTCCACCAGAGAAGTTTGTTGGACTGATTGTTGAATTCATCCCTCCACCTCTCTCCATAACCTGAGTAGGCAACAGGGTGTTTGCTGGAAAATCATAACTACCCCATAACTTGCGAGAATTGCCACCAAAAACCACGAAGTTACCTGTATCATTCATAAAACCTGATGCAACACCGGAAATGGATCCAGATCTCCATACCTCTGTGCCCTGAGGATCCGTGAGTACGAGTCCACTTTCACGAAGTAGCTCAACTTTGGATCCTGTAGGCACCATCCGACCTTCTTCTGGATACCAGACGATGGTCTTGTCAGGTATCTTCTCGTACCATATGGATAACAAGAAATTATCGTTACCCTGAACTTGTTTGAACCCAAAGGCAAATTCACCAGATGATGAAAGCCATGGTTTCACATCGGATGTGGCTTTGAGTGATGCACCAACAGATACAGAACCATCATTCTGTTGTGCAGCTATGAAACGTAGGACAATAGTTATAAAGACGAGACGCAATTGGGCTGCAGCCATATGAAATTGGTGGAATGATGGACAACAATGATGGAATGAGGATGTAATGAATAATAAGATCGTTGCTTTAATGTCAACAGAAAGACTTTTTGAGTCTACAAATAATGCAAAAAGTCTCATGTGGGCAGAAAATAAAGATTGGTCCATATGGTTCCTTTCCTTGTAATGACAATTCATGACCATTTCCTTTGATTTTTCTTTGGTATCATGTCAATCAAAGGAAACCCAGATACACGGCAGGAAACATACAATCAGCAAACCCGAAAGGAAGACATAAAATTAAACAATGACCTTTTCTTGCATACTGCATATGTGATGTTATTTTTCAAACTAATACAAACGTCGTTTTGCAATTTCAGAATGTTTGAGAAAAAGATGAGCACAAAAATATCAAAAAGTCGAGATGTTCAATATAAAATTATCATATTTTATATATTTATTATAAGATAATAAAAATTATATATTTTATAGATGTATTTTTTTGAAATAAAAAAAAATTAAAAAAAAAAAAAAAAGATTTCGTAAATAGTTTACGAAATTTTTATTAGTAAAATTACTTTAGTGACGTTTCAAATTAAATAATATAATTAATATCGTGTAAAGAGATTAATATTTTGTGAAATTAAAGACATGGTAAGGGTGTTTGAGATTGTTTATTTTAAGTATTGTTTTTTTTAAGTTATTTATTATTTTATTTAGTGATAATTTTTTTTTTAAAAAATATTTGTATTCGTTTATGCGGTGAAAAGAACCTATAAGTTGAACCATCATTTTTTTTAAATGTTTGGATTATTTATGTGGTGGAAAAATGGTATAAGCTAATAACTCATTTAAAAAAAATTGTTTAGATTAACTTATTATATATATATATATATATATATATATATATATATATATATATATATATATATATATATATATATATATATATATATATGATCAAATGAGAACACCTAAAAGGTTGAGAACGCGAGAACAATTTTGAACCAATCAATATACAAGGGTATATAGGTAAATGTGCCCTTTAATTAAATTATAAAAAATAAAATAAAAATGGTATGTTACTAAATTTTAGGGATTCAAATTACGGTTACTAAAACGAGAATTATTCATTGTTTTTATATTATTAATTAAAGATAAAAAAATTCTAACAATTTTCCTTTTGAATTTAAAAATCAAAAAATTTTATCTTGCTTTACCTAATTAATGTTCATAAATGAATAAATATCAAACTATTTTATCTTGAATGCATAGAATAAAATTTTGCTAATTTTTTGCTTTATTTTTATCAAGTAATGTCATATTTATAAGTGAAGATGCAATGATTAGACTCGTTTTTTTTTTCATGAATTGACAACAAAGAATGTTTGAGAATTCATCATTTCATTCGAAAGAAGAAACCACTAATCATAATCATAAATGAATACAACTCTAAACGAAATCATTTCATTACAAAAGAATGAACATCTAATCATAATCATACATGAATACAAATTCAACCATACATTTCTAACCATATATGAATATATTTTAACAAAATACAAAAGACATCTAAATTTAAACATTTCCAGTCGTTATATTCATTGATAAATATACCACTAATCATAAATGAATTCAAAGAGGGGCGCCCTTGATCATGTTGTCGATTTCCTTGCTTACAATTATCATTATTCAAAAAATCAAGCTCTTACATTAAACCTGTTCAAAACAAAAATCATTAAGGTATAAACACATGATATTATAATATAGTTCTATTCATTGATGATTAAACTCAAACAACCTATTTATAAAATCTGGTTTATCGGTTTGGACATTCCCTTGAGAGTCTTCTAAATACTCTTGAATGTTTCCTAATAGTCATCCACTATGCAAAATACCTTTGATGAACTAGCCACATCGTTTTCCTGAATTTGAAAAAACAAAGTTATATTACAAAATCAAAAAAAAATCATTATTTAAAAATGAATCATGTTACAAGCAGTAATGGAAGATATACAATCAATAGTGAATAAAATACATTACATGCCTACTCTTATAATGTTTCCTAAACTTTTCAATAAAATAACTTTAAATTTCCATAACAAAATACAAACAACAATCACAAATTCATAATTCATGATCAAGTTCTCCACTTGCAACCAAGATTTTCACAAGGTTGATAACACAACCAAGTAAAGATGCGAGAATGAATAAAAGGGTTAAAAAAAAGAAACTTAGCTACCTAGTGATGAACGAATCGTGTTCTTTTCCTACAAAGAACTGATGATTTAGAAAAATCAATTAGAACAAAAAAAGAGTAGATCGATAATTGAGAACCTAGAACAGGCATCCATTAGAGGTTAGCCACCTGCGGAGGTGGAATCAGGTAATCAACAACCACCACGCTCTTTATGGAATCACCGGCTTTCTCCTCATGCGAGTTCACACCTTCCGAATTTGAATCCAGTGCCTCCAAATTAGCCTGCCCAGGCAAAAAAGCAATTGAAGCGATTGTAAACCCTTTCGCCCTTTCATGAGAGAAATTCTCACCCAAACTTAGCTGTTCAATCGCTTGAAACTGATCTTTAATTCATCCAATCACTTCCAAAACCCTAGCTTTCTCATTTTCCCCTAAATTCCCCTTCAACTTCAGAAATGTAACTCTTATCGCCGACCCTGGCTTCGGTGAGAAACTAGCACCATTAAACATCCAATCAACGGCCATGATGCCATCAATGATCGGTTTATTCTCTTTGACGACGCGAACGTGCTTAGGATGCACCACGTACTCCAGGAGATCCTCCTTTGATCTGTATCGATTGTGAAGCATGTGAGTGAAGGTAAGCGACGATGACCGAGAGTGAAGGAGTTGTCCGAAGGAGAGGTGGAAGGTGAGGTTGAGTGATGCTAAGCCGTTAAGTCCACTCACCATAGGGGTTATGGCGGAGGATGAGATGATGAAGGTGGACATGCTCTGTGATGTTAGTCTGCAGAAAATGGAGGCGTGAGGTGTGCGGCGTGCCCTAGATTTACAAAAGATAGATGAAGAGAGTCACGGGAATTAAAGGAAATATGTGGATGGTTGAGAAATTATAGGAATTAATTAATGTTTCTAAAGATACAATAACTGTAATACCCTTTTCACCATTTAAAAGTTACACTTTAATACAAGTAATTTTAGAATTTACATAAATGGCCCGTTTGATAACAGCCTTAGATTTTATTATTTAGAAGCTCCAGATCTGTTCTCGCGTTCTCAACCTTTTTGGTGTTCTCAATTGATCCTACTCCTATATATATATATATATATATATATATATATATATATATATATATATATATATATATATATATATATATAATTTTTTTTTTAACCGGCAAATACAAATATACTAATCTACTCCTAAACTAACACCTAATTCCACATATGTCCACGACGGGACTTGAACCCTCGACCTCAAAGAGGGAGGGCACCACTTGATACCGATGGACTAGAAGCTCTTTGGTTAACAAAAATTAAATAATTTATAACATCATTAAGGGTATTTTGAGATTTTTACATTATCAATTAATAGGATCATTTAATTAGATCTATGCAATTAAGGAAACAAAATAATAATTTTGACCTACTCTTTCTCTTTTATCCCATGATGGATCTTTTCACCTCAATTTCTCCCTTTCTTTCTCTAAAAACTACCGGCAATATAAGTCGCTCCATTCAATTGTCTGGAAAAAAAATCAACTCGATTCACACCACCGTTATTTCTATCCTTCCTGGAACCTCGATATCATCGATTTAATAGTTGGCTTCCTTCTTCTTTTCTCCAATCAAGACAGTATCGATCTCTTCTGAATTAAGGTAAAATTCTCAATCAAACCAACTTCTTGTTTGATGTAAATCGATTTGGAGGGTCTTTTATTTGGATGTCGTTGCTATAGTCTCTTTATTATACAAAGTTATAACATTGATATAATTGTGAAATTCCTAAATTCACATTCATTTAAAAAAGAATTGCTTATTTTAAAATCAGATTATTCTTTTTAAAGAATAGTATTGCGGAATTTGTCCCCAAAAAGGCAAAATTATGATAAATATATTATCAAAGCATGTCCGAAGAAATGTGTTTTATTTATATTAAAACATTGGGATGTCATCGCGAATACAAAAACATAAGCATAAACAAATCTTACATTCATTTACACTAATGATTTGCATCTCCTTTAATCTTTTAGTATAATGTATCTTCATATCGATACTTGTGATACAAATAAATTGAGTGGGTCATGTTGGGAAACCTGGTGATTACTTAGGATTTTCAACCCACAATAATATAGTTAATTTGTTTCTTCACATACTTCATGAAAAATAAATAACCCAATTACCCATACCATTATCTTCTTAATTCTTAAGAATCTACCCAAATAATCATTTGTTCTTCAATAGTTATTCCTAAGGATTTTCTTAAGGAATAGGCACGAAGTTCATCGCTGCCAGTGGTTTATCTAACAGAGTCTAAATCCATAGTTTCCAATGTTATGCAGAGCTGTCAATGTTAACTATTAGACACTAAGTTCATAGCTGTCAATGTTCATTAATAAGACACTAAGTTCATAGCTATCAGGGTTTTAAGAGTACATCTGTTGCACATGTAGTTCAAAAACACATATAGGTTGTGAGCCTGCTAACATTCCACTATATTGTTTAAAATAGCATGTGGATGTCATCTATACTCTACTAGATGATTGAATCAACTTTAATGTCAAGGCTTTTCATCATCTATATTATCTTTCATTCATATTATCCATAATCTACTCATCTTTACCCAATATATTTATAGGTATAAAAATACATGTACAGTTTTAAATCAAGTAAAACCTGTATAAATCGTTCATCTAGCATAAATATCACGAACACAAATAATAAGAACATATATCATGTATTAATATTAAATACTTCATATCTCTATGTAAGATGAAAGTAACTATACACTCACTTGTTAAAGTGACGACATTGCTTCACTTCTAACAATTGTCTCTTCCTTTGACAAAACCTAGTATCATTATTAATTCTTAGTCTAATATTTATTGTGACTAATTATTAGTCTAGATTCATCATTAACTCAAAGTCTACTTTCATGATCTATCAAGTAAGAAACAACCAAGTATGATCATATCGGAGGTAGGGTCTGTTTGGTATACAAAGTACACTGTTTGGAATCAAACTTTAAACACCTCACTAAATCACTACCTAGACATCATACCCCTAAGTAGATCAGTCAGTATAACGACTAGGAATCACTGATAAATTTTGTTTATAGGTTCACAATAACGATAATGAACTTAAGCATAACTTATACTTAAAGTACGGTGAATATAACTTAACTTACAGGTGGTTTAGCAAGAAACCAGACTCTATGCGGGTAGAACATCGGAGTCGAAAGCTCTTCTTCTCGGCGTTTTCCGGCGCTCTACGACTAGCTACTAACTCCTAGGAAATGCTAGAGAAAAGCCTTGAGACTTTGGGGGTGTTTGAGAGAGAGTTGGTTGAAGAGATGTGAGAAAAAAAGTGAAAAACATCTTCTATTTATATGAGGTTTTCTATAAGTACCCCCCCCCCCCCCTTGATTTTTCGTCTTTTGTTGTTTTTTTCTTATTTTGTTTTTTTGTTCTTTTTAATTTATTATTATTATTATTATTGTTATTATTATTATTATTATTATTATTATTCTTATTATTATTATTATTATTATTATTATTATTATAAATTTCACACAAAATTTTAATATTTTGACAACATTATAAATTCAAACGGCTATATAAAATCGGGTTTTAAATATTTTTTAAATTTTAATATTAATATTATTATTGTTATTATTGTTATTATAAATTCCGAACACCATTTTATAAATTGGACATTATAAATACGGTATTACAATTGTGTGGTACATTATGCGGATTGAAAACATTTAGTCGAGCATTTGTAAATACCGTACCAATTAATATTAATAATTAATGGGGACAAACTTTGTTTTTGTTCCGTTTTTATATAGCAATTCAAATTTATAATGTTCGATTTATAAAATGTTTTTCAAAATTTATAATAATAACAACAATATTAATATTAATATTAATATATAATCAATATTTAAAAACCAATTTTTTATAGTCGTTCGAATTTATAATGCCGTCCAAGTGTTAAAATTTCATGTGAAATTTATAATAAATAATAGTAATAATAATAATAATAATAATAATAATAATAATAATAATAATAATAATAATAATCTGTGTCAAAAATGACAAAAAAAAATGATGTTAAATCAAATGTCAAAAATTTGATTTTACTGGGGGTGGGGGGGGGGGGGGGGGTGGGCGTAAATGTAGATAATGAGGTAATTATAGCACAACTTTTAAAGGATGTCAGCACCGAGTACGTGGGGCGTACGCGAAGGGTACATTGGGCGTACTACATGTTACGTTGGACATACTCGTGCCACATGTCGCGATCAGGTGCCAAATCGTGGGGAGGAAGTTATGACCGAGATCTTGCCACGTGTCACTCGCTAGTTAATCCCAAAGATTAATTATCTTCTAAAATCCGTAACTTTCGCATACGAGCTCCGTTTTTGACATTCCTTTATACCCACGCGTAGGTAGCGACATGATCTACAACTTTTATTTAGACTTCATTGGCTAATTTTTACATTTTTTAAAGATGTATTTTAACAGACTTAGATAATTAAAGTTCGCTAAAAATTCATTACTTTGTCATTCGATGTCTGTTTTCGACTGTCATTATATCGTTGAGCTCCTATTAACAAAATCTTCAAATCTCGTTTAGGTTTTATTGGCTAATAATCGATTGATCTAAAATTCTATTTTCAGGTTGTATACTACCATGCAAAATCTTTGAAAAATCATAACTTCCTCAAACGAAGTTAGATTTGAACGATCTTTATATGCACGATCTCGATTTACTATGACTTTTGTTTAGATAACTAAGGATAAAAAGTTTTTCCTTAAAAGCTCACTTTTATGATACGCGATGTCGTGTCCGTTTAGTCGCAAAACTTCGACGGGTCATAACTGATGGGTTTTGGCCATAAGAACATCCTATGTGCTCATGCAAACCCTAATGCTTGGATCTAGGTTTCTCTATTGTACATGCAATTTATCCAAGACTATAAACCCTATGTCTAGCATATGATAATCGATATTAACATAATAATGGGTTTAAGATATTACCTTGATTGTTATTTAGCAATAACAATTACAATTCCTTCTTGTATTGACTTTAGAAAGCTTAGAGTCACAAATGTCACTCCTCTAATGGTTCACAAACACCAAGAGCAAGAGGATGAAGAGGAAGGAGAGAAGGAGGCTGCCCAAAACATGTGGAAACCCTAACCAATTAGTTCACCACATTTTTGGGGCTTAAGGGTCCTTTAAATAGTGAGGCTATTAGGGTTATCTAACAAGGAAACCTTAATTTGGATGCTTAGGCCCTAAGAAACCCATGAACTCCTTTCTTAAAGGTCTTGGGCGATTTCTAATGGGTTTCCCCATAGAATTCGTCCAACCTTATATAATCAGGTAATCCATAGCCCAATTGCAATTATCTTATAATTAAAACTCCAGTCCTTTAAGTTTAATTAATCTCTTTTAGCCACAAACTTAATTCTTATTAATTGTTGACTAATATTAATTAAACAATATGATTTCTCCTTTAATATATTATTCTCATAATATATTAATAAATCATATTTAATCCTTTCTCTCCATAATTCATCCTATCAAGTTGCTTTGGTGAAGGCAACCCAAAAGGACCATGCACCATCGAGTCAAGTACATACCAAAATAGTTATGGACTTAGACACTAATCCAACAATAACTTCTTCGTTATAAGTCAGATTTCAACATTCCTTATATGTACAGAATCCTTGTGACATATACTATAAATTTGGTTAAGATAATTTATGCTAAATAATCTTATATCAAAAAGTCATTTTTAATGCTTATTATCTCTAAATTGATTAGCCCGAATCTACGGGCGTCGCAGTTATCTCCCCAATAGGATGATTACGTCCCAGAATTATCATCGAAACAGGGCTTGTATAATGACTCCATACATTATATTTTCATCCTAGGTAATAACCGTAACTCTTATTTCTTTCAAATAAGTATCTAACTCTTGGATTTTTTGACTGTTGATGGTGCTCAATCTGGTACATGCTCTTCAGAATATGTTGGTCTTTCAATCGTAACCTTCGACTACAAACTTGATCTTTATTGGAGACTCTTGCTCCTTCTTAAACAGACTTAACTTAAGATAAGTTCTTTACTTCGATTATCATAACAAACCGATGGGTCATGTCCTAATGACCTCTCATTGTATGATGTAATGCATAGACTCAGTTCTTTTAGAGTCAAATTCCACCATTGAATATACCTTCCTTCATGTTCTAATGCAATATAAACACATTCTAGCATGTAGCACTTCTAGCTACAAGCTTATTACTTAATGGCGACCACGATACTTCAATCTTTTGGTTTAAGTCGAATACTTCATCGAACTTGGTTCTATGAACCATGTAACACACTCATCTTAGCCAAATTTGATTTGATATGATAACTAGGGTAAAAAAAACAATCATATTCTTGGTCATTACCGAAACGATGGTAACAATAGACATGATCAAAACGGAATCAATTACTAGTGCATTGGTAACCTTGTGACTTTCCATGATCCAAGTGTGAGTCCTGTGCTTCCGGTAGTATAGACCTCTACTACCTTTCACACCTACTCATGCTCGGCACAAGAGTTGCCTCTTAGTTTTCCAAGTCACCATACAAGAAGTTCACATAGTCATTTAACACATCGAATAACATAACTAAGGTTTATATTATTTCTTAAAACGATTACATAGATATTCAAGTTCACCCTACATTAGGCCTCTTATATTAGGCTACACCACATGATACCATCTATATGGCTACTTTATATCTCAATATTTATATATATATATATATATATATATATATATATATATATATATATATATATATTGTTATGAATTATTATTTAGTGAATGACTATTGGATTCTCCATATTCCCCCATTACTCTCCATAATTAGTGAATATTATAGCAAACATTATTATGAGTTTTATGAGTGTAGTTATGCACCACTATAATGTGCATTCATATCATACATGACCTTTCATCTTCTTTGTTTAGTATAAATAGTGAATATTATGTATTGTAAAGTTTGATAATTTCTTCACAAGTATTGGAATAAAAGTTCTCTCTACTCTCATGTCTTTCTTTATTCTATAATTTATCTTGTTATTTGATCATATTTTATAACACGTTATCAGCACGACTCTACCATAGAGCTCTACCTCCTTATTGTTCTTGTAATTTTCAGGTATGCATTTTTTATAATTTTACATGTACAATGCTTACAACTTATTTTATGGAATTTCTTAACTAACAATTCCTTAACATACAAGTCTTTATTTTGATTTCTATTTTCATTATGGAAAACAATGCTAAAGAAAACTTTCTCTAGTTTCATAGTACTAACATGCTCCTGCAGTAGCAATATCATGAGAAATGTTTAAAATAAATATTAATTAATCTCATGCTTACTTGTGGCTAAACAAAACAATGATTTATTGATGAAAAATCACCAATTAATCCCGACCAGTTCTAGTGCATTCCCTGAAGTGAATGCAACATTATATAATCATAATAGTCGTGGATCTAACCGAGGTCATGGAGGTTATCATGATTATCATAAAAATAACAAGATTACAAGTAACCACCAGAAGTTGGAAAATAACAAAAATCCACATCCTAATGATAAACGTGGTCAAGGAAAAACAAAGGTTGAAAATGTTTATCACTAATGTGGAATGACCGATCATTAGTCTTGTACATGCTGCTTACCAAAGAATTTTGTTGATCTTTATCAAAATTCTCTAAAATATAAAGAAAAATATCGAAACAAATTTTATTCAAAGTGATATCCATGAAGATCAACCAGAACTGACACATTTGGATGTTGTCGATTTTCTTGTCTACCCCGAAGGGACAAGTGGTGATATGGATGGTGATTGATCAGAATAAATGTGTAGTTTTGTTTCATGACACTTATTATGTTTTTATGTCGTATTCGTTTCATGAGAAATGATGACGTCACAATATTTCCAAATTAATAAAATATGACTTTATTTCTCTAAGTCGAATATTTCTTGTATTTTATTTATTTATTGAAAAGAAATATAGATATTCGCAAAAGAAATAATGATGATATATTTCTTGCAGACAATGTAAGAAAATATTAATATAATAACAGGTAATGAAAAAATGATTGAAGGCTCCGGAAGAGCGAATATAATATTACAACAAGGGACACTAATTACAAATTAGTGATGCATTATTTTCGTCTAAATCATCAAGATTGAAGGCTCCGGAAGAGCGAATATAGTATTACCACAAGTGACAATAATTACAATTGGTGATGCATTATTTTCATTAAAATCATCAAGAAATTTATTAAGTTTTAAGGATATTCGGTCTAACGGATATCATATTAAAACAACTAATGATGGTAATAAAAATTATCTCAACATTACAAAAATGATATCGGATAAGAAAAGTTTTTTTTTTGAAAAAATTACCTGTATTGTCCTCCGGATCGTACTATACAAATATTACAGTGATTCATGCTATTGAAAATATTAAAATGATGCATGCTATTGAAAATAAAAAAGGTATGATATTACCTTCATAATTTGGCATGACCGGTTGGGCCATCCCGGATCAATTATGGTATGTAGAATAAATGAAAATTCAAGTGGTCATTCCTTGAAAAACCAGAAGATTTTTCAAGATAATGAATTGTGTTGCATGCTCTCCAGGAAAATTAATTTCCAGTCCATCATTGAACAAAGTTGGGTATGAAAGTCTTAGTTTCTTACAAAGAATTCAAGAGGATATATATGGACTAATTCATCCAACACCATGTGGACCATTTAGATATTTTATAGTTTTAATTGACGCGTCAACTAAATGGTCACATGTGTGCTTGTTGTCTAGTCATAATTTGGTTTTGCAAGATTACTTGCATAAATAATTTTCCTAAGGGCACATTTTCCCAATTACCCAATTATGAAAAATTTGACTTGACAATGTTGGAGAATTTACATCATACGCTTTTAATGATTATTCCATGTCGATTAGGACAACTATTGAACATCATGTTGCATATGTTCATACACAAAATGGTTTAGTTGAGTGTTAATCAAACACTTTTAATTAATTGCAAGACCATTACTAATGCATTCTAAACTTCCTATATTGACATGGGGCATGCAATTTTACATGCAACATCACTTATATGCATAATGACAACTAGTTATCATGAGTTCTTCCCTATTCAACTGGTTTGCGGTCAGTAACCAATTATTTACCATCCAAGGATGTTTGGATGTATAATTTATGTACCCATTTCTCCACCTCACTTCATAAAAATGGATCCTCAAGAAGAATGAGAATTTATGTTGGATATGAATCTCCATCTATAGTAAAATATTTAAAATCATCAATTAGAGATTTATTTACAGCTATATTTGATGATTATTATTTTGATGAATCATATTTTCCAACATTAGGGGGAGAAATAAAGAAGCTGGAAAATAAAATCTCTTGAAAGGAATTGTCACTTTCAGTTTTAGATCCTCGTTCAAGTCAATGTGAACTTGAAATAAAAAAGATAATTTATTTACAAAATGTAGCAAATCAATTGCCAGAAGCATTTACTGACCCTAAATGGGTAACAAAGTCTCATGTACCAGCTATACTTACTCAAGTTAGAATTGATATCCCAGAAGGAAAAAAAATACAACTGCAAATGAATCTTAGGCACGCCTGAAGTGTGGAAGATCAGCAAGTTCTAAATATAAAAATCATCGTTATGAAATGAAGCAAATATAATTGATGGTCCAAAAGAGAAAACAGAATCTTTTGAAAAGATTAATGAAGCTCCAGAAGAGCCCAATGACATAACAAAAGAAACTGATGTATCTGAAAATTATGAAAATGAAGAGATCTCAATAAATTATGTCATGAAAGGAATAAGATGGAACCTAAATAAGATAGACATCGACGATAATTTTTCATATTATGTTCCGCGCGCGATTATAATGAAAATGAGGATCTTGAACCTAAATCTATTGAGTAATGTATGAATAGAAAAGATTGGCCAAAATGGAAAGATGCAATAAACAAAGAGCTTAATTCTATTACTCAACGAAAAGTTTTTGGACCTGTAGTCTGTACACCAAACAGAGTAAGAACAATGGGACACGAATGGGTACTTGTGCGCAAAAGAAACAAGAAAAATGAGGTTGTGAGATATAAAGCAATATTTGTTGCACAAGGTTTTACCCAAAAGCCAAAAATTGATTATGAAGAAACATAGTCTCCGGTAGTTGATGCAATTATATTCAATTATTTTATAAGTTTAACAACATATGCAAAACTGGAGATGTGTCTAATGGATGTATTTACCGCTTATTTATATGGTTCACTTGAAAATGATATTTATATGAAAATCCCAAAAGGGTTTAAGGTGCCAGAAGCACAAACTCCTAATTCTCGTGAAGTATATTTGGTAAAATTAAATAAATCTTTGTATGGATTGGAACAATCTGGCCGGATGTGGTTCAATTGTTTAAGTACGTTTCTTTTAAAAGAGGGCTATAAAAATGATCCATTAAGCCCATGTGTATTCATAAAAAGATCCGGATCAGAATTTGTGATAATTGTTGTTTATGTAGATGATTTGAACATAATTGGAACTTCTGGAGAATTGGAAAATGGCACTTCTTGTTTGAAAGAAAAATTTGAAATGAACGAAATTTTGTTTGGGTCTTCAAATTGAGCACACCAAAAATGGAGTTTTTGTACATCAATCTAGTTATCTAGAAAAGGTGATTAAAAAGTTTTATATGGATAACTCACATCCATTGAGTACCCCGATGGTAGTAAGGCATTTTGATGCCAAAAAGGACCAGTTTCGGCCTTGTGAAAAACATGAAAAACTTCTTGGTCCCGAAGTACCATATCTTAGTGTTATTGGTGCACTGATGTATCTTGCTAATAATACGAGACCTGATATATCTTTTGCTGTAAATTTATTAGCAAGATATAGTTCTTGCCCAACAAGAAGACATTGGAATAGAGTCAAACACATTCTTCGATATCTTCAAGGTACAATGGATATGGGCTTATATTATTCAAATTCATCAAATGCGGAGTTAATTAGTTATGCAGATGCTGGATATTTGTCTGATCCACACAAAACTCGATCCTAAACAGAGATTATAGCAATTCATGAGGCAAGCCGTGAATGTATTTGGTTAAGAACTTTAACTCAATACATTTGCAAGAATTGTGGTCTAACTTCTAACAGGGATGTTTCAACCATACTATATGAAGATAATACAACTTGTATAGCTCCATTCAAGGAAGGATTTATCAAAAGAGACAGAACCAAGCATATATCACCAAAGTTTATTTCACTCATGGTCTTCAAAAAGAGTGTGACATCAACATCTAGAAAATTCAATCCAGTGACAACTTTCCTGATTGGTTTACTAAAGCACTTCCAACATCGAAATTTGAAAAGATGGTACGAAACATTGTTATGCGGTGCTTCAAGAAAATCAAGTGATGTGCTAATCAGGGGGAGTTGGAAACATATTGTACTCTTTTCCTTAGTTATGTTTTTCCCACTGGGTTTTCTTCACAAGGTTTTTAACGAGGCAATTGTTTCCAATATCTATTATTAATCATGTACTCTTTTTCCTTAATAAAGGGTTTTTCCCATGAGGTTTTACCGATTAAGGTTTTAACGAGGCATGATACAATCGTCATTCAAGGGGGAGTGTTATGAATTATTATTTAGTGAATGACTATTGGATTCTCCATATTCCCCCATTACTCTCCATAATTAGTGAACATTATAGCAAACATTATTATGAGTTTTATGAGTGTAGTTATGCACCACTATAATGTGCATTCATATCATACATGACCTTTCATCTTCTTTGTTTAGTATAAATAGTGAATATTTTATACTATAATTTATCTTGTTATTTGATCATATTTTATAACATATATATATATATATATATATATATATATATATATATATATATATATATATATATATATATATATATATATATATATATATATATATATATATATGGGAAAAGTGAATATACCCTTAAGGGTATATAAGCTTAGGTACCTAAACGCTCATACTACATCATTTGGTATAATATATACATTGTAATTGTCCAATATTCTTATAATTCAACTTATAACTTGATTTAATTCCAACATATTTATAAATTTCACATTTATCTTCCTTTTACATAATTTTTATTTTCAACTCTTCTTTATATAGCCTAGTAGGCGTTTGGAAAAAAGATGTGATGTAAGAGGAAGATAGTACTGAAATTTTGAAAATCTTGAAAGTAAATCAAGTTAGGGATTAAAGTTTAAGAACATTATAAGGAATATATGAAACAAAACGATGTATTATGATGGGTTTGGGTACCTAAGCTTATATACCCTTAAGGGTATATTCACTTTTTCCTATATATATATATATATATATATATATATATATATATATATATATATATATATATATATATATATATATATAGATATAGATCCTTACTCCTGATCCCTAGCATCGTCGTCTGCTTCATCAAGGATCATTTGGAATGCTCTTTTCTTTGGCTTTGGCGATGTATTTGATCTTGCTGCTTCATTTTTCTTCGGGCGATCTTTTGACATATACCCGTTATCTCCACATCTGTAGCATACGTTATCATTAAATGTATAATCCTTGGAATAGTGACCGATCCTCCCACATTTACAACAAGTTACCTCTCCGTCGCATCTCCCATAATGCTTCTTCTTGCACTTCTCACACCACTTGGCTCCACCACTACCCCTATACTTTTGGTCGTCCAGGTTGGATTTTGAGAATCTTCATTTCTTATCAGATCTTGAGGATACCTCAATCTTCCTCTTTTCTCCCGCCTTATCTTTTTCTAGACCCTTTTCTCTTATATGGGTCTCTACATTCTTAGCCGCCCAGATGGCGGATTTTAAGGTGGTTTCTTGTTTGACCATTGGACTGAAGTCTACTGGTAATCCATTTGCAAATTTTTTGACCTTGGAGAGTTCAGTTGGAACTAAATAAGGAATGAGCTTCATTTACTCCGTAAAATTTTCAGCATACTCAGTGACGCTCATCCTTCCCTTTTTCAGATTTTGAAACTCATTGTTGATCTATAGAAGATCTTGCTCAGAGCAGTACTGCATTTTTAGTTGCACCAAAAATTCTTCCCAAGACATTTTGCTAGCTTCTCCCTTAGGCATGGTATCAGCTAGTAACTTCCACTAACTTAATACCATGTTTTCAACAGTGTAACCACTATAACAGTCACCTGTTTGTTGCTGCAGTTGCAACTTTCAAACATCATCTTCATCTCGTAGATCTAATCCATGACTTCCACCGGTGTTGGGCTTCCAGAAAGACTTGGTTGTTTGGATTCCATGAAATTTTTGTGCTTACATCCATATCCATCATTTCCTCAATTGGGTTGGTTACTTCTAACCACTCGTGGCTCATCCTGGCTGACAGTCTGACTATAGTTTCCTTCATCTGATTGTTCAATATTCAGTTCAGGTTGTACAATGGGTACAGTAGGTTCATCTAAATTATAAAGCAACATTAGTCTCGTCTCCTCCCTTTGTTTGGCCATCATAGACCGAATCATTGCTTGGACTCCTACCATTGTGATTGGCTCGGGTCCAGCTGCTCCCTCTGGTGTACGCTCAATCACTCATGGTTTAGGTTGTTGATTTCCATTAGCATTTCCTAATCCACTGCGAGTTCTCAGCATTTTGATCTATACACTCTAGCAGATGTTCAGTGTACATCGATAGTAATGAAGATAGGGAAAGCTTTATTTACGACAGACATATAAATCTCCTTATCACTCTGAAAAGTTATATGTCAGTTCAAATATTGTAATTAAACGTTTAGAAATCCGAGCACATAAAAGACATATTATAGATTTAATAGCATCATAAAGAATATAAGATATATTATAGCATAAATCATTTAGCACATAAAAGCAATTTAGGCATCTCACCCAAAATAAGCTACTACTCTTGTCTATTTAGGCATACATCCTAAATATAGCAGACACTCATCTCACAATCATCACTTAGCATTCTATGTTTAAGTCTAGAAATAAATCCTTACTCCTAGTTCTCTTAAACAAGTGCCCTGATACCAACTGTGACATCCTGAAATTCACGATCATTTTAAAATTTTTATTTATGCTTATCTTAAAATCAGAGTATCCTTTTTGAAGAATATTATTGTGGAATTTGTCCCCAAAAATATGATAAGTATACTATGAAAGCTTTACTGAAGAAATGTATTTTATTTATATTAAAACATTGGGATATGATCATCAATACAGAAATATAAGCATAAATAGACTTTACATTCATTTACACTAATGATTTACATGTCCTCTAATCTCTCAGTGTAATATATCTTCGCATCAATACACGTGATACAAATAAATTGAGTAGGTCAAGTTGGGAAACCTGGTGAGTACGTACATAGGGTTTCAACCCACAATAATATAGTTAATTTGTTTCTTCACATACTTCATGTCAAACAATTAACCCATTTACTCATCCCCATTTTCTTCTTTGTTATTAAGGATCTACCGTAAGAACCATGTATTCTTTAATATTTATTCCTAAGGCTTTTCCTAAGGAATAGGCACGAAGTCCATCGCTGCCAAGATTTATCTAATAGACACTAAGTCCATAGTTGCCGATGTTATCTATTAGGCACCACTGCCAATGTTAACTATTAGGCACTAAGTCCATAGCTACCAATGTTCATTATAAGACACTAAGGTGCTGTTTGATTTTCTGAAGAAAAAATTCATGAAGTCTGCGGACCACCTCTGCAACCCTCTGCAGTAGAAGAGGTGGACCAAACGGCTGCAGACTATAATAAAAAGCGTGTTTGTTTTTTAAACATCTGCATACTGCTGCAGATATTAAAAAATTAAAATAAACTAATTTTATAAATCGAAAATAGCTTTTTAATACGTAAAATTGAATAATGTATAACATTTCGGTAAAAATTAATGATATTTCAGTAAAAAAGAATGATATTTCAACAAAAAATAAAGATATTTTCAGTAAAAAATAATGATATTTCATCAAGAAATTATCATTATTGAATATAAAAATATGAAAAATAAATTCAATAAGAATAAACGAGAAATAAAATTTTGATAACATATAATCAAAATTTCAGCAATAAAAAAAGAAGAAGAAGAGGTTGGAAGAGGTTGGAAGAGGCAGTACAAGTGCTGCGCCAAACAGAGCACGCGCAGAGGTTTTTTAACTCAGAAGACTTCTAAAAAACAAACAGTTGCGAGATAAAAAGTGTTGCGCGTGTGTTGCGCCGCGCAACAGTAAGAGGTTTGAAGAGGTTTTTTCCAAAAAACAAACAGCACCTAAGTCCATAGTTGTCATGGTTTTTAGAGTATATCTGGTGAACACGTAGTTCAAAAAACCTACAGGTTGCGAGCTTGCTAGCGTTCCACTAGATTATCTATAATAGTCTTTGGTCGTCGTCTATACTCTACTAGATGACTGGATCAACTTTAAAGTCAAAGCTTCTCATCATCTTTCATCTATATCATCTTTCATCCATATTATCTTTCATCTACCCATCTTTACGCGATATATATTTATAGGTATAAAAATACATATACAGTTTAAATCAAGTAAGACCTGTATAAATCGTTTATCTAGCATAGATATTAGGAATACAAATAATAAGAACATATAGCATGTATAATATTAAATATTTTATATCTATGTGTAAGATGAAAGTAACTATGCACTCACTTGTTAAAGTGACAACTAGAAATTCGGGCAGCGCTTCGCTTCTAACAATTGTCTTTTCCTTTGACGAAACTTACAATCATTATTATTATTCTTAGTCTAATATTTATTGTGACTAATTATTAGTCTAGATTCATCATTAACTCAAAGTCTACTTTCATGATTTATCAAGTAAGGAACAACCATGTAGGATCATATTGGAGGTAGGGTTTGTTTGGTATATGAAGTATATTGTTTAGAAACTCCACTTTAAACACCTCATTAAATCAAAGCCTAGACGTCATCCCCGTAAGTAGATAAATTATTATAACGACTTCGAATCACTAATAAATCTTGTTTATAGGTTCATAATAATGATAATGAACTTAAACATAAGTTATACTTAAAGTACAGTAATCATAACTTAACTTACAAGTGGTTTAGTGAGAAATTGGGCTCTACGCGGGTAGAACTTCTGAGCCGAAAGCTCTTCTTCTCGGGGGTTTTCAGTGCTTCAGGACTTGCTACTAACTCCTAGGAAAGGCTAGAGAAAACCCTTGATGCTTTGGGGTGTTTATGAGAGAGTTGGTTGAAGATATGTGAGAAAAATAGTGAAAACACCTTCTATTTATAGGCTGCCAGCACCGAGTACGCGGAGCGTACCTGAAGGGTATGTTGGGTGTACTGTATGTTGGGCATACTCATGCCAAATGTCGCGATCAGGTCCCAAGACGTGGGGAAGGTGTGGCCCAGATCTTGTCGCTTGTCACTCACTAGTTAATCACAAAGATTAACTATCTTCTAAAATCCGTAACATTCGCATACGAGCTCCGTTTTGACGTTCCTTATATCCACACGTAGGTAGCGACGGGTTCTACAACATTCATTTAGACTCCGTCGGCTAATTATTACATTTTTTAAGTTATATTGCCACACGTAGGTAGCGACGGGTTCTACAACATTCATTTAGACTCTGTCAGCTAATTATTACCTTTTTTAAGTTATATTTTAACAGTCTTAGACGGTTAAAGTCCGTTAAAAATTCATAACTTTGTCATTCGACATCTGTGTTTTACTGTCTTTATATCGTTGAGCTCCTATTAACGAGATCTTCAGTTCTTATTTAGGTGTGTCAGCTAATAATCGATCGATTTAAAATTCGATTTCTGGGCTCTATACTTCTATGCAAAATCTTGGAAAAATTATAAATTTCTCAAACAAAATCAGATTTGGACGTTATTTATATGCACGCTCTCAGTTTAACGTATACTATGACTTTCAATTAGATCTCTAAGGCTAAAAAGTATTTTGTCAAAAATTCACTTTTTACAATAGGCGGTGTCGTGTCGTGTCGTGTCGTGTCGATTTAGTCACAAAACTCCGACGGATCATAACTTTTTCGTTATAAGTTGGATTTTAGCGTTCCTTATATATACGAAATCCTTATGAAACATAATATAACTTTGGTTAAGATTATTTATGCTAAATAATCTTCTATCAAAATTTATTTTTAACATTTATTATCTCTAAATTGACTAGCTCGAATCTGCATGCCTTACAGTGACCTACTATTCCGCCTTTCGTATTGATTTCATTTTTCTTATCTTGACGTTTCGATGTGAAATACTATTTTTGTAATGCTTCTTAAATATCTACTTCAACGAAATTTTTTATTTGTTTCTCCAATCTTTGTGTGTGTGTGTGTGTGTATATATATATATATATATATATGCATATATATATATACACACACACACACACACATTAGCTGTCTACCCACGCAAAGCGGTGAGCGGCGAATAATTTGATCTCTTTACAGTTAAAACCATTTTGCGTTCACTTCGAGAAATGAATATTAAATAACATCTATTTTTCAAGAGCATTATCATACCATATTAAGGGGGTGTTTGGCTAAGCTTTTTTAAAACAACTTATTAGGTTCCACATCACTATAAGTTAAAAAAGTGTTTGGATTAAAATAACTTATTCCGGTGGGGAACCTCTAATATGTCATTTTTTCATAAGTTACCCTACACTTACTTATTAACTTATAAGCTAATAAACTAATAACCAATAAGTTTTTTTGCCAAACACCCCGTAAATGGTTATTACTTCCATTTATACATACCCAAACCACTTGTACTGTTTACCGTTCTCTTTTTTTTTTTTTTTCGTTTTCCTTAATTCATTTATTAATTTAATGTCCTACTAAGTAAAATGATAAAATATATAAATAATAGTTTATAAAAATAAACCTTTAGAATATCAGGTGTTGTGATTCAAACGTCGATAAATAGGCCTTTGAGAAGGCCAAAATACGCAGGTGTCAACTTGTTCATTGTGATTTTAAACCAAGTTTGGTCACAAATTAAAACATTTTCAACGATGGTATGTAATTCAAGGATTCATATTGATTTAGGTTCTCGAAACCTTAAAATATTGAACAAAATCTATATAGAACCTTATAATAAGGACAATAATCACCGTAATCAGGAAGTCTATGTGATGAAACTTGATATTATAAGGACCAATTATGAAAAAGGTTTCATTTTTAGACTAAACAAGATGAAAAATATACAAACTACCTTAATCATGTCAAATCTTGTGTTTAACCGTTCCTTATTGCAAAAGTAAGATGTCAAAATATACAAACTAATGATAATACAATGCTCTAACTGGCCCTCTTAGTTGAGTTCTTTGAACTTGCAAAACCAACACATTAAAGAAACATAGTAAAAACTTTTTTAGGAACAAACCTGATATAATAAAGGTTTCACCCAATATATTTATAAGATAAAAATACAAAAAAGTTAAAAATGATGAAATCAATTACAAGTAAGGATTAACATAAAAATCTGTTAAGAAAGAGTCGTCTGCAAAAGGGATATTTGAATCAACATGTATTTTCTGATGGTTTCAAATTTTGAATTATCCGAAATTCAGGGAAGAATGTAGAATTTGTTGAGAAATATAAGGATTCAAAACACATGTTAAAATTTAATATTATTTTATTGATGACTACTTGTACTATTAGCTTAATGATTTGAACGTCTTAAAAAAATAATATTATTATATTCAATCTATTTTATTTTTAGAAATAGTGAGATTTCTTTTATAAGATAATGAATATATATATATATATATATATATATATATATATATATATATATATATATATATATATATATATATATATATATATATATATATATATATATTATTACAGTTAATCTACTTATGTTTCATGAAATTATTAAACGTGTGTTTTGTAAATAATTTGATAACTTGTTCAAAATTTTTATTTATTGTTTTGAGTAAACAACTTCTTTATAATTATTTACGTTTCTTGAAGTTGTCAATTTGGTTTAATTTCAAAGGTTTTCTCTTCTTTAATCAACTACTTATATTATTAATAATTATGTAAGTTAATTTTAAAGAACCAGACTAACCGGCCCTCCGTATTTTTGTTATCAGCCAATTTAACTAGAAAAATCCTAACATCATATTATTATAACCATTATAAACAGAGAAATCGAAAAGTAAAAAACAAATCTATGAAAATACTATTTAGTTTAATAATTCATGATAAACGTTTAGTTTCTGTCATTTTAACGGTAAGGAGGTGATTGGTTTTGGTTATTAATTTTAGGAAGAATTCCGTGTCTATCCTTTATAAACATCAAAATATCATATTTATCTGACTTAAGATTTTTTATTTTTAAAATCGTTATTTACGTTTTAAAATCTTGTTAATTATAAAAATAAATAAAATACCATATTAGCCCTATTATAAATTGACCATTCTCCCTTCGAATTCAATTCAAAGTCTTCATTTCTAATTCTTCCACATCTCCGACTGTCATTCTATTTCTTAAATGCGGTATACCGATTCATCTTAATTTTTCATCATTTTCCACACAAAAATTGCTCAAGATTATTCCATTGATTTAGTAGTATTGATTGAAATTTAGTTAAAAAAGAGTGATTATCGTTGTTCTTCTTTTTTGTAAGCAAAAAGCGACAATACATAGGTCAAAATCTTTTATTAGTATTTTACAATGTTTTAAAATCCTAAAACTAGAACAAGTGTTTTTAAGGGATGGAGGAGTCCTGTAAGTATCTCACACACTTAGAGGAAAAATTTTATAGTTTTAAACTAATTAATTTTCTTGAATGGGGTTGAATCGCAGATGTATGTAGCCTTTGGCCCATATTGCAGAAACATCATATATGATGTTTTTGGATGCTTTTACTTCAAATATAAAAGCTTTACTACGGAATAGATGTGTATTTTTATATTTCAAATTCTATAGCATAATAAAATGTTGGCTTTTTAATCCTAAAAATTGCACAGTCGAAATTTCCCTTTACTATCGAAGAGCTACACAATATTATTGAATGTCACAAAGCAAAGGATTGCATTTTTTAAAAAACTAGCAAGAAGCTAGAAAAAAAAGACATCATAACAAATTACAAGCTAAGAGAGGATTATGAAGCTAAGAGGCCCAACTAATTTTAGCTTTCTTATACCTACTGGAAATCCAAAAAAACAATCTATCAATCACATCGTCTAACATGAGGGACTTCCTGGGTTGAGCTGTTCCAAAAATGGTTGAGTTATGAAAATTCCACAAACACCAAAGGGTTGTGATGATGACAGTGTCGAAGGCTTGTTATTGCCCTTTTTAAGGGAAAGAGAATCGGACCACAAGAGGAGAGAATCAATAGAGGAAAATTGAGGAAGCTGAACATCTCACCATACAGTTATCCGAGTCCATAAGTCGATCAACTGATTGCACTGGAGAAAAAGGTGATCAATAGATTCAACAGTATTGGAGCAAACGGGACAAAAAAAATGGAGTCATTAGTGATCCGACTGAGCGAAATATTATCTCTAGTCGGAAGACTTCTAGACTGCATTCTCCAAATAAAAAACATTCACCTTGATAGGCACCCAAATATTCCAACGAGTTTCAAGACCCTCTGAGTGTAACCTATGAGTATCTAGAAAAGCCCGAAGAGAAGAAACAGTAAAAGAATCCGAGACGTCAATAGTCCATCCCAAACGATCTGGAGTGGAATGAAGAAGAACTCCCTGCATTAAGGAAATGAAAGAAATCCATTGAGTCTCCTCAATACCTCCTCTAGGAGTACGCCTGAGACAATCAAAGTTCTAACCGAGAAGCACCCTATCACGGACTATTATAGATTTATGAAGATCAAGAGCATAAATCCTATGAAATGAAGCAGCCAATTGGGTATCCCCCTTCCATACGTCGTGCCAGAAAGAAGTTCTATTCCCATCACCAACTCTAATAGGACTAAGAGACCTGAGATCAAGATCATGATTATTAAGCTACACAATCATCTGAATAACACCGTTCCAAGGACCAATTGAACCTCTTCTAGAAGAGAAAGAGCTACAACCACCATTCGGACCATAAATAGCCTTTACATCTTTAACCCATATCAAATCCGGGTTATGAAAGAATCTCCAACGCCATTTACAGAGCATGGCCCGATTAAAGGAGAACAAACTACCAACGCCAAGGCCCCTATTCTTTTTTTTTTTTTTGGGCTAAGACCATATCCCAGCGAACCCAGTGCATGCATCTCTCACCTTTATCACCGCCCCAAAAAAATCTAGCGCGAAGACACTCCAAGGTATTAAAAACGGAGATCGGAACCATGAAAATAGACATCAAGTAACTTCTAAGATTGCCAAGAACCAATTTGATCAAATTTAGGCGACCTCCTGAAGAAAGACTTTTTGCTTTCCAACCCGAGAGTTTTGACTAAAAGCGTTCAGCAACTGAAGACCCAGCGGTAATCCGGGACATGTTTTGGCCAACAGGAACTCCAAGGTGAATAACTTTACGATCCGCCATCTCCACCTCAGCCAAAGGAACTCCCACTCCGATCAACTTACTTTTTAGAAGGTTGATTTTTAGCCCCGAAGCTAAATAAAAGCAACGCAGGATACGAATGATTCGGGGAACATTTGTTGGGTCCCATCTCGAAAGCAAAACAACATCATCAGCAGAGAACAGATGGGAGATTTCAATACCACTAATAGAAATGCCGCGAAAACGTTTGTATTATGAGCTTTCTGAAGAGTGACATGAAGTCCTTCCATAACTAGGATGAATAGAAAAGGAGACAGTGGATCGCCTTGTCGCAGGCCACGTTGAATTTGAAATTCATGAGTAGGGGACCCGTTAACAAGAACCGAAGCCCTAGCAGAACTAAGGAGTTCCATAATCCAATCACACCACTGATTGCCAAAGCCCATAATCTGCATAATCTCTAAAAGATACTCCCACGAAACGGAATCGAAAGCCTTCTCAAAATCCACTTTGAAAATCATTAGAGGATCACCTTGTATTTGATAAGTTTGTTTTTTATCCTTTCATAGATTTATGAACATCTAATAGATGATGATGAACTACATAATAGTGAAGGATAATATGGTCAAACTATTTATTGATAAGTTATAATGGTTTAGTATATAAAAAAGAATTTTGAAATGTTTTAATAATAAATAAAAAATATATTTAGGTAAATACAATAGTTTAAAATTTAAGAAGGTTAAATATGATATTTAGATTTTAGGCTGGACAAATACGATTTGTTGTAGCTTAATAAGGGTATATATAAAATTCTACCTGAATTTTATAATATGTAGCATTTATGGGAAGACATGAACTTGCTCTAATTTGGAGAAAATAAGACTTCAAAATATAGCAGATGTATAGGTAACTATGTTATATGGTTACATTTCTAACTATTAAGTAATTATTTCTAGACATTTATTTTTATGTTTTTTCATTTGTTAATCGTTACGAACCTGAAGTGTTAGCCATTCTTACATAATTAATCATAACAGACTATTGGTTGTTGTTTGTGACCAATGCACATGATCTAATGTTGATTATTCCTACATGTAACACCACAAACTTCCATACAAAATTTTGGTGAGAACAAACCTGCACCTAAATTACAAAATAAGAGAAAATCCATTTTTGTCTCTTGTGATACCTTGCAAAAGCAAGCGAGGAGCAACTTGAAGAGTCAAAAGTATTTAAATTTGTGATCGTCAAATGTATAGATTATTTTGATATGTTAGTTTAGGAATTTATTATGTAAGACATTCCAATTTTAGTTTTGGCTTAATTATGTAAATTCAAATTGTGTTGTGTTTGCATTAGTTTTGTGTTTTTTTTTTTTTTTTTTTTTTTTCTTATATATATATATATATATATATATATATATATATATATATATATATATATATATATATATATATATATATATATATATATATATAGGTGTAACGCCCCGTTTCTCGAGTATCAATTTATGGCTATAAATTCTCATGATTTCAAGGTCTACTCGACGAGTTGGTTGCCTGACTCGTTGAGTAGCAGTAGATTGGTCCACGTGTTTAAGTGATCTACTCGACGAGTAGGAGCTAGAGGATGAAACCCTAAAATCCAGGGTTTTACACCCTATTTAAAGGATCATTGGGCTCCTCAGCCTCCCCTTGCAGTCTATTGATAATCCATAAACCCTAATTTGTGTGAGAGCGCTACATTTGTGTATTTTAAGCTTTGAAAGAGGATTCTTGGTGAGAAGAGCTTGGAGAGTAAGTGTCTAGAAGCAAGGAATGTCTGGGATCTAAAATCTACCTTAGTTGGTATCATTTGCAAGATATTAAGTCGTTATCTTGACCTCATTCATTCTAGATCTCATTTAGGTCATTTTTAGGGATTTTCTAGCATATTAGGAGGCTTTCCTTGTGTATAAGCTAAGATCTGAAGTTGCAACTTCAGATCTGAACTCTTTAAGGTCTCTAAGTCCATAAAGCTTTCAGATTTAGCAATTATGAGCCTCTCCTTATTTGTAAACCTCCATTACAAGCTTGGTTTTGTCATTATAAGATTTTAGAGCCTTGCATGCATGTAAAGTTTGCAACTTTACGTGATAAACATGCCTTGGGAAACTAGATCTGCAATATGGAACATTATCATGGCTTAAAAAACATCTGAATAGACGTGGGACTGAAGGGAATCGGCGAGTTGCATGGTCAACTCGGCGAGTCCGATGAAGATTGTCGTGGGCTCGGTGAGTCAGTAGAGTAACGCGACGACTCAACTAGGGTTTTCCTAACCTATGGACACGCATGGACTCAGCGAGTTACAATGAAACTTGACGAGTTGAACAAGGAGTTTACAGCTGCACACATTAGGGAAATCGACGAGTCACTCAAGTGACTCGGTGAGTTGGCGAGTTACGCAAGGAACTCGGCGAGTGGCTGGTTGTACTCGACGGGTCGGGTCAACATGGACTGTTGACCTTAACCGTTGACTTTAACTTTGACCAAGGTTGACTATTGGACTTTTAGGGCATTGTGGGAATTTATAAACCTGGTTGTGTGGCAAATATAGGTGGTGGATTTTGTGGCGGTGATCCGAGAGTTTGAGCTTATCTTTCGAGTCAACAGTTACGAGGTAAGTTATCTTCACTATATCAACAGGGTCCAAGGCACCAAGGACAGCCCTTTATCGGATTTGTACCCAAGTATTTTCTTGATATGTTTTTTGATCTACTAGATCTGCATCCTGGTAGTTAGGATGGTATTATGTTAGTGACATTATATAGGTCGGTATCTTGGTATATAGGATGATGTTATGTTTGTGACCAGTTAGGTCGGTATCCTGGTTATAGGATGGTTTCTATGTTAGTGATCTGTTAGATCGGTATGATTATCTGTTATATACATGCTAGTGTATGATATTTATGTGCACATGATTGTTTGATTGGTATGGGGGTTGGGTTGAAGCGGGTCCTGCTTCGTGTTGTAGGCCAACATACACAGGGCGGACCGGATAGACTGTAGGCCCAGGAGGACACCTAGTCAGGCCGAAGTCCCAACTAGCGGTCTAGATAAGCTAAAGGCCTCTGATAGGGCGGTCCAGACGTGCTGAGGCTCGAAGAATGGGTCAGATAGACTGAAGGCCTGGTGCAGGCGGTTCAGTCATATTGTAGACTCAGAGAGTAGACCAGGTGGACTGAAGGCCCGGTGCGGGCGAACCAGTCACACTATAGACTCGAGATGCATGGTTGTTCTGTTGTTTATATGTTTATATGATATGGTTATCAGTATGACATTGGTATTTTGGGGGTAACTCACTAAGCTTTCAGGCTTACAATTTCAGTTTGTTGTTTCAGGCTCAGCGGATGGTCGCAGGAAGGCGAAGGCATGATCGTACACTTCCTCGATTGATGATAATGATTTCTCGGAACTCTGACGTTTAAAATATATTGAAAAGTAATTGTAATAATTGAATGGTTTGAAATGATTTAAAAGTTTTAAATTGGATCAAATTTTATGGATGTTACAAGTTGGTATCAGAGCATTGGTTTGAGTGAATTAGAGGAACACTTGTGTGAATCCAGTCTCAAATCAAGGAAGGATTTCAAAATGAATTTTTAATGGTTTTCAAAATAAGTAAAAGAGGACGCGAAGTGTACGATCAGCCAGAGCTAGTAAGTAGACCCCAAAATATCATGCATTTATTTTACTATGCGATATGTTAGAACAACATGCTAGTACCAGGCTAGGGATCTTCAGGAGTTGCATTATAGAATTGTCTGATTACATGATGCCTACTAGCCTAGGTTTTCCTCTATATGATATTGACATCATTACTGTAGTTTTTTAATGTATGCATCACGGTTATACATAATTAACATCTTATGCCTGAGAATGTTTGATTTGGCCTTATGTTATGTTCTTGTCTAATTGGGGGCTTAGGGTAGGATTGGATATTCGAACGTCTGTAGCGTACAATGTTATGTATGGCTAGCATGCACTAGTGCTACAGGATTGGTGGAAGTTTCATGGATGGGTGGGTTATATGGGAACGGTACGTCAGTTGTGAGACAGTTAGCCTCCTTCTAGGAGTGAGTATTGAACGCTCGCTATAGCTATATATATTTTTATGGTGTTGTGATGATACTTGAGACAAATATGGGTAGGTGTGGAAGGTAGGATGGGTCTGTGCTACTGAAAGCACAGGACCCATACACGTAGCAAGGAAGTCACAACCTCTGGCGTTTAGTTGGAAGTTGGTCCCCTATTATTATGTGGATTATCTGATAGCTTTTGGTGTGTTTTCAGAATGGTGATGACGATACGCTTTGTGATTGGATCCGGGTCAGGATCAGGATCAGGAGATGGAGACTAGGAGGGGCCAGCAGCACCTGAGACTATGGTGCAGATAGGGACAGAGGAGCTAGATGCCAGGATTCGAGAGATCCTACATAGTGAGGTTGCTGCTATGTTCCGAGCGTAGCTACTGGAGATTTTTGATTCCATTAAGACCACCATGGTCGAGTATTTCGACAAGCGTTACGCAGCTCTTGCAAAGACGGCTCTTGTTGCAGCTGCATCGGCTGTATCAGCGGTAGGTGTAGGAGGAGGAGCCAGTCGGGGCTTCTAGTACTGGGACTTCGATAACACGAAGCCCCCGACTTTTGATAGGATTCAGGACCCTATCATAGCCATGAGGTGGCTATCGAACATCGAGGGGTGCTTTTTTACGTGTTCCTGCCCGACTGACCAGAAGGTCAGGTGTGCCCTGAACATGTTAAGGTCCGGGGCAAATAACTGGTGGAGGTTGATGACAGGGTCTTATTCTGATGAGCAGAGAGATGTAGTTTCTTGGGATCAGTTTAGGGATATGTTCCACTCCTGCTACATTCCACGGGTCGAACGTGAGCGGCTAGCTCGGGAGTTCTTGGAGTTCAAGCAGGATTCGGAGTCGGTGATGGAGATCACCCGTATGTTCACTGAGAGTGCGATGTTTTGCCTAGAGTTTGCTCCCGAGCAGGATCAGATGACACGATATCTGAGCATGCTCAAGACTGACATTAGACAGTTCGTTGCTACTCAGGGATGTGATACGTTATTGGATTTACAGGAGACTGCCACGCAGCGGGAGCTGGAGATTGAGTTATAGTTGCGAGAGCAGAGGCAGGCCCCGATGTAGTCTCAGCCGGCGCTGAAGCAGTCTAAGACCGATGATTCTATGGTTGGAGGATAGAGCTGTTGCACGTGTGCGAAGTGTAGGAAGGGTCATATCGGAGTTTGCAAGTCCAGTAGTGCATGTCGCAAGTGTAAAAGGGAGGGGCACTATGCGAGGGATTGTTGACAGTTGGCCCCGGTTCAGGACGTGAGGATTTGTTATCACTGCCATCAGGTTGGTCACGTGAAGACCAACTGTCCACAACTTGCTACATTAAGGACTGTTGTTACAGGTCAGGGTAGAGCAGATCCTCCGAGGACTCAGAGACGTGCATTCCAGCTTACGGCAGAGCAGGTCGGGATAGCGCCAGATGTGGCTGCGGGTACGTTTCCATTTTTATCTTACTGCTTATGATTATATTGTGAACTTTTCCTCCTTTTTCTTCATGAGTCATTGGAAAATAGGAAGGTCAGCGGAGTTTAGTATCAAGGGGTTGTAGAAGGTTAGTGTCCTGGGGCGTTGGGAATGGAGAGTTAGGATAGAGGATCACCATTCGAGGAGCAGTAGCTGCGAATCGGAGATGCAAAAGTGTTCAGTTGGGGTACGGTTTTCGTGAAGTTCGGTTGATCCATGTCGGGAGGGTTGTTTTACGGAGGTTGTTCACTCCAGGGTTAATCGTTCCATAGTTAAGGGTGATAATACCTAGTAGGGACGGTTGAGTTGTGTTATGGTTTCACCACCAGTAGGTAGTAGTTAGTGTCCCAAGTGGGGGAGAATTCAAAATTCTCAAATAGAGCATCATCCATTGAGGGTTCTGTTAGCTGTTAGGGTTCGAAAGTGCTTTCAGCATGATTGTGCGAGCTATTTAGCGCATGTGGTAGACACGCGGTTCAAGGAACAAACTACAGATTTCTAAGAGGGTGGACGATCGACATGAGGCCTAGGGTTAGGCTGGGGTTAGAGCCCACGAAATAGATTAGGAGTTCGGAACCCCAACTGGGTGAGAACAGTCAGCATGGGAAGGATCACCAGGAGGGATGGTCCAGGGAGATGCTCAACAGTTTAGAGCGGTCCGGATAGATTGAAGGTCGGTGGGGCATACTAGTTAGACCGAAGGCTCGGAGAATGGTCCAAACAGGCTGAAGGCCCAGAGAAGCGGTCTAGACATGGTGAAGGTTCTGAGAGTGGTCCAGATAGACTGAAGGCCTGGTGAGGCGATCCAGTCATATTGAAGACGTTGTATGTGTTCATAGATTTTATGAGAGGGTATTGAGTATGCTTCTATGCTATATCAATCAATAGGTTTGTCCCCAAGTATTGAACATGTTGCTGGAGTAGGCTAAAGACCCTGGTGTGTTTTTGGTTTGATCAGTAGTTGTTGTTAGAGATCAGATGGAGTACAGAGGGTCTTGGTTATCTCATCAGTTCAAAGTTTCTTATAGGATTAAACTTTTTGGATCGGGTAATACTCCATTTGGGGAGTGGGACTAGATCCGAATGGGTATTTGTCAGTGTCAGCTTTAGGAAGGCTTGGGAATTAGAATGATATATCATTCAGGTTATGGGAACCGGGTTAGATCTTTCTCATGATCGTCTATGGCATTTGGATATGGTTGAGGCGGTCCTTCTCTATGAGGTAGGCCAAGATACCCGGTGCGGGCCGACAGTGAGTTGTAGGCACGGAGGTTCAAGGAAGCGGTAAGGTTGAGGCGGTAGGCCAACAAACCCTGAGAATTTCATCTCGATAATTGAATTGATTAGACATGATAGTTGTTCCAACCAGAAGGGGTGATATGGGTTGGATATGAGTGTTGTACTAGTAGGCTAGTAGTGGTAGGAATATTAATGATGGCTTGGGTTATTGTGATGTGTCTTGGGTTGATTTCATCTATGAAAGAGCCATAGCGTGTTGGAAGTGAGGAGGAGATGGGTTGCTGAAGACCAGTTAGGAGGTAAGGCTGTTGTGGGTCATGTAGCATTCATTATGTTAATAGAAGTTGATGGCATGGCGTGGAAGCAAGTCCATCCAGTATGTTCTCTTTTCGGGATACGCGTGGGACTATTGTTTGTGTGTGTCTTTCGGTTTAGTAATCGGTGAGGCGTCCGGTGTTTTGGGTAGTAGGCAGACTAGTTGGGACCAGGGAGGTTTCGACTTCGTCTGAGAAACTTCATATGGTAGCAGGAAGAGTTGAAGTGGGTTTGTGACTTGGGATTCATGTGTGGGATGCGAGGTTATTCCGACCTAGGGATGACTGGACCCGTCGTAGGCATGCCTGGTATTCCAGCCCGAGGTTGATTGGGCCAGACATGAGTGTTCGTGTTTATTAGTGGATTGATTTTGTATGATATTTTGGGAGCCGAAGGATGCATTATCCTGTCAGCACAAAGGATTCGCCTCATGAAGAGGGAAAATTGGGTTTCCAATACTTTGGATCATCAGGATTTTGTCAAGTTGGCAAAGTGGAATGTAGGATAGACCATATGAAAAGGTTCGGTTGGGATTCACATCACGTTTCACTGTTGTTAAAGTGCAACATGGATCAGAAGGTGATAGTATCATTGGATGACATTCAGGTCGGTGAGCGCCTGGAATCGGTTGAAAGGCCGTTGGCCATGTGGGACAGAAGGGTGAAGGATCTGCGAAACAAGGAGGTACCTTTAGTTAAGGTAAAATGGGAGCACCAAATAGGGTCCGAGTGGTCATGGGAGCCGGAGGCACGGATGCGGGAACACTATCCGAGGATGTACCGCAGCAGACTTCGAGGGTGAAGTATAGTTCAAGTGGGGGAGAATTGTAACTCCCCATTTCTCGAGTATCAATTTATGGTTATAAATTCTCATGATTTCAAGGTCTACTCGATGAGTTGGTTACCTGACTCGTCGAGTAGCAATGGGTTGGTCCACGTGTTTAAGTGACCTACTTGTCGAGTCCAAGAAAGGACTAGATGAGTAGGAGCTGGAGGAAGAAACCCTAATTTTCGGGGTTTTTCACCATATTTAAAGGATCATTGTCCTCCTCAGCTTCCCCTTACAACCTTTTGGTAGTCTATAAACCCTAATTCGTGTGAGAGTGCTCCATTTGTGTATTTTAAGCTCTGAAAGAGGATTCTTGGTGAGAAGAGTTTGGAGAGAAAGTGTCTAGAAGCAAGGAACATGTGTGATCTAAAATCTACATCGGTTGGCATACTTTGGAAGGTATCAACCTCATTTCATTCTAGATCACACTTGGGTGAATTTTAAGGCTTTTCTAGCATATTAGGAGGCTATCCTTGTGTATGAGCTAAGATCTGAAGTTGCAACTTCATATCTGAACTCTCTGTTGTCTCTAAGTTCATAAAAATTTCAGATTTAGTAGTTTGATCCTCTCTTTATGTGTAAGCCTCCATTACAAGCTTGGTTTTGTCATTAGAAGATTTTAGAGCCTTGCATGCACGTAAAGTTTGCAACTTTACGTGATAAACATGCCTTGGGGAACTGTATCTACAATATGGAACCTTATCATGGCTTAAAAAGCATCTAAATGGATGAAGTACTAAAGGGACTCGGCAAGTTGCATGGTCAACTCGGTGAGTCCGATGAAGATTGTTGTGGGATCGGCGAGTCAACTAGGGTTTTCCCAACCTTTGGATACGCATGGACTCGGTGAGTTGCAGGGAAAATCGACGAGTTAACCAACGAATTTATTGCCGTAAACATTAGGGAACTCAATGAGTCACTCAAGTGACTCGGCGAGTTGGCGAGTTATGCAAGGAACTCGGCGAGTGGCTGGTTGTACTCGACGAGTCAAGTCAACATGGACTGTTGACCTTGACCGTTGACTTTGACTTTGACCAAGGATGACTGTTAGACTTTTGAGGCATTTTGGGAATTTATGAACCTGGTTGTGTGGCGAATATAGGTGGTGGAGTTGGTGGCGGTGATTCGAGAGTTTGAGCTTATCTTTCGAGTCGATAGTTGTAAGGTGAGTTATCCTCACTATATCAATAGGGTCTAAGGCACCAAGGCCGACCCTTTATCGAATTTGTATCCGGGTATTTACTTGATATGTTTATTGATCTGCTAGATCTGCATATTGGTAGTTAAGATGATATTATGTTAGTGACCTAGTTTAGGTCGATATCCTGACATATAGGATGATGTTGTGTTAGTGACCGGTTAGGTCGGTATCCTGGTTATAAGATGGTTGTTGTGTTAGTGATATGTTAGATTGGTATGATTATCTGTTATATACATGCTAGCGTATGATATTTATGTGCACATGATTGTTTGATTGGTATGGGGGTTGGGTTGAGGCGGGTCCTGCTTCGTGCTGTAAGCCAACATACCCAGGGTGGATCGGATGGACTGCATGCCCAGCAGGGTACCTAGTCAAGCCGAAAGGCCGATGATCGGTCTGGATAGGCTGAAGGCCCCGAGAGGGCGATCCAGACGTGCCGAGGCTTAGAGAGTGGGCCAGATAGACTAAAGGCCCGGTGCGGGTGGTCCAGTGATGTTGTAGACTCAGAGACTGGACCAGGTGGACTGAAGGCCCGAGGTGGGTGGACCAGTCACACTGCAGACTCGAGATACATGGTTGTTCTGTTGTTTATATGTTTATATGATGTGGTTATCGGTATGGCGTTGGTATTTTGGGGGTAACTCACTAAGCTTTCGGGATTACAGTTTTAGTTTGTTGTTTCAGGTTCAGCGGATTGCCGCTGGAAGGCGAAGGCGTGACCGTACACTCCTCGATTAATGATTATGATTTTTGGGAACTCTGATGTTTAAAATATTTTGAAAACTAATTGTAATATCTGAATGGTTTTAAATGAGTTAAAAAGTTTTAAATTGGCTCGAATTTCATGGATGTTACAATAGGGTTAGGTTATAATATGGATGACATCTATTGTGTGGTCATAAGGATAATTCTGGACCAATAGATGAATAGAATGCATGTTCATGAGTTGAGGGTATATGATATTTTACTATGAGATATTATGTACTATATAATCACATAAATTTTAGTACTAAGGGTATTTTAGTTAATTAAACTATATTTAAAAAGGGAAATTTTGGATTTTTAGGGGTAATTATTTCTCTTAATGTTAAAATTATGATTTTAATAGATAATAATTCTTTTATTTCGGGCCATTCTGACAAAATATGTTTATAAGAATATTGAAATATATGTTGAACCATAAAATAATAAATATTCTGACAGAATAAATATTTTGATGGAATGAATTTCTTAACGGATAACATAGGGATGAGCAAAAGGACCGAACCGGGAACCGGCTTCGGCCAAAATCAAGAACCGAACCGGCCCGACGGTTCTATCGGTTCCGGTTCCGGGTCCGGTTATTGCCGGTTTTTCGATTTAGGAACCGATCTTCGACAAATAGCAACGTAAATGCGTAATACACTTTTGGTCTAAGCTGTACGTTTAATCTGTTTTGAGTAGCAATACATTTAGTGTGCTATGAACATTTTGTGATGTGGCCATTTGCTTTTCTTTTTTTTGCAAGTTTTTATCCATTTGCTTTTCTTTTTTACGTTTAAGTTTTCATGCCTTTAACATGTTTAGATTTGAATTCATGTGAAAAGTTGTCGAGTGGCCATGCACTATTAATTTTTTACGAGTTTCAATTCCATGGAATTTTGTCCATTTTGAACCAGATCATGATATTTACATGAATGTAAAGACAAATACTAAACGTTTAAATATGAAACTAATAGTTATTATAAATCTGTATTGCTTAGACAAGAACATGGCCCATGCACTATTATAATACTGAAATAACATACATGGCCGAGTCGTGCTTCAGTGAATTTTGTGGGTTATTGATTCACGATCGATATATATATATATATATATATATATATATATATATATATATATATATATATATATATATATATATATATATATATATATATATATATATATATATATTACGTCCAAAGTAGAAGTGCAAGCAACAAAGGCATGGGGTGTTTTGTAAAGACTATCCGGTCCGGTTCCCGGTTTTGGGCCGATTCCAAGGGCCGGTTCTTACCGGGTCCCGGTTCCAAAAATTCACAAAATTATAGTACCGGTCCCGGTCCGACCGGTTCCATCGGGTTCCGGTTCCGGTACCGGTTCCGGTTCCGGGACCGATTCCGACCGGTTCCCTGGTCTGTTTGCTCATCCCTAGGATAACAAGTTCTTAAACCATCAATTAAAGAATTAAAACAAAAATTACAGTAATTCTTAAAGAATATGGGTAATAATTCCTAAGAATTACATTTAATGTTAAAGAATAACACTAAGAACAGTTAGAAATTGAAAAAAAAAAAAAAAAAAAAAAAAAAAAAAAAACATCAAAGTTTAACAAAAGACACTAATACATTCTAAAAGAATATTGTTGCTAAAAATCACTTTTAATTTTGTGGTCCGTTCTTCAAGCATCTGTGAAACCAAATCCAATTGTAATTTAGAACCCAATAATACATTAGCAAATGAAAAATAAAAAACTAAAGTCTTTTGTACAAATCTAAAGACTTGTGAATTACACCAAAATCCATAACCAAGAATTGTAGAAAATGCACAAATTACTGATAAAATATTTTGATTCCATTCCGACTGAATTGAAATTCGTGATTCAATTCCAACAGAAGTGGATTCAATTATGGCAGAATGACCCCTTGTCATTATTATATATCAATGCAAAATGAAAATTTTAGAATGTTAAACAAACCATAAAAGGGAATGTAACAAACTATTAATTTGAATGGTCGAGATAGTCCAGATGGGTTTGGGGATCTTCATTTTTGATGTTTTCACAAAATATTTTTTAGTTATGCTAAAGTTATTGCACAACGTGATAAATAATATCTAGTAAATCAATGGAAGATTAACATGATGATCAATCCTATGATCATACAATATAATCTATGATCATAAAATATAATGTTTAAACTCAAAGCATATCAATAATGAGCTACACCCTAAATATACAAGCATTGAATATTTACAAAATCATCAAAGTCATTTGTCTAAATCATACAAGCTAGACAAGTACTAATGACTTTCACATTCCAATGAAGCCACTAAACTATTTATTTGATACTATTAACAATTTACGTGATGTACTTTCTAATTGACCATTCTATTTTCACTGCAGATATCATGTCTTGAGTTTAAACATAACCGTTTTGTTCCAAACCCCTTTTAGTAATATTGGTTGCTAAATACAACTATTTCATTCTGGTATTATACTTTCAATAATAGCAATATACTTTCATTATCTAAGATTCCTACACATTTGTAGTTTACAACACATTATTAGTGAAAAATATTCCATTAATTCACCAATACCATTACTTAGTTCCTAAATTATATTTTAAATACTATCCAACCCTCAAAATATTCAAGTATCTTTTGTAAAATTGTTTGATATATGTTACATTACTAATCTATGATATGCTACCTCATTATAGTTCAACTAGGAATAACATTAATTTATTTTGAACAAGATGGCATAACACCACTACCAAGGACGCATACAGCACAGCAACACACCAAAACAATAAACATCAACTTTATTTGGATAAATACCAATTATATTGCACTTACATGGTCTAGGGGAAATGTTTTTTTTTTTTTTTGGAATTACAACATCACATGACCCACCCAATATAAAGAATTTCAAACATTATCTATTTGGAACCCTCATACTCGTGACACCAGATTCCAAATAAGGTTTTAGAATGTCGTACGGTATAACCCCTGCTCCATTCTTGTTCATCCTACTCTCATCTGCATTCCTCCCATCAATCTTAATCCCTTCCAATTCCTTCAACATCCCTGCAAATATTTCATAAGCAGCTTTTATCTACCGATTCGCCTCAAAAGCTGGTTCACATGTCTCCCCAATATACTCCTTCTCTGCTGAATGATTTGATAAAACATCCAAAACCACCATAACGTCTGAAGCTTGAACATGAGAAGGAAATGCAGACACAAGTTCATCTTCTGGCGTACTCTTAAAAACCTCCCAGTCATCATCAGTCGGATCTTCACATGGAATCTTTACTCGGGCAATGGTCGGCCTGTTTGGAATGTATCCTGCAAAGTCATACTGCCCGCAGCTGACCGCTACATGCTGACCGGAAGCTGCCCATATGATTTTTCTCAAAATTTCGATTAAATCATTTGGTGTTTTGATAACAGGCCACTAGGGTTCGTCTTTTTTGTCTACGTGTCCGACTGTTCTAATGTCTGTCCACAATGCTTGAAGCTCTGAATCAGATTCTACAAGAGTCTCTTCTGGCTAGTAATGGTTGACATTTGTCAACCATTACTACCCAGAAGGGAATCTTGTAGAATCTGATTCAGAGCTTCAGGCATGGTGGACAGAGATTAGAACAGTAGGGCACGCAGACAAAAAAGACGAACCATGGTGGCCTGTTGTCAAAACACCAAAAGATTTAATCGTAATTTTGAGAAAAATCATCGGGAAAATGACTTAAAAACCCAACGAAGTTTCCAAACCGTTTAAAAAACTCCAATCATGTTTTGTCTGTTCAAAAAAACCCAACAAACTTAACATTTTATCTAAAAAGTCCAACTAAGTTACACTTTCTCGAAAATTAAATAAGAGAAACAGATGACGTGGCTTATTACCGTATCGGAAAACTGACTTGTTAGACCAACGAAGTTTCCAAAACGTTTAAAAAACTCCAATTATGTTTTGACTGTTCAAAAAAAAACCCAACGAACTTAAACAAAACAAAATTGGAATTTTCTGAACGGTTTGAAACATTGTTGGACTTTTTAGACAAAATGTTAAGTTCGTTGGGTTTTTTTGAACAGACAAAACATGATTGGGTTTTTTGAATGGTTTGGAAACTTCGTTGGGCTTTTAAGTCATTTTCCCAAAAATCATCTGAGTAGCTTCCAGTCACCATGCAGCGGTCAACTTCGGGCAGTATGACATTGCAGGATACATTCAAAACAGGCTGACCATTGCCCGAGTGAAGATTCCATGTGAGGATCTGACTGATGATAACTGGGAGACTTTTAAGTGTAGGATAATCTTTGATGGTTAGCTTTACACCATGTGGCGAATCTGAATCTTCTGCAGCCATGCCCCTTGCAATAAGGTCATCTGGTAATGCTTCATGATCAAACCGCCATTGTTGACCATACAATTGAACTCAACTCAATGCTATAGTTTCCTGGTGAAAAACAAGTTTCCAAAATTCTACCAGAATATGTGAGAGGTTCGCGAGCCAAAGCATTGATCTCCCATGTATATGGGAAATAAGGGTGTAATAGATTATGTATCGAGTGCATTTTGCTAAGTTGACGATTGGTCACAATTATATATGGTTCAGTGCCACAGTGTATTCTCAACCTGACAATTATATTTAATGTGTATAAAATTGTTATTATTATTATTATTATTATTATTATTATTATTATTATTATTATTATTGTTATTTACATGAATTTATACATGCAATTTTTATATATATAAAAAACAGATTTATATATTTAAAATCAATTTACACATTTAAAGAAGACACTTATAATATATAAATCAGTTTTTTAAAAGGTATATAAATATAGGTATATGAATTATTCATTTTATACCTATAAATATAAATATAACCGGTAAAACTTGAGAGCTTTATGACATTAACCTAATAATCGACAAATTTTCGAGAATTAATGAAGGAATGCTAACCAAGGATGGCTTTGCAAACGAAAATTCCATGCCCCGCTTTCTAGTAGTGCTACCGAAGGTAAAACTCAAAAATGATATGAAACTACTAAACGTTTATTTGCATTATTGAAGAACATATTGAATCAAATTATTGATTTTTTGTAATATTAAAAATTCAAATTAAGCAAAGACTACAAATCTGTCACTATGGTGGCTAATTTTTATCGACCGATACTTCCATATCAACCACGAAAACATGTGGCAAATCCGATACATTTTATTTCCACGGATTGACGAATGATATTTAGCGACGTATTAAACACATCTTAAAATATTAATATACATATCTAAAGTACAACAAATTCCAGTCACCTATCCTCACATGTGCGTAGGTTCGTTCTTCTTCAGATCGTATTGCTTTCGCTTAAGTGTATGTGATTTGTCCAATATAAATAGTCGATTAACGAAGTTTTGTCTGATGTGGTTTCATTTCCAGCAACCGGTCGAACCCTTTCATTATATGCATTTCCGCGTCTTTCATTCTACCTGATGATTTCTTAGCCTTATACTTATTAAAGGTTTGTTTTTTCACAAGTCAATGAGGTTGTTCAAAGTCGTTAAATTGTTGGATGAAATGCATCAATGAGGCTTGTGTTGAGATATAAACCAGCAGAAGATACCGATCTTGAAGTAGGGTGCGAATTCACCCATTGATGAAGCAGTACCTAAGTCTGCACACTCCACCGTGCTCAACAGTTTTCAACAACCGATATCTCTGATAGGATGGGAACTTGCAAGCTGGTATGCAGATTCCTTTGTATTGGTATGCTCTGCTACCATTTTTTTTGATGTTCAACAAAGAAGAATATCAGAAAGGAGAAGAAGAAGAACAAGAGGACGAACTAGAAGAAGAAGAAAAATATGAAAAGGTTATATGATGGTGAGGAATTTGGTTAGAATTCAAAGGTTAAATGTTGGTGAAATTGCTGCTTAAACATTGACATTCTGTGACCTTGCAGCTGCAACAACCGATTTTAGCCCTGATTGCTTTTTTGAACCATATATAGAAAGAGCAATGAAATAGTCAAAGTATGTCTCTAACGACGCGCACACACATATACACACTCACACACATATATTCTGTTTTGTGGTCATTTTTAGGCTGCAAAAAGAGGAAATGGGAATAACTGCTTGGAAGAATTTACATAATGCAAAAGCCAAAAGCTGAGGCATGGATTCACAGACTTCATGTATGCAAACGAAACTTTAATTTTTATATATATATAAACTTAGGTACCAAACCTCTAAAATATATCGTTTTAACATGCTAAATATACCCGGTTTGGTTTCACTTGGTAAATATATAATTCTCCATAACATTTCTTTCATTCCTTATCGTTTTATCATCTCCGTTTTCTTTCCTCAATTATCGTTAATTACTTCATCCAAGTGAACATTACTAAACCCTAAACCTAAACCTAAACCCTAAATTTAAACCCAAAACACTAAAGCTAAACCCTAAATCCTAAATCTAAACCCTAAACCCTAAACCTTAACTCTAAACCCTAAACCCTAAACCCTCAACATAAACCTAAACCCTAAACCCTATTGTGTCGATCTTGAATTTACATCTTGAAGTATTAATCGTGAATCAGTTAACCGTAATCTTTATATAGTAAAACAATGTATTTTCAAGAGGTTTAGTACTTAAGCTTAGGTGGGGTTGTAATGTATATTCCTTTTTCCATATATATATATATATATATATATATATATATATATATATATATATATATATATATATATATATATATATATATATATATATATGTTTTATAGAAAACAAAAACCCTAGAAAAAACTCTAAAAATCAAAAAATACATTAAAAAAATACTTAGACATCACAAATCTTATTTTATTTTATTTTATATTATGAAAGTTCGCAACTTTTTATAGATTTTCACTGAATTTTTTTTTGAAAAAAAGAATGATTTTTTATTTTTTTTTCAGCGAAAATTTTACAAAACCTGCGATGTTTTGATGTATAAAAAAAAAAAAAAAAAAAAAAAGGTTTTGTTGTCTATAAGTATTTTTATGCATTTTTTTTTATTTTTACGGTTTTTTTTGTTTTATATATATATATATATATATATATATATATATATATATATATATATATATATATATATATATATATATATATATATATATATATATATATATATATATATATATGGTTAGCATATGCTTTTGTTTTTGTTCGTCTCCTAATTACCATCTAGATGCTTCGGCTATCTTCCTTTAAAGTGATCATGATGCCTATATTTTGTCTTTTCTTCCCGTACGTTTTTATTAAACTGAGTGCCGACGATGCTTTTGTCCCTGTCCTAATTAGCATCTGAGTGCCGACGATACTCCAATCCGGTGATGACCATCTCTCTCTCTCTCTCTCTCTCTCTCTCTCTCTCTCTCTCTCTCTCTCTCTCTCTCTCTCTCCATGAAGTACCCATTTGACACACATCAACTCGACTATGATTGTCACCATTACGTGCACACCAAAATAGTCGCCTCTCACTCTGACCATTTCTATGTCAAACTATCTCAGTTCTTGTTTCAATATTGACATTAAAAAAGGAACCATGATTGGTGGTGGGTGATGGGTGGTAATTAAGGTTACACGAAACTGTCGGTTGATTGTATGAATAGAGACACGGATAGTAGTGGTATTGTTTTTTTTTTTTGGAATACATTAAAAATTAGCAAGTGACTAAATCATGGGCAAGGTACTAGGAGTAGTAGGAGTAGTGGTGTTGGTGGTGGTGATGATGGTATGTGGCAGTATATATGGTGGTAGTAATTGAAAGTGATGATATGGTGGTGATGATGATTGTGGTTTATGGTGTATAGTAGTGATAGTGGGGTGGTATAGGACTAATTTAATAATGATAATATTTGTAAAAACAAAAAAGATAAAAATCACAAACAGTAAAAAAAATTTGCATTTTAGTTATTTCATAGGGACTTAATATAATGGTCTTGACGGTAACTGAAGTAAAGACTAAAATTGAAGGATTTTCCAACCGGCGGTATCAAATTTTCAAATTAGGACAACACTTGCGTATTTGTCTCAACCACATAACCCAAAATTTTAATTTACTCTTAATTCTTTATAATTCTTTCAAGATTTCAGTTTTCATAAAAAAAAAAAAAAAACAAATCATATAAATTGTAATCTGTAAATTAAAAAATCAATATTTTACAATTTTCTTCAATTCAATTCATCACGTGTTGGAGATGTGACAGGTGAATTTTGGGCCAAAAAGCATACGAGGAATGTGTATATGGGGTGTGTGGCCGATGTGGCGGAGTGACCTTATCCGTCTTGTTGCATCTCACGAATACTTTCAAACTTGGAGATTAATTTATTTATTTCTTTAGAAAGAGAGAAATGTTTTAATTTTCTTTTCTTTATTTATATTATTATGACAAATTTGACATCTTTTTTTTCGTTTTTGCAAGTTTTTTCTAATGGTGCCAAGAACATCCGCCCATTCATATACAAGATCTTAAGGCCATTATATTTTTGGTCGTTGAATAGTATAATATACAAAAAATGTACACTTACTAGGGTCAGCCTCGGCTGCAACATGCTCCAAAAGTAGCGATTTTCCAGGCAAATCTCCACTGTAGTCAAAGGCTCTGTCAAAGAAAGTTTCGATAGGACACCAACTTCAGTCATTTGGAGTGTAATCATGGCTTTAAAACTAATGGTTCTAATCAGACTTGCACTACAAGAATCAATGAAGCCGGCTTTAATTTGGCTGATTGAGTTGCGGGTGTGACTACAAGAACAAAAAGACCTGTGAGGTTTGATAGGAAAAGCTAGGGTGTTAAGAAAGAGAAAGGAAGAAAGGCTTCGGCCCCATTTCCAGGGATAAGATTCTTCTTCCCTTGTTTGAGGCAAGGATGTGTTGGTGGGAGAGATTATTGAGCCATGCTTCCACATGTTTGTGAATTGATATTGATGTACAAAAGCTATCATGCATGCCTCCTTATTTATAGAAAAAAGGAAGAGGTGCTTAATAATAGAAAATTAGTATTAAATTACAAACTATACTAGAAAATGAAAAAGTCACACGTGTTTAGAAAGTTATATTATAGTACTTAACCTGGAAAATGAAGTATAGAAAATATCTTTTTATGTTGTTTCGACGTATTTTTTCCATCGCTAAATTTGTCGGTAATACCCCATTTTTTAGCAGTATCCTCTTTAATTACAATCAAAATCGGAAAATTAGAAACTCGAAACATCAAAAATTGTGATTACATCTTTCTAGACATCTATACATCATTTTATTTCCTTGCGAGAGGTTTTCCTTCTCACCTGAACACCGCACCTTGACTGAGAGAAAGGTGGTGAGGGAAGTAGGTGAGGGAGTCCATTGCCGCACTCTCTCTTCATTTCCTATTGGCCATTTTTTTATTATCTTTTTTGTTATTTATTAAATTATATACCTACTAAAAAATTATAAAAAAAACTCATGATTTTTAATTTCCTATAAAATTAGTATAATATTTTTATGAAATATATTTTAAACAAAAAGTGACGTAAGTTTCCCACCAATTCATTGGGTTTATGTGAGAGAAAGGAAAATGAGGGAAAATAGGTTGTGGCCGACAAAAAGTGAGGGGAGTTTCTCACCCACACCCTTCGGTCTTAAAGTAAATTCATTTTATGAATGAATGAAAAGTAGGAAATGCACAAAGAGACCTAACAAAAAATGCAATGAAATTACATTTGAAGGATTGTTGGCACATTCCCTTGATAAAAAACACACACTACTCACGTATGTATTAGGAAGTAAACTTGCTGGAAGAAAGCTTCTACATTCAATGAAAAATAGAGGTATAGAACAAAAGAAATAAGACACTTATTTATACTAAACATGCAAATACACATCTCGTTATCTCCTATAAACTTGGTCAAAGTTGACCTTTTCTGTTGTGCACCTTTGAAAACATGGGTATAATCCCTTTATTTCAGCATGACTCAGTCAAACACTCTTGGATAATTAACTACATCCGACCCATGACCCATTGAACCAACCGATTAACCCAACAAGGACATCTTATTTATGGATACCAATAATATCAACAACTACTAGGATATCCGATCCAATGAGCCGACCTTGGTGCCTTCGACCCCTAAGTATAGTGAGGAAAACTCACATCACTTGTCGAACTGAACTGAAAAGATCAACTCCCGAAGCACGACTCCAAACTCAAACACCTACAACGACCATTGAACCAATTCCATCAAGTCCCAAATTACCAAAATACCCTCATAAGTCAAACTTGGTCAACCTTTGGTCAAAGTAAAAGTCAACGGTCAAGGTCAATAGTCCATGTTGACCCAACTCTTTGAGTGCAGCTTACAGATGATGGGTTTTGAGCAAAACATCATTCCTATGGTGTATATGCAAACCCTAATAGCTTTTGGATCTAGTTTGTCTAATGATCATGCAATTGAATATCCAAGCTATAAACCCTAGATCTAGCATATGATAATCAATATTAATATATGAATTAGGGTTTAGATCATACCTTGATTGTTATATAGCAATAACAATCTCAAATCCGCCTTGTAATGGCTTTAGAAAGCTTAGAGTCACAAGTGTCACTCTTCTAATGGCTCACAAACACCAAGACTAAGAGGATGAAGAATGATAAGAGATGAGGCACCCAAAAACGTGTGGAAACCCTAAGGAAACTCTTAGCCACGTTTTTGGTGCTCTAGGGATCCTTAAATAGTGAGACTATTAGGGTTATCTAACACGGAAACCCTAATTTGACTGCTTAGGCCCTAAGCAACCCATGGACTCCCTCCTTAGAGGCCTAGAACGATTTCTAATGGGTTTCCCCATATAATTCATCCACCCCTCTAATATTGAGTCCATTAGCCCAATATTTAACTATCATACAATTGACAGTTCTAGTCCCCTTTATTTAATTAATCTCTTTTAGCCACAAAATTAATTTTTATTAATTATTGACTAATATTAATTAAACAATATGATTTCTCCTTTAATATATTATTCTCATAATATATTAATAAATCGTAATTAATCCTCTCTCTCTCTCCATAATTCATCCTATCAAGTTGCTTTGGTGAAGGCAACCCAAAAGGACCATGCACCATCGGGTCAAGTACATACCAAAGTAGTTATGGACTTAGACACTAATCCAACAGTCTCCCATTTGGATAAGTCTAATAACTATTCTACGTATGACTTCAGATCCTGATTTACAATCGTATCTTTTAAAAACCGCTGTCAACTCTGATCCTATCAGAAGCGTGTCCTTTAGATAAGGGATCATATATTCCTCCATTCTTGATATCGTATAGATATGAGACATGGATTTCAATCATTCTCTCTATATTGTTTCCCGATTTCCGATTTATGACGATTGACAACAAAGTACAATTGAACACATCAAATTAGTCCTGGCTTGGCCAAGCACTTAGGTGTCATCGCTAAATCATCGAGGGGACCACATATATCGCTTTCATTCCACTTTGGATAAAAGGAACGGATAAACTTTGATTCAATGCTTGCTTTCACTCACTCACCGAATCACACACAACAATATGTTTTATGACACCAAGTTACTGGTGCGTTTACATATTATCAATGTGTAACCGACTCGCAAGATACAACTCACACATCTCGGTTTCAAGAATACAAGATATTATCGTCTCACCAATCACTCGAGATAAAATCCATGAAGTGATCCAAGTGAGCGTGGGTTTAATCCAATGCTCAAATCATATTCATAAGCACTCATGAACGTTGCAGCAAACATTTGCTTATGTCTAATACACTTTAGACAATCCATACACCAATTCACGACAGTCTTCATTCATACCTACTTCCAACATATGAATGATTGTGGTCCGTTCGAATAATTTGATTGTTCTGAACCAATTTAATTATTCAGGAAGTCAAAACATGCAAAGTGAAACACAAGAATAATACTAATCCCATATGGCCCCAAACTCTGGGTATAAATAAAACATTTTATTTAATCACCATATTGATTTCTCATTATTTGTTGTTTCGGGCAATCAACTTCTTACTTGAATTATTACTACACTTGTCCCATGCTCTCAGCATGTATACAATGTTTACCTACGGTCCTTACTTTGTGAAATAGATCAAATGAACACCTTTCGAATCATACTCATTTCACAACTCCCAATCCTTATCACAAGTATAAGAATATCAAATTCTTGTTACTTATGCTAGATTCTAACATTTTATGCAATGATTCTTTCGTAAAGTCATAGCTCAAAATCATCAAAACTTGGACAATCTCTATCAGAAACAATTCTATAGATATGATGTCTCTCACTCAAAGTACATTCCTTTGAACATCCTTCTTGCATAAAAGTTTCTAATCTAGATATAGATTTTCAATATCCAACTCCCAATATGGAAACATTTCCATATTTGTCATATGACAATTCATTCTTAATAGAACCTTATCCATCCAATACCATACTTCCAACTACTCACAAGCGACCAATCCTCAGCGAGCTTTGGATCATCCTTTGATAGTTGTTTAATTATTTTAGTCAAAACCGATTCTAGTCCTTTTTCCCTCTAAATGCGCTAGAAATTCGGAAAATTTTAGAATGGTCAAATATAATAGCATTGGCAATCAATCCTATACCCGAAGCGTATGGGACACGATGCATAATGTCTTACATAAAGATATGATACTTTATCAATCTTCTGTCATAATATTTTATGTGTCTCGTTCTTATAATTCGAACCATGAAGAGGGATACCGTAATCATAATCGAAATTTAAGAACACACTATGTATCCTTTGACTAAATTTATTAAAATTTCTCAATCTAAGCTTTAGATTTTGAAACGAAGTACAATATTCTCTCCCTTAATTATAGCAAAACAACTTTTCAACCCTTACGACTTTGCAAACTATAACTTTTGTTTTCTATAATTAATATTGCTAACTTTCAATACTTGCCTTAATAATCATACAAGCACAACATTTATGCTCCCACTATCATAATGATTATTATCATATAAGCATAACAACACTTATGCTCCCACTAGCTTTTACATGTTTTAGAAAACAACTGAACTTCCAGAAGACAATACTTATTGAATTTCTGAAGTTCATATTTCTAATACCTAATGCTTTGATAATCCTTTATCCAAGATTCTTAAACTTATACAACTTTGCTTTAGATAGCTCATATGCGTGTCTAAACAATTCAGACTAATTGTCAAATCTCACAATTCGAGTTATGGAAAGGGATACCGTTACCATAATCGAATTCAAGAATACAATTTTCACAATCACTATCTTCTTAAAATCTATCTTAGTGAAAGCATTTCCTCACAGTCATTTTCATGAAGGAGGGAATCTTATGACACTTAGATTTTAATGGTGTATGTGTTCCTATCCATGCGAATTTGTCAAAACCAAAGTTTGCGACACATCCAAACTCATATGAACTGAACTTTCTCAATCTTGATTTATTGCCTTATGGTAACACGAGTGCCCACCATGTCTTCCAAGTAGTTAAGCAGCTCACCCTTTCCTATCAATGTACTTTTCATTGATCAATGTGCTTGTCTTTTATGCATTCAAATGAGAACTCATAGAACTCACATACATAATTAACTCATTTGGAATGACACATAAATAAAATAATGTCAACATAATAGGTTGTAAACCTCAAGTCGTGTGCTAGTAATGATCGATAAGGTTTATTCTTGATTAGTTCTTGAAACTTTTCAAGACCATTAAGACTCCCACTGAGTTCTTGACGTATAAGATTCTTTTTTCAATAAACATTTCTTGACAAACAAATATTCAAGAGTTAGTGTAGCTTTTATCAAAACACTTCACAAAATTGGTCCTAGTTGGTCTTTATCTTATCCGAGACATCACAACTTTCCAATTTCAAATGTGCAAGAATAAGAAAACCTTTTCAAATTCCACATTTGATGAATGTTATAAACCTTCTTGAGACTTGTCACTCAATGTCACAATCTTAACTCTAAGACTTGGTTTTGGAACGAATTATGATTGACTTCTTCATTTAACCATTTCTTCAATTCTTGATTCCTCTTCTCAGACATACAATTGCACTAAGACTCACTTAGAGGATCAATTGAGATATGGTTCTTAATCATTAAGACTTATTATAAAACATAATAAAAAGTACTCTCCCTTCTTCTTAGAATAGAGAAACTATTATCTTTCTGCTTACTTGATTCTTCTTATTCGTTCTGATATTGATTGAAACTCTTTCAATCAACTCGAAATTACACTTAATCTTATAAGTATAATCATATTTACTAAACCTTTAGTAAATCATGATGAATATCGTTTTCACTCTTGTGGTGGACTTGATCAACACACAACCTTGTGTACTTGATCTCCTAGTCCTTCACTTGACACTTTGTCAACGAATTAGTCTAATTTCCAAATATGAAATTTCTCATTCATTATGCAACCAACTTGTATGATTCCAAGTTTCTGTCCAATTGAAACTTGGGCGATGAGAAATTTTCCCTATTTGGTAAATTCTTGACCTTTCCACAAACAACATAATTAAGAATCAATTCCATTATTGCTAATAATAGAAAATTACAAACATCAACTTTTCATACACGCCATTGCAAGGATAAATAAATAATATAAAATCAAAATTTATTTTATTGCGGAAAAATTTGTCCTTACAATGGAATTGAAAAACTATGTTGTTACATATTCTTAAGCAATCTATTATAACTCCAAGTAGTAGCTTAAGAATCTAATCTTCAAGCAATGCGGTCGAAATCCATTTCTTCACGATTAGATTCAGCTCACTTCTACCCTTAAGCTTCCTTTCTTTTCTTCGATCCTACAAAACATCAAAATGTAATCTTATCACATCATGTATCAAGAATCTAGAATAGGAACTTAAAAGAGTTAGTTAATGGATTTTACCTAAAGTAGAGCCATACGTTTTGACTCTCCTATCTCTTAGATCTCTTAGGTAAATAGGGCAGCTTCGTCTCCAATGCCCCTTCTCTTGGCAATAAAGACAAATGGACTCTTTTGGAATGGCACAAGGAACTATCTTAGAATCTACCTTTTCTGGATCTCCAATATCACTATTTCAATATCCATTGAAGTTTGAGAGTTTGATTTACCAGACAATTTTGCTCAACCAGCTCGTCAAATCATCGCTGATTCAGCAGCTATAACCAAACAGGTCAAATCAATGAGGGTCACGTCATGATCCATCATATAGTACTCTCTAACGAACTCATTATCTGATTCAGGAAGCAACTGAAGAAACCAGTCAATAGCTAACTTACCTGAAATGTTGACACCCAACATCCTTAACCTATCAATGTGTGACTTCATATCTAAGACGTGTACACACACAGGTTTCCCATGTTTACTTGCCAAAAGGGCTTGAGTGAGCTTGAACTTTTCAAGCCTTCGAACTTTTGGCTAGGGAGAATAATTGGAGGAGGTGGAGGAAGTGAAGCATGATCTCTTGTTCCTCGATCGAATCGTGGAATATCATCTTCATGTGGAAAGCTTGTTCCACGGGATTTTGGGAAGACCATAGTTTTCGTACTTTGACATCTACAAAACAGGAGAAAATTCAAGTTAAGTTGATTAGAATCCTCGATGTGACACCCAAATGAAACATCGAGGCTAGGATCCAACACAATACTCTACAACCTAGAAGAGGGATGCCGTAATCTAGTTGCAGAATATTTGAAGGTAGGTAAATGACGATTTACCAATTTCCAACATGAAAAACGAAAAAAAAAAATAAGTTTTAAATCTATTGAAAATTCCTAGATCTTTTGAGATTCATTGAACTTTTCAATGGCATGTTTAAATCTCGATATGCCCCTCGATTTGTGACTGGGATGCCGAGGATCACAAAACAGGGTGTGAATAACCATGCAAACTTACATAGTGCCCCCAATGTTACAGTCACCTATTCGATGTGTCGGTTAACCACACACGCTCCACCGAACTATGAAAAACAATGAGTCACCCTTTTCTACCTTTGCTTAGAACCATTTAGTGTGTCGGTTAACCACACACACTCCACTAACATCTTTGCAAGGGCACAAAGTGTAATTTCATGGAATTGCATCAATTCACTTTTGGCTAAAGTAACTAAGATTGGGAATTTTATGAAAGCATTTAGTTACTTTTGTACTTCATTATACTTATAATGGAAGGTTTCTATCCTATCATACCTGTTCGGCTAACGACCATCCACTAATCAAGAGTGCGGTGGGTAAAAATCGCCATTTATAGGTAATTTCCTTAAACACCCCTTATAGACTAGCTTCGTGAATGAGGCCTACTAACGGTAAGACTGACTGTTTACTCATACATATATAATACTAGACTTTTAAAATTATATATAGTATAGGGTGTATTTTACATTTTTTAAAATACTAGGTGTTCTAATTTAATAAATTATACTTTTAATTTAATTAAATGTAAACCAAAACTTTATGGGTTTATTAAATCTCTTTTAATTATACACTTTAATTAATTAATAAAACCATAAGGGGATAATTTGAACTTTTCAAAATACTAGGGTTTTAGAATTTAACATTTTCAAAATTAAACTTTTAACCAACTTTTAAATTCCAAAACTTGAGGGCAAGTTTTGAAACATCTCAAAACATTAGGGTTCAACTTATTTAAATTTCAAAAACAAAACTTTTAAGTTCAAATTTAAACTATAAAACCTAAAATGAGTAATTTGAAACTTTTCCAAACTTTATCAAGGATATTCTAGATCACAAAATTCAAATAAGACAATTAACAATTAATTGGTGGTTATCTAATTTGACCTAGTCCAAATTCTAGCAAGATAATTCATCAAATAACTCAAATAATTAAACATAATCTTGTAAGGCAACAAATATTTGATTATTTGGTAATTATCTTCTATTTTGGAAAGGATATTCACCCAAAATCAATAAAAATCGGATTTTATTCATCAAAAACGTTTTTGGTAATAATCCTAAGCCAAAATAGCACAAAATTCTGTTTTTCCCTCTTTCTGACCAGCTGACTCGTCGAGTCAGGCATGGACTCGGCGATTCCAGCCCTCAGAAACCCTAAATTTCGATCTTTAAGCAAGGATAATCCATAATAGCATCAAATACATCAAACAAACAACCATGGCTTTAATACCACTGATGGGTTTTAAGCAAAACATCATTCTTGTGGTGTACATGCAAACCTTAATAGCTTTTGGATCTAGTTTGTCTAATGATCATGCATTTGAATATCCAAAGCTATAAACCCTAGATCTAGCATATGATAATCAATATTAATATATGAATTAGGATTTAGATCATACCTTGATTGTTATATAGCAATAACAATCTCAAATCCTCCTTATAATGACTTTAGAAAGCTTAGAGTCACAAGTGTCACTCCTCTAATGGCTCACAAACACCAAGAGCAAGAGGATGAAGAATGATAAGATAGGAGGCACTGAAAAACATGTGGAAACCCTAAGGAAACTCTTAGCCACGTTTTTGGTGCTCTAGGGATCCTTAAATAGTGAGGCTATTAGGGTTATCTAACAAGGAAACCCTAATTTGACTGCTAAGACCCTAAGCAACCCATGGACTCCCTCCTTAGAGGCCTAGGACGATTTCTAATGGGTTTCCCCATAGAATTCATCCACCCCTCTAATATGGAGTCCATTAGCCCAATATTCAACTATCATACAACTGACAGTTCTAGTCCCCTTTATTTAATTAATCTCTTTTAGCCACAAAATTAATTCTTATTAATTATTGACTAATATTAATTAAACAATATGATTTCTTCTTTAATATATTATTCTCATAATATATTAATAAATCATAATTAATCCTTTCTCTCCATAATTCATCCTATCAAGTTGCTTTGGTGAAGGCAACCCAAAAGGACCATGCACCATCGGGTCAAGTACATACCAAAGTAGTTATGGACTTAGACACTAATCCAACAACAGACTCATCAAGTTCCTTCAGAACTCAGAAAACCACGAAAACCCGAGTCAACTCGCCGAGTTACCAAACAACTCGTCGAGTCCATGTAATGTCTAGAAGATCAGGAAAACCCTAACCAACTCGTTGAGTTGGCTATGCAACTTGTCGAGTTCCCTCATCCCTTTTCTCATTTAGACTCTTTTAGGTGAAACCAAGGTTCCAAACTATAGATCTAGCCACCTAGGGTGTAGTTACCACATAAAGGTGCCAAATTTAAATGCATGCAAGGCCTCAAGAGGCTAAAACACCAAAAACTAGTCTAAGGAAGAGGTTTAGGTCATTGAGAAAGGCCAAGACTAGATAAAGCCGATAAATTTATGACTATGGGGGCATAGAGGAGTCCAGATCTGAAGTTACAACTTCAAATCATGCTCAACTTCCGAAAATGGATCCAAAGTAAGCTAAAAAGGCACTAAACTCTTAAATGGAGAGATCTAACAAGTAAATGATCAAGGTAATGACTTTTTACCTTCAAAAGGTTGCTACAACTGAGTAAACGCAGGATCTATAAGCTCCTTCTGGTTCCAAGCTCATAAACCTTCAAGTTTCTCCAAGAAATGCACCAAACACACACTCTTTAGTCTTGTACACGCTCAAAATGGAACGTTAGCTCATTTAGGGTTTTCTTTTGGATCATAGGGTGGTAAGGGAGACTGGTGAGGGGACTTAAGGTCCCTTAAATATGGTGCAAACCCTAAAAATTAGGGTTTTCATGCACAACTTCAACTCGTCGAGTTGGGGTCCTCCAACCCATCAAGTAGGTTCCATAACCCACGCGACCTGATTAGTTTCTACACGACAAGTTGGTGCCTCCAAGTCGTTGAGTAGGTCTTAAGTGATGTATAAAAATTCTTGAAGTTCATACCTAAGAGTCGGGATGCTACATATTCATGGCCTAAAACTATAATTTTCTCGTAAAAGGTGTTTGTTTGTTCATCTAAAAATCACTTTATAGCTTTTTGACTTCTTGAAAAGTCAATAAGTTAAAAGAAGTGTTTGCATAAAAATTGTTTTTTAAAACAATTTTTTGATTAGTCTTAGAAAATGAGATTTCAAGAAGTCGTAATTTCTAACTTCTTGAAACAACTTATGATTTATTAGGTTTACAAAGTACAAAAAAGACAAAATTAAGCTAAACACTTTTTAACTTATTGCCTTATTGACTTTTGTAACTATAAAAGGTAATCCAAACATTTTTTTTAAAAACTTACTTTTCCATTTTTATAAGTCAATAAGTTCTTTTGGATAAAAGTCACCAAAGGACGAACAATAATTACTCTAAAAAACCGCTTGTGTGACTATAAAGTGTTTACAGGCACTAAAATTGAAAAATCCAATATAAACTCATACCCAATTGGTCACACACTTTATGGTTTTGGTAAATTAGTCGTACCCAATTAGTCGCATATTTATGGTTTTGGTTAGTGTTTTTAAATGGATACGACCAATAAATCAATGGAAGATTAATACATGATGATCAATCCTATGATAATACAATATAATGTTTAAACTCAAAGCATATTGATAATCAACTACATCCTAAATATACAAGCATAGAATATTTAAAATCATGAAAGTTATTTGCTTAAATCATACAAGCTAGACAAGTACTAATCACTTTAACATTCCAGTGACACCACTAAACTATTTATTTGATGTTGGTGATTTTGATCATCAATGTTATTTAAGTGTAATGAGATTACTTTGTGTTGACCAAAAATGATCTTGATAAATATTAAACAAGTAAGGAAGGTGTGGAGTACACATTTGTTTAAGTTTGATCAAGTTTCAAAGTACACTGTCATTTATGGGCGAAGCCCCTGAACGAACGGGGGTCCGGGGGCAGCGCCCCTGGGAGCGGGGTCCAAGGGGCGGCAGCCCCTGGCGGGGTCCAAGGGGCAGAGCCCCTGGCTGGGATATATCCGTTTTTATATCCGTTTTATGACAGTTTTTATGGTTTTATGACAGTTTAAAACTGTCATATGATAATTTTCAGACAAAGTTGTTAAAAGTTGGTTTTGGTCTCATTTTCTGGTACATACGAAAATATCATCAAACATTCTTTGTTCTTGTCTCTCTGAGTCTTATCCAATTGAAGATTTGGGAGTACCACCAAATACTTCGATTTGAAAGTGATAATCACAATTCTCAGAATTTCCAAGCCTTTCTAAACTCAAATTTCTAACATTTGATACTTTTAACAATTTAGGTAATGTACTTTTTAATTAGACATTCTATTTTCATTTCGGATATCATGTCTTGAGTTTAAGCATAACCATTTTGTTCCAAACTCCTTTTAGTAATATTGGTTGCTAAATACAACTATTTCATTTAGATATTATACTTTCAATAATAGCAATATACTTTCATTATCTAAGATTCCCACACATTTGTAATTTTCAACGCAATATAATTGTATAATACTTCATTAATTCACCAATACTATTACTTAGTTCCTGAATTATATTTTGAATACTATCCCAACCTCAAAATATTCAAGTATGTTTTTGTAATATTGTTTGATATATATTACATTACTAAAAATATCTAGTATGTGCTACCTCATTATAGTTCAACTAGGAATAACATTAATTAATTTGGAACACTATACTCCTTGTCTGTTGAATGATTTGATAAAACATCCAAAACCTCCATAACTTCTAAAGCTTAGACATGAGAAGGAAATGCAGATACAAGTTCATCTTCAGGCCTATGCTTAAAAACCACCCATTCATCATCAGTCGGATCTTCACATGGAATCTTCACTCGGGCAATGGTCAGCATGTATGGAATGTAACCTACAAAGTCATATTACCTAAAGTTGACCGTTGCATGGTGATCGGAAGCTACCCGGATGATTTTATGTCAAAATTCCGATTAGATCATTTGGTGTTTGTAGAAGAGGCCACCATGGTTCGTCTTTTTTGTCTCCATGTTCAAATATTCTAATCTCTGTCCACCATGCATGAAGCTCTGAGTCTGATTTTACAAGAATCTCTTATATCTATTTCTGATGGATTTTTTCCGTCGCTAAAATATGTCGGTAATATCCCATTTTCTAATGGTGTTCCTCTCTACAATCAAAATCGGAAAATTAGAAACTTGAAACATCAAAAATTGTGATTGCATCTTTCTAGAAATTTATACACCATTTTATCTCTGTGTGTTTAATCGATGGTTCACGAAACAAATAGATACGTTTAAGGGAAATTGATTATATGAAGGAATGAAAAGTAGGGGAAATGCACATAAGGACCTAACAAAAAATGCAATGAAGATGCATTTGAAGGACATCTTATTTATGGATACCAATAACATTTTGTTACTTATTTGTCGCTAAAAAAGTAGGAATTGAAAACTGATTGAACGATATAACTGTAAATCGTCCTATTTTTTGATTGAATCAATAAATAAATTTAATTTCTCACCGATCTGCAGCCTGTTTCCTGTGGCTTTTGCCTTTGGGGAGGAAGTATTGTGTTTTTGTATGTCAAGAACTCAATAACAGTTACGTGGGTGATACCCGGAATCATAGTTGGGAAATGGTTTCACAAAATATTTCTAGTTATGCTACACTCATTGCACAACATGATAAATAATATCAATAAATCAATGGGAGATTAATACATGATGATCAATCCTATGATCATACGGTAGAATGTTTAAACTCAAAGCATCTCAATAATCGGTTACACCCTAAATATACAAGCATCGGATATTTTCAAAATCATGAAGTTATTTGCCTAAATCATACAAGCTTGACAAGTCTTAATCACTTTCACACCCAAGGACGCCACTAAATTATTTTTTTGATACTTTTAACAATTTAGGTAATGTACTTTCTAATTAGACATTCTACTTTCATTTCAGATATCATGTCTTGAGTTTAAACATAGCCATTTTGTTCCAAACCCCTTTCAGTAATATTGGTTGCTAAACTAACATTTGGGTATTAGTTATACTTTCAATAATAGCAATATACTTTCATTATCTAACATTCCTAACGCATTTATATTTTACAACACATTCTTAGTGAATAATATTTCATTAATTCACCAATACCATTACTTAATTCCTGAATTATATTTTGAATAGTATCCCAACCTCAAAATATTCAAGTATTCTTTTATAATATTGTTTGATATATATATTACAATATTATATTATATTACTAACAATATCTATTATGTGCAACATCATTAAAGTTCAACTAAGAATTGCGTGAATTTATTTGGATAAACACCAATTTTATTGCCCTTACATGGTCTGGTGGAAATGCGTTTTGTATGGAATTACAATTACAACATGACATGACCCACTAAATATAAAGAATTTCAAACACCATCTATATGGAAATACTATTTGGAACCCCCATACTAGTGACACCAGGTTCCGAAAAAGGCTTTAGAAGGTTGTACGGTACAACCCCAACTCCATTTCTGTTCTTCCTGCTCTCATCCGCATTCCTCCCATCAATAATCCCTTCCAACTCCTTCAACCTCCCTGAAAATATCTCATACGCAGCTTTTATCTCTGGGTTTACCTCAAAAGCTGGTTCACACGTCTCCCCAATATACTCCTCGTCTACAGAATGATTTGATAAAACATCAAGAACAGCCATAACTTGCGACGCTTGAACCTGAGAAGGAAATGCAGACAAAAGTTCATCTTCTGGCCTACGCTTAAAAACCTCCCATTCATCATCAGTCGGATCTTCGCAGGGAATCTTCACTCGGGCAATGGTCGGCCTGTTTGGAATGTACCCCGCAAAGTCATACTGCCCGAAGTTCACCGCTGCATGGTGCCCCGAAGCTACCCAGATTATCGTTGTCAAAATCCCGATTAAATCCTTTGGTGTTTTCAAAATCGGCCACCATGGTTCATCTTTCTTGTCCGCGTGTCCTTGTGTTCTAATCTCTGTCCACCATGCTTGAAGCTCTGAATCTGATTCTACAAGATTCTCTTCTGGGTAATAATGGTTGACATAGTTGGTGACCCAATCTTTGATTATATCCCAAAGGACTAAACCGTCATTTGCGTAAGGGTAGTCTTCTATTGTTAGCTTTAGGCCGTGTGGTGAATCGGGGTCTTCAACCGCCATGCCTCTTGCGATTAGGTCAGCGGGTAATGCTTCGTGGTCAAACCGCCATTGTTGACCATACGCGATTGAACTCAACTCAATACTGTATTTTCCTGGTGAAAAACAAGTTTCGATAATTCCACCAGCATTTATGAGGGATTCCCGAGCCAAAGCATTGATCTCCATTGTGTATCGGAAATGAGGGTGTAGTAGATTATGTATCGGGTGCATTTTGCTGAGCTGGCGATTGGTGGCTATTATATATGGCTCAGTGCAACAATGTGTTCTCAACCTGAAAATTTGAAATCAGTGTATCATATTATAAAAATAACTTTTAATAAGATTATGGTTCACTTCAATAAAGGATGCATGGTTCGTTACTTACCAGTGACTTACGAGTTGATGGTAGCCACCATCATGAGCAAGAACATGGATCTTAGCAAGCTTCCATAGCCAAGCACCTGTTGCTTCCCAACATGGAGTAAATACTCGCTTCCATTGAGGTTTCCCATTGCCAGGTGGCCTAACAAGCTCAATAGCCAATGGTCTTAATGTTCCAGATGGCATAAGGAACATCAGTGTTCGTGATCCGTATAAAGTTGTTCTGAATTTTTTTTGATCTCTAACTTTGTGCACATATGGAAGGAAGATATCATGATAATCTAGAATGAAAAGCTTCTTGTCTTCTATAGTCTGCATATGAAGTAGGGTTCCATGCTTCTTTAATTTCCCAATTTAATAATGGGCAACTACAAGTTTTAGATAGTTATTAATCAATAATCATACCTCCTCCAGCGTGCAGAAGCCTTTGATCTCTTTCAAAATCATATCTTTTGTTATTGCTGATTCGGGTGGACCATACACCTCTGGATCAAGTTTACTTTTCAGTGGCCATTCCTGCACATATTTAGGCTTATTATATACTCTTCTAAAGTTTCTTTATGAATAATTAGTTGCAGAATCGTATCTAAACAATGTAACATGGATTTTTTTAATTGAATTCGGTATTTTGTTTCCATGTTTACGTTTGAAATTAAGTACTCATGAAGTAAAAACAATCAAGTAAGGTTGTTCTATATTTCTTTCTAGGAAATATACCGTGACTAAGCTAATACTCAGAGGGTTAAGACCAGCAAGAGTTTGTCGACAAAATTCTTCATCCCTCATCCAACCAAACTTATCTCCTGCAAATCAACAAAAGCAAACAAAAAAAAAAAAAAAAAAATCGTTAATTGACAGAAAGAAAGAAGGTGTTTCGTTATGTGTGTAGACAGAGAGAGAAATAAAGTACTTACTGTCAATCATTTCTGGAGTATCAAAAAGCAAGACGTTATTTTGGGCATCTTCAAAAGCCTTAAAAAGTCGAGGTAGAATATTCCCAAGAAACCCATTGTTGTCTAATGATGGCAAATTAACTCCCTCATTGAACAGAGATTCAATGGCTGTGAAGTATGGGAACCCAAGGTCTTTGTCAATAACAGATGTCTCTATGTAAGGTATGACTGCATGAAGCAACGAGTATACAGTCTTGGCATTAAAAGACATATCCTTTACTTCTGAAAAGGCTTCATCTCTTGGCACATAAACATCACCACTCCTTGACTCTGATAATGGATCTGCATTTGCAATTCTACTTAATAATCAAACGAACCAACAACCCTAAAACTTCTGATAATTTGTTTAGTAGTAGGGAAACAATCGATCGGATACCTGATTTGGAGCGAGGGCGACCCGTTTTGCAACGCCGAGGGTAAGGATAATCCTTACTGCCGAGGACCGGTCGTGACAATTCCGGATCCTTATCTGGATCGCCAAGATCATTGTAGACATCGTAATCGTATATTCTATCCGTCTTTTCCCGAGGTTTATCAGCGGCGCCGTCGCCTCGAAGAATCGCTAGTTCCTGTTCTCGCAGCTGCTTTAATCCGCTCGGCGTCTCTGAAGGTAGGCATATGACACCTGCGGCAGGCGCACCAAAAACGCAAAGTAAAATACGTATTGATTATTAATTAAAACTAAAAAGTTGCCGATGAAAGTCTTGGCATTAAAAGACATATCCTTAACTCTCTTTCTTGATTTTGACACTTGCGATTAATCTAGTAAATAAAAAGATTAGTAGGAAAAAACATAAAAGATATTTGATATACATGCTAGTCAGTGGAGTTATTTCGTCGCTAATATGTAGACATACAGATTAACGACAAAACCTTGAGGAATTCTTTTAAAGAAATTAGCTCTGGATTAAACATGGATTAGCTACGGTGAAAAAAACCATGGGTGTAATCCTTGTCTATTTTTGGAAAATTATCCACAGATTTTCAATGGATTAAAGATGAAGTGTATCTCATCATTAACCAAGGATGACTTTAAAGGAAAATTCCAGGTCCCTCTTTCTAGTAGTAGTGCTATCAAATGTAAACTCGAATAATCATATGAAACTACTAAAAGTTTATTTACATTAAAGTACATATTGAATCAAATTATTGGTTTTTTTGCAATAACTAAAACTCGTAAAACTTTATAGTATATCATATTGGATGGTGACTCATTAGAAGATCAATTAGTTGCTAACCTTGTCGAGAAAAAATACCCGTTTGTCAGGGTTATCAAACTTGGAATGAACCCAAGAATTACACGAGACGATGATGGGGTCAATTGAGAGGCCTTTAATTACAACAGATTCCACAAACATCTCTTTGCGATGTTCGTTCTCAATCATTATAGCCCCAATAGCCCCAATAGACCCAAAATCTTCAGGCACTTCAAATTCTGCTAAATATACTAACTCGTCTGCTTTTTTACCAGATCGATGAGCATAATCCACTATCGTAGCCTTTGGTAAACCGGTCTCTTCAAAAATCAAATATTAAAAAGTCAAATTAATAGGCAAAGATTACAACGAAATAGACTTTCAAACACCAAATATCATCGACGAAAACATGTCGCTAATCCAATACATCTTATTATGGTAGTGATGGTGGTATATAATGGTATCCATTGGAATGGGAAAGTGATCGTGGCATATAGTGGTGATGATGATTGTGGTTTATGGTAGTGATGGTGGTCGTGGTGTAATTCTTGGTCGTATAATAATATAATTTGCAGAACATCAGCATCTACACTTACTAGGGTCAACCTCGGCAGCAACAAGCTCCAAAAGTAGCGATTTTCCAAGCAAATCTCCGATGTCGTCAAAGGCTCGGGCAACAGTAAGGTTGGATAGGACACCACCCACCGTCATTTGGACTGTAATCACCGCTTTAAGACTGATGGTTTGAGTGACACTCGCTGTACTAGAATCACCGAAGCCGGCTTTAATTTGGCTGATTGAGTTGCGGGTGTGACTAGTATAACAGAAACACTTATGAGTAGGTTTGGTAGGAAATGCTAGGGTGTTAAGAGAGAGAAAGGAAGAAGGGCTTCCGATATTGTCAACAACCCCATTTCCGGGGATAAGATTCTTCTTCCCTTGTGTGAGTAACGCCGGAGCAAGGCGGTGGTGGTGGGAGAGGTTGTTGAGTTGAGGTTTCAACATGTTTGTGAATTGGTATTGATGCACAAAAGTATCATGCATGCCTCCTTATATATAGAAAAAAAGGAGGTAGCTAAAATAAAAAATTACTTCAGTTATAAACCTATCCATTGACTAATCGTAGAATGTTGTTTTAGTCTACTTTGTTCTCTGTTTTGGATTCATTGCTACTATACGTCTGCCTCAACAACGAAAAGTCACGTTTTTAGTAAGTTATATTAGTAGTTTTTTGTACTTAAACTGGACTATAAAGTATCGAAAATATCTTTTGTCTTTATTATTTTTTTTTATGATTTCGTTTTTTTATTTATTAATCGTGCGCATTGCATGTTACTTGAAGGGTAACTAGACGAGTGGTTCGGTTTCGTTGTTTTGTCGTTGTAGATACATGTGAATTATTACCTCTTATTTTTTTGTTGACCGGGAACTTTAGAAGAAGTATATCAACGCATAACATTTAAAATTAATATAAGTTTACAATGATTTTTTTTTTAAATTAATCCACTACAAAAAGATGTTAGATAGTGACGAAATGTAGGAGTAGTCCCTAAATGATTTAGTTACCACTGCAAAAAAATGTTAGATAGTGACGAAATGTAGGAGTAGTCCCTAAATGATTTAGTTACCAAAGTTTTGGTCATCACATTTTGTCATTATAGGCCCAACAACCCATTGGTCGCTAACATTGTCACTAATCAATGATGGTAATCAGTACTTTATCAAATTAGTGACCTGTTTTAATGACCACAAAAATGTCATTGATTGTCTTATTAGTGACTATAGTGACAGAAAAAGCGGTCACCAAATATTTATTATTAGAGACCAAATAAAATAGTCACTAATTAAGAATTATGAGAAAAGGTAATATAACTATAGATATTACAATACAACAATATCAAATGACTAAACCGCACAAATGGTATTGTGGTTCGCTCAAAATTGTCACTTTGATCTAAAAAAGTTTAGACTAGTACAAGAGGTTCAAACTTTTTTGTTGTAAGTTTGGTCCAATTTAATTTAAACTTTTTGTAATGACGTCTTTACTCTTGATTTTTTTTAATGTTTTAGTTATTTGTTTATTTAAATATTCTTATGATTAAAAGAAAAATACCTCTCTCTCTCTCTCTCTCTCTCTCTCTCTCTCTCTCTCTCTCTCTCTCTCTCTCTCTCTCTCTCTCCACATAATCGTCTTGTTCCTAAGAAAACACAAACAACTATTTCTCGAATTAAAATTAAACATACACATATCACACATATATACATAGGAAAGAGGGAAAGGATTGAGTTGTGCTTCCACCGAAGTTTTGTCTGAAACCCATCCTCATCATCACTACCTCATCTGCAATCAAACCCAAAAATCAATTTCAGACGAGGATGAACACACACACAACACGCATACCCACAGAATCATGCTTGCAAAATCATTCCCAACAACTTCCTACTTGTGATTTTGGCTTTTTACAATCAGGGAAAAGACAAAGAATTTTGATTTAGAAAGAGGTTGAAACGATGGAAGGAGTGGTGCCGTTAATGGGGAAGTCTTTTGGGGGCATGAAAGGAGGGAGAGATGGCGATAGACGCGATTCGGAAGGAGAAGTGAAGGGCGATGATTAGGGCAAATCGATGAGGTGAGAATAAAGGGAAGGAGGGTCGATTTGATCACCAGATCTTCCTCATCAATTTGATCAATTGCTTGTTTTACAACTGATTTTGTAGTGGCCGTCACCGGTGTCGTCACTGGCCTCAGCGAGTTTCTCTATGCCTGTGGCGTTTCTCACCTTCTTGTCTCCACCACTTCCCTCATCATCGCCTCCTACAGGTGGTTTGTGGATCTATGACGCATCACAAAGGTGGGTTACAGGGTTTACGGATCTGAGAGAGGAGGAGAGAAGGGTTAGCAAATTTGAAAGAGAGTGAGAGAAGGGCGGCAATCTGAGAACACCATCATATTTCACCGGATCTAAGGTTTTAGGCAGTGGCTTCCTACGTTAAGGACAAAGAGAGACTTAATTATATTTCTTTTTTAATTTAAAAGTAATGGAGGAAAAAAAAGAAAATAAAAAACATATAACAAGGGCAAAAAGGTCATTTAAACCTCCTTCAATTTTAAAACGGAAAAAATTCGCAATAAAATAAAAAGTTTAGATCTCTGTTGCTAGTCCAAACTTTTTTGGACCAAAGTGACAATTTTGACCTAACCACAGGGACCATTTGTACAGTTTTGTCTATCCAAATAAATGTTTGCATTGATAATATGAAATATTAAATGCTATTCTTAAAACACAAAACCCAACATACAAAGTCACTACTAGAAAATTGGTGCAATAGCTACAACACAATCCGTAGCTATTCCGTAGCTATAAGTGGATAGCTACGGAATTGCTACGGAAAATTAGCTGTAGCATAATGACAGGTGGCTAAATTATAGCTACAGATTCACTACGGAATAGCTATGAAATATTAAATGCTATTTTTCGACCCCCTACCCTACACTTATTTCATACAATTCCCTCATCGTATACATAAAACTAATTAAACACATAAAAACTTCAAACTCTCACACAGCTTTTTCTCACGTGATAAAACAATAGTCGGACCTAGCTGCTGAACTTACTGCCAGCTTTCTAAGGGCGAAATATCTGTAAATATCTAAAACAATCAAAGAGCATCAACACAGAAAACAAAATTACATAAATAAAACATCCTAATTAAAACACATCAAAATAAAATAAAATAAAATAAAAACAAAAAAGTCTAACAAACCAAAATAAAATAACAAAAAATGATAACTAGGTCACTCATCATCCCTGTCGTCATGTTGTTGCGTCCCTGATGTGCCTGCTCCATCATGTCGCGACTGGTATGATGGAGGAAAAGGAACCGGGTAATGAAAACCCTGATGGGCAAAGAATGCGATCATCGCATCCCCATACCATTGATGTCTACTCTCCATGTGCTCACAACGCTCGTCCATGCGCTAAAATCTCTCGTTTATGCGCTGAAAACCCCCGTCCATGCGCTGAGCAAGGTAACGTATATCAATCTATGACTCAGGTCCCTGCTGTGCTCCTCGAGAAGAAGGTCTATGCCTCCCCCATCTCTTAGGTGATGGATCATATGCGCCCTCCCCGTTGGCCATATCCGTAAAACACCATCCTCACCCCGCTCGAGTACTCGTATCGACTCCAATAACTGTAAAATCATCGGCCTCATATCATAAAACACCATCGATCTAGTGATCTCCCTCGTCAATAACTTATAAGATTGAGCTAAGTGTGTGATGAAGTGCCCACCACAAATCAGGCTATCCTCTCGAAGCCCCCTGTTCGTCCTCCCCATGTAAGCAGCTAAAGCAACCATGAGGTTTAGGTGCCTCCCTGGAGTAACAAGAATCCACATGAAATACAATATGTAGAAGACACTCTCTCACTATTCTTATGATGCGTGAGAGATATAGAAATCAGACAATGCAATAATCTGTAAGTGGTGAACCGAATCATCTTCCCCCCGAGCAGTGGATGGTATGTAAACTCCCCCAGTAATCTCAGCCCAAAAGGTATTTTCGTTGTAGTCATTTGACCGTTCCGTAAGACAATCAACAAGGAATGGCGGGAAGTGAACACTCCTCGTCTCGCCTTCAGTATAAATCCCAACTCTAGTGGCAAGCTCAATCGCACTGCACTCCCGACTCACACCACCAAGTCGAAAGGAAAAAGTTGTCCTGTCATCGGGTGTCTTCCTAGGATCATAGGAAACTATAGAATAAAACTCCAGCATAAATTCCCGATAAACAGGCTCCTGAATCCTGAACAATCTCTCCCAACCTCGGCATACAAACAAAGGCACACTACTTGCGTCCAAGTGGGTGTATTGAAAAATAATTCTGGATCAGTTCATCAAATCCAGTTTGGGATGCCAATCCCCAGTCGAATGAAGGTTCAATGTCAATTTCTTTAGTGAGCAGCAAATTTAAATTGTTCAAGTATTTGCCATGAGTTTCATCATTCAAGGTTCGTGGGAATTGCAAGAAGCGATGATCGGTTACATCCTCAGGCGAGTTCATTCTTTGTGTTCTACGAGCCATAATCTGCCACCGAGGTACGCTGAGCGTACCCCAACGTGCACGGGGCGTACTGGCGGTACCGAGCATTACTTGGTCACGATCATTTATTGTGTACGCTTGGCCTAATTCCATTTACGTTGGGCATAAATATAATGAATTTATTTCCCATTTGCCCATTTTAATTTTCTTTTTCCAACTAATTCAATTGGGGACTTCAAAATATTTAATTTTCTACAAACAACAACCACAACTTTCTGACAAGTGCCACGTTATACTAAAAATAAATGGGATATCATGATTACTTGTGTTTATCGAAATCAAACAACAATTATCGATTAAATCCATTGCATGCAAGAAGTGGTTTGTGAAACCAAAAACTTTCGGTCGGACTTGTTAGACTATTTCCTTTGTTTTCTTTGCACCATTAACTAAAAGTAGAACAAGAGTTGGCACAACTAGTCAAGAATAACAAGAGCTCGGTCTTCCACTTAACCACCATGATACGTCTTGCTATACTACGCCTCATGGATTGAGTTGGACAAATCACCAAAGTAGTAGGCTAAGCAAGTCAAGAATTCCCTAATCGCTTGCAATCTCGAAACCCATGTAGAAAGGTAAAGTCAAACAATGTGTATGATCACAAATTCCTGCACATAACAACAAAAACCTTCCCGACAAGTGACATGATATCAATGAAAATAAAAATAAAAATTAAATAAAACTAAAAATTAAAAACAAATAACGAATAATCAAATAAACTAAATTAATTGAAAGCCTTTCCCCGGCAACGGTGCCAAAAACTTGATGTGAATTTTTAATGCACTAGTTTTTTATTTATAATTCATAATTTATCGTATCTAAACCAAACCTTACAGACAGTGAACCCGATCAAGTATAGTATAGCTTTAATAAACAAGGGTGTCGAACACAAGAGGAGCGGTAGTGAATTAATTTAAAATGTTTGATTATTGGTTACACAAAACACACAAAAACATTAAAGAAAATTTTTTATTAAATCTCAAACGAACAACTAAATAGTAAATCTCGATAAACTGACAAAAGACAAATCTCTTTAGGTACTTTGGTTCAGACAAATTACATCTTTAAATCATAGTTAATTGCACAAACAGATTTGTTTATTCATGTTCACCGATTTCTAAAATGATTAGGTTCATGTTCACTATTACTAATCCTTTAGCAAACAAGTCAATTCAAGCAGTGATCAGTTGATTAAACTACCATGTTTCCTAGTGTTCAGTTCGTATCAAGCAAGACTTGTAATAATAGTTAATCGAATTGGTTGGTTTAATTAACTCAAATGTGGTTGGTTATCACACATGCTCATACATTAATTTACTTATTTTCCTAGTTAACCCTAGTTTCATGTTCACTATTCCTAGGCATATATTCTTGATGATCATCAAGATCATAATAGGCAAGCAATCAAGCAGATGTGCATACAACTCAATATACTTAATAATTAACAGAAAATAATTGTCATTAACACATAAGGATCTTTAACAAGCTTAACAAGATAAATTAAACACAAATAAAAAATTTATACAACTAAAATAAAACATAAAGATGTTGATTTTTTTTTGTTACAAGTTATGACAAGGAACCCATTACCATTCATCTACATATGATACACAACCCAACTAGTGTTTCATCTAACTTCATGATAAAAATATCACATATATTGAAGAATTCAGCTCCTATTTTCTTTTCAAGCTAGAAATCAACACAATTTTTAGAGTATTTCTCAGAACATATCATTTAAAGAAGTAATAGAACTTTGATACTCGAATTTCAGGGGGGGGGGGGGGGGGATTCTTGATGTTATACTCGATTTCAAAGGAAAAAAAAAAAAAAAAAAAAAAAAAAAAAAAAAAAACTTTACCAATAGAAGCTGCCGGAGGCGAAGATGAAGTGGGTGGCAAATCGGACGGAGGAAAACGGAACAAGAAGCTTAGCACATTTGAATCAAAGATGGCACTGACAGAGGCTTTTTCATTAACAACCGTATCAAAGCTAATGCTGGCATAGTGCAATGGTTGGAGTCAATGGCAGAGGCTGTCGGCAGCTTCGTCTATGGCGGAGGGAGCACCACTGGAGTTGATTGTTGCAGACATGATCAAGAGGTAGGAGAAAAGGTTGATGGACGATGGAGTAGAAAAAAACGGATGAAAAACATGGATGGTTTTAGGGCTTTGTAGGGAAAATGTATCTTACCTGGAAAAACCTATTTTTTAGGGGTGTGTATGGGGCGGTTTGGTTTGGTTATTGGTTAAACCGAACCATAACCATTATGATTGGTTAATGCATTTTGGTAGTCATTAGATATGGTTAATATTGGTTATGGTTAATAATTTTTATCGGTTAACGGTTTTGGTTAATGGTTAATATTGGTTAACCATAATGTTCAAAATAATATAAACGACGAAAGTATACTGTCATAAAAAATGAAAATAGAATACCAAAAAGTCATTGACAACGATGTTCGTAACATAACTTATAGGAATAGAATAAAATGTGTATATTTAATACTTAGAGTGAGATAACACATAGTCACATTCAAAATCAAAAACATTCATTAAAAATATAAAACATTAAAAAATTGACATTAATAATTTCATATGTTGATAATTGATATTAATATTAAAATAAAGACAAACATTCATACATATTCCATACGATTAAATCAAAACTATAAAATAAAAGAGCCGAACATTCAAATTATGTGTTATTGGATTAAAAAAAAAAAAAAAAAAAAAAAAAAAAAAAAAAAAAAAAGTCAATCACGCATATACATTCAATGTAATTAAGTCAAAAACAGTAAAAAAAAGAGTCAAAAAATTCAAAAAATAAAAATACATTCATAATATATCATATAGTCAAGAAGAACTAAAAATCTTAACTTACCTAGAAGTCTTGATTATAAAGTCAAAAAATCCTTCAAATAGGACTATAAAGTTCAAACAATCTTTCATTAGGATTAGCGGTGTGGGAAACCTTCGATTACAATTATGAGTGTAAAGATTAAACTAATTGTGAATAATGTTTACAAATTGTAGAATTAGCCGATTAGGAATTACAACATTAATCAATAATCTAACTCAATGCATGATTGGAAGATTGTATGTGTCTGCGTGATCAACCTTTGATGGTTTGATTGCTCCTTCGCCTTGTGATAAATAAGGATTAATGAATTATATTTTCAAAAATTATATGGATCTTAAATAAGTTTGACTATATTATTTTATATATAATTTATAATTTTTATATATTAAAATATAAAGTTAGCGGTTCGGTTAATAATGGTTCGGTTAACCTATAAAACAATAACCGAACCGTTAGTTATCGATTAAGAAAAATTAGAAACCGAACCAACGGTTTTTAAAATGGTTCGGTTATATCGGTTAATTTGGATTTTGGTTCGGTTTTTCGATTATTATGCACAACCCTGTTATTTTTCTTGTGCAAATCAAATAGTCTTTCATTCAATCAAAAATATATGTTTAAACCAGAAAATATATCTATCTATGCTTTCACCATTGACGTCTTAATCAACACCAAGTTATAATTTGTATTTCACAAAGAAAATATCAAGTTATAATTTGACAACTTCGGTCATGACATTTGACTCATTAAAATCTCAACAAAAAAGAAAGCATAGTAATTTGACATTTTGGCATATAATAAAAACAAGGTTGTACACAAAATAACCACAATGTTTTCCAATCATAGAAAAAGATATCATGTTAACTTTTAACAAAATGACTTTTTCCATTTTATTGTTTAATCAAGAAAAATTCACCCCTAATAAAATGATCAAGAACAATCAAGATGTCTTGCTCCATTATTCATCATCCGAAATCCAAGAAACCATCTATATAGAAATACTATTCGGAACCCCCATACTAGTGACACCAGGTTCCGAATAAGGCTTTAGCAAGTTATACGGTACAACCCCAACTCCATTCCTGTTCTTCCTACTCTCATCGGCATTCCTCCCATCAATAATCCCTTCCAACTCCTTCAACCTCCCTGAAAACATCTCATACGCAGCTTTTATCTGCGGATTGGCCTCAAACGCCCCCTCCATTGTCTCCCCAATGTACTCCTCATCCGGCGAATGATTGGACAAAACATCAAGAACTGCCATCACTTGTGAAGCTTGAATCTGAGAAGGAAACGCCGACAAAAGCTCATCTTCTGGCCTACGTTTAAAAGTCTCCCATTCATCATCAGTCGGATCCTCACATGGCATTTTGACTCGGGCAATCGTTGCCCGATTCGGAATATACCCCGCAAAGTCATACTGCCCGAAGTTGACCGCTGCATGGTGCCCGGAAGCTACCCAGATTATCGTTGTCAAAATCCCGATTAAATCCTTTGGTGTTTTCAAAATCGGCCACCATGGTTCGTCTTTCTTGTCTGCGTGTCCTTGTGTTCTAATCTCTGTCCACCATGCTTGAAGCTCTGAATCTGATTCTACAAGATTCTCTTCTGGGTAATAATGGTTGACATAGTTGGTGACCCAATCTTTGATTATATCCCAAAGGACTAAACCGTCATTTGCGTAAGGGTAGTCTTCTATTGTTAGCTTTAGGCCGTGTGGTGAATCGGGGTCTTCAACCGCCATGCCTCGTGCGATAAGGTCAGCGGGTAATGCTTCGTGGTCAAATCTCCATTGTTGACCATATGCGATTGAACTCAACTCGATGCTGTATTTTCCGGGGGAAAAACATGATTCGATGATTCCACCCGAATTAATTAGGGCTTCACGGGCTAAACCGTTGATTTCCATTGTGTAGCGGAAATGAGGGTGTAGTAGATTATGTATCGGGTGCATTTTGCTGAGCTGGCGGTTGGTGGCTATTATATATGGCTCAGTGCAACAATGTGTTCTCAACCTGAAAATTTTATTATCAAATACGGATAACGAAATATTTTAGAGTAAATCACTAATTTGGTCCTTGTTCTTTACTTGGAATCATATGTTCGTCCTTAAGTTTGCATATGTTGCGGATTTAGTCCCTTGAAAAACTATATGCAAGTCCTACAAATTTGGTCCATGTGATTTTACTCAAAATTGCAAGTTTCTGTGTATTACTTAATCTTTTAGAGTAAATTACATTTTTGGTTGTGGGTATAGTTGAGTTTTGCAATTTTGCTCCAAAACATTTTTGGACCTTTGTTATATGTAAAATAACTATTTTTGACCCTTGATTATAGCTGATTTTTGCAATTTCAGTCTTAAAAATACAGTCATTTTCTTCAAAAAAAGACCAAAAACGTTACAAAAACCTCAAATAAGATTCTTGTAACAGTTTTTGTCCTCTGTTACATGTAAACTTACTATTTTTGGCCCTTGACTATAGCTAATTTTTGCAATTTTGGTCCTAAATAGTCATTTTCTTGAAACAGTAACCAAAAACGTAACAAAACCTCAAATAATAACCAAAATAGAAAGATAAAACTTTTGGGGATCAAAAATACAAAAATAGCTATTCTTAGAAACCAAAAGTTTTAATTACTCTTTCTTTTAAGACTTTGTAAGATGGAAAAGCAGTGAAAATCGGACCAAACTTGCAATTTAATTAAAGCACAAGGACTAAATTTGTAATTCGTTCTAAAAGAAATAATGTTTAACAAAACATGGGATTTTCATAGGTACAAAATCAAACTTTTAATAAGAAAATGGATTAATCAAACTTACCAGTGGCTTACAAGTTGATGGTAACCACTATCATGAACAAGAGCATGCACTTTAGCAAGCTTCCATAGCCAAGCACCTGTTGCATCCCAACATGGAGTGAATACTTGCTTCCATTGAGGTTTCCCATTGCCAGGTGGCCTAACAAGCTCAATGGCCAATGGTCTTAATGTTCCAGATGGCATAAGGAACATCAGTGTTCTTGATCCGTATAAAGTTGTTCTGAATTTTTTCTGATCTCTGACTTTGTTCACATATGGAAGGAAGATATCATGATAATCCATAATAAAAAGCTTCTTGCTCTCTATTGCCTGAGCAAAATTCCATGTTTAATTTACAAATTAGTAGAAGATTTTTATATAATTAGTCTAAGTTGAACACTTGTACAGTTGTACTACCTCCTTAAGTGAACAGAAGCCTCTGATCTCTCTCATGATGATCTCTTCGGTTATGGCGGATTCAGGTGGACCATAAACCTCAGGGTCAAGTTTACTTTTTAGTGGCCATTCCTGCATACATGATTACACTTACAAATACAATTTAGTGATTTACTCTTCTAAAGTATCTTTTCTAAATTAGTAAATCATTGAAAGGGAAAATATACCGTGACACAACTAATACTCAAAGGGTTAAGTCCAGCAATGGTTTGTCTACAAAATTCTTCATCCCTAAGCCAACCGAATTTATCTCCTGCAAATCAACAATCATAAAATCTTTGTGTCTATGAGAGAGAGAGAGAGAGAGAGAGAGAGAGAGAGAGAGAGAGAGAGAGTTGTGGTTACTTTCAATCATTGCAGGAGTTTCAAAAAGCAAGATGTTATTTTGGGCATCTTCCATAGCCTTCAGAAGTCGAGGTAGAACATTTCCAAGAAACCCTTTGTTGTCTAATGGTGGCAGATTAACTCCTTCATTGAACAGAGATTCAATGGCTGTGAAGTATGGGAACCCAAGATCTTTGTCAATCATGGTTGTTTCTATTGAGGGTATGACTGCATGAAGCACCGAGTACACAGTCTTGAATGAAAAAGTCATATTCTTAACTTCTGAAAAGGATTCATCTCTTGGGACGTAAACATCACTGCTTCTTGACTCTGATAATGGATCTGCATTTGTAGTTCTACTCAGTAATCAAACCAGACAACAACTTTATGTTTTCAATTTACATCCACCGACTCCATGATTAGAAAAGGGGCAATTTGTAAGATTACTTCTTTAATAACCGGTTTGGATGTTTCTTATATCAATTTAGGTTTAGATACATGAATCACAATCGACGCATCATAAACCTTAGCATATTACATTTCCTAATAATGTGAACCGATTCTAAGATTACGATTGATAATTACTACCGTAGTTAAATAAAAACTCAGGATTTCACTCTACTCTTCCAAAACGAAAGATTAAATCAGAACTTTTCAGAAGCAACGCCGATCATTCCACCATATTATATGACATAAACTTCTATTGAGATAACAAATTCACATCAGAACTACACAGGTAAAATTTTGGGTGTATAAATGTAGTTTCTTCATAGAATTGAAATGTTAGCTCTATATGTACTAAAATCGGAACAGATTACGTGTTAATTGCAGAGATTAGAATGTAGCTTACGAGAAATGGTGGAGTACCTGATTTAGTGCGAGGTCGGCCAGTTTTGCAACGACGAGGGTAAGGATATTCCTTGGTGCCGAGCACCGGTCGTGCCAACTCCGGATCCTTATCGGGATTGCCAAGATCATTGTAGACATCGTAATCGTAAATTCTATCATTCTTTTCTCGAGGTTTATCGGCGACGCCGTCGCCTCGAAGAATTGCTAGTTCCTGTTCTCGAAGCTGCTTCAACCCGCTCGGAGTCTGCGACGGTAGGCATGACACCTGCGTAACCCACCCCAGAAAACAAAGTATAAGCAAGCCGTTATATTTTAAATATAATAATAATTATTTTATTTGTATTTGAAATTTTAATTTTAATGTTTTTAATATGTTACAGCATACTGACATAAAGATTTTAATTTTATTTTATACAAGTTATCTGTTTGGTAATATTTGTTTTAAGAGTATTATAACTAATATGAATTATTTATTTGGTTTTATTTTTATTTATAGAATACTGTTGATATAAAAATTAACTTATTTCCAAATAAAAATCTAATGCATAGTCAAATTAGTCATGTATATTAACGTTATAACCTAATTATAACCTATGGGAAGTGATTTGTACACAACAGTTTTTTGCCATACACAACAATTTATGTATTATAGAGTTGTACAATACAACACTTTAAAACACAAATTGTTGTGTATGGAAAAAAATGTTTTGTACGAATCAGTTCCCAATATCTATAGGTGTGGTTTTAAAAAAATAATATATGTCGTCCAGAAAATTTGATGAATCAGTTTGTTGTCCGTTTCCGTTATATCGATGTAAACTTTTATTATTTAATCCAAGATATTGTCATTCCGACATAGCATATGTAATTTCTTATACATATTATAATATATTATCTTATCTTTAAATTAATAATAAAAGAGAGTAATTACAATTTAACATCAAAAATTATATGTCTATATGTATTATCTATATTTCATATTTGATGCTTTAATTATAGAATATGTATTTTTTTTCTAATATGTTTTCTTTAGGTTTTTTAACAAAAGAGCTCATATATTAATAGAAATATAATTATTTTAATCTTAATTAGGTTTAAATTGTGATCATTTATTTATGATAAAATACCATAAATAATGTATGAGTTATCAAAAAGAATTTAACTCGTATATGTACTATTTAATCTTTTTTTTAAGGTTTTTAATATTTGTAATTTTTATTCCTTTTTATCATATTAAATAGTGTAATTATTTAAGATAACTTTCACAAACATGAATATAAAGTGTCCATGATGTTGGTATTTATTTTATTAAAATTCTTTATTTTTATTATCTTCTAATTTATATTATTTTTTTCCCTTGTGCCATACCGTTTACATGTTGGAAATAAAATCCAAACACAATGATTCAAACTCATAAAACTTTATACATAGAAATGATAGAATGATTAAATATGTTGATTAATCACTAACCTTATCGAGGAAGAAAACTCGTTTTATAGGGTTATCAAACTTGGAATGAATCCATGAATTGCATGAGACACTCACTGGACCAATGGGGAGGCCTTCAAATACAATCGATTCTACAAATACCTCTTTGTGGTGTTCGTTCTCAATCAAAATGGCCCCGATTGAACCAAAATCTTCAGGTACTTCGAATTCGGCTAAATATGTTAGGTCATCTGCTTTTTGACCGATTCGATGTGCATAATCTTGTATCGTAGCCTTCTGTAATCCTGTCTCTTCAAAAACCAAATTTAAAAAATGGAAACATATCAACAAACATATAACTGAAATTTTATTTTTCATTAACTTAACGAAAGGAATTTGAATATGTCAAAACGATTACAATGAATTTCATAACATTTAAGTATTTATTAGGATTTTAAAATTTTTATTTGAAATACGAGTTATCTTATTGATTTGTAGCATTTTATTCAATTGAATATATGTATTTTATTTATCAAAATATCACATCTATGATATGCAAAAAGACAATCGAATCACCCGTTTTCGTTGCCACCTACGATGTCGTTTATATCATTTTGTGGTCCTTTGTTTTTCCTCAAATCGGCTTTATATTGATAGTAATTCATATGTGTTGGTGATTTTGTATCATCAATGTGTATTTAAGTGTAATGGATTGATTTGTTAACCAAAAATCAATCTTGATGAATATTAAATAAGTAAAGAAGGTGCGGAGTGCACACTTGTTTGAGTTTATTCAAGATTCAAAGTAAACTGTCATTTAGGGGTGAAGCCTCTAAACGAATGGGGGTCCGGGGGCAGCGCCCCTGGGAGTGGGGTCCAAGGGGCAGAGCCCCTGACTGGGATCGAGTTGAATTTTCTATAAATGAGTTATATTGCTATATAAAAAATGCCTTAGAAATCTGAATTTTTTATAAATGAACCCAGTTTTTTGACTTCGTTTTAACCTATTTTAATGATCCGGTTTTAGTGATAGTTTGTGACTGTTATAAACTGTTTTGACAGTTGGAGTAGTTTTTGGACAAAGAAAACTGTCTTAACATTTTTCAAACAAATGATATACTTAATCATTCTTTGGTCATCATTTTTTCCTGGAACAAGAACAATCACGAAATCATAACTTCATATTCTTCATTCTAGAAACTCTTCTGAATCTTATCCGATTAAAGGTTGGGAGTACCACCCAAATACTTTAATCTGAAAGTATTTAACATGATTCTCAGGATTTTCAAGTTTTTCCATACCCCAATTTTGTAACAATATGGATCGATAAAAAATAAAATTGTTATACCTCTACATCATTCAAAAGAAATCCTAAATAATGAACAATTTCTAAAAGAATATTATATTTTTCTTTTCGTCAACTATGGGTGCGTAAATTTTTAGATTTGAGTAGTCTTTTTCACAAATGCATTGGAGTGTGATCGTAAAATTAGGAATTTATAGAATATAATTCCGAAAAAAAGAATGAAATGATAATACTTATAAAACAAAAACGCATGTTACATGTAATTATAATTTATATTTGGCTTCATCATATCATATCAAGCGTTATAACTTAACAATAGTAGATCTAGTTTTTTAAATGAGAAAATACCCGTAATAATAAGAAAAAAAGGGAATATTTTCAAAAATTAGAGATGAAAATGGATATTTTCGGGTATAGATATGCATTCTGTAGAGGTAGCTCCACGGAATCTACTGTAGCTCCGCGGAATGGCAAAATCGTAAATAAATTATTGTATTAAAAAAAAAAAAAAAAACTCAAGATCTATTCGGCGAAGCTACAGTGGATTCCACGGAGCTCCGCAGAGGTAGCTCCGATGAATGGATCTTCAGTTAAAAAAAAAAAAAAAAAAAAAGAACCTATCCAATGATTCTTTTATGTAATGATTTCTAATTAAAAGATCAATTTTTTTTCCACCTCACATTCATTTGAAACATTGTCAAGAAAAATTTATATTATCATAATCTTTTTTTTTAAATAATTAGTTGGGGGAATGAATGTATAAACCTCGAATAATTGATTTGAAAAAAAAAAAAAAAAAAAAAACCCTTAAGATCCATTCCTTGGAGCTCCGCATAATAGATCTTGAGTTTTTTTTTTTTTTTTTTAATACACTAATTTATTTACGATTTTGTCACTCAGCGGAGTTACAGTAGATTCCGTGGAGCTACCTCCCTATACCCAAAAATATCAATTTTCATATCTAAATTTTAAAAATACCCCCTATATTTTTACTATTGCCAGTATTTTACTTTCTATAACTAGATCAATTAATTTTTAAACCTAAAGCATAAGTCTTAAAAGTTAATTTTAAACAATATCTTTAAAACCATATAAAATATGTTATATTATTTGTATAATTAAATGAATCAAGAGAGAAAAGAATTATAACGTTGTATGAAAAACTTACGAAGTATGTAACAATTTAGTTGATATGACGATAGATTAAACCATATACACTTCAATGTATTATGATGTCCTAAAAACATATTAATCTTATTCATAACTTTGACTTGTATTCAACTATCAACAGAAGAAAGAGAAGTACTCGATCTAATCAATAATAGATGTTTGTATGTTCTTTTTTGATAATATTGCTTCAGATTTGAAAACCCACATTTGTTGTTATGTGTTCTTGTGTAAAATTATCAACAGAAGAAACAGAAGCATTCAACAGAATCAATAATAGAGGTTAGTATATATAGTCGCTTCTGATAATATTGCTTCCGATATATTATCTATTGTCGGGCATTCATTTTCGTGAAATAGTTCAATCTACATATACTTAAAATTTAACTCTTGTATTTGTTCTTTATATTTAAAAGATATATTTTGGTTGATGCTCCCAACTCCATCCGACCATTCATTTAGTCTTTTGAGTGTGTTAGTAAAACTTAAAAATAATAATAATACTAATCAGTTTTTTAACTTATTATGGTTCCACACATAAGTTAAAATAAATGTTTAGAAAAAACAATTTATAGATTTAAAATGATAAGTTATTTCCTATTAACTTATCAAAATCTCTCAAACAACCGGCATATAGACTTACTTGGGTCAGCATCGGCAGAAACTAGCTCCAATAGGAGTGATTTTCCGAGCAAATCTCCAATATCATCAAAAGCTCTCATGAAACTTAAGTTCGACAGGACACCACCCACAGTCAACTGGACTGTAATGACGGCTCTGAGGCTGATGGTTCTGATGACACTACTGGCAGTATTGGATTCTCCGGCATCGGCTTTGATTTGGCCGATTGAGTTGCGGGTGTTACGCCGAGAGAGGAAAGACCCACCACATCTCCGGCGATGTTTGGTAGGAAACGCCAATGTGTTAAGAGATACAAAAGATGAAAGGCTTCGGCCACTGTCAACACCCACATCTCCGGCTATAAAATTCTTCTTCCACCGTGTGAGTATCGGCCGAGTGGGACTTTGCTGGCGGTAGAGGTGGTTGAGTTGAGATTTCAACATGTTTGTGATTGATGTGTAGACACTCGCATGCACCCTCGTATTAAATAGAAGAAAAGAGAGGGGTTTGCAATAGAAAATGATAAAGTTACAAATTTCTCCCTCGACAATTGGTATCATGAAGTTTTAGTCTACTAGTTCATATTTCTATTTCTAACCAAAATAGTAAGGAAAAATAACAAAAAAACATTAAGTTTATATTAAAATTTTAATTTAACACTTTGTTTTTTTATCTTAAATTTGATACTGTATTTTCTAAATTTTGTTAAAGTTCTGACTACTTGACCAATTAACTCGGTTATATTTCGAGTTGGTGTGAGGAATGTCAGTTTTGATCATATAATATGCTGACAGATATGTTGAAGTCTCAAAATTTAATTTTTTCCCTATAAAACACTAAGTTTTTACTTTTTTTCGATTTTAACACTAAGTTTATTTATTTTTCAATTTTGACACTTTATTTTTTTGTTCCAAATTGAACGTTATTTTTTTCTAATTTTGTTCAATATTTTATACAAATCCTAATTTTTTTACATTAAATCATAACGTTATGAATGAACGTCTTCAATCTCTTGGTAAGATTCCTATTAAATCATATTTTGCGGCTCAATTTTTTCAAAAATATTTATGACGTATAAATATTAATATTATTACATCTATTTTAGTATTCTTATTAAATTTTGCTATTTTATTTTATATTTCTCATATCTTCTTCAATGCTTCAAAATAAACATTAGATTTGACATCAATATATACCTAATAAAATTATTAATTGTAAATAAAATATGTGTAAAATCTACAACAAAAAATAAAATAAAAAAATATTTCATAAACGATAATTGATAAAAAAATATATATTTTTATTCAAAGCTTATGGTTAGTTTGGTTCTCATGATATAACTCATACATATTTATACATAAAAGTATGTTTTTAATGTAAAAAAATCTTGTATTTATATAAAAATATGGTTTTTAAATATAAAAATATATTTATATTGTTTAAAATGTAATAATAAGATATTTATAGGGTTCCAAATGAAAAATTATCAACATTTAACAAAATAATAAAAAATAATGTTGGATTTGAAAGAAAAAAAAATAAAGTATTAATATTGAAAAAATAAACCTAGTGTTAAAAAAAAAAAAGACTTAGTGTATTTTGTGGAAGCAAATTTAATTTTAACACGTAAGCAGATAATCAGGTTAACCGGTTAAATGGTTAGAATTATAATAAATTAAAAAATACAATATCAAATTTTAGATAAAAAATAAATAAATCAATGTCAAATTAAAATTTTGATATTTGTTATTAATTACCAGAATAATAATTCTAAAAATCACAAAATGTATGTAACGAAGACATTTATTATTAATATTATAAATATAATGTTTTTTTTTTAATTAAACTATCTACTACACACATTTTATCTGCACCACCTGTGCCATGTGATTTGATGATAACGACTGTATGATTTGATTTTATTTATTCAACACGGTGTATTTATATTAGTTTTTTATTTAAATTTTCATATTAATTATTATATCATATAAACAAAGTTAATCTTCTATATATTTTTTACTTATTAATTTGGATACTCGATCTTTTTTCCATATTAATTATTATCTCATTCTTTTTAACCAAATATATGTATGACACTTTGTATATACGACTCTTCTGTTCGATTGTTACATAATTATTACATGGTGCAACTTATTATAAATTTATAATGTGCAAACATAGCGTTAATTATTTGATCATTGGATTTTTGATAATAAAAATTAAACATAAATTGGTTCTTATTAATTATCATGTAACTTTACTTTCCTATTATTACGAGTATTATATGGTACGTATAGAATAATATTGACATTTTGTCGAGCATTATACATATTTTGTCGTCTAAAAGAACGTCGATTTGATTTGTAGTTGTGTATTATTTCATACAATTCATGTACAAGATTGTCATTTGCATTGAAAAACTGACTAAACAAATTATATGTTAACGAGTAATCAGTAAATAATCAATCATTGTTGAAAAAAAAATTAGTATAATGTGATTCACATGTAGGATATTTTTATAAAATTTTAGTATAATTCTGGTTCATAGTATGATTCTTAACTTGAATTTTGAAAAAAAAAATTATTCTTATATTGATAAATAACACAAAAGACATTAAATTTACATAAAAAATCTAATTTAATAGTGTGTTTTTCTTTTTTATCTCAAATTTGACACTATGTTTTTCAAGTTTTTATAATTCTGACAACTTGACCGGTCAACCTGGTTACCTACTAACGTGGCATGATAACATGTCAGTTTTGATGACGGGGTTTGCTGACATGACATGCTAATGTGTCAAAATTGACTTTTATTTTCCCAAAAAATACACAAAGTTTTTATTTTTTTCGATTTTAACATTAAGTTTAATTTTTTTTCAATTTTGATACTCTGTTTTTGTTCCATATTGAACATCATTTTTTTTTCTAATTTTGATCGATGTTGATAATTTTCAGTTTGAAACATTATAAATATTTTTTTAATTCATTTTAAACAGTATAAATATATTTTTTTCATTTAAAAACCATATTTTTGTAAATATACAAGGTTTTCTTTACATTCAAACCATAAATTTATATTAAATATGTATTAGTCAGGAGAGGATCTACGTAGGTATCCGAAGTAGTCCGTGGTACTCCTTGAATTTTCAGGCGAAGTGAAAATATTTTGAGAATTTTTTTTGTGAAGTGAAAAATTTTCGATGTGCTACCTCGAAAATTTAGATGTGCTACCCATAATATTTCATCGTGGCTTCACCACTGATATTAGTTATATAAAAATTGTATTTTATATTAATACGTAACTTTAAAATGAGTTTGGAGGCGTGTAGTCGATCAAGGCTCAGAAGTAAGGTTTGCAATTCATGAAATTTTTACATCTTATTCGAAATTTATGATCAGTTTGGTTCACATCATATAACTAATACACATTTATGCACAACAATATGCTTTGAATGTAAATAAAATAATAAATAAAAAATAATAAATAAAAAATAATAAATAAAAAAGGAAGAATATAAAACCCTTATATTTATATAAAGATATGGTTTTTAAACGAAAAATATATTTATACGGTTTAAAATGTAATAAACAAATATATGTATACGGTTTCAAATAGAAAATTTTCAACATTGAACAAAATTAGAAAAAAATATATATATGTTCAATTTGGAGTAAAAAAATAAAGTGTTGAAATTGAAAGAAAAAAATTAAACTTAGTGTCAAAATAAAAATAAAAAATGTAAACTTAGTTTTTTTTGTGGGAAAAAAATCAATTTTGAACGTCAGCATGTAATATGGTTGACCGGTCAAGTGGTCAGAATTCTAAATAATTAAAAACACAGTGTCAAATTTGAAAAAAAAAATATACAGTGTCAAATTAGAATTTTGGTGTAAATTTAGTGTTTTTTATAATATTTACTCTTTTTATATCAATATGAAAATTTGTTTATATAAAAAAATCAATATATTTATTAATTATTTTCAGTAAAATAAGTTCTAAAAAAATTACATGCATGTCGCATATATGTCCAATCGAGGCTATGTTAATGAATCCATACAATAAGATTAACAACAGTGGTAATACTCTTAGCACCATGTCATGTTAGTTTTTTGAGTGTTGCCTTATTTTTCTTCATTTAGCGTTATATCTTAACATTTGGTGGGGAATGGTAACACTCCTAGCACACTATTCTTTTTCCTTTTGCTATTTAATTTAATTACTTTATTTTAATAAACAAACATTTTTTTTTAATATCATACAAACATTTTTTGATTTAATTAGTATGACATAATTTTTTTTAACAACACACACTTCATATTAAATAAAAACGATTACAATAATTTAAAGCACACAAAGAATTTCACACGGAGTGATAGCATCCCTAATATTTTTTTTTCATTCTCTTTTTCATATATATATATATATATATATATATATATATATATATATATATATATATATATATATATATATATATATATATAATGTATTTTAAAGAATTAGCATATTAAATAACTATACAAACCGGAAATATGATATATTGAGACAATATGAAAATCTAAACTTGTTTGATTTTGATATATTAAATAACTATACAAACCGGAAATATAATATATTAAGACAATATGAAAATCTAAACTTGTTTGATTTTGATTGCGAATTATTACATTTAACTTTAAATTTTGTTTCTATTATGACAAATTAGTTTCTCTTAAGACATTGTTTTTGTATTAGGATATTTTAATTTGTATTAAGGCGTTTTATTTTAAAAATTAACCTTTTAAGTCATTGTATTTTGCAAATCTAAATTATTACGACATCATACTTGTTTAATCGTTGTTACTAATATTATAAAATTATTTATGTCTTTATTTTAAACAACAAGTTTACTCACTATTTGGTTTTATTTGGTATAAAGAATAGAGATATTGAATGAAATTGTATATCTTCAATTTCTTGTGTATAAGATACGAGGAGTACATCAGTTTTAATACACATACAGGAAAGTACAACTAAAGTGGAGATATAAACTCCTACATATCTGTTATGGCTATTTGACTGAAAGACTAATTCACAAAGTAATGTACATGTGTTTGTTTAATGCTATTACCCCCAGCAAGCTCAAGAGCGGGAAGAACTTGAAGCTTGGAACGAAGAAATGAAACACGATCTTTACCTAAGGGTTTGGTGAATATATCTGTCAATTGATCAACAGAGGACACATGACATATGTTTAGCTCACCAGCCTCTACTTGCTCTCGAATAAAATGAAAATCTAAAGCAATGTGCTTTAATCTGGTACTGATAACAAGGTTCTTGGACATAAAAATGGCTCCTACATTATCGCAAAGTAACAATGGTGGAGTGTGAATTGGAGCTTGAAGATCAATAATCAACTGTTTTAGCCACATGAGTTCAACAGTGGTATAGGCTAGAGATCGATACTCAGTGTGACATCCCCAATTTCTCGGCCAGAAAAGACCGATTTGTTTATGCTTTATTTTATAAATCAGAGTAATCGTTTAAAGAAAACGGTTGCGAAATTTGCTCCCAAAACAAGATATGATAAAAACTTATCAAAACATTTCTCAAAGAGAATGTATTTTCATTAAATAATAAAACCTCAGGATGTCATGTTCCGATACAGACACATAAGCATAAACAGAACATACATTCATTTACTCTAGTTATTTACATCTCCTTTAATCCCTCAGTGTAAAGCACCTTCGTATCGATACATGTGATACAATTAAACTGAGTGGGTCAGGCTTGGGAACCTGGTGAGCATATAGGGTTTTCATCCCACAATAATACATTTATTATATTCAATTATCAAACAATCAACCCAAATACTCATTCACAATATCTCCTTTATTTCTTAAGGATTTACCCTAAGAATCAACTATCTTTTATCCATTTTATTCCTAAGGATTGACCTAAGGAATTGACATAAAGTCCACCACTGCCAAGGTCCACAAATTACGACCGGTAAACACTTAGTTCAACATACTTAACAAACACCTAATTCTAACACTCCTAGTGAACAATTAATTCAAAACATCTGGTGAATACTTAGTTCTAAAAGACTTAGTGAACTCACTCACTTCAACAACACCAAGTGAACACATCTAGTTCAAAAATACTTAATGAACACATTGAGTCCAAAAATACCAAGCGAACACATAGAGTTCGGAAATACCTAATGAACACATTGAGTTCAAACACCAAGTGAACACATAGGGTTCAAAAATACCTAATGAACACATTGAGTTCAAACACCAAGTGAACACGTAGAGTTCAAAAATACCTAATGAACACATTGAGTTCAAACACCAAGTGAACACGTAGAGTTCAAAAATACCTAATGAACACATTGAGTTCAAACACCAAGTGAACACATAGAGTTCAAAAATACCTAATGAACACATTGAGTTCAAAAATACTTATTGTTTCGTCTCACATCAACTATTTCATCTACCATGTTCTACCCAACATATTTGTAGATGCAAACACATATACAGTTTAAATCTTTTAAAACATGTATAAAACATTATTTCAACATCTATCTCAAGTAAACAAACAATGTATAAACATCTAGCACGTACTTCATAGTAAATACTTCATATATATGCGGTAGAAGAAAGTGAATATACATTCACACATATAACAACAAATATACACATAACACATATTTCGTATAAAATACTTCGTATTTATGCGTTAGAAGAAAGTAACCACACACTCACTTGGTTAGACGATGCTTGGACAGCACTACAACTCTAAGAGTAGTATTCTTCGGTGAAATCGGGATCACTTCGCACACCGGGCTTCTCACGGGCAGAGCTTCGGCTCGGAAACTCTTTTCTTCTCAGGATCTTCGGGCTTCAAGACTTGCTTCGGGTCTCGGGGTTGATACCGGGGCTTCGGGTGTACTTCTTTGCACGTAAATCGAGGTAATATGGGTGAGAGATGAGAGAATGAGCAACCAAACTCGGCTGGCCCTTCAAATCTATTTATAGGGAAAAACTGACCCTAGCCACATCGTGGGCTTGGTCGTCATTGCATGCATCATCTCAAGTTGCATCTGGGGGGACTCCCGGAGGTGTCAGAAGACCTGCCACGTCATGGCATTGCTTGCCACGTCGTGGTCTCTGACACAGCTTTGGGGTTCGTGCCCCGAACTTTAGAAATTCATAACTTTCGCATACGAACTCCGTTTTCGACGTTCTTTATATCGACGCGAAGGTGAGATTATGCTCTAAAACTCTCTTTTATACTCCATTGTCTAATTTTGACTTTATTTTTAATATATTATAAGTATATTAATTATATATTATCTTTAGTAGGTCGGGACAAAAAACCTCCGTTCGAAATTCATAACTCCTTCATCTGAACTCCGTTTTTCGTCTGTCTTTTTATCGTTGGACTACTATCGAAGAAATGTTAGAATCTCATTTAGATCACTAATGATAGATATCTATCTACCTTAAATTCACTATTTACGTCGTGCTGGGTCACACTGGGTCATGCCAGTTCTGTCGCGAAACTTCGACTCATAACTTCTTCGTTATAACTCGGATTTTGACGTTCTTTATATGCACGGAAACCTTGTGACATATACTACAACTTGGTTAAGATTAATTCCTCTATATAATCTTTCATCAAAAAGTCATTTTTGATGCTTATCATCTCTAATTTGACTAGCCCGGATCTACGGGCATTACAATTATCTCCCCCTTAGGATGATTACGTCCCGGAATCATCAACGAAATAGGACTTGCATAATGATTCCACATGTTATTTCTTCATCCTAGGTAATAACCGTAACTTCTATGTTCCCTCGAAAGAGTATTTAGCTCTATGGCTTTCTTGACTGCAGACGATGCCTAATCTTGCATGTGCTTATCGTACTATGTTGTACTTTCAATCATAACTTCCAAGTTACAAAATAAGTCCTTATTGTGGACTCATTCTTCTTCTCAGGATAAATAATTTCCTTTATCTATTCTAACAGACCGATGGGTTGTGTTCTAATGACCTCTCATCGTATGATGCAACGCTTAGACTCAAGTCTCTTAGAGTCAAATTTCAGAATGGAATATACCTTCCTTCATATTTTAACGTGATATAATCACATTTTTACATGTAGCATTTCTAGCTACAAGCTTCCTTAACAACGAGCGCGATGCTATCGATCGCATTGATTTCAATCTTTTGACTTAGGTCAGATGTTACATCGAACTTGGTTCCTTGAACCACGTAACAAACTCCTCGTAGTCGGACTCAATTTGATATGACCACTAAGGTCGGAATAACAACCATCTTACTAGTCACTATCGAAAAAAGGGTAATGACACACTTGAACAAAACATAATCAATTACTAGCTTCTTGGTAACCTTGTGACTTTCCCTGATCCAAGTGCGAGTCCTGTGCTTCCAGTAGTATATGCATCTACTACCTTTCACACCTACTCATACTCATCCCAAGTATTGTCCCGCAGTCGACCAAATCACCATACAAGAAAATCACACAACAATTTAACACATACGAAAGTGCCCAAATAATCATAGAAATTTCCCTAAACTCTACTAGGATTTCTTCATTGCTAAATCTACAATCATCAACTCTACTTCAACTCGATTGGTGATGGAAATACCAGACGATAGGACAACTTCAAGAATTTCAACAATCGTTCCATCATCCTGCCAATCGAAAGTGTACTTCAGACATACTGTACTCCTTTAAACGTATTGTTATTTCATAAGAAATACTCAAAAGGCAAGATACCACTCTTACGATATCTTCTGATAGGTGTCTTCCACTATCATAAGCCTTCTTCATTTCCTCCATTTACTCAATTTATCTACGAGTCTTCACAATGACCTCTTGTACATCCAAGCAGACATTTGGTGTACCAAGCGAGAAATTTTAAGATAAGAAAGGTTTTTTTAATTACGATAAACGTATAAATCTCCTTATCACCCTGAAACGTTTACATGCTAGTTCTAATTTCGTAGTCCTACGCTTAGAATCCTAAACACATAAGGTTTCCAGATTCGGTCGGCAACAGACCATAGATCCGAACAAATAATAGCATCAATTTAGCTATCACACAAAACAATTAGCACATAAAAGCATTTTAGGCATCATTCCTAAAATAAACTAGTGTTTATGTCAATTTAGGTGTACTATCTAATATATTTTAGACACACTCCTCACAACCAATCCTTAGCATTTTAAGTTTAAGTCTAGAAATTTCCTACAAATTCCTAGTTCGTTAAACTAATGCTCTGATACCAACTGTGACATCCCCAATTTCTCGGCCAGAAAAGACCGATTTGTTTATGCTTTTTTTTTTATAAATCAGAGTAATCGTTTAAAGAAAACGGTTGCGAAATTTGTTCCCAAAACAAGATATGATAAAAGCTTATCAAAACATTTCTCAAAGAGAATGTATTTTCATTAAATAATAAAACCTCGTGATGTCATGTTCCGATACAGACACATAAGCATAAACAGAACAAACATTCATTTACTCTAGTGATTTACATCTCCTTTAATCTCTCAGTACAAAGCAGCTTCATATCGATACCTGTGATACAATTAAATTGAGTGGGTCAGGCTTAGGAGCCTGGTGAGCATATGGGGTTTTCAACCCACAATAATACATTTATTATATTCAATTATCAAACAATCAACCCAAATACTCATTCCCATTATCTCCTTTATTTCTTAAGGATTTACCCTAAGAATCAACTATCCTTTATCAATTTATTCCTAAGGATTGACCTAAGGAATTGACACAAAGTCCACCACTGCCAAGGTCCACAAATTACGACTGGTAAACACTTAGTTCAACATACTTAACAAACACCTAGTTCTAGCACTCCTAGTGAACAATTAATTCAAAACATCTGGTGAATACTTAGTTCTAAAACACTTAGTGAGCACACTCAGTTCAACAACACCAAGTGAACACATCTAGTTCAAAAATACTTAATGAACACATTGAGTCCAAAAATACCAAGTGAACCCATAGAGTTCGGAAATACCTAATGAACACATTGAGTTCAAACACCAAGTGAACACATAGAGTTCAAAAATACCTAATGAACACATTGAGTTCAAACACCAAGTGAACACATAGAGTTCAAAAATACCTAATGAACACATTGAGTTCAAAAATACTTATTATTTCGTCTCACATCAACTATTTCATCTACCCATGTTCTACCCAATATATTTGTAGATACAAACACATATAAAGTTTAAATCTTTTAAAACATTATTTCAACATCTATCTAAAGTAAACAAACAATGTATAAACACCTAGCACGTACTTCATAGCAAATACTTCATATCTATGCGGTGGAAGAAAGTGAATATACATTTACACATATAACAACAAAATATACACATAACCCGTATTTCGTATAAAATACTTCATATTTATGTGTTAGAAGAAAGTAACCACACACTCACTTGGTTAGACGATGCTCGGACAACACTACAACTCTAAGAGTAGTATTCTTCGGTGAAATCGGGATCACTTCACACACCGGGCTTCTCGCGGACAGAGCTTCAGCTCGGAAACTCTTTTCTTCTCAGGATCTTCGGGCTCCGGGACTTGCTTCGGGTCTCAGGGTTGATACTGGCCCTTGCCACATCGTGGCACCTTTTGCCACGTCGTGGGATTGGTCGTCACTGCATGCATCATCTCAAGTTGCATCTGGGGGACTCCCGGAGGTGTCAGAAGACCTGCCACATCGTGGCACTGCTTGCCATGTCGTGGTCTCTGACACAACTTTGGAGTTCGTGCCCCAAACTTCAGAAATTCATAACTTTCATATACGAACTCCATTTTCGACGTTCTTTATATCAACGTGAAGGTGAGATTATGGTCTACAACTCTTGTTTAGACTCCATTGGATAATTTTGACTTTATTTTTAAGATATTATAAATATATTACTTATATATTATCTTTAGTAGGCCGGGACAGGAAAACTCCGTTCGAAATTCATAACTCCTTCATCTGAACTCCGTTTTTCGTCTGTCTTTTTATCGTTGGACTACTATCGAAGAAATCTTCCACTCTCGTTTAGATCACTAAGGATAGATATCTAGCTACCTTAAATTCACTATTTACGCCGCGCTGGGTTGCGCTGGGTCATGTCGGTTCTGTCGCAAAACTTCGACAAGTCATAACTTCTTCATTATAAATCGGATTTTGGTGTTATTTATATGCACGGAAACCTTGTGACATATACTACAACTTGGTTAATATTAATCCTTCTAAATAATCTTCCATAAAAAAGTCATTTTTGATGCTTATCGTCTCTAATTTGACTACCCCGGATCTACGGGTGTTACACTCAGCTTTTGTACTAGATCTTGCAACAACTTTTTGTTTTCTAGAAGTCCAACTAATGAGGTTTGAACCATGGAAAATAGCAAAACCATATTGTGATCGACTATTATCAGTTTCGGAAATCCACCCAGAATTAGAAAAGGCATGTAATCCTTTGGATTTAGTAGGTGTGAAGTGTAAACAATGAGTAATCGTTCCCTTGAGATATCTAAGAATACGTTTGATAGCTTTCCAGTGTCGATTTGTTGGTGAATGCATAAAATGACACACGCGATTTACTGAGTAGGCAATGTCAGGTCTAGTGATTGTTGCATACTGAAGTGACCCTACTACTTGCCTGTATAGCTTTGGATCACTAAACGGATCACCATCCTTTTGTAGTCGACTGTACGGATCAACAGGTGTAGACATAGGTGAAGCTAATAACGTATTACTCCTGTTTAGAATATCTGTGACATATTCTTGTTATGACAAGGTTAGTAAATATTTAGTCCTGTGAATTTGTAACCCAAGAAAAAAATGCAAGTCTCCAAGAACCTTGAGTGAGAATATCCGATTCAATTCATCAATAAAGACTTGAAGTTGAAGATTATTCGTACCTGTGATAATCAAATCGTCCACATAGACTAAAACATAAATGGTAACAGTAGGAGTAATATGAACAAATAGCGAGGTGTCAGCTTGACAAGCACGAAAGCCATGGGAGACTAGATAAATTTTGAGCTTTGTAAACCAAGCTCTTGGTGCCTGTTTAAGGCCATAAAGAGCTTTATTCAATCGACATACATGATGAGGGTAATTTTGATCTTCAAAGCCCCGTGGTTGTTTCATATACACCATTTCTGATAGATCGCCATTAAGAAAGGCGTTATTGATATCCAATTGTCGAATATACCAACCTTGAGAGAGAGAGCAATCGAAAGCACCAGTCTAACTGTTGTCGGTTTAATGACCAGACTGAACGTATCAAAATAGTCCACGCCTTCTTCTTGACTGAAACCTTGAGCGACTAGTCACGCTTTGTAACTGTCAATTGTACCATCCGATCGTTTCTTGACTCTGTAAATGCACTTAGAACCAACAATATTGACATTAGTAGGACAAGGAACAAGTGACCAGGTGTTATTTTTCATGAGAGCCTCATATTCTGATCGCATCGCATCTTGCCAGCATTTTTGTTTAATTGTGTGAGAAAAAAGGCGAGGTTCAATGGTAGGCTTATGAGAAAGATCGACAGTGAATATCTTGGGTTTGAGAGAGTTTGTGCGTGCACGGGTGACCATCGAGTGTTGACTATTTTCAGCTGGTCGAAAAGTGGATGTAGTTGGCGGAGGTTGGGAAGTATTAGAAGAGATGTGTGGTGATAACTGAGGGACAGGGGACGAAGGGTTTGTAGAAGGAAAGACTAATGGGCTAGACGAAGTAATAGGTGGACCAGGGGTGATAATTGGGCCTGATCGGATGGTTGAAGGAATGAAAGAAGCTGACTTTAGTGGATTAGGAATTTGGGTTGGATTTTCAATGACAACCATAGGTGAAGGATCAGAAGATGTGGATGTGTTGGGATCATTACTTGATTGTTGAGGTTTGTTTAAATGTTGATAAGGAAAGAAATCCTCATTAAATATGACATGACGTGAAATATATATACGAGAGGTGTGTGGATGAAGGCATATATAACCTTTATAAGAGGCGCTATAGCCAAGAAAAATACAAGGTTTGGAACGATAGTCAATTTTATTAGGATTATATGGTCTCAAATATGGATAACAAAGACAGCCAAAGGTTTTTAAAAAATCATAATCGGGTATCTTGTGGTATAAACGTTGATATGGTGACTCATAAGCTACACTAGGAGTGATGGTTCAGTTATGTAGATAGGTAGCAGTTTTGAAAACATGCTCCCAAAAAATTTAAGGAAGTGAGGATTGAGCTAGAAGGGTGAAACCTTTTTCAACAATGACTCGATTTCGATGTTCGAAAACTCCATTTTGTTCTGGAGTATGAGGACAAGAGAGACGATGTGAAATACCATGCCGATGAAGAAACTTAGAAACATTTCGATATTCTCCCACCCAGTCATTCTGTAAACTTTTGATATCACATTGAAATTAGGTTTTTATCATTGTTCGAAACTGTAAGAAAGTTTCAAAAACTTGAGATTTTTGTGATAAGAAATAAACCCATACAAATTTAGTGCAATCATCAATAAAGAAGCAAAATAGTGACTTCCATTAAAAGAAAAAACGGGGGAAGGTCCCCAAACATCAGAATAAACTATTTCAAACGGTTTTGGGGATGTTACATGAGAACTAGGTGTGACAACCCGAAATTTCCATTCTGTACAACATATCAAGTCAATAGAAGTCAGAATAGTTACTATTAACTTTTAGATGATTTGGGATAAGTTTGAGCATTTTATGATTAACACTTTAGGAGATGCCAGGAGAGGGGATGCTCTTAGGGTTATTGTGCAACAATGACATTTCATACTCCAAGAAATTGGAATTATATGACCCAAACGTGGAGTTTGCAGTCCAAAACCTCAAGGGTATATATATGGTCCTTAGCCATATTTATTCATTTGTTCCATTTCCAACTAGAGAAAAGCCAAATTCTCTCTCACGGATCTTCGGCCTTTCATCCCAAATCGTGGGTACTTCTATATAAGTGTATTATTGGGCTTGATATGTGTATAATAACCAAGAAATCATAAGAAAACAACAAGATCAAAGAGTTTACGGCCCAAGAACACCTTGGACGTAAACCCTTATTTAAGGGCCAAAAGTGTGCCCTAGTCCCTTCCTTTCATTATGAAACTAGCCTAGACTCGTACCCTAATGTGTGTAGGAATTGAAATCAAAACAAAACCATGTCCATGAGAGATTACGGCCGCATACCCTAAGGGAATAGGTCCTAGGGCCGTGAACTCCTCAAAGGAGTTAAAGGGTGCCCTACTCTCTTCCAAGGACTAAACCATCAAGTAGAAATACTTCTAAGGGACATGTAAGGCTTCAAAACATCAAATGAACTAAGGCTTAGGAGATTATGGCCATAAACTTAAGGGTCTACGACCGTAAACTCCTTGTGTTATGGTTCTTGGGGAGTAAACTGAAGAAAAGGGTTCTTTGAAACCCTAGACCCAATAGCTTTGACCTACAACAACATAAATGCAATCCTTAGGACTTATAACACTCATATAAGGTGTTTATCATGTTCTAGGATGTCTTAACATTGGCAATTAGTAATTTAAAGACTAATTGGATACATATATGTGTGATTATATGTTAATTAGGATTTTGAGTGTGTACAAGTGTTCACTTGACACTTAACAATCCTACATCGTTCAGTTCATTCAAACCGCCATCTACAGGTGAGTTCATACCCCTAATCAATATTTTAATGATTTTAAATACTTTAATGGGGGGGGATACAAGTAGAAAACAACATGCTATAGAATCAATCACATGTGATTTAAACTGTGTTTTCACCCAAATGATTTCACATGCTTCAAAATGTGATGTATGAAATGGCTTTCTATCTTAAAAATACTTTGTTATCAAATGTATTACTTTTGAAATGTTTATTAAAATGACATCAAGTCATTGTTATTTATTGTTCAAAACTCTTAAATATCTTACAAAACCAGTTTTGTATTCTTGATCAAAACTATATCTATACACTTATGTTCTTATATATATATGTATTGATATGATAGATTTCATCCTTCATTCAGTTCCCACACTCTTGTGTAGCAAGGGTGTATAAACCTTATTGGACATCAATTACCTTCCAGTAAACTATTATAGGGATAGTTAGAGTATACAAAACATTATTCCTATTGCAAGGAATTACACCAGAGTCAGTTCATTCATGAGTCTATACTAAATGCTACATGAAGAGATACACTTACATGGATACTTGTAACTAGATATTGTATGATGAGTTACTATTACATATTATATGTGTAGTTTAGTTCTATCTATCCTAGTACAAAAGGATATCATACGGGACTAACCATTCCGACACCCACCTGTTAGCAACAGAGTTAATGAACATCTACGGATGCCTACGGTTAATACTTATACTAGGGGTACCTTTACGGGACTAACCATTTCTTTATCCTGCTGTTAGCTACAGAGGAAAATGAACAATCTACCGATGTTGAAGGTTAATACTTTTCGACAGCCGCGATGTCGTGTTTATCCTAATGCAAAAAGGATAATACTTTTATGGCTATATTTTCCCTATTACTTTTATTTTGTGTTACATTCACATAAACGATGAGGTAGACTATATATTGTTAATAGTAGTCATAAAGGGGAAAACCATCTTTGTTACAGCAAAACATTCAAGTCTTGGTAGAAGACTACTTTCAAAACATTCGGGTCTTGGTAGAAGACTACTCTTATACTAATAGGAAATATGGAATTTTATAGGGTTTTCATAATTATATCAATTGTTTCATTCAAAGATTTACATGGTATTCATAACAGCTTTCCAAAACAAGACAATGACACTTAAATACATATGAATTCACCAGCTTTATGCTAATACTCGCTTTCAAAATAACTTGTATTCTCAGGTCACCAGTAGACAGGTACGATGACCAGGTTTTGAGAAGACAGAGCATAGACAAGGCTCGTTTGTTATTTTGATTTCATATTTTGGTGTTTTATTACTATTCAAGAACACACATGTATTAAATCTTTACTTTTAATGCAATGGATGATGTTGTTGGTTGTTTACTACTTTGCATTTTTGTGATACTATACATGACGTCCTCCACCCGTGAACGTTTCCGTCGTTCTTGGTTTTAGGGTGTGACAGATTGGTATCAGAGCATTGTTTATAGTGAATATAGTATATCAACCCATAAAAGATATACTAACTATAAATACATTGGGATTAAAACACTCTGACTAAGAGCTTATACTTTTATATAATAAAATAGTAAAGTAAGTATATGTGCCTGCATTCATACTAAAATCGGTGTCACAACGACAAGAACAAAAGTATTACGATTGTTGAATATCACAAGTGAGCCTGGGGATATATGGTCAGTCTTGGGAGTGGCATAGCCTGATCAACTATGCTGGTCCAAGGAGTGATTAGCATATGCCCAAGAATGGTTGGGATGTGGCAACATGAAACGACCCAAAAATACGACCCAAAAATTTCGTTTTTCGATATAATCAAAACCATAATCAGAGTGTCATATAATAAAACCATACGTGATGTATTCCAACATAATAGAAAACACTGTGCGGAAAACTGTATCATACTACGTCAAATCAAAACAAACTAAATCAATCCCAGGCTAAAAGCTAAAGCTGTGGTGTGTGCGATGCCGTCACCCCGAGCTCTTCCCTTTGCTTGCGGAAGTACCTGAAACCACAACTGAAACTGTAAGCACGAAGCTTAGTGAGCTCCCCCAAACTACCACATACCATACAATAACATATAAACACATATTGGGCCTTGCCCACTGCATCAGGACGAAGCCCGGCAACTGCATCGGACCGAAGTCCGGAACTGACTGGGACCTTGTCCCCTGCATCGGACCAAAGTCCGGAACTATCTGCATCGGACCGAAGTCCGGAACTAACTGCATCGGACCGAAGTCCGGAACTAACTGCATCGGACCAAAGCCCGGAACCGACTGGGACCTTGTCCCCTGCATCGGACTGAAGTCCGGAACTAACTGACTGAGCATAGAGTAGCATAACATAACAACTAGCATGAACACATATACTGCATACTACATCGGGCCGTAGCCCAGACCACATAATACATAACACATAAAACATAGCACACAAATCCTGTCTGAGCCACGAAGGCATCAAACATACTAGCTACTGCATCGGATCGAAGTCCGAAAACTACTGCTAACTGAACGGGCCGGCATTGTGGCCTTAGACCCGTCCCTACTGGAAGGAAACTCACCTCGTAAACTGGCTGCTGAGTGTGTGGCTCTGGAAGCCAACGGCTGCTGCTCCTATATCTCCCCGGCTACAAGTCCATAAACACACTCAATCAAATACTAAACACTGCACTTGGGTAAAATGACTCTTTTACCCTTGGTCAAAATCACTCTCATCTGGACTGACTCGCCGAGTTGGGCCTCCCAACTCGCCGAGTCCTACTCTCACTTTTCAATCCTACTCGCTGCTACTCGTCGAGTATGGCATCGACTCGACGAGTACCCTCTTGATCCAAGAACTCAGACAATCTTCATCCGACTCGCCGAGCCGTATGAACATACTCGACGAGTTGTTCTTGATCTTAAGAAGATTGCCTTGGACTCGCCGAGTTGTATGAACAACTCGTCGAGTCCCTCCATCACTGAGTCTACCCTCAACTCGCTGAGTTCACTCTCTAACTCACTGGTTCCACTCAACACTGCTAAAAATGAAGGAATCGGGGACTCGCGACTCAACTCGCCGAGTCGTTCTTCCCGACTCTCCGAGTTGCCGCCATGCAACAGTTTTTCACCCGATTTTGCTTGAATCCAACACATACAAATGATAGATCTGAGTCCAATAAGCTGGTTTACCACGTAAAGTTTCCAACTTTACGTGCACAACACATGAATAAGGGAAAATAAGGCTAAAAGATGCATAAAAGGGATAGATCTAGGGTTAATATGCAAAGTATCCTCATAAAGGCAATAGATCTGGACTATGGGACTTCTCAATGAATAGATCCAAGGTTATCTCGGCTTATTAGGGCGTTCATGAAAGCACAAGGCTTGGAACAAGCATCAACTAGTTCTTAGAAGAGTTCTAATGGAGGTTTAAAGCATAAAACAAGAGGGGAAGTCCGAAAATACCTCAAATAACTCAGATTTGCCCTTGGATCTTGGCACTCCACCTCTTCTCCTTGCTCCTTTCTTCTTCTCCTTCTTCAAGCCTTCACAAAATCACACAAAATCACTTACAAACTCTCAAGGATGAACTAGGGTTTTCTCACAGCTTTAGAGGGTGAAGGAGGCGAGAATAGGGGCTATAAGGTGACTTAAATAGTGGGCAACCCGGGGATTTAGGGTTTCACCCAGACGGACGGACTCGCCGAGTCCGGGATATGGACTCGCCGAGTCACTAGCTAACACGTGCTCGAAGTCGCGACCCTACTCGGCGAGTCAGGCTATGAACTCGCCGAGTCCCTCTTGCAAAACTTTAAAACAATTACTAATGAATTAACATACCGGGAACGGGTCGTTACAATTCTCCCCCACTTATCTCAGACTCCGTCCTCGAAGTCTGCTACGGCTGGATCTGTAAATATCTCCGGGTAGTGCGTTCTCATCTCCTCCTCAGCCTCCCACGTCCATTCAGACCCCTTCCGGTGCTGCCACTGTACCTTCACTAGCTGGATTACCTTGTTCTTCAAGGTCTTGGTCTTCCGATCCAGAATCGCGACCGGCCTCTCAATATAATTCAGGCTGCTATCAACCTGAATATCCTCTAGGGGAACGACTGCTGACTCATCCACCAAACACTTCCTCAACTGCGACACGTGGAAGGTGTTGTGGATCTGACTAAGCTCCTCAGGAAGATCTAACCGATAAGCAACCCGACCCACCCGGGCCAAAACCCTGAAAGGACCAATAAATCTGGGGCCCAGCTTGCCCCTCTTCCGGAACCTGATGACACCTTTCCAAGGTGAGATTTTCAGAAGAACCATATCTCCCACCTGGAACTCCAAGTCCGAACGCCTCCTGTCAGCGTAGCTCTTCTGCCGACTCTGCGCAGTCTGCAGCCTACTACGGACCTGCTGGATCAACTCAGTCGTCTTGAGCACCACTTCGGTGCTCCCGATGACTCGCTGACCGACCTCGCCCCAACAAATCGGGGTCCTACACTTCCTCCCATACAGCATCTCAAAAGGAGGTCGATCAATACTCGCATGATAACTGTTGTTATACGAGAATTCCGCTAACGGAAGATACGTATCCCAACTGCCCCCAAAATCTAGAACACATGCCCTAAGCATGTCCTCAAGAGTCTGAATCGTCCTTTCGCTCTGCCCGTCAGTCTGAGGGTGGAAAGCGGTGCCGAAATAGAGACGAGTACCCATCTCGTCGTGGAACCGCTTCCAGAATCTGGACGTGAAACGAACATCTCGGTCTGACACCACCGATACCGGCACTCCATGACGTGCCACAATCTCTCGCACATAGATATCGGCTAACTTTTCCGCCGATATACTCTCCTGAATCGGAATAAAATGGGCACTCTTTGTCAACCGATCCACTACAACCCATATCGAATCCACTCCACGTGCGGTCCTGGGGAGTTTGGTGACAAAATCCATGGTGATGTCCTCCCATTTCCACACGGGAATGTCTAACGGCTGCATCTTGCCGTGAGGTCTCTGGTGTTCCGCCTTGACCTTCCGGCAGGTCAAGCATCTCTCAACATACCAAGCGACGTCCCGCTTCATGCAGGGCCACCAATAATCAGGTCGAAGATCTCGATACATTTTCGTCGCCCCTGGGTGGATAGAAAACCGAGACTTATGAGCCTCGTCCATCAATACCTGCCGCACTCCACCCCAGTACGGTACCCATACCCTCCCATGAAGCGTCAGCAAACCCCGACTATCATAACTGTCCCATCTATTCTGTCATCCATACTGAATCAACTTGCTTACATCCCATCTGATTACTCAACTCCTACTTACTCGAGTCTTTCATCCCGAAGAAAAGCTACCTGCCTAGCTATCTTTACATGTCACTTATACTCGGCCGAAGGCTCAACTGATCCTGCTGAGAGAGACTTGTCATTTCCAAATCAACCAACTATACCGTCAACACTTGTATTCCAACTCAAATACAATACTGACCCAAAACTCTGAAACCTTTCAAACACTGAATTGTCTACAATACTGAACCTGCCTAAAACATTAAACTGCCTGAAACGCTGATCGGGCTGAATCACTGAGCTGCCTGAAACACTAAACTCAAATCCAACTGTGGAGTCAAGGGACTCCTCACTTAGTCGCTTCCACGACTTCTGAATGAAATCTTCCTCAAGGACTAGTTTCCACTAGTTATCCTGTCACTGTGGCTCTAACAACCTTCTGATCCAACCGATCGGGTCCTTACATCACATCCTGACATCATCCATTCTATGACTAATAACATGATGGCTCCCAGACTGACGGTAGCCCTTAACATACCCGAACCTCAACGGTCCACTGCTACTCTGATCTCATAACTGATGTGACGATCTATAGCCAAGATTCGCTGACTTAGCCATAACTGAACCATTTGGGAAATCCGAATCTAATCTGTGGATTCCCATATTCCCACCGCTGCACCCGAACGGGTAGGAATTACTACATTCCCGCGTTCAACCACGCGCTCATGCTGCTACCAATCTGATAAAAGCCACGGCTACACCCTCGTATTCACAAGTCTCAAATACTATCTGGCTGCTAATGAACGCTACGGCTACCCCCGCAGGCTTACAACACTCTACTACTATCTGACTGCTAGTGAATGCTACGGCTACCCCCGCAGGCTTACAACACTACTACTACTATCTGACTGCTAGTGAATGCTACGGCTACCCCCGCAGGCTCACAACACTACTACTATCCCGAGGACATCCTGACTATCCCTAGTCCCGCTAGTGATTCCTCATCCCGATTTCTCAAACCAGCCCTCAGTCTTTGAATTCTGCATCATCCTCGACATCTTATATCCTTGATATACTTAGCGCTTCGTCGAGGAATCCTTCGGCTTGGTTCCCAAACCAACCGTCTACTAATCTGGATACAAGAAGCTATTGTTGGGAAGTTTCCAACCTCCCAATTCCTGAATCTACGCAACCTGCATACTGCCTCAGACACTGGCTACCAATACGAAAACATCTCTTGCTACCCGTTCTCAGGATCTTCATTCCGACTCTCATGCGTTCGACAGGTGGTCCTCAAATCTTGGATTCCCAACCAGCTTCTAACCATCTCGATTACATGAACTAACTGCTGGGAAAAGTTCTCGAACTCCAAATTCTGAACTTCTCAATCCATCCATCACTGTGCTACTACCATTTCTTCTTAGAGGCCGCGCACTCATTCTGAGTCTACGAGACTCTTATCCAAATATACCCGGAGGGTTCTCCCCCACTTCGATCCTCCTTACCCCTTGCTGCTTCACACTCAAAAGAGATCCTGATCCTTGCTGTCATTCCATAATCATTCTGCTAAGGAACCCAAGCCTGCCATAGCTAGGGATCTAACCAATCCATTCCAACACTAACCACTCCGAACTAGCGAAACGAACCAAATCTCTCCCAACCATGCTACAGTTACTGCATCCTCCGAAACCTTCTTCATAAGAGCACATCCCCTATCTACCAACCAATTTTTCCGAGGTATGCAAATGGCATATAACATAATCACAAACAAGCCACACTAACACCACACATAAGTTTATTGACATCAATGCAGCAACATAGCAATAATGTTGTGAATAGTAAAATAGAGGGAAAAGAATCATACCTGCAACCTGATCTGAAGGATCCTCAAATCCCTCTGATTTTCGAACTCTACTATGACAATGAGGCTGTCCCAACTGTTGAACGGGGCAGTTCACCCTAACATGGCCAGGCTGATGACAACGATGGCATAACTCTACTTCTACTGTGCATTCCTGACGTTCGTGACCTTCCATCCGCATCTGCCGCACTTAGACTTGCTGCGCACGCCAGCTCGTGCTCCTTTCTCCCTCGAGCAACTATCTCGACCTTGCGGGCTTCTGATACCCACTTCGACAGTGTCCGACTTCCCATCTTGCCGAACTAGACCGGTAGACCGCTTCCTCTTCCCAAGCTGACTATCCGAGCCAATCTCCCGCACATGGGTCATAGTGACCACTTCACCCATTGCCCGGATAGCTGAGGTCCGCCTTTTAATCCCGTCGACCACACTATCGGTGATACGCCCAATGGTGTTTGGTAAGTTCTCCTGGAGAGCCCGCGAAACCTCTACAGCAATCCAATCCTGCAGGGAACCCTCTTGGGGGTAAGGTGGACCACTCACTCCCGACCCCGGATGACAAGTGCTAAAAATAGGACTCCCCTTCCTGATGGATCCCTGGGATCCATGAGAATTGGGCTCTATATGAGCCTCAAACTGTCCTGAAACTGCCCCGGCCCCTAAGGCCTTAAGATGACTGTCCATGAGCTCCACAATGGCCTCTCTAACTGAACCGAAAATCACTGGAGTCTGGTCAATGATGTTGCGCATAATCTCTGCGGAAATGAAATCCCTCATCTGATCATCAAGCTGCCCGGCTCCAAAACCCGAGCTAGATCCCTCCTCGATGCCTGAATTGCTAACTGGTAGCTCGCGCAGTGTCACCATGCTGAAAACATAACAAAATCCTGATCAATTAATACACTATTGCTGAGGGATTTCTCACTCACTACACCATTCCTGGTTTCGTCTTGGCCCCTCTTGAATCGAGTACGGATCCTCTGCTTTCAGTAGTATGGGCCCCTACTACCTTCCACATCTATCCATACTTTCCTCGAGAGTTACCTCAACTCCACCCAGTCCCCTTTACTCTTCTACTGATCTCTGCTACTCTCATCCTAGGCTTGCCCTAGGGAACCTCTGACTCTACCCACATAGTCCTCAGCTGCTGAAGGCCTCCTAGTAATGTCAATTAGTCACCACCTAAATACCATCACATGTGACGAGGCTCAGATAATCCTTCAAGTAAAAGACTCGTCCCTACAACGGTTGGACTCAAACGAGAGCTGCGCAGTAGGGCCAAATCCAGCACTCTGAGATTATTCAACCCTGATCACATGTGATGAAACGTATTCACCTAATGGCTAACTCTCATCACTCAGAGTCCCACAAAGCACAAAGCAAGCAGCATTCGGATAAGGGAAACATACTCAGGCAAAACAATTCTCATAACAAGAAACTGCACTAGCATATAATGCTAAGCTCATACTTTCAGGCATAACCTACACAGGCTATCCTACTACTGTCTACTCATTACTAGCATGCAATTCTCATCAAGCTGGAACACATAAAGCAGGCACATAAGGCATCATCCTAGATCCTTAGTCCTATTCTAGCATGTTGTTCTACTGAAGCTGGAACTGATACTGAAACTGATATTGAAAATAATAACATAACTTGTATGGGTAAATAGGGAGTACTTACTTGAGCTCGGCTGATTGCATGCACCACACCCTTTTCTCTTTTCAAAACTCTTTTTGCTTTTTCTAAAAATTGTTTTCTCTTCTCAAAATTCTTTTGTAACTACGATTTTTCTTTTGAAAACTATATACCACTTCCTTAGTTTGAGTTCAGACACACTCGGGAGTGCGCCCGAATCCCTCAAACCAAGGCTCTGATACCATTTGTAACACCCCCTCTGGCACGTATCACAATATTGTCCGCTTTGGGCCACTCGGCACGAGGACTTCCCAGGGGGTCACCCATCCCGGTACTACTCTCGCCCGAGCGCGCTTAACTGCAGAGTTCTTATGGGATCTGCTGCCCTCACGGCTTTAAAACGCGTTGTGTCAAGGAAGGTATCCACACCCCTTATAAGGAGATGCTTAGTTCTCCTTCCCAGCCGATGTGGGTTCAGGTGCAACCCACCTTCACCCCCCATTACAGGGTTCGACGTCCCTATCGAACACATCGACCTGTGCCCTAGCTCTGATACCAACTTGAAACGTCCCAAAAATACGACCCAAAAATTTTGTTTTTCGATATAATCAAAACCATAATCAGAGTGTCATATAATAAAACCATACGTGATGTATTCCAACATAATAGAAAACACTGTGCGGAAAACTGTATCATACTACGTCAAATCAAAACAAACTAAATCAATCCCAGGCTAAAAGCTAAAGCTGTGGTGTGTGCGATGCCGTCACCCCGAGCTATTCCCTTTGCTTGCGGAAGTACCTGAAACCAAAACTGAAACTGTAAGCACGAAGCTTAGTGAGCTCCCCCAAACTACCACATACCATACAATAACATATAAACACATATTGGGCCTTGCCCACTGCATCGGGACGAAGCCCGGCAACGGCATCAGACCGAAGTCCGGAACTGACTGGGACCTTGTCCCCTGCATCGGACCAAAGTCCGGAACTATCTGCATCGGACCGAAGTCCGGAACTAACTGCATCGGACCGAAGTCCGGAACTAACTGCATCGGACCAAAGCCCGGAACCGACTGGGACCTTGTCCCCTGCATCGGACTGAAGTCCGGAACTAACTGACTGAGCATAGAGTAGCATAACATAACAACTAGCATGAACACATATACTGCATACTACATCGGGCCGTAGCCCGGAACACATAATACATAACACATAAAACATAGCACACAAATCCTGTCTGAGCCACAAAGGCATCAAACATACTAGCTACTGCATCGGATCAAAGTCCGAAAACTACTGCTAACTGAACGGGCCGGCATTGTGGCCTTAGACCCGTCCCTACTGGAAGGAAACTCACCTCGTAAACTGGCTGCTGAGTGTGTGGCTCTGGAAGCTAACGGCTGCTGCTCCTATATCTCCCTGGCTACAAGTCCATAAACACACTCAATCAAATACTAAACACTGCACTTGGGTAAAATGACTCTTTTACCCTTGGTCAAAATCACTCTCATCTGGACTGACTCGCCGAGTTGGGCCTCCCAACTCGCCGAGTCCTACTCTCACTTTTCAATCCTACTCGCTGCTACTCGTCGAGTATGGCATCGACTCGACGAGTACCCTCTTGATCCAAGAACTCAGACAATCTTCATCCGACTCGCCGAGCCGTATGAACATACTCGACGAGTTGTTCTTGATCTTAAGAAGATTGCCTTGGACTCGCCGAGTTGTATGAACAACTCGTCGAGTCCCTCCATCACTGAGTCTACCCTCAACTCGCTGAGTTCACTCTCTAACTCACTGGTTCCACTCAACACTGCTAAAAATGAAGGAATCGGGGACTCGCGACTCAACTCGCCGAGTTGTTCTTCCCGACTCGCCGAGTTGCCGCCATGCAACAGTTTTTCACCCGATTTTGCTTGAATCCAACACATACAAATGATAGATCTGAGTCCAATAAGCTGGTTTACCACGTAAAGTTTCCAACTTTACGTGCACAACACATGAATAAGGGAAAATAAGGCTAAAAGATGCATAAAAGGGATAGATCTAGGGTTAATATGCAAAGTATCCTCATAAAGGCAATAGATCTGGACTATGGGACTTCTCAATGAATAGATCCAAGGTTATCTCGGCTTATTAGGGCGTTCATGAAAGCACAAGGCTTGGAACAAGCATCAACTAGTTCTTAGAAGAGTTCTAATGGAGGTTTAAAGCATAAAACAAGAGGGGAAGTCCGAAAATACCTCAAATAACTCAGATTTGCCCTTGGATCTTGGCACTCCACCTCTTATCCTTGCTCCTTTCTTCTTCTCCTTCTTCAAGCCTTCACAAAATCACACAAAATCACTTACAAACTCTCAAGGATGAACTAGGGTTTTCTCACAGCTTTAGAGGGTGAAGGAGGCGAGAATGGGGGCTATAAGGTGACTTAAATAGTGGGCAACCCGGGGATTTAGGGTTTCACCCAGACGGACGGACTCGCCGAGTCCGGGATATGGACTCGCCGAGTCACTAGCTAACACGTGCTCGAAGTCGCGACCCTACTCGGCGAGTCAGGCTATGAACTCGCCGAGTCCCTCTTGCAAAACTTTAAAACAATTACTAATGAATTAACATACCGGGAACGGGTCGTTACAATTCTCCCCCACTTATCTCAGACTTCGTCCTCGAAGTCTGCTACGGCTGGATCTGTAAATATCTCCGGGTAGTGCGTTCTCATCTCCTCCTCAGCCTCCCACGTCCATTCAGACCCCTTCCGGTGCTGCCACTGTACCTTCACTAGCTGGATTACCTTGTTCTTCAAGGTCTTGGTCTTCCGATCCAGAATCGCGACCGGCCTCTCAATATAATTCAGGCTGCTATCAACCTGAATATCCTCTAGGGGAACGACTGCTGACTCATCCACCAAACACTTCCTCAACTGCGACACGTGGAAGGTGTTGTGGATCTGACTAAGCTCCTCAGGAAGATCTAACCGATAAGCAACCCGACCCACCCGGGCCAAAACCCTAAAAGGACCAATAAATCTGGGGCCCAGCTTGCCCCTCTTCCGGAACCTGATGACACCTTTCCAAGGTGAGATTTTCAGAAGAACCATATCTCCCACCTGGAACTCCAAGTCCGAACGCCTCCTGTCAGCGTAGCTCTTCTGCCGACTCTGCGCAGTCTGCAGCCTACTACGGACCTGCTGGATCAACTCAGTCGTCTTGAGCACCACTTCGGTGCTCCCGATGACTCGCTGACCGACCTCGCCCCAACAAATCGGGGTCCTACACTTCCTCCCATACAGCATCTCAAAAGGAGGTCGATCAATACTCGCATGATAACTGTTGTTATACGAGAATTCCGCTAACGGAAGATACGTATCCCAACTGCCCCCAAAATCTAGAACACATGCCCTAAGCATGTCCTCAAGAGTCTGAATCGTCCTTTCGCTCTGCCCGTCAGTCTGAGGGTGGAAAGCGGTGCCGAAATAGAGACGAGTACCCATCTCGTCGTGGAACCGCTTCCAGAATCTGGACGTGAAACGAACATCTCGGTCTGACACCACCGATACCGGCACTCCATGACGTGCCACAATCTCTCGCACATAGATATCGGCTAAATTTTCCGCCGATATACTCTCCTGAATCGGAATAAAATGGGCACTCTTTGTCAACCGATCCACTACAACCCATATCGAATCCACTCCACGTGCGGTCCTGGGGAGTTTGGTGACAAAATCCATGGTGATGTCCTCCCATTTCCACACGGGAATGTCTAACGGCTGCATCTTGCTGTGAGGTCTCTGGTGTTCCGCCTTGACCTTCCGGCAGGTCAAGCATCTCTCAACATACCAAGCGACGTCCCGCTTCATGCAGGGCCACCAATAATCAGGTCGAAGATCTCGATACATTTTCGTCGCCCCTGGGTGGATAGAAAACCGAGACTTATGAGCCTCGTCCATCAATACCTGCCGCACTCCACCCCAGTACGGTACCCATACCCTCCCATGAAGCGTCAGCAAACCCCGACTATCATAACTGTCCCATCTATTCTGTCATCCATACTGAATCAACTTGCTTACATCCCATCTGATTACTCAACTCCTACTTACTCGAGTCTTTCATCCCGAAGAAAAGCTACCTGCCTAGCTATCTTTACATGTCACTTATACTCGGCCGAAGGCTCAACTGATCCTGCTGAGAGAGACTTGTCATTTCCAAATCAACCAACTATACCGTCAACACTTGTATTCCAACTCAAATACAATACTGACCCAAAACTCTGAAACCTTTCAAACACTGAATTGTCTACAATACTGAACCTGCCTAAAACACTAAACTGCCTGAAACACTGATCGGGCTGAATCACTGAGCTGCCTGAAACACTAAACTCAAATCCAACTGTGGAGTCAAGGGACTCTTCACTTAGTCGCTTCCACGACTTCTGAATGAAATCTTCCTCAAGGACTAGTTTCCACTAGTTATCCTGTCACTGTGGCTCTAACAACCTTCTGATCCAACCGATCGGGTCCTTACATCACATCCTGACATCATCCATTCTATGACTAATAACATGATGGCTCCCAGACTGACGGTAGCCCTTAACATACCCGAACCTCAACGGTCCACTGCTACTCTGATCTCATAACTGATGTGACGATCTATAGCCAAGATTCGCTGACTTAGCCATAACTGAACCATTTGGGAAATCCGAATCTAATCCGTGGATTCCCATATTCCCACCGCTGCACCCGAACGGGTGGGAATTACTACATTCCCGCGTTCAACCACGCGCTCATGCTGCTACCAATCTGATAAAAGCCACAGCTACACCCTCGTATTCACAAGTCTCAAATACTATCTGGCTGCTAATGAACGCTACGGCTACCCCCGCAGGCTTACAATACTCTACTACTATCTGACTGCTAACGAATGCTACGGCTACCCCCGCAGGCTTACAACACTACTACTACTATCTGACTGATAGTGAATGCTACGGCTACCCCCGCAGGCTCACAACACTACTACTATCCCGAGGACATCCTGACTATCCCTAGTCCCGCTAGTGATTCCTCATCCCGAATTCTCAAACCAGCCCTCAGTCTTTGAATTTTGCATCATCCTCGACATCTTATATCCTTGATATACTTAGCGCTTCGTCGAGGAATCCTTCGGCTTGGTTCCCAAACCAACCGTCTACTAATCTGGATACAAGAAGCTATTGTTGGGAAGTTTCCAACCTCCCAATTCCTGAATCTACGCAACCTGCATGCTGCCTTAGACACTGGCTACCAATACGAAAACATCTCTTGCTACCCGTTCTCAGGATCTTCATTCCGACTCTCATGCGTCCGACAGGTGGTCCTCAAATCTTGGATTCCCAACCAGCTTCTAACCATCTCGATTACATGAACTAACTGCTGGGAAAAGTTCTCGAACTCCAAATTCTGAACTTCTCAATCCATACATCACTGTGCTACTACCATTTCTTCTTAGAGGCCGCGCACTCATTCTGAGTCTACGAGACTCTTATCCAAATATACTCGGAGGGTTCTCCCCCACTTTGATCCTGCTTACCCCTTGCTGCTTCACACTCAAAAGAGATCCCGATCCTTGCTGTCATTCCATAATCATTCTGCTAAGGAACCCAAGCCTGCCATAGCTAGGGATCTAACCAATCCATTCCAACACTAACCACTCCGAACTAGCGAAACGAACCAAATCTCTCCCAACCATGCTACAGTTACTGCATCCTCCGAAACCTTCTTCATAAGAGCACATCCCCTATCTACCAACCAATTTTTCCGAGGTATGCAAATGGCATATAACATAATCACAAACAAGCCACACTAACACCACACATAAGTTTATTGACATCAATGCAGCAACATAGCAATAATGTTGTGAATAGTAAAATAGAGGGAAAAGAATCATACCTGCAACCTGATCTGAAGGATCCTCAAATCCCTCTGATTTTCGAACTCTACTATGACAATGAGGCTGTCCCAACTGTTGAACGGGGCAGTTCACCCTAACATGGCCAGGCTGATGACAACGATGGCATAACTCTACTTCTACTGTGCATTCCTGACGTTCGTGACCTTCCATCCGCATCTGCCGCACTTAGACTTGCTGCGCACGCCAACTCGTGCTCCCTTCTCCCTCGAGCAACTATCTCGACCTTGCGGGCTTCTGACACCCACTTCGACAGTGTCCGACTGCCCATCTTGCCGAACTAGACCGGTAGACCGCTTCCTCTTCCCAAGCTGACTATCCGAGCCAATCTCCCGCTCATGGGTTATAGTGACCACTTCACCCATTGCCTGGACAGCTGAGGTCCGCCTTTCAATCCCGTCGACCACACTATTGGTGATACGCCCAATGGTGTTTGGTAACTCTTCCTGGAGAGCCCGCGAAACCTCTGCAAATCTTAGACCTGTTAGGTCTTGATCTAGTCATAGTTCTGTCAACATTTTCTCATCTTGGTTGATGTAAGGCCTACTTCTAGGCCATTTTTCCCAAACTTATTACATCAGTAATTCTAGTATTATTGACAGATATCTAATCACATGGATGTTATTATCCAAATGCTATCATCTTCATTCAAACAAACTTTTCATTGTGATGTTGCACTATGAAGGGTTAGTCCATGAGTCACTCTCATTATTCGATTATTCTTATCAATGTTGTCATCTTTTTAAACGTATAGTTAAAAAATGCCGCCACATAGAAATCCTAGGCGTAACCCAAATAACGAAACGCCGATACCACCACCTCCTCCACCACCTCAACCTCCTCAACCACCTCCTCCTTTCGATGCCACTATGTTCCAATCAGCATTCATAGCAGCCGTAGCAGCTGCTATATCAGCCATTAATACTCTTGCCCCTTGTGGATCGGGAACAGGTGCGCATCCCTCCAACCACGGCGAGAGCCATGGGCATCCACGGGAATGCACCTACAAGGACTTTACGAATGCCAAACCCCGAAACTTCAATGGAACTAGTGGGGTTATGGTTTTAAGGCAATGGATTGAAAAGACAGAAGCAGTCTTTGAAATCCGCGCCTACCCGGAGGGCAACAAGGTCAAGTTTGCTACTTGTAACTTCTCTGATAGAGCACTAACATGGTGGAATGGCCATGTTAAGTCTCTGACTATAGTGGTGGCAAACTCTATCAGCTAGGAAAACTTAAAAGCCATGCTAATGGGAGAGTACTATCCTCGAGGGGAGATACAAAAACTCGAACATGAACTCTGGGGGTCTGGAAATGGTTGGTTCCGACATATCAACCTATACGAATTGCTTTTGTGATCTGGAAATTCTATGCCCTGATATGGTTGCTCTCAAGAGCAAGAAAATAGAGAGCTATATCTGGGGACTATCGCCCCAGATCCAGTCAAGTGTGTTAGCTTCCAAGCTTGTCACTTTTGACAGCGCCAAGGAGCTGGCACAATCTCTCATAGACCACGGGAAACACAGAACCCAACAATCCCTACACCCCAGCCACAAAAGGGAAACAACGAAGACAACAAGAAGAAGGGGTGGAACAAGAGAAAAAGAGGAGTTTCGCATGAATCCTCCAAGAGACAACAACTTGTGGCAATCAATGCTGCCACGGTAACCCCTGTTGTCCCTGCAAACCCCTTACCAGCAAAAACTTATGCCGGAACCCTTCCGAGGTGCAATAAATGCAACTTCCATCACCATGGACCTTGCAAGGAGATGCAGTGCTCTTACTGCAACAGGAAGGGGCATACAGCTCGTTTCTGCAAGACTCCAGCAGCGCCAACCGCCCAAGTTCCTAATGCCGGTGTGGGCCAAGCTTGCTACGGTTGTGGCAAGGTGGGCCACTACAAAAGGAACTGCCCTAAGGCGGGGATGGCTGGCGGAGTAGGAAGAGTTATGGCCATGGGCCACGAGGAAGCAGTAGCTGATCCTACGATCGTTACTGGTACGTTTCTCCTCGATAACTCATATGCTTGGATACTTTTCGACAGTGCAGCGGAGAAGAGTTTTGTAAGCCATAAATTTGCACACTTACTTAAACAAAAACCCTGTGCCTTAGATAAATCATTCATTATAGAGATGGCAAACAGGAAAATGGAAAGTACTAACTACATATACGTAGGTTGTACTCTAACTTTAGATGGCCATACTTTCAAGATAGACCTCATGTCGGTCTGAATTAAATGTTTCGACGTTATCATCGACATGGATTGGTTGAGTCTTCTTCACGCCGAAATCATGTGCTTTGAAAAAGCAGTTTGTCTTAACCTTCCTAACAAGGAAACCTTAATTATCTACGGTGACAAACTGAGTACGAGCCTTCGCATCATCTCGAGCATCCAAGCTCAGAAATGCTTACGAAAGGAATATCATGCATTCCTTGCACACGTCGTCAATACGAGTCAAGAAGTAAAAGACATTCAGAACATCCCAGAGATACGCGACCTTCCCGACATCTTTCCAGAGGAACTCCCAGGATTACCACCACAACGCCAAGTCGAGTTCAGAATCGACTTAGTGCCAGGGGCTACTCCAGTAGCCAAATCACCTTATCGTCTAGCACCGGTAGAGATGCAGGAACTTTCCAGTCAACTTAACGAACTTCTCAAAAAGAGATTTATTAGGCCAAGCTTCTCACCATGGGGAGCACCGGTCTTGTTCATCAAGAAGAAAGATGGATCGTTTCACATGTGCGTCGACTACAGAGAACTCAACAAGCTTACCATTAAAAATCGTTATCCTTTGCCCCTCATTGACGATTTATTTGATCAACTTCACGGAGCCAACTACTTCTCGAAGATAGATCTACGATCCGGATATCACCAACTATGAGTGCTAGAGGAAGATGTTCCCAAGACAGCCTTCTGAACTCGTTATGGACACTACGAGTTTGTAGTAATACCATTAGGATTAACTAACGCGCCAGCAGTATTCATGGATCTGATGAATAGGGTGTGTCGTCCTTACTTGGATCAGTTCGTCATCATCTTCATTGATGACATACTCATCTACTCTCGAAGTAAGGAGGAACATAGTCAACATATCCGCAGAGTATTGGAAACATTACGATCGGAGATTCTCTATGCAAAGTTCTCTAAGTGAGAATTTTGGATCCGACGAGTCGAATTCTTAGGCCACGTTGTTAGCGAAGAGGGAATACACGTGGACCCTTCCAAAATCAAGGCCATTGAGAACTGGTCAGCACCAAAGACACCTACAGAAATTCGTCAATTTCTAGGTCTTACTGGCTACTATCGCAGGTTCATTCAGAACTTCTCCCGCATAGCGAAATCTCTTACAATACTGACCCAGAAAGGCGTGGCCTTTGACTGGGAAGAGAGACAGGAAAGAGCATTCCAAACGCTCAAGCGAGCCTTGTGCACCGCACCAATACTATCCCTCCCCGAATGGATAGAAGACTTCATTGTCTATTGCGATGCATCAAATCAAGGACTCGGATGTGTTCTAATGCAGCGAGGTAAAGTCACCGCCTATGCCTCGAGACAACTTAAGACACATGAGGTTAACTACATCATCCACGATCTTGAACTAGGAGCAGTTGTGTTTGCTCTGAAGATCTAGAGACACTACCTGTATGGTACAAAAAGCACGATCTTTACAGACCACAAAATCCTACAACACATTTTCAACCAGAAGGAGCTCAATATGAGACAACGATGGTGGGTCGAGCTACACAGTGATTACGAGTGCAAAATTCGTTATCATCCGGGTAAAGCCAACATAGTAGCTGACGCCCTAAGTCGGAAGGAATACTTTGGTCGTAGAGTCAAATCTTTGACTCTAACTATCCATTCACACTTATCCACGCAAATTAAGGAGGCTCAGCTCGACGCTTTGAAACCTGAAAATGTGGCAGGTGAATCCATGAGAGGGATGGATAAGAACTTGGAAGTCAAGGGTGGCGGAGCCTTATACCTCATGGATCGGATCTGGACACCGAAACACAGTGGATTCAGAGACTTAGTCATGACCGAGGCACACAACACTCATTATTCCGTCCACCCAGGTTCAAATAATATGTATCTGGATCTTAAAAAGTTATACTAGTGGCCTAACATGAAAGCAGATATTGCTACATTCGTAAGTAAATGCCTTACTTGCGCAAAGGTAAAGGTCAGATACCAGAAACCCTTCGGTCTTCTGCAGCAACCGGAGATACCAGAATGGAAGTGGGAGCGGATCACTATGGACTTCATAACCAAGTTGCCCAAGACAACGGGTGCACTTGATACCATATGGGTCATCGTCGACAGATTGACCAAGTCTGCACACTTCCTACCCATCAAAGAAACCGACAAAATGGAGAAACTTACGAGAACCTACATTAGGGAGATTGTACGACTGTACGGTGTTCCCATATCCATTATCTCAGACAGAGATAGTATATTCACTTCTAGGTTCTGGCAGTCGTTACAAAGTTCCCTAGGAACTAGGCTGGACATGAGTACAGCCTACCATCCACAGACCGGCGGACAAAGTGAGAGAACTATCCAAACATTTGAAGATATGTTGTGAGCCTGTGTGATTGACTTCGGGAAAGCTTGGGATACTCATTTACCCCTTGTCGAATTTTCCTACAACAACAGTTATCACACGAGCATAAAGGCAACTCCTTTCGAAGCCCTCTATGGCTGAAAGTGCAGATCCCCTATGTGTTGGGCTGAGGTGGGTAATACCCTGTTAGATAAGGGACGAGTTCCCGAAATCACTTTCACGGGTCCGGAGATCATTCGGGAAACAACAGAGAAGATCGTTCAAATTCGTGAACGATTTAAAGCCTCTAGAGACCAACAGAAAAGCTACGCTGACAAGCGAAGGAAACCATTGGAATTCCAGGTGGGCGACCGAGTTCTACTGAAGGTCTCACCCTGGAAGGGCTTGATACGCTTCGGAAAGCGTGGGAAGCTCAATCCAAGATACATAGGGCATTTCGAGATTCTTGCCCGAATCGACCCCGTAGCTTACAAACTCAATCTACCGCGCAAACTCAGTAATGTACATTCTACCTTCCACGTCTCTAACTTGAAAAAGAGTCTGTCTGACGAGACTCTTGTTATCCCACTCGACGAGATCGAGATCAACGAGAGCCTCAACTTCGTGGAAGAACTAGTAGAGATCATGGACCGAGAGGTCAAGCAAACAAAGCAGAGCCGTATCCCGATAGTGAAGGTTCGCTGGAACACCAAACGAGGACCTAAATTCACTTGGGAACGAGAGGATCAAATGAAACTGAAATATCCTCATCTTTTTTATTAGTTATTTGTAACTACTTATTTGCTTAAATTCTAGTTTCGGGACGAAATTCCTTCTAACGGGGGGATGATGTGACAACCCGAAATTTCCATTCTGTACAACATACCAAGTCAATAGAAGTCAGAACAATTACTGTTAACTTTCAGACAATTTGGGATAAGTTTGAACATTTTATGATTAACACTTTTGGAGATGCCAGGAGAGGGGATGCTCTTAGGGTTATTGTGCAACAATGACATTTCATACTCCAAGAAATTGGAATTATAGGACCCAAACATGGAGTTTGTGGTCCAAAACCCCAGGGGTATATATATGGTCCTTAGCCATATTTATTCATTTGTTCCATTTCCAACTAGAAAAAAGCCAAATTCTCTCTCACGGATCTTTGGCCTTTCATCCCAAATCATAAGTACTTCTATCTAAGTGTATTATAGGGCTTGATATGCGTCTAATAACCAAGAAATCATAAGAAAACAACAAGATCGAAGAGTTTACGGCCCAAGAACACCTTGGACCATAAACCCTTCTTTAAGGGCCAAAAGTGTGGCTTAGTCCCTTCCTTTCATTATGAAACTAGCCTAGACTCGTACCCTAATGCATCCTATAGAATCAATCACATGTGATTTATAACTGTGTTTTCACCCAACTGGTTTCACATGCTTCAAAATGTGATGTATGAAATGGTTTTCTATCTTAAAAATACTTTGTTATCAAATGTATTACTTTTGAAATGTTTATTAAAATAACATCAAGTCATTGTTATTTATTGTTCAAAACTCTTAAATATCTTACAAAACCAATTTTGTATTCTTGATCAAAACTATATCTATACACTTATGCTCTTATATATATATATATATATATATATATATATATATATATATATATATGTATTGATATGATAGCTTTCATCCTTCATTAAGTTCCCACACTCTTGTGTAGCAAGGGTGTATAAACCTTCTTGGATATCAATTACCTTCCAGTAAACTATTCTAGGGATAGTTAGAGTATACAAAACATTATTCCTCTTATCTCTCTCTCTCTCTCTCTCTCTCTCTCTCTTTCCCTCCCTCGGTAAATCGAAGAGCCTTTAGTAAACTAATTTCTAAGGTTAATGAAACCTAGTCATAATCCCCTCGTACAAACCCTTAAACCAACCCAGACCATACTCAAAATCACACTCGAATGCTGGAAAATCCGCAATATACTAGGAGATGACCCCGTACTATTCCACCCAAATTCACGGTATGCAGATGGCATATAACTCTTCTTGATGGTTCGTATAACTCAACCACCACTAGAGATAACAACCAACGATAACCTATTCATGCTGATGAAAAATAACCACTACTAAATACAGGCAACACTGGTGGGCAGGCAAAAGGGTACATACATCGCACCCTTGCATACAGGAGTTCTGATCTCCCTGCCTGACCCTACAAAGTGGGGCCCCTCCCTATTGGGCTTCGGCTCTACCCTCTCATCCATTAGTGATCCTCAAAATAGCCAGTACGGATGCGGTCACCGCTCCTCTCTCCTCATCAAACGATCGACCTCCTTGTCACTCTTCTGATCGCAACAATATAACGGGCTTGCCTCTTGTAGACAATCTTGTTGTCATGACCAATCATGCTACACCAGTAGCAACCCAAACCCTTGAGCAACAAACCCCATTGTACGGTTCCTCGTACATACTGCACTGACTCCGGCCCTGTTGGCCTCTCAAAATCTGATCCTAACTCTTGGGTCTCCACCCAAGACCCTCCAATAAATTCACGAGAACTAAACCTCTCTCATTGAGGTACTCCTAATCAATATTTCTTCCTTGACTCTGGGATCCATATCATTCAGGGTCTCACATCCCGAACCACTCACTCGCTCAATCGTCACGGCTACACTGCAAATAGATGAAGCAATCTTTGCTCTAAACCGGGCTACAAACTATTCCTAAGGCATGGTCTCCAATCACGAACGTGTAATTGATCGCACAATCCTTTCCACTTGATCCAAGGCGAACTCAAAATCCTAGCAGTCCTTCCACTAACTGTCTCACCACCAGAGTTGGGACCAAACCATGATCCTACCCATGCATGCTCATCCTCGCCTGACAACGCAGTCATCTCCACTATCAGAACGTAACAAAGAATCCTCCTTTCCATAAGCTTCTTAGATTCTCCAAGACTCTCACGGATTCGAGTATGGATCCTGTACTTTCTGCAGTACAGGCTCATACTACCTTCCACACCTATCCATACTTTCCTGAGCAATCCTCCTGAATCCTCTAAGTCACCTATCCCACTGATACACCAAATATCTGCTGAACAACAACACGATACTCACCGAAGCAACTCCTAAGCCCCCAGGCTCCCAATCTCACCGAACCGCCCCACTAACTCGCTGGAGCATATCTTAGGCTTTCCTATGTTCCCAACCTCACCCTGCCATCAGCTGCTAAAGAACCCCCCCCCCCCCCAATGATTCCAGCCATCCACCTCCTGGATATCATCATATGCACTTAGTGGCTGACTCCCATCACTTAAGAGTTCCACAAAGCACAAGGCAAGCAGCATTCGTGCAGTAGCACTCTGATCCAAAAGTACTATTATAGAACATTCAGCCCCGATATCTCAACCTGTACTATCCACATCCATCTATCCTCACTGCCAGCTGCTTTATGCATGCAAATTGTGCACAGAACAGGAGCTAATAGACTGTCGAATAATAGCCTCTACACTAGGACCTCAACCATAATAGGAACAGGAAATAAGGCCAAATCAATTATTCTGAGGCTATAAGATCCTAACCGTATACAATTTTAAAAACATACACGTAGTATTTATCAATACCAAGAATCATTCTCATTTTAGCATGGCTTCCAGTATTCCAAAGCTACAAGCATCATATATCAGGCCAATCTATCGCTGAATAGTTAACACTAGCATGCAAGTCTATCAGCTCATACAACATATAAAGGCATATCTCCTAGCCCTAACTAGAATGTGATATACAGATTCATAATCAAATCATAACATATAACAAATATGGGTATTATGGGGAAACGTACTTGAGCTCGACTAATTGCATGCACCACACCCTGTTTTTAGAAAACTTTTCCTTGAAAACATTTTCCTTTAAAAACTTTACAGATCCTCAATTTGAGTTCAGACACACCCAAAAGTATGTCCGAATCCCTCAAAGCAAGACTCTGATACTAACTTGTAATGACCCAAAAATTAACGATACAAATTTCATTTTGAGTATAGCTAAAACATTGATACCATTTATTTCAAAATTTCCACATCATCCTTAAGTAAAACATTTATCAGAGTTTATCCCAAAATCATTCATTGGAAAATCATAGGTGTGTGCACTACGATCAATCCGAGCCCTTCCATTCCAAAACGATGATACTTGAAACCATAAGTAAACCTATAAGCACAAAGCTTAGTGAGTTTCCCAGAGCATACCACACACACATTCCACATATCACATAACTTGTTAGCTATAAAAGCTACCTATATCACATAATCCATGCATACATAAACCTGTAAGGATGTCGTAGCCTCCCCGAGGGTCTTACACCATTGTGTCATGTGATACCCCATATGGTCTTAACCTGGGAATGCGATGGGCTACCCCACATGGTATCATATCTAATTGTCACTGACTCCCCCCGGGGTCTTCCATTGAATAACATACATAAGCACATAACATATCATATATCATAGAAATATCTACACATAACACAAACATAAACCTGTAAGGATGTCGTGGGCTCCCGCAGGATCTTATACCATTGTGCCACGGACTACCCTACATGGTATTCACCTGGGAAAGCCATGGGCTACCACACATGGTCTTATATCTGGTTGCCATGGGCTCCCCCCGGGGTCTTCCATGCAAGTATCAAAAAGACAACTAGCATATCAAATATCATATAATCACTAGCATACAACATAGCATAAAGCTTACTATCATACCACATATCTCTACTCCAACTAGTCTACCACATAACATAACATGGGCCCGACTTGGTTCCTTAGACCAATTTGTATGGTGAGAAGACTCACCTCACACTGTAGAAGCTTCCCGCATGAATTTCTTAGTTGTTGCCCCGCCAGCTTCCCAAGTTGTCACTACCAATCAATATACCCAATTAGCAATTGGGTCCCAAACCATAATCCTTAATACATGCATTGGGTAAAATGACTATTCTACCCTTGGCCTAGTATGGTCCAAAACTAAGGCCCAATCCCAAAACAAAAGCCCGACACAATAACATCCATAAGTCCTTTAATGGCCCAATTTTCAAATTGGGCTCAAAACCATAATTGGCCTCCACAAATAAATATCAATCCCAAAACCTAATGGCCCAATAGGCCCTAAACCACAAGGTCCATTGATTGTCCCAACCCGAGGTCCAATACACACTAAACCCATAACTGATGAGTACGCAGGGCGTATTCTTCTGTACGCTAAGCATACTAGTTGAATTGAGTGTACGTTGCGCGTACCTGCATGTAAACCCAATCTACTCCTTTGTTAAGCCACCTTTCCATTAAATGCTTAATACTCTACTCAAGAAGCAACAATTATAGATTCAAGTCCTCTTCAACATCTTAAACCATAAAGTTGCTTACTTGATGGTTTTTCATGTCCCACATAAGCTCAAACTCCAAAAATGATAATCCACTTCCATGAAAATAGTCTTAACTCAGGCATGAACCCATAAAGCCCTCCAGATGGCAACTATCTCACTTAGGGATACTTTTAACACTGAGGGTGGCAAGTTTAAGCTTAAGACTTGGATTTAAACCATAAAGTTTCATCCTTGGGACCAAAATGAACTAAAACTCACAATGGCAGATCTAAGAGATGATTGATCAAATTCAGAGATTTATACCTTCATCAAGTTGAGAATGAGTCCCAAAAGCTAGATCCATAAGTTCCTCCATGATTCCCATCTTTGAAACAAGATCCATCTTCTTGAAATGCACCAAAAACCACCCAAAATGCACCCAGAAACCTCACAACACTCTTAGATGAAGCTACCAATTGAAATTAGGGTTTAAGGCTCTATGAATGAAAGGGAGGCACACCCCCTTGGACTTAAGGTGCTTTGAATAGTGAGCCAACCCTAAAAATTAGGGTTTTGGAGATCCTGGACATACACTAGGCGTAATCCCCGTACATTAGGCGTACTTCTTTAGCACCCGCGATTCATTAACCAACACTACGTTGGGCGTACCCCACCTTACGATGGCTTCTACCTTGCATGCATGGGCTGAAATGCAAGCTTTTCCATTCAGGGACCAATTCCGCTAACAACTTCAAAGCACTATAACTTCTTCGTTCTAAGTCCGTTTCCGATGAACTTTATATCCTCAAAAAGGTGGCATGAAGCCGTACGCTCCTAGCCACACCCTAAGCCTTAAAACCTTTCGAATAAAATCCGAGACCCATAAAAGACCGAATCATCAGATTACACTTATATCCTTGGCCTACGAAGACATAATCGAGCACTTTCAAAACCAGTTGTTACAACTCTCGCCCACGTAAATTAGATTTTGTCCTCGAAATCATTCCTTACCATTCCTCATGCGAAATAACTAGAGCCTCTTGGCCATAGCCCTGAGCATACCATAGTCTTTCCAAGGCAACATAAACTAACCTGCATAGGGTTCTAGAATCCGAAGATGAACGAATTCCTTGCAACATAATCACATCTGCTCCATCTAAAATCTGAAGTCTCGAAATGGTCTGTCTCCTTGAAGGACTTCCCACATCGAATCACCATCAAACTGATTTCACAAGATACTGGCCTAGATAGAATACTTCCCATTCATAAATCCTTGAGGCATCCTAAAGAACAAAATCACCAATCAACTATGACTACTAAATAACAAGCAATTCCACACATAGACCCCAAATCACTGAAGTCGCTCCTACTCCTCTTGCTGCCACATGACTGCTTTCCTAAAGAACAATCAGGGACCTCCCTGGTCCCAACTTGTCTGCCTACTGTCCGGAACACCGAACACCTACCCGATTGTTGAGCCAAAAACACACACGACAGTCCCCTGCGACCTCCGAAGGATACCTCATCTAACTATAACTACCCTATCTACTTCAATCCATTTGATCCATCCGATCGTGATAGGCTAACAAGCTATCGCCACTGAATCCAACGCAAAAAGGTGAATACTACCAGAATAGTTGTAGTCTTACATCATACCCGGTCTCCTTCGACCTACCGTTTCCTGATTCTGACATGCCGTTGCTCTATTTTGGATAAAGCCACCCGAGACACATCAACATGGCTTAAACTACAATCAAACCAACCCATTCATCACCCTGGAATTCTGCCCTCAATGCCATTGGCATATAAATGCCCCACACCCCGTCTCACTGAAACAAAATCCTACACGAATTCCGATTCGGGTTCCTATCCAAATCCGAATTGTTACTCCGCTCATATCCGGAGATCCTCGAATTGGCATTTACATAGTGCACCATGGCTTTCCGTCATCCTTTATTCGACCAATTAATAAATACCCTTAGTCGATTCCCTGAGACTACCAGTCTCACAACCGATCCAACCACCAGGTCCTTATGAGGTCTAATATCAGGGCTACCCAATCGTAGCCCTACTGAGACATGCACTACTCATATACATGATCCTGTATCTCAAGATCCAACCCTTGGCTTAGCAGTCTCTACCGGTAGCATCCTAAATTCCCATAACCATCCGGGCCCGCCCCAGGATAACTGATCAGTCAATCACCTCTAGTCCTGGTCCTAACTAAGTTGTGGCTCCCCCACAACCTTGTGAACTAGCCTACCCTAGTCCAAATCACCTGAAAGAATCCATAAATGCTACGAAACCCCTGTAGTCTTACAACGCCTCCCACACTATCTGACCTATAGTGAATGCTACGGCTCCCCCATAGTCTTACAACACTTTCCACATTGTCCGACTGCTAGTTAATGCTATGGCTCCCCCATAGTCTTACAACACTTTCCACACTATTTGACTGCTAGTGAATGCTATAGCTCCCTCGTAGTCTTACAAAACTTTCCACACTGTCTTGATCACTGACCACAATCCTATCGCTCATCTGTCAATCCGAACACATCTCAACGATGAGCGCCCACACAGTCTATCCTCCTAAATGAACTCAAATAATGATAGGAACTCTACCTGTTTCCCTCACCCCAAAGCCTGTTATATGATGCCTGAAAGACATTATCCAAATGTTGGGGAGTTTCCCGAATTCCCACCCCACGATATCATATATTCAATCTGCCCCTAAGGTCTTCTGTCCTTTTCCCAATGGGGAAGTGAAACACATCCTAGTTTCATACTTCCTTCTGTCCTGAATATATGAATGGTTGTCCCCCAATTAGATTCAATTAAGTCCTCTCTGCATATGAGAATTGAAGGATTCCCAATCCTCACTCGTTCAAATGATCAATTTGTTGATGGTCGGTGCTTAACAAAGCTTGAACACCATGAATAAACCTTCCAAAACAAAACGATTCCCATCCCTCTCTCGTTCCGATGATCAATCATTATACTAATGGTTCAAAGGCACCAAGCTTGATCCTCTGGATTTGATATCCTGTTATGCATGCTATTGTTCTAGAGTGATCTGTGAGATCAGTATCCGGGTATATAGGATGATGCAATGCTTAGTGACTTGTAGATCTGTTTGACTGTCTGTAGACTGTTATATTATTATTTGTTATATGTTCACATGTTTGGTTGGTGGTTGAGGCTTTACTGCTTTGTGCGTGAGCCAACACATCGGGGGCATTCCAGACCGATGGTTGAGTGCGCCCGAAGGTATTCCATCCTTATGATGACAAGACCCGTTGTAGATTAGCATTCCAACCCAAGGGTTGAGGGGTCTGAGGTATTCCAACCCGATGATTGATTGGATCTATAGTGTATGGCATTCCAGCCTCGATATGTTGTAGGCAGGCGGTAGATAGGTTGTGACCCAATATTTATGGGCATTCCAACCTCGATAGGTTGTGGTCCGGGGGTAATCCTGATAGTCTTGAGCACTCTAACAACCTTATGGTGCACATACAACCGTAAATGCTTTGGATCTATGTTTTCTCTAATTATACATGCAATTTTATTTTCTAAAGCATTATCCTAACTAGCACACAAAGCATGGGTACTTGAACAACAAAACTAGTTAGATGACTTACCTTTTGTTGTAGCTTGTTAACTTGGACCTTTAAAAGCCTAGCAACCCAAATGTGATGCCTCAAATGCTTCACAAAACACCACCAACAATGAAGGACTTGAGAGAGAGAAAGAGAGAGTATGTCTAGCACAAAATTTGGCTCTTAAGATCTTCCTTGAACCACTAGTGCCGATTTTAGGAGCTAAGGGGCTTCTTATATAGTGCGACAAAGTCTAGTGTTACATCCATATAAACCCTAATGGACATGACCTTTCATATTACTTAGGATCCATGGGTTAAACATCCATGGACTACCATATTGGTTTAGCCCATCCTAAATAACCATAGGCCCACACTATAAGAATCGTTGATTTACCAAATCGGTCCCCTTAGATTTAATTAATCTCTTTTGATCACTAAATTAATTCCAAATTAACTCTTGATCAATACAAATTAAATAATATGATTTCATATTAATATATTAGAACTTATAATATATTAATAAAGGGATATATACAGTAAAGTCCCAATATTTTCATCGATTTGACAAGAAAGTCCTAAACTTTATTTTTTTGACAGTAAAGTCCAAATTACCAGCATTTTTTTGACATTTTTATCCTTTTTTCCCGGTTAGCCGGTAATTAGGACTTTTTTTCAACAAAATAAAGTTTAGGACTTTCTTGTCAAATCATCAATTAGGACTTTATTGTGAAAAAAATAAAGTTTAACACTTTTTTTGTCAAATCGTTGAAAATATTGGGACTTGTGTATATATAATTTTTTTGGTTAGAAATTTAATGGTATGATACTCTTTAAGCATAAGAGTTATTAAAACATTCTCTAATCAGCTAGATCTTATTGCAATCCTTTACGTTTGCTTCTTGTTAAATCGTTTTTTTAATCTCAACAAACCGACATTGAAAATTTTTTAGATAAGCAACAAAACAAAAAGAACCAGGGTTGTGTTGGCTTTTTTGAGTCTCAAAAACGAAGAAATTAGAGACCTAAAAAAACGAAATTGTTCTGGATTTATACAAACACAAACAACACATGCCTAGTCGAAAGGGTGTGAATGTGGAGAAGGGAAAGAAGGGCAATTTTGTTTATTTTTGGTTTCTTACCTCTCCATTTTTGGGACTGCAAAAAGCCAACACAACCCTTGTTCTTTCTTTCTTTCTTTCTTGATTATCTCAATTTTTTTCAATGTCGGTTTGTTGAGATTAAAAAAACGATTTAACAAGAAGTAAACGTTAAGGATTTCAATAGGATCTAGCAGATTAGTGAAAGTTTCAATAACTCTTATGCTTAAAGATTATCACACCGTTAAATTTCTAACCAAAAAATTATATATACACTAAAGTCCCAATATTTTCAACGATTTGACAAAAAAAAGTCTTAAACTTTTGACAGTAAAGTCCTAATTGACGATTTGACAAGGAAGTCCTAATTGACGATTTGACAAGCAAGTCCTAATTACCCGGTTAACCGGGAAAAAAGGGTAAAAGTGTCAAAAACTGTCAGTAATTTGGACTTTACTATAAAAAAAATAAAGTTTAGGACTTTCTTGTCAAATCGATGAAAATATTGGGATTTTACTGTATATATCCCATTAATAAATCATAAATAACCTCTTCTCAAAAGTCCATCCATACAAATTGTTCCGATGAAATGCAACCCAAATGGACCATGCTACTCTTGGGTCAAGTACATACTAATTATAGTTATTCACTTAGACACCTTATCCAACAATCTCCCTCTTGGATAAGTCTAATAACTATAGTTTCCTATACAAATTTAGGAACCGAATAGCAATCGTAGCTCTTAAAAGCCTCTGTCAAACTCTGACATGCCATTTAGATAAGGGATCATATAATCCTCTATTCTACAAGATATCTATCGGAAAAATACATGAAACAACATCATATTTATTGTCCAGCAGTTTGTTTCTCGATTTCCGATTTGTTTTACGTAGGACTTAATCGAAAACGTCAATTGAGTTCTGACGAAAACTGACACATAAGTAAAAAAAATCATCTAGGGTCCCGAGATATCGCTTTTAATCCTCCAAAGACTAAAAGGAACAGATAAACTTTGACAGTATATGCTTGTACTAACTACTTGTTAAATCATACATAATAGTGCGTTTTATAACATCAAGTTACTAATGCGTTTTCACACTATCAGTGTACAACCAACCTATAGTCAACAACTCATATATATTGGTTTGAGGAATTATATGATATTATCGTCTCACAATCACTCGAGATAAATTCCATGAAGTGATACAAGTAAGCATGGGTTTAATCAAATACTCGGACCTTATGAGCACTCATGAATGTTGTAGCAAACTTTGCTATGTCTAATACACTTCAGGCAATCTACAAGCTAAATTCATGACAATCTAGCCTCAATACCTACTTCCAAAGTATGATTTACTATGAAAAATTTGAATAATATAATTATTCTGGAAGTCAAAACATGCAAAATGAAACAATAGTAAATGATTGAGACAAGATAATAACATTACTTATAAATAAAAAACACCTTTTATTTATCATCAAATGTCAATTAGATTTCAAGTATTACAAATTTCTAAAATTCTATCGAATCATTAATACTAATATCATCCTTCAGCCCAATGCGCCTCGCATGTTGTAAGTGCTTAACTCTACTCAGTCCCTTTGTGAGTGGATCTGTTGGGTTCTCCTCTGAAAATACCCTCTTTGCTATGAGGACTCCTTCTTTTATTCGATGTCTTATGAAGTGATATTTTATATCGATGTGTCTAGATCTGCCATGATCCATTGGTTCCTTGGCTAAGGAAACCGCACTTTCGCTATCACAGAAAATCTCCATAGGCTCCTTTATAGCTGGTACAAGTACAAGGTCTCCGATGAAGTTCTTCAACCATATTACCTCCTTTTCCGCCTCGCTTGCGACTGTACTCTGATTCACACGTTGAATCAGCTCTAGTCTGCTGCTTGGCATTTCTCCAAGTTATTGCTCCTCCATTCAGGGTAAATACCCAGCCCAACTGAGAGCGGAAATTATCTCTGTCGGTCTGAAAGTTGGCGTCACTATACCCTGTTACTTTCAAGTCACCACTCCCACCGAGGGTAAGGACCGAATCCTTAGTCCTCCGTAGGTACTTGAGAATGTTCTTTACCATAGTCCAGTGAGCCTTACCAGGATTCCCTTGATATTTACTGACCATGCTAAAAGCAAAGGCCACATCAGGGTGAGTACAAGTCATATCATACATGATCGAACCAACTGCAGAAGCATATGGTACTCGACTCATCTCAACTATCTCAGTCTATGTACTCGGACTCTGAGTTTTATTCATTTTGGTATTGCCTTGGATGGGTAAGTCACATTTCTTTGAATCCATCATGTTGAATCTTTTCCACACCTTATCCAAGTAGTTACTTTGGCTAAGTCCAATAAGTCTCTTACTCATGTCTCTTAATATCCTTATCCCCAGAATATAAGCAGCTTATTTGAGGTCCTTCATAGCGAATCACATCCCAAGCCATGAATTAACCTCCTGCAAGGTTGGGATGTCATTTCCTATGAGTAGTATGTCATTCATATACAACACCCAAAAGCTAACTATACTCTCACTAGCCTTGACATACACATAGGACTCATCCTTGCTTCTCGAAAAACCAAACTTTTTTACTTTCTCATCAAAACAAATATTCCATCTGTGAGATGTTTGTTTCAATCCATAAAGGCATTTCTCAAGCTTGCACACTCTATTAGGATAATTTTCGTTGACAAAACCCTCTGGCTGACTCATGTAAGCATCCTCAGCCAACTTTCCATTAAGGAAAGTGGTTTTGACATCCATTTTCCATATTTCATAATCAAGATATATAGATATGGCTTGCATAACCCTAATAGATTTAATCTTCGATACTGGTGAGAAAGTCTCATCATAGTCAACTCCGGGATTTTGAGTAAAGCCCTCCGTAACGAGTCGGGCCTTATATGTGTGTACTTTCCCATCCATGTCGGTCTTTTTCTTGAAGAGCCATTTGCAACCGACTGTCTTACGAACCAGTACATTATCAACCAAGTTCCAAACTTGATTTTCATACATGGACTAAATCTCGTTGTCCATATCCTCTTTCCATTTAGCAACCCGGGGCCTGCCATGGCTTCCTTTTAATTGTTAGGTTCATCCAAATTTACTAGTGTGCTAACACCGATGAATGTATCACCCTCAGATGTTATATGGAAACCATACAACACAGGTTGAACACTAAATCTACTGGAACACCTCAGAGGTACGGACTCGTCAATTGGCTCAATAGGAGTTTCCTCCTCAGGTTGATTGCTAGTGTTTGAGGTTCCTTCATCGCTTGACTCTTGAAGCTCTTCGATGTCAATTTTCGTCCCACTACCTCCTTGGCCTATGAGTTCTCTATCGCGAAATACTCATTTCCTCATAACGAAGATAACATTGTCACCCAGTCTATGGAAGAGATATCCTAAAGGATTTCTATAGGTATCCAATGAAAATACATCGCTCACTACGAGGTTCGAGCTTGTCATGAGTCTCCCATCTCACGAAAGCCTCGCAACCCCAAACCTTGATGTGTGCTAACAAGGGACCTTCCATTTCCACATCTCGTGAGGTGTTTTGGCAACCTTCTTAGTTGGGATTAGATTAAGGATATGAGTGGCAATCGCTAAGGCATACTCCCAAAATGAGATAGGTAACGAAGCTCGAATCATCATGGAACGAACCATGTCCAACAAGGTTCGATTGCGCCTCTCAGCTACACCATTAAGCTATGGTGTCCTAGGTGGCGTCAATTGTGAAACAATCCTACATTCCTTGAGATAGTGTTGAAACTCGATACTAAGATACTCAGCACCCCGATCGGATTAGAGCATCTTTATTTTCCTGCCCAAATGATTCTCTACTTCTTGTTTAAGCTCTTTGAATCTCTCAAAGATTTTTTGACTTATGTTTGATTAAGTAGATATAGCCATATCTTTTGTAATCATCAATAAAAGTCACATAGAAGTGGTTAGCATCCCTTGTGGCAATTCTGAAAGGTCCACACATATCGGTGTGTATGAGATCCAACAAACCTTCACCCCTTTCACAAGTACCATTGAAGGGTGACTTGGTCATCTTTCCAAGTAAACAAGATTTGCAATTGTCATCCGACCTTAAGACGAATGACTCCAAAACTACAACCTTTTGGAGTTCGCCTATGCGCTTCTTGCCGATATGTCCAAGACGACAATGTCACAAGCATGCCTTATCCAAATCATTCGAAGAATCAATGTGCAACAAAATATTTCCTAAGTTGTCTACAACCATCACAGTTTCATATACACCATTACAAGTCAATGCTTTAAAATAAAAACACCATTATAACAAGCATGAATAGCACCAGTTACATTATCAAATGAAAAACTAAAACCTTGTTTGTACAAACCATGAAAGGAAAGAAAATTTCTCACCATTTCAGATGAGTAGCAACAATTATTCAAATCTGGTTTTAACCCACTACTAAGAAATAAAGAATAAACTCCAAACTTGGTGACAGGTGAAACCTTCCTATTCCCCATGATCAAGTTCATCTTCCTGTGCTCCACATCCTTACTTCTTCTTAGTCCATGCAAATGAAAACAAATGTGAAATCCAAAACCTGTATCAAAGACCCAGGAAAAAGAATGTGATGAGTTATTAGATAGAATAATATAAATACCTGCATGGGTGACCTTAACCTTCCCATCTTTGACATCCTGCAAGTATTTGGGGCAACTTTGCTTCCAGTGCCCTTTCTCATGACAATAGAAAGACTCTGCTTCCTTATTAATGGCAGAAGGAGCAGCAGAACCAGTGTTGGTCCCACTTGAAGATAATCCATCAAAAGACTTTCCCTTGCGGCTCTTAGAGGGAGCCTTCCTCTTCTTCCCTTTCCCATGTCCAATTGCCAAGACATGGGCAGTAGTAGTAGGAGTAGAAACAACAGATTTACCTTTAAGACTACTTTCAGTAGTCCTAATAGGCCTTGAAGCTTGTTGAGAGTGACCTCCTCCTTGTTCATATGATAGGTCATACGAAATTGATAATAACATGGAGGTAAGGAGTGTAGAATGATATATATGGCCAACTCCTCATCGAAGTTAACATTCAACTTCAGCAAGCGGTCCACAAACCTTTGCATTTTCTATAAGTGGGTTGTGATGGGTTCACCATCCTTCATCTTTGTTGTTATCATGGAGGCGATGATTTCCTACCTCTCTAGATGAGCACTCTAATGGTATCTTTCCATCAGGTCTTGGTACATCTCAAAAAGATAGAAGTCCTCATAGGAATTTTGTAGTTCAGCTGTCATGGTGACCTACATGATACAAGACACCTTGGTGGCATCCTTCTCATGAGTCCTAAACTCAGCAATCTCCTTAGGAGTAGCAAATGACTCATCGATTTCCTTAAGCTCCTTATCGAGCACATATTCATTATCCTCATAACGAGTAACCATCCTTATGTTCCTAATCCAGTCATTGAATATGGTACCATCAAAGATAACTCTCCCACACAAGTTTATGAGAGAGAGAAGGAGCCAGTAGGGTTTGAGCGAGAAGCAGTGTTGGAAGACATCTGAAAAAGAAAGAAAAAGTTTAGATTAGATAATAATCCTTAATATAACACCAAAAATGAAATATTAAGGCTAGGACACAACACAATATTCTACATTTTGAAAGAGGGATGTCGTAATCCAAATGAAAAATATTTGAAGGTAGGTAAATGACGATTTACCAATTTCCACCATGAAAAACAAAATTGGTTATTAAGTTTTAATTGCATTTAAATTCCTATATTCCTTTGAGATTTATTGAACTTTTCAATGACATGTTTAAATCTCGATTATGTCCTTCAAGTTTGTGACTGGGATACCGAGGACCACAAACAAGGTATGAATAACCTTGCAAATGTGCTTGGTAGACTCGATGTCATTTATAACCTAATCAATGTGTCAGTTAATCACATGCGCTCCATCGATCTATGACAAACATCAAGCTACCCTTTGCCACCCTTACTAGTCCAAGTTAATGTGCCGGTTAACCACACACGCTCCATTAACGACTTGGCAAGGTGAAAAGCACAATTTCATGGTCATTCCTATCCTACCCGTTCGGCTAACGATCCTCTACCAGTCAAGGAAGTGGTGGGTTATAGTGGACACCCAATAAACCACCATTTTATAGGCAGTAACCTTATACCCCCTTATAGACCGACTTCGTGAATGAGGCCTACTAACGGTAAGACTGACTTGTCTTATACATATATATAATTATTAAACTTTTAATATTATAATAGTATAAGGGTTGAATTTTAAACTTTTAAAATTATAGGGTTTGGAAATAAAGTATTCATAAGTGTGACTTTACAAATTCCAAAACTTGAGGGCATTTTTGAAACTCTTCAAAACTTTTCATTTCCATAACTTATGAGTTTAATGACTTTTTAAAGAAAACACATTTCATTTTCCATAACTTGACGATAAGTTATGGAATCCATTAAAGAGATTTAGATCATTATTTTAATTAACACAATAATCAAATAATTAAACTCATAAGAACAAGATAATTCATATCAACAATCTTCAAGAAATTAGCCTAATCATATAAATTAATACAAATCTTGAAATTAAGACAATTATCTTTTAATTGGACAAGCATGATCATTACCATATCAAAAAACAGATTTCATGGTTCAAAAAACAGTTTGGGTAATGATCCAAATCCAATTCTGGCCAAAAACTCGAAATTCTGCACACAAGAGCACCAATTGGCGAGTACAAGAACTGGATTCATCGAGTTGGTCCGTTTCTAAGTGAACTCGTCGAGTCATCCAGTGGGCTCGACGAGTTCACCAGTTAGAAGGCAGAAAATCCATTTTTTCAACTTTGAAAAACAATAAGCATCAAGTATAACAGAAACCAATCCTAGGATCTGATACCACTGATGGTTTTGAGCACTGTAACAACCTTATGGTGCACATACAACCCCAAATTCTTTGGATCTATTTTTTCTCTAATTATACATGCAATTTTATTTTCTAAAGCATTATCCTAACTAGCATACAAAGCATGGGTACTTGAACAACAAAACTAGTTAGATGACTTACCTTTTGTTGTAGCTTGTTTACTTGGACCTATATGAGCCTAGCACCCCAAATGTGATGCCTCAAATTCTTCATAAAACACCACCAACAATGGAGGACTTTAGAGAGAGTGTTTAGCACAAAAATCGACTCTTATGATCTTCCTTGAACCACTAGTGCCGATTTTAGGAGCTGAGGGGCTTCTTATATAGTATGACAAAGTTTAGGGTTACATCCATATAAACCCTAATGGACATGACCTTTCATATTACTTAGGATTAATGGGTTAGACCTCCATGGACTATCTATGGACTACCATATTGGTTTAGCCCATCCTAAATAACCATAGGCCCACACTATAAGAATCATTGATTACCAAATCAGTCCTCGTACATTTAATTAGTCTCTTTTGATCACTAAATTAATTCCAAATTAATTCTTGATCAATACTAATTAAATAATATGATTTCATATTAATATATTAGAACTTATAATATATTAATAAATCATAAATAACCTCTTCTCAAAAGCCCATCCTTACAAATTGTTCCGGTGAAATGCAACCCAAATGGACCATGCTACTCTTGAGTCAAGTACATACCAATTACAGTTATGGACTTAGACATCTTATCCAACAAATCCAACCTCAATAGGTTGTGGACCCATTGTATATTGGCATCTTGCTTGGGGTATTCCACCTCGAGGATGATTGGACCCGACATGTTGTTTGTTTGTTATTATGTTATGCGGTGCTATATTGGGGGAACTCACTAAGCTTCGTGCTTACAGTTTTGGTTTATGGTTTCAGGTACTTTCGAGGACCGTGAAAAGGCGACGGCGTGACCGTACACATCCTGGTTTTATGTCGTTGATCTTAGGAGACACTGATTTTTAAATAATGTTTTGGAAACAATGCTTTTGTAAACACTTTTATTAGTAAATGGTTGTTTTGAAAAGTTTTAATTATATGAATTTATGGGACGTTATACTGGCAAGGAGTTGGCCACGGTGTCGCAGACGTGAGGCTTGTGACTAATCTATCTTATACTACATCGTCACAAGGGGTTTGCCATGACGTGGTGGTCTGTTGAGTTGACTATTAAACATTAAATTTTGACTAACTTTGAAACTGGTCAAATTCTAGGGTTTTATGTTATAATTTGGGTTTTTCCTTTTTCAACTTGATTAGGTGAGTGTTGTACTTGTCGTTGCATATGTTGAGCTAGAGAGATTTATGCTTTCATTTGTGAGTTGAGTTTTCTGATTGTGTTATGTATGTCATGGTGGTTGTGTTATGAGGATATGATAGACTAACATGTTCTGTTGAGTCGATACAGACTCAGGGTTGATACATACTCATTCAGTTGAAACATACCCTTGATTCGATGCGGACTCGGGGTTGATAGAGACCCATTGTTGTTATGAATGTTATATGTGTTGTATGTGATAATTTAGGGAACTTACTAAGCTTTGCATTATAGTTGTGGATTTAAATGTTTCAGGTACTACTTTGGATCGGGGCAAGGCGAATACGTGACTGTACACATTATCTAGTGGACTCCGGGATTTGAGAGATGATATGATTTAATACTTTGATTTTGATTCGCCTTTGTGAAACTACAACTTTTATGATTTTTAATTTTATTAAAAATGGCTTTGAATTATGTTTAAAATTTTGAAAACTTTACCTGTGTTTTTGGGACGTTACACTTTCGCTAGTTCTTCGCACTCTTCGATTGAAGGTCCACCTTCACTCCCAAACGAGATGTAGATTACGGATCCTTGTGGTTTTAATTCCAAATGTTGTGATCAATGTTTTTTTGCAACAATGGCGAATTGAAGGAAGCAAACAATTGGTATGCTAAATTAGGGCAAAGTGATTGTCACAGCCCGAAAAGTTTATTCTAGTAAAAATTCAATCATATCATGTAAAGGTCAAACTCAATTCTTTTATTATCTTATATGGCACGATTAATGGGTTGTAAGTGTTTAAACCTTGTACCGAAGATGTCATTCATTTAAGAAGTGAAACATTTGGGACTGAGAACACCTCACATAATTCTTCATCCGAGCTGTGAACTCACTTCAGTTTGCGGTCGTGAACGAGGCTTCGGCCGTGAATAGTCTTCAGAGCCGTGAACCTTCGGCCGTGAACTCCTCAGCCGCAAACACCTCCCTATATATGTGTGTGTGTATATATATATATATATATATATATATATATATATATATATATATATATATATATATATATATATATATGAGTATGATCGAAATTATCCTCATTTCTTCATTCTTGGCCGTGAGCTCAACTTTCTCTCTCAAGTATCATATACCAAGAACGCCATTTTCACTCTTTTCATACCTTTTCCTTTTGCATCTCCGTAGTATACCACTTAGGACCTTCAAACACTCACCAATCATCAAGATCTTCAAGTGTTCTTCCCTGATTTTGGCTCGTGTACCCTTCTTAGGGCCGTGAACATTCATGGGTCGTGAACCCTTCATGGGGCCGTGAACCTATCAAGTCTGGCCGTGATCAACTTTCTGCCTTCCCATTTTTTTATTCTAACACTTCTTTGACTCATTTGTTCTCCGGGACTTCGTTCGTGAGTATAACATCCTTATTCCAGTCTTCAATCGAATCACTCACATAAAGTGAGTTCATACCCCTACAATTTACAGTTTTAAATGCTTTTATATGCTTTTAGGGGGGGGGGGGGGGGGGGGGAGGGAGGATACAAGTAAAAACACAAGGAAATCTTGTGTTATCATTTTAATAATTTCGAAATAGTTTAAGTTCTTTTCAAGCTATCTCAACTGATATAACTATTTTAAAAAGTGTTTTCAAACTACTTAAATTGTTTTATGCTTTTATAAATTCTGAAATACATGTTTATATATACAAAGATATATAATTAAGATTCAATAGACTTAGGATTGATGTTTTCCACCTTATCTCCTGTTCCTTGTCTGGTTGTGGACTAGGGTTGGAACCATCTGTCCAACTCTCTGTTTGATCTCAATTAGCTATGTGTTTATATATATAATGAACATGAAATTTATTTAAATAAATCTTTGCCTCCTTTTGTAAACATGTTGAGTAAAAAGTATTATTCTAAAAAGTATTCCATATGTTATATAAACTGTTAAATTACTAAAATTCTGCTTTCATAAAGAACATACTAGTAAATTATAATAGGTATAGTTTAGGGAACACTATTGCTATTTTACTAAGTCATGAACATCATACTAGTACGATTATTTAAAGTATAATTATCGCACATTACTAGTACAAGGTAGTTCATACATTTTCAAAGCACAAAAGAACATATTTAGTCTCTTCGTGTCTAGTTATACAGAGCTGTGAGGTATTACTTAGTGTACCACTCATGGTATAGATTTATAAGTCTTACAAATTATTATCAGAGTCTCCTCGAGGGAGAACGTGTGTTTGTGTATTGATCTATATGGGGACTGACAATCTCGCACCTTGTTGTTAGCTACAGTGGGACCGGCAGGTGTACGTATGACAAATATCATATTTTTCGACGCCTACAATACGTCGTGTTTTACATTAGTCAAATTTAGTATGGTACAACTATACATGATCCAATTCTTTTCATTATATATTTCTATTTAAAAATAAAAATTTATAAAAAACGATAAGGACCATTTGTTTCTTCTTCGTCCTAAATTTTTGAAAATATTTAATTTCTTAAAATCGATCCTCATTTGTAAAAATAAACTTTTTCGTATCTATATTTTGGAAATCATACCCAAAATTTGGCTATTATGAACATATTCCCATATTTTAATATAAAAAAATTAAAAGCGTTTGGCGACCACAAACATCTAACATTATTTGGTTAATATTTTACAAACTAGTACTAAATGCATTTTAGGTTTACAATGTTTTAGTTAAAGACTCCATATCCTTTCGGTGTTCTCGTCCTCTCGTCCAACTCAACTCATGACAATCAGTCTAGGAATGACAATGGGGTGGGGTATGGTTTTCCAAACTCGCCGTGATATCTTTCGGGTATCTTATCGGGGCTCCCCGTTGGGTTCGATTTTTTCCGTCAGGTTTCGGGTATCTTATCGGGTTTACAACGATTCATAACAAAAATTTTATTCCGCTTTAGGGTACCCCCGATGCCTTATAAAATATACATGTTCTAGCCTCTCTTTTAAATTAAAAATATGATGAATCACTTTAATAAAATTAACTTGACGTTGTATTAAAAATTATTTGATTTAATTTTAGTGTAATACGTCAAAACATAACAAATGATCATTCATAACGGATTGTTAATAACTAAAAAGATTGTCTACAGTAAGTATTTTATATTTGAATGGGTGTAATTAACATATATATATATATATATATATATATATATATATATATATATATATATGGAAAATGTCACTGTAGCCCCACTAACTTACAAGTTTTGGTTTAAAAGGTCCCTTATTTTATTTTTTGGCTTTAGAAGGGCATAAACTAACATTTAACCAGCTAATTTGGGATTATGACCCAATTCAACCGGTTTGCTTGTCATGTCATCATCCAAGTAACCTACTGAGTCAACTCAGACGACTCGATTTACACGTCATCGACTCGCCACCGAGTTCACTTACTTGGGCACTAAGGGTGAGGTGGTCCCCTACTATATAAATGGATGGTCTCTTGGACAAAACCCTAACACTTTGTTACCGCTTCCGGCCAAACACAAACCGACAAACGAAAATAGAATACTCGTGTTCCCTTTCACTGTCTTCCATGGAGCCTACCCCACCACCATCACCAGATACTATAAACTCCAACAACTCGATTAGCTCAAGAGACGGGCTATACTTGAACGATTTGCACACGATTTTCTGCGACTGTGGTGATAAAATAGCCGAGCAAAAAGGTGACGTGGAGCGCATGAAGGAGGAGATGGGTCGCAATTACCTTCATTCCAGGGTTGATGTCCTGAACATGCAGCAAAGGTTCGACAAGGTTGAGAAGCAGATTAAAGCTATTGCGTTGTTGGTTGTGGGTCTTGTCGTGGTGATGCTCCTACTAATGATTTTCATCATTCACTTGATAGTCAGCAAATGATTCTCAAGGAGGTGAATAGTAGTGGTAGGAAAATCTAGTGTTCGTCTTAATCGTCTATTATGTTTAAGGTCTTTATTGTAATATATGTTATTAGGATTGTGTGTGTTCGTTTGTGTTTGTGGTAATCGTTTATGATGTTTGTGGTAATCTAGTGGTGGTTGTTTACGAATGTTTTTTGAAGTCCTGGGAACATGTAACAACCATTTTGATATTATCTTGATGAAATGTAAACACCTTGAATGCGTTTTGATTTATTGGGATCAATGTTCTTGATTAAGACTAACGATTTGGACACTTGGTTGGCTTAATTAATGAAAATTAATTGTTGTTGGTACACCAACTGTGACAGATGTTAATGAGGTCAAACATTGGGGTAATTTCGTCAAGGGGTATTTTCGGAATTTACAATTTTTAAGAACCTACTTCCTTACTCGGCCGGGATATTTTCGTCATTTGCTTTTTATAAGTACTTTACCTCATTTACTCGGCAGTAGATCCCATTTCTTTGTACATGTTCTTGTTTGCATTTTGAAGTTAGCAGCTCTCGGAAATAACGAAGCAAAAATGGTGAAATGCTCATGTGGATGTTTGGCCATAATTAGAATGTCTTCCACTCCATCAAACCCTGGAAGACCATTCTATGCTTGCCCCACTAAGGTTTGTTTGACTTTCATTATTAGGACACTGTATCCCTAATTTATTTGTTTTTATCTTTGCATTCTACACTTCTAACTTGTAAATTAATTTTGTTAGGGACCTCGTAATGGTTTTATTTGTTGGGTTGAAGAAGCAGACTCTAAGAATATGAGTGTTGAAGCAGTTATGATTGCAGGATTAGCTAGGTCGAAAAAGAAGCTTGAATCAAAGATTTGGAAACTGAAGATGTCTTTAGTTCTAAGTTGGATTATTTTCTTTGGCATAATTGTGTACAAGTTGTAATTCATATGTAGCAGTTTTTTATGTCCTTGTCAAGGAAATTGTTATGGTTATTTACATTATCCTTGTAATTGATGGGTTTTAGCCATAAGAACTTTCCTATGTGCGCATGCAAAACCCTAATGCTCGGATCTAGGCTTTCTAGTTAAACATGCTTTGAATCCAAGACTTCTAATGACTAATTAGGTTAAATAACAACATTGAAATAGATCTAGAACCATACCTTTGGATTCCTTGTTGATCTTGTTGTCTTGGAGCTTCTAGAGTCACAAATGTCACTCCTCTAATGGCTTACAAACACCAATAGCAAGAAGATGATTTAGGAGAGAGGAGAGGGGAGGAATTCGGCCAGAGTATCTCTACTTTAGATGGTGTGTCGAATTCCCTCACCCCTAGGGTCTATTTATACTTGTAGACTCCTTAAGGATTACAGCTTTAACCCTAATTGGATAACTTAGACTTTAAGTTGATCCATATCCTTTCCTTGATAACCCTATGGACGATTTTGGCTTATCCAAGCCCTAGAAATCGTCCATCCTATCTTGGATAAGGATTTATAGTCTAAAGTGTAACTATCAAACAATTGACAGTTTATACCCTCTTATTTAATTAATATCTTTAAGTCACCAAATTAATTCCAATTAATCTATGACATATGTTAATCAAATAACCATATGTTATTCCTTATAATATTTACTCTCTCTTAACAAATCATGCATCAAGTTGCTATGGTGAAGGCAACCCAAAAGGACCATGCACAACCGGATCAAATACTTGCCTAATATAGTTGCAACCTTAGACACTATTCCAACAGTCTCCCACTTGGATAAGTCTAGTAACTATACAAGTACAATTCGGTTTGCAATCGTAGCTCTCAAAGACGCTATCAAACTCTGATCTAATCAATCTTGTCCTTTATATAAGGGATCGTACAGTCCTCTGTTAGATATCATGCTGACAATCCTATGGAATGGTTAGTCTAGCATTAGATTTCTCGATCTCCGATTTATTCGACATAGAACTTAATCAAACACATCAATTCAGTTCTGACCGGGCCCGGCACATAAGTCAAATCAAATCATCGAATGGCCAAGATATCTCTTCTACCCTCTTAGGATAAAATTTACAGATAAACTTCGACTTATATGCATTTACTTATTCATTAACCAACTATACACAACAATGTGTTTTATAACACCAAGTTACTGATGCGTTTTCGCATTATCAATGTACAATCAATTAACAAATAATAAACCATATATCTAGGTTTTAAGACTATATGATATTATCGTCTTGCGATCACCTTTTATATCGTATTCCATAAAGTGATTCCAGCAAGCGCAGGTTTGTTCCAATGCTCAAAACCAGTTCATAAGCACTCATGAACATTGCAGCAACCCTTGCTATGTCTAACACCATTTAGACAATCTACACACCAATTCATGACAATCTTCATTCATATCTACTTCCAACATATGAACGATTGTGGACAATTTGAATAATTCGATTATTCCTAATAAACTCAATTATTCTGGAAGTCAAAACATGCAAAGTGAAACAATAGGTAAACAATTAACATATGACAGTAACTTTACTTATAAATAAAACTCTTTTATTTAATCATCAAATGTTAATTACATTTATCTATTATACGTTTCTAATACTATCTAATCTATACTAATATCATCCTTCAGCCCAATACTCCTAGCATGCTGCAAGTGCTTAACCCTACTCAGTCCCTTCGTAAGCGGATCTGCTGGGTTATCTTCTGATGATATCCTCTTAACTATGAGTTGTCCTTCTTCTACACGATGTCTAATGAAGTGATATTTTCTGTCGATATGTCGAGATCTACCACGATCCCTCGGTTCCTTGGTCAAGGTAACCGCACCTTCGTTATCACAGAAAATCTCCATGGGCTCCTTTATGGCAGGCACAACTCCAAGATCACCAATGAAGTTCTTTAGCCATATAGCCTCCTTCGACGCTTCGCTCGCTGCGATGTACTCTGATTCGCACGTTGAATCAGCTACGGTTTCATGCTTGGAACTCTTCCAAGTTACTGCTCCTCCTTTTAGGGTAAAGACCCAGCCTGACTGCGAACGGTAGTTGTCCCTATCGGTCTGAAAACTGGCATCACTATACCCTCGCACCTTCAAGTCATCACTCCCTCCAAGGACTAAGAACCATTCTTTCGTCCTCCGAAGGTACTTAAGGATGTTCTTCACCGCAATCCAATGTGCTTTGCCAGGGTTCCCTTGATATCTGCTAACCATGCTCAAAGCGAAGGCTACATCAGGGCGAGTACAAGTCATAGCGTACATGATTGAGCCAACTGCGGAAGCATATAGTATTCGGCTCATTTCTGCTATTTCAGCTTCAGTACTCGGACTTTGAGTCTTACTCAACTTAGCATTTCCTTGTATCGGTAGTTCTCCCTTCTTTGAGTTTTCCATACTAAAACGTTTTAGTACCTTCTCTAAGTAAGTATTCTGACTAAGTCCAATTAGTCTCTTACTTCTTTCTCTTTCCCAAAATGTAAGAAGCCTCTCCGAGGTCCTTCATAGCGAAACACTTCCCGAGCCAGGACTTGACTTCCTGTAGAGTCGGGACGTCGTTTCCTATGAGTAATATGTCATCGACATATAGAACGAGGAAGCTTACTATACTCCCACTGGCTTTGACATATACACAAGATTCGTCTTCGCTTCGTACAAATCCAAACTCTTTGACTTTCTCATCGAAGCAAAGATTCCATCTGCGAGATGCTATCTTAAGTCCATAAATGGACTTCTTAAGCTTACACACTCTATTTGGATGCTTCGGATTCAAAAACCCCTCTGGCTGAGCCATGTAAACATCCTCAGCCAACTTTCCGTTAAGGAAAGCGGTCTTGACATCCATTTGCCAAATTTCATAATCATGAAATGCGGCAATTGCTAGCATCACTCTAATAGATTTAATCTTCGCAACTGGTGAGAAGGTCTCATCATAGTCAACTCCTGGAGTTTGAGTAAAGCCCTTCGCAACCAATCGCGCTTTATATGTGTGTACGTTCCCATCCACGTCGGTCTTCTTCTTGAAGATCCATTTGCACCCAACGGTCTTACGTCCGGGCACATAATCAACCAAATTCCAAACTTGGTTATCGTACATGGATTGGATCTCGCTATCCATTGCCTCTTTCCATTTTGCAGACTCCGGGCCTGCCATGGCTTCCTTATAGCTATTAGGTTCATCATGATTTACTAGTGTACCATCACTAATATACGTGTCCCCTTCGGTAGTAATATGAAAACCATAAAACTGGGATGAACTCTAACTCTATCGGAACGTCTAAGAGGTAAGGATTCGTCAACCGTTTCAACTGGAGTTTCCTCCTCGGTTTGAATGCCAGCGGTAGAGGTTCCTTCATCTATCGACTCTTGAATCTCTTCAAGTTCGATTTGCCTCCCACTGTCTCCTTGGCTTATGAGTTCTCGCTCTCGGAAAACTCCTCTCCTCGCAACAAAGACAACATTGTCCTTCGGTCTATGGAAGAGATATCCAAAGGATGTCTGCGGGTAGCCGATGAAAATACATCGCTCACTTCGAGGTTCAAGCTTGTCGTGAGTATCTCGTCTTACGAAATCCTCGCAACCCCAAACCTTGATATGTGCCAACGAGGGAGCTTTCCCCGTCCATATCTCGTGAGGTGTTTTGGCAACCTTCTTAGTAGGGACTCGGTTAAGGATATGGGCGGCAGTCTCTAAGGCATACCCCCAAAAGAAGATAGGTAGTGAAGCACGACTCATCATAGAGCGAACCATATCCAATAAGGTTCGATTACGCCTTTTTGCCACACCATTCAACTGCGGTGTCCTAGGAGGCGTCAATTGCGAAACTATTCCACACTCATTGAGATAATCGTGGAATTCAAGACTTAGGTACTCTCCTCCTCGATCAGATCTAAGTATCTTGATTTTCCTGCCCAATTGATTCTCCACTTCATTCTTGAACTCTTTGAACTTTTCAAAGGTTTCTGACTTTTGCTTGATTAAATAGACATACCCATATCTACTATAATCATCGGTAAAAGTCACATAGAAGTGGTTCCCATCCTTCGTGGTTGATCTAAAGGGTCCACATACATCGGTATGTATTAGGTCCAATAGCCCCTCACCCTTTTCACAAGTATTTGTGAAGGGTGACTTAGTCATCTTTCCAAGTAAACAAGACTCGCATGTGTCATCTTCCCTAAGGTCGAATGACTCCAACACTCCATCCTTTTGGAGTTGGGATATGCGTTTCTTGTTGACATGTCCAAGACGGCAATGCCACAAGGATGCTTTTTCCAAACTAGTGGAAGAATCAATATTCAAAACATCATTTCCTAAGTTATCAACAATCATAACATTTTCATATATTCCATTACATGGTATAGCTTTAAAGTAAAAGACACTATTTAGATAAGACATAATAGAACCATTCTCATTATTAAAAGAAAATCTAAATCCTTGTCTATATAAACCATGAAATGAAATGATGTTTCTAGCCATTTCTGGCGAATAGCAACAATTGTTCAAATCTAAACATAAATTATTCCTAAGCACTAAAGAATACACTCCAATCTTGGTAACATGCGACGATCTTCTGTTCCCCATGATTAGATTGATCCTTCCTTGCTCCACATCCCTACTTCTTCTTAGTCCCTGCACATTTGAACAAATGTGATAACCACACCCGGTGTCAAGAACCCAAGAAATAGCATGATTAGAATCGTTAGATTTAATTGTGTATATACCTGCGAAATATGGCTTGATCTTTCCTTCTTTGATTGCTTGCAGGTATTCTGGGCAACTTCTCTTCCAATGTCCTATCTTGTGGCAGTGGTGGCACTCTGCCTCCTTCGGGTTAGGATAGGGCTTAGAGGGATCAACTTTGGTCCCACTAGAAGAGGCACCATCTCGGGCTTTAACCTTGTGATAGTTCTTTGATGAAGCCTTCCTCTTCTTTCCCTTTCCTTGACCAATTGCCAAGACAGGAGCAGCAGACGGATTGGGAGTAGGTGCAACAGACTTGTCTTTGAAGTTGTTCTCAGCGACCCTCAAAAGACCTTGGAGTTTGCTTAGGTTGACCTCCTCTTTGTTCATGTGGTAGGTCATCCTAAATTGGTTGTACATTGGAGGCAACGAGTGAAGCACCATGTCGATCGCCAAGTCTTCCCCAAAGTCAACATTTAACTTGCGAAGGCGATCGACATACCTTTGCATCTTTTACAGGTGCACCGTAAGAGATTCTCCATGACCCATCTTAGCGGAAATCATGTTAGTGAAAATCTCATAACGCTCTTGTCTCGCGTTTTGGTGGTATCTCTCCAATAAGTCTTGATGCATCTCGTATGGATACATGTCCTCGTAGGACTTTTGGAATTCGGAGTTCATGGTGGCAATCATGATGCAATGTACCTTCGTTGCATCTCGCTCATGAGTCTCAAAAGCGGTGATTTCGGCTGGAGTAGCGATTTCGGGGTTGATCTTCTCAAGCTTTTCATCGAGGACATACTCCTTATCCTCATAGCGAGCAATGGTGCGAATGTATCTTATCCACTCGCTAAAGTTTGTTCCATCGAAGGTGACCTTTTGGCAAAGGCTCATCAACGTGAAAGAACTAGCAGCAGCGTTGTTTGTGTTCGACATCTATAGAAAGGACAAAGATAGATTAGAATAAGAATCCCTAATTATCACCCAATAAGAAAAATTAGGGTTAGGATCCAACAATAACATTTACATATTAGAAAAGGGATGCCGTAATCTAACATGAAAATAAATTGAAGGTAAGTGAATGACGATTCACTAATTCTCCATTACAAAACCTAGACTATTAGTCCTAAGTGTATTGAGAATTCCTAGGTTCGGATGAGATTCATTGAAACTATTCAATGGCATGTATAAATCTCGATATGACCCTCTTGTTTGTGACTGGGATGCCGAGGATCACAAAGCGGGTGTGAATTACCATGCAAATTCACATGGTGCCTTCATTGTAACGATCACCTATTCGATGTGCCGGTAAACCACACACGCTCCATCGAACTATGATAAACAATGAATCACCCTTTGTCACCTTTGCTTAGAACCAATTAGTGTGCCGGTAAACCACACACGCTCCACTTACTTCTTAGCAAGGGTGCAAAGTGTAATTTCATGGGATTGCATCAATTCACTTTTCCTAAAGTAACTAAGATTGGGAAATTTTTAAAACGTGTAGTTACTTTGTATTTCTTATTATACTTTTAATGAGAGAATGAGGTTGCCCTATCCTACCCGTTCGGCTAACGACCCTCCACCAATCAAGCAAGCGGTGGGTGTGAGTGTACACCCATTAAGCGCCATTTTATAGGCCGCAACCTTATACCCACCTTATAGATCGGCTTCGTGAATGAGGCCTACTAACGGTAAGACTAGCATTTAGTTATACATATATATATATATATATTATTCTAGTAATATCATATTAGTATAAGGTTGTGTTTTAAACCTTTTAAAACGTAGGGTTTGAAATTTAAGTTGTCTAAATTAAAACCTTTTAATCACAAATATAAATTTCAAAACCTGAGAGCAAGTTTTAAACATTTAAAACATGGAGGATCAAATAACAAATAATTCCAATTAACAATTAATATCCTAATTATCTTTATTTGATTTATCCAAGATTTCTTTTAAGATAATTATCAAAATAATTAATCAATTATCATATAAGGAAATTAAATATTTTATTAGATGATAAATATCTTTAATTAGATCAAGATTATAGTCATATATATCAAAAAATCAGATTAGGGTTGATCTAATATGATTAAGGTAAGTTTCCATAAGATAAACATGAAAAAATCCCGGTTTTGCCTAATCCTGACGCCCGGACTCGCCGAGTACACAAAGGGACTCGCCGAGTCAGGCCTACTCGCCGAGTCCACTTTGGAACTCACCGAGTCCATGACTCAGAAACCCAAAAATCGAATTTTGCAGGTTTGTTTCAGTTAATCAAGCAACAATTTAAAGAAAACCAAGCTAGTCTCTGATACCACTGATGGGTTTTAGCCATAAGAACTTTCCTATATGCGCATGCAAAACCCTAATGCTCGGATCTAAGCTTTCTAGTTAAACATGCTTTGAATCCAAGACTTCTAATGACTAATTAGGTTAAATAACAACATTGAAATAGATCTAGAACCATACCTTTGGATTCCTTGTTGATCTTGTTGTCTTGGAGCTTCTAGAGTCACAAATGTCACTCCTCTAATGGCTTACAAACACCAATAGCAAGAAGATGATTTAGGAGAGAGGAGAGGGGAGGAATTCTGCCATAGTATCTCTACTTTAGATGGTGTGTTGAATTCCCTCACCCCTAGGGTCTATTTATACTTGTAGACTCCTTAAGGATTACAACTTTAACCCTAATTGGATAACTTAGACTTTAAGTTGATCCATATCCTTTCCTTGATAACCCTATGGACGATTTTGGCTTATCCAAGCCCTAGAAATCGTCCATCCTATCTTGGATAAGGATTTATAGTCTAAAGTGTAACTATCAAACAATTGACAGTTTATACCCTCTTATTTAATTAATCTCTTAAAGTCACCAAATTAATTCCAATTAATCTATGACATATATTAATCAAATAACCATATGTTATTCCTTATAATATTTACTCTCTCTTAACAAATCATCCATCAAGTTGCTATGGTGAAGGCAACCCAAAAGGACCATGCACAACCGGATCAAATACTTGCCTAATATAGTTGCAGCCTTAGACACTATTCCAACAGTAATGACTTTCAATCACTAATGTCAATAATAGACATCAATGCCATGTTCACCTAGAGTAAATGGGACCATATATATCCAGCACTAATGTAAATAATGGACCCCAATACCATGCCCGTCCATAAACACAACACACCATAAGCATAGTGACTACATAACACCACAGTGAGTACATGACATAAAATTGTTTAGCATAAGCATAGTGACTACATAACACCACTGTGAGTACATAACAAAAAATTGAAACACTTAATCCAACATTGTTTAGCATGACCAAAGTGAGTAGAAAACATCAAATTAAAACACTTAACCCGAAATCAGTTGTCATAAACACATTGAATACATAACGACATTGACCACACTTAACCTATTCTAGTTCCATTGGCTTGTCAATAGTGTTGCCTTCCCCATTGTTACCCTCAACCCGTGTACCAAGTTTTTTCTTCAAAATTCTTTCCGACTTCTTTCTTGTCTTCTTACCATTGGTTCCTTCCCCAACTTTTCCATTACTGCCCTTTTTACCCCTCCCCCCTTTATCATCTATAACATCATTTGCCTTCTTACCAATGCTTCCTTCCCCAACTTTTCCATTAATTCCCTTATTACCCTCCCTCCTTCCTCAACTGTCATACCTTTTTCCTTCTTAGCACTGCTTCCTTCCCCAACTTTTCCATTAATGCCCTTATTACCCCTCTCTCCTTCCTCAACTGTCATACCTTTTGCCTTCTTAGCACTGCTTCCTTCCCCAACTTTTCCATTAATGCCCTTATTACCCCTCCCTCCTTCCTCATCTATCATACCTTTTGCCTTCTTAGAACTGCTTCCCTCCCCATCAATAAAATATGATCTCTTCCTTTTCCTTACCTCTAGTTTTGTTGGCTTTTCAAATTTAGAAAATGTAACCTTTTTATGTCCTGCTTGTTTGCATACACTACACATGATCTTTTTCCCAACCTTTGACACAGTATGTCTAGCACCCCTTTCACTTGAATCTTTTCTTCTATTAACTTTAGGTCTACCTGGCATTTTTCTTTTCAATGGTGGCAAAGGTGGAATTCATTCAGTAGGTGGCCACATGTTGCTACCATTCATCCCACACATAGGATACTTGTAGGTGGTCTTATAAATTGCTCCATAGTACATTGGATCCACATAATTACCAACATCACTTTAAAGGTATGAGATTGTTGCAACTGAATGCACACATCCATACCCATTTAGTTGCCAAACTCTACATGAACAAGTTCTCCTATCCACATCCACAACGTAAGACTCTGCCAAATTCCTTGTTTCAAACTGGTTTAAACCAGTAGGTAAAACCTGCCAATACCTGATGCAATGGTATAAAAGTTAGGGTGTATAGTGGAAAAACTAAATAAAGTATTAATAGAAAAGAAAAAACCTTTGAGCTCTTTTCAACTAATTCAATAGGATTGTAATGGCTGGGCATGGTTTCAAATAAGGCCATGAACAACCTTTGATGGTGAGATTGAATTGCCTCTCCATAACATACAACCTAATTTCTTCTAACATTGTGATTATTGGTTTTTTCCTTGCATCTCTAATGACATTGTTGAAGCTTTCAGATAATCCATTTTCAACTGCATCACACATCCTCCCCTCTCTAAAGAAAGCTCTACTCCATGATTTTGGGTTCTTTTCCATAAGGTAGTCAAATGCTGCATGATTTAGTACTTGTATTTCCTTCATTGCTGCATTGAATAAAGGTTCAGTTGATGCTTTGCAAGCTTTCCAAAACATCCTCTCATAATGCACACCACTGAACCTTTTCCTAAAGTTGGCAACAATATGCCTTGCACACTGTCTGTGTTCAGCATTAGGCATTACTTCCTTCACAACCTCCAATAGCCCCTATACAATTTAATTTCATATGTTAAGAAATGGAATTTTATTAACAAGAAATATGAAGTATAATAAGTGATATACCTTATGTTGATCTGACATCAGGGTGATACCACTACCATCATCAACTTGTAGATCATCTTGAAGATTCTCCAAAAACCATTTCCAATTTTCTTTATTTTCCACACACACAACTACCCATGTTATTGGGAAAATATGGTTGTTAGCATCTCTTCCTACGGCATATCAATTCTCCACTACATAATCCCTTTAAGAAACAACCATCCAGGTTTATTACTCTTCTACAACTTCCTTTCCAACCTTGTTTCAGCCCCTCAAAGCATATGTAAAACTTACTAAAATATGTCTTCCCATCAGGCATACTGTTGACATCCAATTTGACAGTTGATCCTAGATTGGATCTTCTTATCTCTTCACCATATGACCAAAGCTTGGCATAATGCTCAACTAGTGTACCTTCAATAAGTTCAATTGCATATTTCTTTGCTCTTCTACACTGTCCCATACTCACATCAATTCCAAATTTTTGTTTTACTTCTTCCTTTAGTAGCCTAACACTCATTTTTTGTTTTTGTAAAAATTTAGATGTGAAATGGCTACCAATCCATGCATAGCTTACAATTGACCCCATTTTAAAATTTCTAGCACAATTATGGTCATCTATAAGAGACTTAATCTGAAATGAATTTTCCTCACTCATCCATGAAGCCCACAATCTAAACTTGCATTGCCCTGAACAACATTTAACTAAAAGCCTCCTACTATCAATTTTTTATAGCACAATTGATATCCTTTAGCAACAGCATAATTACACAACATATGTTTTAATTGTTTAGGATTTTCAAATCTCATTCCTAACACAGGTTTTTGTTTTTTCCAATGAACATTTTCATTAAAAGCTGTTACCTCCTCATGAATTGGGTCGTGGTCATCCATCTGATCAAATGGATCTTCATGAGATGGATCCTCTTGAGGTGGAGTGTCTGGAGTTGGTTGCTCCTTGGGGCAGAGCTTGTTCAAAAATACATCATTCAAGGTCTTGTTCATGGGAATGTAATCTCCATCTTCAAAGTTGTCATCCAAATCACCTTGCACTTGTACTTCATCTAGGTCAATGCCTCCTTCTGCCTCAACATGCAACTCTTCTACTACTTCACCTACACCAAGAAACTTGTCCTCGGGGGTGCATACTTCAGCCATCTCATCAATAATCCATTGATGAACAAGAACACCAACATGATCCATGTACACATAAATTACACAACCAGAATCATACCCTACTTCGATAAACTCCTGGTACTCTTTCTCACTTGCTATTATCCTTAGTCCTTTAGGGAACTCGATATCGGGCATGCAAAAGTACACATCAACACACGTCTCGTTTGCGAATCTCTGAATGAACAATAGAAATTCGTTTTTGTCCATTCCAGCAAAATCCACATCCTCAAACCTTTGCTCCACTCCATCTGAGTGACTGATCATTGGATACCTCGTAAACAAACCAGCAAAATGAAGATCTATCTTCATGTAGACGACCATAGAAAAAATCCAGGTTTGATTTTTGGATGAACAGTAGAAGAAAAAGAAGATATTGGTAGATGAAACCGATTAAAGATGAAAATTACTTGGAGAGGAAGGGTTGGTGTCATTTATCGATACACTAACACGTGGCATATGATTTAGTTTAATGATCTGGCTTTCTTTTAATGACATGTCCAAGAAATAATGCTGATTGGGATTGGGGTCACCGGGTGACCCCTTCACTTTATAAAAAATGGCGAAATTAGCCGGTTAAATGTTAGTTTATGCCCTTCTAAAGCCAAAAAATAAAATAAGGGACCTTTTAAACCAAAACATGTAAGTTAGTGGGGCTACAGTGATATTTTCCATATATATATATATATATATATATATATATATATATATATATATATATATATATATATATATATATATATATATATATATATATATATATATATATATATATATATATATAATCGGGACGGATCGGATCGGGACGAAGATAACTCACTCCCTGCCCCAAACCCAATAACAATCCGTTACCCGATCCGAAATAATCGGGTTTCGGATTTTCCCATCGTGTTCGGGTTTTTTTGTGGTCCCTAAATCAATCAAATCATAGATGATGATATACGATAACATTATATAGTTTTTTAATTTATTGAGGAACATCTTAAATCTTAAATTAATATTTCGAGTATAAAAGCACGTCATATCATATCATTAGTTGTCCTAGTGAGCAACGTGGCAAGAGCCTATGGTCCCGATATCCATCTTCAAGATAATTCAATAGAGCATGTTTTTTTAATGCCATTAAATATAGATATACAAACTTATTTTGGTCTTCCCCCATGACCTTTATGTATATCGAGCCCTACTTGTATGGTATCCCGATTTTCACATCATTTCAATGTGCCCATTTTATGTTCTTGTTATATGAAATTTTGAACCATATATGTGATCCAATCTTAAAAAGTTATAGAAAATATCCGTTACAAGCTTAGATCTACCTGACAATTTGTGTGAAACATTATGTTGGTATACTTTATGGGTTGTTACCATTATCTGTTGTTTAGAAATCAAATATTATCTAAAATACAAAAACATAGTGTGAACAAGCCAATACACAAGCAAATGACATAAATTGTTCAAAATATTTTCTGACATAATTTAAACATAAACATTAATGCTGACGAAAAGCTACAAGAAAAGATGGTAGACGATAAATAATTTATCACTTTGTTTCATACTTTCATCACCTTGAAATATTATTGCAATTATAATGTTGAAATTGATCTTTAAAAGGAAATAAAATGAAATGCCTGAAAACAAAGTAAGATTTGTTAGCTCTATAATTAATTAAGATATCCAAATTATGAATTAACAATATAGGGAAATTGAGTAATCTAAGTGTTATGAATTATTATTTAGTGAATGATTATTGGATTCTCTATATTTCCTCATTACTCTCTATAATTAGTGAACATTATAGCAAACATTATTATGGGTTTTATGAGTATAATTATGCACCACTATAATGAGCATTCATATCATACATCACCTTTCATCTTATTTGTCTAGTATAAATAGTGAGATATATGTATTAGAAACTTGATGATTTCATCACAAGTATTGGAATAAAAGTTCTTTATACTTTCATTTCTTTCTTTACTTTATAATTTATCTTGTTATTTGATCATATTTTATAACACGTTATCAGCACGACTCTACCATAGAGCTCTAGCTCTTTATCACTCTTGTTATTTTCAGGTATGTATTTTTTTATAATTTCACATGTACAATGATTACATATAATTTTATGAAATTTATTAACTAAAAATTCCTTAAGTTACAAGTCTTTATTTTGATTAGTAAAAACTTTGTTATGCTAAAGAAAACTTTATCTACTTTCCATTCCACCAACATGCTCCTGAAGCAGCAATATCGTGAGAAAGATTTAAAAAAGAATCTGAATTAATCTCATGTCTTCTTGTGGCTAAACAAAAAAAAGTTATTGATGAAAAATCACCAATCAATCCCGACCGGTTCTAGTACATTCCCTGAAGTGAATGCAACCATATATAATCATAATAGTCATTGGTCTAACCGAGGTCGTGGAGGTTATCATAATTATCATAAAAATAACAAGATTACAAGTAACCACCAGAAGTTAGAAAATAGCAAAAATCCACATCCTAATGATAAAGTGGTGAAGGAAAAAAAAATTGAAAATGTTTGTCATTGATGTGGAATGACCGATCATTGGTCTTGTACATGCCGCTTACCAAAGCATTTTGTTGATCTTTATCAAACTTATCTAAAATCTAAAGGAAAATAAAATAGCAAAACAAATTTTATTCAAAGTGATATTCATGAACATCAACCAGAAATGACACATTTTGATGTTGTCGATTTTCTTGTGTACCTAGAAGGGACAAGTGGTGATATGGATGGTGACTGATCAGAATAATGTGTAGTTTTGTTTCATGACATTTATTATGTTTTTATGTCATATTTGTTTCATGAGAAATGATGTCGTCACAATTTTCCCAATTAATAAAATATGAATTTACTTCTCTAAGTCGAATGTTTCTTATGTTTTATTTATTTATTAAAAAGAAATATAGATATTCGTAAAAGAAATAATGAAGATATATTTCTTGCAGATACTGTAATAACACATAACATTTATAATAATGAAAAGTATTTTGCTTACTTGTCAATTAGAGAAGCAAATGTTAGTATAATAACAGGTAATGCAAAAATGATTGAAGGCTCCGGAATAGCGAATATAATATTACTACAAGGGACACTAATTACAAATTAGTGATGCATTATTTTCGTCTAAATCACCAAGATTGAAGGCTCCGGAAGAGTGAATATAGTATTACCACAAGTGACAATAATTACAATTGGTGATGCATTATTTTCATTAAAATCATCAAGAAATTTATTAAGTTTTAAGGATATTCGGTCTAACGGATATCATATTGAAACAACTAATGATGGTAATAAAAATTATCTCAACATTACAAAAATGATATCGGATAAGAAAAAGTTTTTTTGGAAAAATTATATGTATTGTCCTCCGGATTGTACTATACAAATATTACAATGATTCATGCTATTGAAAATATTACAATGATTCATGTTATTGAAAATAAAAAAAGGTATGATATTACCTTCATAGTTTGGCATGACCGGTTGGGTCATCCCGGATCAATTATGATATGTAGAATAAATGAAACTTCAAGTGGTCATTCCTTGAAAAACCAGAAGATTTTTCAAGATAATGAATTGTGTTGCATGCTCTCAATGAAAATTAATTTCCAGTCCATCATTGAACAAAGTTGGGTATGAAAGTCTTAGTTTCTTACAAAAAATTCAAGAGGATATATATGGACTAATTCATCCAACACCATGTGGACCATTTAGATGCTTTATGGTTTTAATTGATGCGTCAACTAGATGGTCACATGTGTGCTTGTTGTCTAGTCATAATTTGGTTTTTGCAAGATTACTTGCATAAATAGTTTGCCTAAGGACATATTTTCCCGATTACCCAATTATGAAAATTTGAGTTGACAATTTTGGAGAACTTACATCATAAGCTTTTAATGATTATTCCATGTCGATTAGGACAACTATTGAACATCATGTTGCATATGTTCATACACAAAATGGTTTAGCTGAGTCCTTAATCAAACACCTTTAATTAACTACAAGACCATTACTAATGTATTATAAACTTCCTAATCAACATAAGGGCATGGACATATGCAAAGGGAATTTTACATGCAACATCACTTCCTAATCAACGTTGGGCGTAACAAGGATCAGATCGTTGACTCCCGTATTCAACTGGTTTGCGGTCAGTAACCAATTATTTACCATCCAATGATGTTTGGATGTATAATTTATGTACCCATTTTCCTCCTCACTTCAGAAAAATGGGTCCTCAAGAACAATGAGAATTTATGTTTGTAACGCCCGCTAGTCAATTTAGAAACGATAGGCGTCAAAAATGAATTTTTGATGAAAGATTATTTAGAATGAATAATCTTAACTAAGTTGTAGTATATGTTACAAGGATTCCATACATATAAAGAACGCCGAAATCCGAGTTATAACGAAGAAGTTATGACCTGTCGAAGTTTCGCGACAGAACCGGTACAACACAGCGCGACGTAAAAAGTGAATTTACGTTAAAGCGATATTTAGCCTTAGAAATCTAAATGAAAGTCGTAGAATACGTTAAACCGTGAGCGTGCATAAAAAGAACGCCCAAATCTGACTTCGTATGAGGAAGCTATGATTTTTCGAAGTTTCGACTTAGCGGTATGCAGCCCGAATACTCGATTTGAGACCGAGCGGTTTTTAGTCGAAACAATCTAAATGAGAATCGAAGATCTCATTAATTTTAGTAAAACGATAAAAAGATAGGCAAAAACGAACGTCGGATGAAGAAGTTATGATTTTATAACGGAGTTTTCCTGTCCCGGCCTACTAAAAATAAATAATAAAAATAAAGTCAAAATTAGCCAACGGAGTCTAAACGAAAGTTGTAGACCATAGTCTCACCTACACGGGGATATAAAGAATGTCGAAAACGGAGTTAGTATAAGGAAGATGTGAATTTTTGAAGTTTATTAAATATTTTCTATATTTAATTTAATTATAAATTAACCGATATTATCCACGGGGGGGAGTCAGCGATCTAATCCACGTTACGCCCAGCGTAATTTGGGTTTCCAGCCCCCTATAAAAGCGTGTCGAGGGCAGCCCAGTTCTTTGCTCATTTCTCCCCTTTCTCTCGCGTTTTTGCATCGTTTTTCGTGCAAGAATCATCCCAAAGCCCCGATATCATTCCCGAGCCCGAAGCAAGTCCCGAGGCCCCGAAGATCCCGAGAAGTGCAATTCTCGAGCCGAAGCTCTATCCGCGAGAAGTCCGGTTTTTGTGAAGATCTTCCCGATCTACCGAAGAATACTACTTCTACAAGCCGTAGTGCTGTCCGATCATCTTCTGATCAAGTGAGTGTGTAGTTACTTTCTTCTAACGCATAATTATGAAGTATTTTATACGAAATACGTGTTATGTGTATAATATAAAGTTGTTTATATGTGTGAGTGTATAGTCACTTTGATCTTATACATACATATGAAGTATTTGCTATGAAATACATGTTATGTGTTTATACATTGTTTGTTTACTTGAGATGGATGCTGAATGAATGTTTTATACGAGTTTTTAAATAAGTTTTATATGTAATTTATATCTACAAATATGTTGGGTAGAACATGGGTAGATGAAATAGTTGATGTGTGTTGAAAGAATGTGATAAGAGAAAGGTGAGGATATAATGGTGATGATAATTAGGTGATGATAGATAGGTGATGAATTACGAGTCCAGGGGATGTTGTGGCTACGTATTCATGCGATGGTAGTCTATCTCTTATTATGAATTACGAGTCCAGGCGATGTTGTGGCTGCGTATTCATGCGATGATAGTCTAACGCTTATTATGATTTACGAGTCCAGGGGATGTTGTGGCTGTGTAATCATGCGATGATACCCTAACCCTTACTAGACATATACTGAGGGAGTGATCCCCAAATTAGCATTGTATATATGATACAGGCGATGATCCTTAGGAAAAGTTCTTAGGAACAAGCATATAAGGATATAAGATGTAAGGAGATGAGCTGTAAATATGATATAGGAGATGACCCTTAGGATAATATCTTTAGGGAAAATTAAAAGAAGATAATGGGGATGGGTAATTGGGTTGATTGTTTGATGATTGAATATAATAATTAAACTATTGTGGGTTGAAAACCCTATATGCTCACTAGGCTCCCAAGCCTGACCCACTCAGTTTAATTGTATTACAGGTATCGATACGAAGTTGCTTTGCACTGAGAGATTAAAGGAGGTGTAAATCTTTAGTGTAATTGAATGTAAGTTATGTTGATGCTTATATGTCTGTATCGGAACATGACATCCTGAGGTTTTATTATTAAATGAAAATACATTCTCTTTGAGAAATGTTTTGATAAGTTATTATCATATCTTGTTTTGGGAACAAATTCCGCAACCGTTTTCTTTAAAAGATTACTTTGATTTTATAAAACAAAGCATAAACAAATCGGTCTTTTCTGGCCGTGAAAATGGGGATGTCATAGTTGGTATCAGAGCATTAGTTTAAGCGAACTAGGAAATTGTAAGAAATTTCTAGACTTAAACTTAGAATGCTAAGTAATGATTGTGAGGAGTGTGTCTAAAATATGTTAGGTAGTACACCTAAATTGACACAAGCACTAGTTTATTTTAGGAGTGATGCCTAAAATGCTTTTATGTGGTAAATGTTATATGTTGCCATATATGATATTATTTGTTCGGATCTATGGTCTGTTGCCGACCGGATCTAGAAACCTTATGTGTGTAGGATTCTAAGCGTACGTCTATGATATTAGAACTAGCATGTAAACGTTTCGGAGTGATAAGGATGATTTGAATATCTATCATGAATAAGGATCTAATTTTACCTTATTCGGTGTATAGATAAAAAAATGACAAGAACCAGGAGTGGAGCTGGAAACGTGAACGAAAATAGGAATCAACCACCTGTGGTTGAGCGATTGGTTGTTGTAGCTGCAACACCTAAACAAATTACAATGGCTGGAGTGTGAACCATGATTCAATCCATGATGGCTGAACAAAAGGAGGAAATGAGACAATTGTTGCTGAACAACAGGAGAGAACCCTTAATACCAGTTGAACAGCCTGAGCTGAATGAGGGGCAGTCAGAAGAAGGGAACTATAATGGGACCATTGGTCAAGCCAACCCACCAATAGTTCGCCGAAACAATCAGGATGGAGACAATGATGGATGTGGATGCAAGTACAAGGATTTCATGGCATCCAAACCACCATGTCTTTCTGGGAGCCCAACACCGGTGCAAGTCATGGACTGGATCTCCGAGATGGAGACAATGTTTGAAAGTTGCGAGTGTAGCAACAGACGGAAGACCGCTCTTGCAATCCCTCTGTTAAAATCTGGAGTACTGAGTTGGTGGAAGTTACTGGCCGGTTCAATGCCCAAGGGGGAAGCTAGCAAGATGCCTTGGGAAGAGTTCGTGGAGCAAATGAAAATGCAATACTGCTCTGATCAGGATCTTCTGGAAATCAACAATGAGTTCCAGAATTTAAAGAAGGGAAAATTGAGCGTCACTGAATACGCTAAAAGCTTTACGGAGAAGATGAAGCTTATTCCATACCTAATTCCAACTGAACTTTCCAAGGTCAACAAGTTTGCCAATGGATTACCAGCGGACTTTGGTCCGATAGTCAAGCAAGCAACCACTCTGAAAGCCGCCATCTGGGCAGCCAAGAATGTTGAGACCCAAATAAGGGAAAAAGGTCTAGAGAGAGTTGAAGTTGGAGGGAAAAGGAAACACGAGGGATCTTCAATGATCGACAAAGAAACCAAACTCTCGAAATCCGGAGGAAAAGATGAAATCAAGTGGTGTGAAAAGTGCAAGAAGAAGCACTTCGAAAGATGCGATGGAGAAGTGACCTGCTATAAGTGTGGTAGGACCGGTCACTATTCCAGAGATTGTATGTACGAAAATAGGAAGTGTTACCAATGTGGAGATGGTGGTCATATTTCGAAGAATTGCCCAAAGAAGGACAAAGCTGCAAAGAAAAAAACATACCGCCACAACCAAGGGCATTCCACATGATCCTCGACGAAGCGAATCAAGGATGAGGATTTTATATCCAACGATTAAGTTATGAAGTAACAGTGCGAATAGTAACTTATGATGTAGCCTATTAGAGGCATAGTATAGGGTGAACTTGAACTTTTGTGTAATAGTTTCAAGAATTAATATAAACCCTGGTTTTGTTATCTGATGTGTTGAATGATTATATGATTTATGTATGGTGACTTGGTTAACTGCGAGACAATACTTGGGATGAGTATGAGTAGGTGTGAATGGTAGTAGAGATCTATACTACCGGAAGCACAAGACTCACACTTGGATCACGGAAAGTCGCAAGGTTACCAAGAAGCTAGTGATTGATTCCATTTTATTCTGGTATGTCATTACCATTGTGTCGGTAATGACTAGTAAGATGGTTCTTGTTTCGACCCTAGTGGTCATGTTTAAATTTGAGTTCGACTACGAGGAGTATGTTACGTGGTCTAGAGGACCAAGTTAGATGTAACATCTGACTTAAGTCAGAAGGTTGAAGTTAATGCGATTGATAGTGACACGCTCGTTGTTATAAGAAGTTTGTAGGTAGAAATGCTAAATGATGAAATGTGATTATATCACATTAGAATATGAAGGAAGGTATATTCCATTTTGGAATTTAACTCTAAGAGACCCGAGTCTAAGCATTGCATCATTCGATGAGAGGTCAGTACAGCACGACGCATCGGTTTGTTACAATAGATAAAGGAAAGTATTTATCCTGAGAAGAAGAAGGACTCCATAATAACGACTTATTTGGTAACTCGAGGGTTACGATTGAAAGTACAACATAGTACGATAATCAGATGTAAGATTGGGCATCGTCTGCGGTCAAGAAAGCCATAGAGTTAAATACTCTTTCGAGGAAACATAGAATTTACGGTTATTACCTAGGATGAAGAGATAGTGTATGGAATCATTATATAAGTCCTATTTTCGTTGATGATTCCGGAACGTAATCATCCTAAGGGGGAGATAATTATAACGCCCGTAGATCAGGCCTAGTCAATTTACAGACGATAGGCGTCAAAAATGAATTTTTGATGAAATATTATTTAAAATGAATAATCTTAACTAAGTTGTAGTATATGTTACAAGGATTCCGTATATATAAAGAACGCCGAAATCCGAGTTATAACGAAGAAGTTATGACCTATCGAAGTTTCGCAACAGAACCAGCACGACACAGCGCGACGTAAAAAGTGAATTTACGTTAGAGTGATATTTAGCCTTATAAATCTAAATGAAAGTCGTAGGATACGTTAAACCGTGAGCGTGCATAAAAAGAACGCCCAAATCCGACTTCGTATGAGGAAGTTATGATTTTTCGAAGTTTCGACTTAGCGGTATGCAGCCCGAATACTCGATTTGAGACCGAGCGGTATTTAGTCAAAACAATATAAATGAGAATCGAAGATCTGATTAATTTTAGTAAAACGATAAAAAGATAGGTGAAAACGGACGTCGGATGAAGAAGTTATGATTTTATAACGGAGTTTTCCTGTCCCGACCTACTAAAAATAAATAATAAAAATAAAGTCAAAATTAGCCAACAGAGTCTAAAAGAAAGTTGTGGAGAATAGTCTCACCTACGCGGGGATATAAAGAACGTCGAAAACGGAGTTAGTATAAGGAAGATGTGAATTTTTGAAGTTTATTAAATATTTTCTATATTTAATTTAATTATAAATTAACCGATATTATCCACGGGGGGGAGTCAGCGATCTAATCCACGTTACGCCCAGCGTAATTTGGGTTTCCAGCCCCCTATAAAAGCGTGTCGAGGGCAGCCCAGTTCTTTGCTCATTTCTCCCCTTTCTCTCGCGTTTTTGCATCGTTTTTCGTGCAAGAATCATCCCAAAGCCCCGATATCATTCCCGAGCCCGAAGCAAGTCCCGAGGCCCCGAAGATCCCGAGAAGTGCAATTCTCGAGCCGAAGCTCTATCCGCGAGAAGTCCGGTTTTTGTGAAGATCTTCCCGATCTACCGAAGAATACTACTTCTACAAGCCGTAGTGCTGTCCGATCATCTTTTGATCAAGTGAGTGTGTAGTTACTTTCTTCTAACGCATAATTATGAAGTATTTTATACGAAATACGTGTTATGTGTATAATATAAAGTTGTTTATATGTGTGAGTGTATAGTCACTTTGATCTTATACATACATATGAAGTATTTGCTATGAAATACATGTTATGTGTTTATACATTGTTTGTTTACTTGAGATGGATGCTGAATGAATGTTTTATACGAGTTTTTAAATAAGTTTTATATGTAATTTATATCTACAAATATGTTGGGTAGAACATGGGTAGATGATATAGTTGATGTGTGTTGAAAGAATGTGATAAGAGAAAGGTGAGGATATAATGGTGATGATAATTAGGTGATGATAGATAGGTGATGAATTACGAGTCCAGGGGATGTTGTGATTACGTATTCATGCGATGGTAGTCTATCCCTTATTATGAATTACGAGTCCAGGCGATGTTGTGGCTGCGTATTCATGCGATGATAGTCTAACGCTTATTATGATTTACGAGTCCAGGGGATGTTGTGGCTGTGTAATCATGCGATGATACCCTAACCCTTACTAGACATATATTAAGGGAGTGATCCCCGAATTAGCATTGTATATATGATACAGGCGATGATCCTTAGGAAAAGTTCTTAGGAACAAGCATATAAGGATATAAGATGTAAGGAGATGAGCGGTAAATATGATATAGGAGATGACCCTTAGGATAATATCTTCAGGGAAGATTAAAAGAAGATAATGGGGATGGGTAATTGGGTTGATTGTTTGATGATTGAATATAATAATTATACTATTGTGGGTTGAAAACCCTATATGCTCACCAGGCTCCCAAGCCTGACCTACTCAGTTTAATTGTATCACAGGTATCGATACGAAGCTGCTTTGCACTGAGAGATTAAAGGAGATGTAAATCTTTAGTGTAATTGAATGTAAGTTCTGTTTATGCTTATATGTTTGTATCGGAACATGACATCCCGAGGTTTTATTATTAAATGAATATACATTCTCTTTGAGAAATGTTTTGATAAGTTATTATCATATCTTGTTTTGGGAACAAATTCCGCAACCGTTTTCTTTAAAAGATTAGTCCGATTTTATAAAACAAAGCATAAACAAATCGGTCTTTTCTGGCTATGAAAATGGGGATGTCACAATGTTGGATATGAATCTCCATCTATAGTAAAATATTTAAAATCATCAATTTGAGATTTATTTACATCTATATTTGATGATTATTATTTTGATGAATCATATTTTCCAACATTAGGGGCAAAAATAAAGAAGCTGGAAAATAAAATATCTTGAAAGGAATTGTCACTTTCAGTTTTAGATCCTCATTCAAGTCAATGTGAACTTGAAATAAAAAAGATAATTCCTTTACAAAATGTAGCAAATCAATTGCCAGAAGCATTTACTGACCCTAAGTGGGTAACAAAGTCTCATGTACTAGCTATACTTACTCAAGTTAGAATTGATATCCCAAAAGGAAAAAAATACAACTGCAAATGAATCTTAGGCATGCCTGAAGCGTGGAAGATCAGCCGGTTCCAAAGATAAAAATCATCAAAAATGAAATGAAGCAAATACAGTTGATGGTCCAAAAGAGAAAACATAATCTCTTGAAAAGATTAATGAAGCTCTAGAAGAGCCCAATGACATAACAAAAAAAAATAAGGTACCTGAAAAAATGAAGATGATGAGATCTCAATAAATAATATCATGATAGGAATAAGATGGAACCGAAATAAGATAGATGTCGACGATAATTTTTCATATCATGTTCCGCACGCGATTATAAAGAAAATGAGGATTTTAAACCTAAATCTATTGAGTAATGTATGAACAGAAAATAAATAAAGAGCTTAATTGTATTACTTAATGAAAAGTTTTTTGACCTGTAGTCCATACACCAAATAGAGTAAGAACAATGGGACACGAATGTGTACGTGTGCACAAAAGAAACGAGAAAAATGAAGTTGTGAGATATAAAACAGTACTTGTTGTACAAGGTTTTACCCAAAGGCCCGAAATTGATTATGAAGAAACGTATTCTCCAGTAGTTGATGCAATTACATTTAGTTATTTTATAAGTTTAACAACATATGCAAAACTAGAGATGTTTCCAATGGATGTATTTACCGCTTATTTATATGCTTCACTTGAAAATGATATTTATATGAAAATCCCAGAAGGGTTTAAGGTGCCAGAAGCAAAAACTTCTAATTCCCGTGAAGAATATTTGGTAAAATTAAATAAATCTTTGTGTAGATCGAAATAATCTGGCCGTATGTGCTTCAATTGTTTTAGTACAAATATGTTGAAAGAGTGCTATAAAAATGATCCATTAAGCCCATGTGTATTCATAAAAAGATCCAGATAATAATTTATCATAATTGATGTTATTGTAGATGATTTGAACATAATTGGAACTTCTAGAGAATTGGAAAAGGTTACTTCTTGTTTGAAAGAAATTTTTGAAATGAATGATCTTGGTAAGATGAAATTCTATTTGGTTCTTCAAATTAAGTACACAAAAATGGAGTTTTTGTACATTAATATCTAGAAAAGGTGCTAAAAAGGTTTTATATGAATAACTCACATCCATGAGTAACCCGGAGGTGGTAAGGCACTTTGATGCCAAAAAGGACCAATTTCAGCATCATAAAAAACATGAGAATCTTCTTGTTCCCAAAGAACTATATCTTATGGTTATTGGTGCACTAATATATATTACTATTAATACAAGACTTGATAAATCTTTTTTCGTAAACTTATTAGCAAGATATAGTTCTTGTCCAACAAGAAGATACTGGAATACAGTCAAACACATTCTTTGATATCTTCGAGGTACATTGGATATAGATTTATACTAATCAAATTCATAAAATACGAAGTTAATTACTTATGCAGATGATGTATATTTATCAGATCCACACAAAGCTCAATCCCAAATAGGTTATTTATTCACTTGTGGAGGTAACGTAATTTCTTGTCATTTTGTTAAACAAACTTTAGTTGCTACGTATTCTAACCATGCAGAGATTATAGCAATTTATAAGGCAAGTCATGAATGTATTTGGTTATGAAATTTAACTCAATACATTTTCAAGATTTGTGGTCTAACTTCTAACAGGGATGTTCCAACCATACTATATGAAGATAATACAACTTGTATAGCTCCTTTCAAGGAAGGATTTATCAAAGGAGACAGAACCAAGCATATATTACCAAAGTTTTTTTTTCCACTCATGATCTTCAAAAAGAGTGTGGCATCAACATCTAGAAAATTCAATCCAGTAACAACTTTCCTGATTGGTTTACTAAAGCACATCGTACATCGAAAATTGAAAAGGTGGTACGAAACATTACTATGCGGTGCTTCAAGAAAATCAAGTGATGTGCTAATCAGGGGGAGTTGGAAACATATTGTACTCTTTTCCTTAGCTATGTTTTTCCCATTGGGTTTTCTTAGCAAGGTTTTTAATGAGACAATTGTTTCTAACATCTATTATTAATCATGTACTCTTTTTCCTTAATAAAGGGGTTTTCCCTTGAGGTTTTACCGATTAAGGTTTTAACGAGGCATGATACAATCGTCAATCAAGGGGGAGTGTTATGAATTAATATTTAGTGAATGACTATTGGATTCTCCATATTCCCTATTACTCTCCACAATTAGTGAACATTATAACAAACATTATTATGAGTTTTATGAGTGTAGTTATGCACCACTATAGTGAGCATTCATATCATACATCACCTTTCATCTTCTTTGGTTATTATGAATAGTGAGTCATATGTATTAGAAACTTGATGATTTCATCACAAGTATTGGAATAAAAGTTCTCTACACTCTCATTTCTTTCTTTACTTTATAACTTATCTTGTTATTTGATCATATTTTATAGCACTAACCATTTTTTTGTTGTTTTTTTAAATATATATATATATATATATATATATATATATATATATATATATATAAATTTTGCAAAATGACCACTTGGTCCAAAATGGGTTGTTCCGGACCCGATTTCAAATTCGGTTAAACGGGTAGATAATTCTGATCCGGTAATCTAGTTCTATTATAAATATCATTTAACCCATTTCGGACTAAACTTCAACATCCCTTGTTTCGGACTACACTTCGACATCCCATTCCAGACACCTCTACAATTGAAAATGTCTTTTGATACTAGTGAAGAAATGCAATCTTTATTTGTAAAATCAATATTTTTTCTAATTAAATGCATTAATTTTAGATTATACGTTAAAAAAATGTTTAGTTTATGCAATTATATAAATATTATAGGGTTTTATGTGAATTTTAATCTTGTTAAGGTAATTATAGGATTACATGGACTTATACATTTATACTACATGATACATCGTTATAAAAACCCTAATTTTTTCTAGTTCGTAACGTGTCCGAAATCCATGTAACACCCCGTTTATTTAATAAATAAATAAACAAATAAATAAAGGATTGTATGATAGCCCTAAAATCAATAATTATATAGCAGTGTGTTGGTTTCCGGGAGCTAAAGGTTACTATTTTAGAAGTTGGGGGTTAAAGTGTAAAGTTTCGGATTAGATTCGTAAATATCTATGAAGGCAGGGACTAAAAATGTTAACATGGCTGAATTTTTAGCTTTGGACTTAAATTGAAATGGATTCAGAATGTTGGGTGTTGTTTTAGTAAAATTCGAACTTAATTTGTAAAGGAATTGAAGGGGCAGGATTTAAATGGTAATTTATAGACTTCTTTGAAGGGATTTTATGGAGGAGGGGCTGAAACTTTCATTATGGAAAATATATGATGATGGACCGGGTATATAGCTTCATTACCCATCAAACCCTAACCCTAAGCTCCTTATGTTGCAGCCGCCACCACCTTATACCTCCCATCCTCAGCCACCGTTACATAACCCCGGAGTAGGTCGCCATCTTTGACGCTCGCTACCCGCTGTCGAGGTTATAAACCATCGGAGGAGCACCAGAATATCTAGCGTGTATTGCTCTTAGCCGCCATTGGAGTCGAAAAACTCACCACATCACTTCTGTCGCTGAAAGTCGCTCGTAGCTGGGGAAGAACCACCACGAAAGTCAAATAAGCACCGGATGGGGAAACTATCGTCGTGTTGGAACTGTAGAGCCACCAGAAGCACCGTCGTACGTGATCCTCCAGCCGCCACCCGCTACTTCGCCATCAGAGCACCATTTTCGCCGCTGTTGTTGAGGTTGAGGTTGAACACCGACGACAGAATGTTGAGAATGAAGAAGAACAACCACCAGTCGCTGGAAGCGCCATTGTTGCACCACTGTCGTCGCTGCTCACCACAAGTGGGTGATTTGGGTCGTTTTTCGAGCAAATGATGAGTGTTTGTGCTACTACTACGGTTGTACGTATTGTGTATGCGTCGAGGGTGGCTTAGTTTGGCCGGAAATCGCAAGAACAACGACAATGAGGTGGTGGTTGCCACCGCTGGCCACAACTAGGGTGGATGTGTGTGTGTTTTAGCTTAGTGGGTGTGTGTTTTGTTGGTATTTTGCTTTGTATAATGTAATTTGTAATGACATAATCAAGGAATACTCAAAACCACCACCGTCAGGTGGTGGCTTCCGCCACTGGCCACGGTGTTGGGTGGCGGTGTGCCTCGTTTGTCTTAGGACTCGTTTGGAATGTTTGGATAAAGGGACTAAAACCCTAATGGGCCTAATAAACCTTAATGGCCCCAATAAATCCCTAATGGACCTAAAAGCCCAAACATGTAACTACAGGGCCTAATGAACCCTAATTGATCAAAAGACCTTGCTATTGGGCCTATTGGGTTAAGATGGGTTGGAAACCCTAATTAGGGTTTAGAAAATCCTAATATTGGATTTATGGGCTTGGACTTATCAGGACCCACATTTGGGCCATTGGAATGGAATTGTGTATTAAGCCCAATTACACCATATGATTTATTTAGAAGAGTGATGGACTTAATGGATTAAGTCCTTAATGGGGTAAGTGAGAAACACTTAACCCTAATTGTCATTGTATGTGAAACCATAATTTCACTTGGGTTTATTGTTGGGCCTTGATGATTGGGTTATTGGTGGGCCATCCAAGAATAATCATATGGACTAGAATAATTTAATGGGATTTAGGATAAGGCCCATATGCGAGGGTTTCGGCCAATTTTGGAAAATTTAGCCATAGATGGGCCATAATTGGGCATTCATGATTATGCGATATTGGGCCATTAGAATGTCGAATGTTGGACTGGACTAAATGGTTGGGCCTCATGGTAAGACCTTGTAAAGGTTTGGGCCCAATTTGGAAAATTGGGCCATATTTTGGGCTTTGACTCATAGTTGAGTTTTGGGCCTTTGTATTGGGCCTTGGGCTTGAATAAAGTTAAGCTAGGGGTAAAGTAGAACTTACCCTCAAGTATGTATTTATGGTTATGTGTTGGAACCCAATTCTTAATTGGGTGATGTTTTGATATTGATGGTTCGAGAATTTGTCATCCAGCAGTTGGGGGTTGTGTCTACAGGACTTCAATAGTGTGACGTGAGTTACCTTCCATTATGGGTAGGTCTAAGGCACCAATATCGGCCCACCAGTAGGTGATTATGTTTGAGATGATTGTCTTTGTGATAATTATCTGGTTTGCCACTATTTGATATGCTTTTTGTGTTGAGATGCTATGAGATATGTGTTAGTAGTAGTAAGGGTGAAATAGTCCCCAGTTACCGGTTGAAAGATACCGAAGGGGTAGATAGAACCCCTGCATGCCTAGTAGTATGTTTATGATATGTTATTATGTGACCAACATGGTTATGATATGTTATTATTGTTGGAATAGTGTCTAAGGCTGCAACTATATTAGGCAAGTATTTGATCCGGTTGTGCATGGTCCTTTTGGGTTGCCTTCACCATAGTAACTTGATGGATGGTTTGTTAAGAGAGAGTAAATATTATAAGGAATAATATATGGTTATTTGATTAATATAAGTCATGGATTAATTGGAATTAATTTGGTGACTTAAAGAGATTCATTAAATAAGAGGGTATAAACTGTCAATTGTTTGATAGTTACACTTTAGACTATAAATCCTTATCCATGATAGGATGGATGATTTCTAGGGCTTGGATAAGCCAAAATCGTCCATAGGGTTATCAAGGAAAGGATATGGATCAACTTAAAGTCTAAGTTATCCAATTAGGGTTAAAGTTGTAATCCTTAAGGAGTCTACAAGTATAAATAGACCCTAGGGGTGAGGGAATTCGACACACCATCTAAAGTAGAGATACTCTGGCTGAATTCCTCCCCTCTCCTCTCTCCTAAATCATCTTGCTTGCTATTGGTGTTTGTAAGCCATTAGAGGAGTGACATTTGTGACTCTAGAAGCTCCAAGACAACAAGATCAACAAGGAATCCAAAGGTATGATTCTAGATCTATTTCAATGTTGTTATTTAACCTAATTAGTCATTAGAAGTCTTGGATTCAAAGCATGTTTAATTAGAAAGCCTAGATCCGAGCATTAGGGTTTTGCATGCGAACATAGGAAAGTTCTTATGGCTAAAACCCATCAGTGGTATCAAAGCCTAGCTTGGTTTTCTTTAAATTGTTGCTTGATTAACTGAAACAAACCTGCAAAATTCGATTTTTGGGTTTCTGAGTCATGGACTCGGCGAGTTCTAAAGTGGACTCGGCAAGTAGGCCTGACTTGGCGAGTCCCTTTGTGTACTCGGCGAGTCCGGGCGTCAGGATTAGGCAAAACCGGGATTTTTTCATGTTTATCTGATGGAAACTTACCTTAATCATATTAGATCAACCCTAATCCGTTTTTTTGATATATATGACTATAATCTTGATCTAATTAAAGATATTTATCTTCTAATAAAATATTTAATTTACTTATATGATAATTGATTAATTATTTTGATAATTATCTTAAAAGAAATCTTGGATAAATCAAATAAAGATAATTAGGATATTAATTGTTAATTGGAATTATTTATTATTTGATCCTCCATGTTTTAAAATGTTTAAAACTTTCCCTCAAGTTTTGAAATTTATATTTGTGATTAAAAAGTTTTAATTTAGACAACTTAAATTTCAAACACTACGTTTTAAAAGGTTTAAAATACAACTTTATACTAATATGATATTACTAGAATAATATATATATATATATATATATATATATATATATATATATATGTGTGTGTGTGTGTGTGTGTGTGTATAACTAAATGCTAGTCTTACCGTTAGTAGGCCTCATTCACGAAGCCGATCTATAAGGTGGGTATAAGGTTGCGGCCTATAAAATGGCGCTTAATGGGTGAACACTCACACCACCGCTTGCTTGATTGGTGGAGGGTCGTTAGCCGAACGGGTAGGATAGGGCAACCTCATCCTCTCATTAAAAGTATAATAAGAAATACAAAGTAACTACACGTTTTTTAAAAAAATTTCCCAATCTTAGTTACTTTAGGAAAAGTGAATTGATGCAATCCCATGAAATTACACTTTGCACCCTTGCTAAGAAGTTAGTGGAGCGTGTGTGGTTTACCGGCACACTAATTGGTTCTAAGCAAAGGTGGCAAAGGGTGATTCATTGTTCATCATAGTTCGATGGAGCGTGTGTGGTTTACCGGCACATCGAATAGGTGATCGTTACAATGAAGGCACCATGTGAATTTGCATGGTAATTCACACCCGCTTTGTGATCCTCGGCATCCCAGTCACAAACAAGAGGGGCATATCGAGATTTAAACATGCCATTGAATAGTTCAATGAATCTCATCCGAACCTAGGAATTCTCAATACACTTAGGACTAATAGTCTAGGTTTTGTTATGGAGAATTAGTGAATCGTCATTCACTTACCTTCAATTTATTTTTATGTTAGATTACGGCATCCCTCTTCTAATATGTAAATGTTATTGTTGGATCCTAACCCTAATTTTTCTTATTGGGTGAAAATTAGGGATTCTTATTCTAATCTATCTTTGTCCTTTCTATAGATGTCGAACACAAACAACGCTGCTGCGAGTTCTTTCACGTTGATGAGCCTTTGCCAAAAGGTCACCTTCGATGGAACGAACTTTAGCGAATGGATAAGATACATTCGCACCATTGCTCGCTACGAGGATAAGGAGTATGTCCTCGATGAAAAGCTTGAGAAGATCAACCCCGAAATTGCTACTCCGGCTGAAATCACCGCTTTTGAGGGAGATGCAACGAAGGTACATTGCATCATGATTGCCACCATGAACTCCAAATTCCAAAAGTCCTACGAGGACATGTATCCATACGAGATGCATCAAGACTTATTGGAGAGATACCACCAAAACGCGAGACAAGAGCGTTATGAGATTTTCACTAACATGATCTCCGCTAAGATGGGTCATGGAGAATCTCTTACCGTGCACCTGCAAAAGATGCAAAGGTATGTCGATCGCCTTCGCAAGTTAAATGTTGACTTTGGGGAAGACTTAGCGATCGACATGGTGCTTCACTCTTTGCCTCCGATGTACAACCAATTTAGGATGACCTACCACATGAACAAAGAGGAGGTCATCCTAAGCAAACTCCAAGGTCTTTTGAGAGTCGCTGAGAGCAACTTCAAAGACAAGTCTGTTGCACCTACTCCCAATCTGTCTGCTGCTCCTGTCTTGGCAATTGGTCAAGGAAAGGGAAAGAAGAGGAAGGCTTCATCAAAGAACTATCTCAAGGTTAAAGCCCGAGATGGTGTCTCTTCTAGTGGGACCAAAGTTGATCCCTCTAAACCCTATCCTAACCCGAAGGAGGCAGAGTGCCACCACTGCCACAAGATAGGACACAATTAAATCTAACGATTCTAATCATGCTATTTCTTGGGTTCTTGACACCGGTTGTGGTTATCACATTTGTTCAAATGTGCAGGGACTAGGAAGAAGTAGGGATGTGGAGAAAGGAAGGATCAATCGAATCATGGGGAACAGAAGATCGTCGCCTGTTACCAAGATTGGAGTGTATTCTTTAGTGCTTAGGAATAATTTGTGTTTAGATTTGAACAATTGTTGCTATTCGCCAGAAATGGCTAGAAACATCATTTCATTTCATGGTTTATATAGACAAGGTTTTAGATTTTCTTTTAATAATGAGAATGGTTCTATTATGGCTTATCTAAATAGTGTCTTTTACTTTGAAGCTACACCATGTAATGGAATATATGAAACTGTTATGATTGTTGATAACTTAGGAAATGATGTTTTGAATATTGATTCTTCCACTAGTTTGGATAAAGTATCCTTGTGGCATTGCTGTCTTGGACATGTCAACAAGAAACGCATAGCCCAACTCCAAAAGGATGGAGTGTTGGAGTCATTCGACCTTAGGGAAGATGACACATGCGAGTCTTGTTTACTTGGAAAGATGACTAAGTCACCCTTCACAAATACTTGTGAAAGGGGTGAGTGGCTATTGGACCTAATACATACCGATGTATGTGGACCTTTTAGATCAACCACGAAGGATGGGAACCGCTTCTATGTGACTTTTACCGATGATTATAGTAGATATGGGTATATCTATTTAATCAAGCAAAAGTCAGAAACCTTTGAAAAGTTCAAAGAGTTCAAGAATGAAGTGGAGAATCAATTGGGCAGGAAAATCAAGATGCTTCGATCCGATCGAGGAGGAGAGTACCTAAGTCTTGAATTCCACGATTATCTCAAGGAGTGTGGAATAGTTTCGCAATTGACGCCTCCTAGGACACCGCAGTTGAATGGTGTGGCAGAAAGGCGTAATCGAACCTTATTAGATATGGTTCGCTCTATGATGAGTCGTGCTTCACTACCTATCTTCTTTTGGGGGTATGCCTTAGAGACTGCCGCCCATATCCTTAACCGAGTCCCAACTAAGAAGGTTGCCAAAACACCTCACGAGATGTGGACGGGGAAAGCTCCCTCGTTGACACATATCAAGGTTTGGGGTTGCGAGGCTTTCGTAAGACGAGATACTCACGACAAGCTTGAACCTCGAAGTGAGCGATGTATTTTCATCGGCTACCCACAGACATCCTTTGGATATCTCTTCTATAGACCGAAAGACAATGTTGTCTTTGTTGCGAGGAGAGGAGTTTTCCAAGAGCGAGAACTCATAAGCCAAGGAGACAGTGGGAGGCAAATCGAACTTGAAGAGATTCAAGAGTCGATAGATGAAGGAACCTCTACCGCTGGCATTCAACCCGAGGAGGAAACTCCGGTTGAACCGATTGACGAATCCTTACCTCTTAGACGTTCCGATAGAGTTAGAGTTCATCCCCAGTTTTATGGTTTTCATATTACTACCGAATGGGACACGTATATTAGTGATGGTACACTAATAAATCTTGATGAACCTAATAGCTATAAGGAAGCCATGGCAGGCCCGAAGTCTGCGAAATGGAAAGAGGCAATGGATAGCGAGATCCAATCCATGTACGATAACCAAGTTTGGAATTTGGTTGATTATGTGCCCGGACGTAAGACCGTTGGGTGCAAGTGGATCTTCAAGAAGAAGACCGACGTGGATGGGAACGTACACACGTATAAAGCGCGATTGGTTGCGAAGGGCTTTACTCAAACTCCAGGAGTTGACTATGATGAGACCTTCTCACCAGTTGCGAAGATTAAATCTATTAGAGTGATGCTAGCAATTGTCGCATTTCATGATTATGAAATTTGGCAAATGGATGTCAAGACCGCCTTCCTTAACGGAAAGTTGGCTGAGGATGTTTACATGGCTCAGCCAGAGGGGTTTGTGAATCCGAAGCATCCAAATAGAGTGTGTAAGCTTGAGAAGTCCATTTATGGACTTAAGCAAGCGTCTCGCAGATGGAATCTTTGCTTCGATGAGAAAGTCAAAGTGTTTGGATTTGTACGAAGCGAAGACGAATCTTGTGTATATGTCAAATCCAGTGGGAGTATAGTAAGCTTCCTCGTTCTATATGTCGATGACATATTACTCATAGGAAACGACATCCCGACTCTGCAGGAAGTCAAGTCCTGGCTCGGGAAGTGTTTCGCTATGAAGGACCTCGGAGAGGCTTCTTACATTTTGGGAATAAAGTAAGAGACTAATTGGACTTAGTCAGGATACTTACTTAGAGAAGGTACTAAAACGTTTTAGTATGGAAAACTTAAAGAAGGGAGAACTACCGATACAAGGAAATGCCAAGTTGAGTAAGACTCAAAGTCCGAGTACCGAAGCTGAAATAGCAGAAATGAGCCGAATACCATATGCTTCTGTAGTTGGCTCAATCACGTACGCTATGACTTGTACTCGCCCTGATGTAGCCTTCGCTTTGAGCATGGTTAGCAGATATCAAGGGAACCCTGGCAAAGCACATTGGATTGCGGTGAAGAACATCCTTAAGTACCTTCGGAGGACGAAAGAATGGTTCTTAGTCCTTGGAGGGAGTGATGACTTGAAGGTGCGAGGGTATAGTGATGCCAGTTTTCAGACCGATAGGGACAACTACCGTTCGCAGTCGGGCTGGGTCTTTACCCTAAACGGAGGAGCAGTAACTTGGAAGAGTTCCAAGCAAGAAACCGTAGCTGATTCAACGTGCAAATTAGAGTACATCGCAGCGAGCGAAGCGTCGAAGGAGGCTATATGGCTAAAGAACTTCATTGGTGATCTTGGAGTTGTGCCTGCCATAAAGGAGCCCATGGAGATTTTCTGTGATAACGAAGGTGCGGTTGCCTTGACCAAGGAACCGAGGGATCGTGGTAGATCTCGACATATCGACAGAAAATATCACTTCATTAGACATCGTGTAGAAGAAGGACAACTCATAGTTAAGAGGATATCATCAGAAGATAACCCAGCAGATCCGCTTACGAAGGGACTGAGTAGGGTTAAGCACTTGCAGCATGCTAGAAGTATTGGGCTGAAGGATGATATTAGTATAGATTAGATAGTATTTAGAAACGTATAATAGATAAATGTAATTAACATTTGATGATTAAATAAAGGAGTTTTATTTATAAGTAAAGTTACTGTCATATGTTAATTGTTTAACTATTGTTTCACTTTGCATGTTTTGACTTCCAGAATAATTGAGTTTATTAGGAATAATCGAATTATTAAAATTTTCCACAATCGTTCATATGTTGGAAGTAGATATGAATGAAGATTGTCATGAATTGGTGTGTAGATTGTCTAAATGGTGTTAGACATAGCAAGGGTTGCTGCAACGTTCATGAGTGCTTATGAACTGGTTTTGAGCATTGGAACAAACCCGCGCTTGCTGGAATCACTTTATGGAATACGATATAAAAGGTGATCGCAAGACGAGAATATCATATAGTCTTAAAACCTAGATATATGGTTTATTATTTGTTAATTGATTGTACATTGATAATGCGAAAACGCATCAGTAACTTGGTGTTATAAAACGCATTGTTGTGTATAGTTGGTTAATGAATAAGTAAATGCATATAAGTCGAAGTTTATTTGTAAATTTTATCCTAAGAGGGTAGAAGAGATATCTTGGCCACTCGATGATTTGATTTGACTTATGTGTTGGGCCCGGTCAGAACTGAATTGATGTGTTTGATTAAGTTCTATGTCGAATAAATCGGAGATTAAGAAATTAAATGCTAGACTAACCATTCCATAGGATTGTCAGCATGATATCTAACAGAGGACTGTACGATCCCTTATCTAAAGGACAGGATTGATTAGATCAGAGTTTGATAGCGTCTTTGAGAGCTACGATTGCAAATCGAATTGTACTTGTATAGTTACTAGACTTATCCAAGTGGGAGACTGTTGGAATAGTGTCTAAGGCTGCAACTATATTAGGCAAGTATTTGATCCGGTTGTGCATGGTCCTTTTTGGGTTGCCTTCACCATAGCAACTTGATGGATGGTTTGTTAAGAGAGAGTAAATATTATAAGGAATAATATATGGTTATTTGATTAATATAAGTCATGGATTAATTGGAATTAATTTGGTGACTTAAAGAGATTCATTAAATAAGAGGGTATAAACTGTCAATTGTTTGATAGTTACACTTTAGACTATAAATCCTTATCCATGATAGGATGGACGATTTCTAGGGCTTGGATAAGCCAAAATCGTCCATAGGGTTATCAAGGAAAGGATATGGATCAACTTAAAGTCTAAGTTATCCAATTAGGGTTAAAGTTGTAATCCTTAAGGAGTCTACAAGTATAAATAGACCCTAGGGGTGAGGGAATTCGACACACCATCTAAAGTAGAGATACTCTGGCCGAATTCCTCCCCTCTCCTCTCTCCTAAATCATCTTGCTTGCTATTGGTGTTTGTAAGCCATTAGAGGAGTGACATTTGTGACTCTAGAAGCTCCAAGACAACAAGATCAACAAGGAATCCAAAGGTATGATTCTAGATCTATTTCAATGTTGTTATTTAACCTAATTAGTCATTAGAAGTCTTGGATTCAAAGCATGTTTAATTAGAAAGCCTAGATCCGAGCATTAGTGTTTTGCATGCGCACATAGGAAAGTTCTTATGGCTAAAACCCATCAATTATGTGATCAGTATGTTTATGTTATGTTATCATGGAATAAGTATGTTTATGACATGTTATTATGTGATATTGTTAAGGGTGAAATAGTCCCCAGATACCGGTTGAAAGACACCGAAGGGGAGGTTGGCTCCCAGTTACCGGTTGAAAGATACCGAAGGGGAGTTTAGTTCCCGGTTACCGGTTGAAAGATACCGAAGGGGAGCCCAGCTCCCAAATATGCCAGACAGATAGCGGTTGAAAGATATCGAGGGTTAGACATTATGCGGTATATGAAATGGGGGGGGGGGGAAACTCACTAAGCTTCGTGCTTACGGATTTCAGTTTTGGTTTCAGGTACTACGTTGTCAAAGGAAAGGAGCCGGCTCGATCGCAACACATCACACTATGGTTTTCCGCACATGAGATCTTTGGGATTACACTCTGATATTGTTTTAAGATAACATGTTTTGATGATTTCTATTTTGGTTTGGACATGATTTGTTATTATTGATGTTTTGTTATACTATTGGTTTTATAATAACTTAATTAAAACGATATTTTTGGTCTTGAATTTTGGGATGTTACAAGTTGGTATCAAAGCCTTGGTTTGAGGGATTCGGGCACACTCTTGGGTGTGTCTGGACTCAAACTAAGGACTTGGAATGAAAATTTTCAAAAGTTAAATCATTGTATAAAGAGAAGTTTGAAAAGAATTTGAAAGAGGAAAGAACATTGAAAAGAACAAGGTTTGTGATGCGTGCAATTAGCCGAGCTCAAGTAAGTTTTCCCCAAGATACCCATACATGTTATGATATGATATGATTATGAGAACCGAATGTTAGATTAGGGCTAAGGATCTAGGAAAGATGCCTTATATGTCTACTGTATGTGTATGAGAACTACATGCTAGACTAGGGCTAAGGATCTAGGAAGATGCCTTATATACCTGTTTGTATGTGCTTAATGAGCTGCATGATAGTACTTATTAGTCAGTGATAGGATAGCCTTTTTAGGTTATGCTTGATTGTATGATCCTTTGAATTGCATGCATAGATTCCTGAGTAGAGGATACAATGGTTTGATTGGAATATGAAGGTTAGATGTTCCATTGTCTGAATGCTGCTTGTTTTGTGCTTTGTGGGACTCTTAGTAACGTGAGCTAGCTATATTAATGACGTAGCTAGTTGACAATACTGGGTATCTTTTCGCAGCTGTGGACATGGTGAGTTCGGGAACCTATAGAAAGCCTAGGACATGATTAAGTGGGTTAGTAGTGAGGATGATTGAGACTTAGGTGTACCATTTTCAGGAAGTGACATGGAGGATTGCTGAGGAAAGTATGGATACGTGTGGAAGGTAGTATTAGGCCCGTACTACTGGAAGCACAGGATCTATACTCGAATCGGTGAGAGTCTTGAAGAATCTGAGAAGCTTCGGGGAGGACTTTATGACTCGATTTGGGGATAGTGGATGTTCCAGTTGTTACAGCTTAGCCATTGGCAAGTAAGCTAGTGAGTGTGCCAGGGTGTCAGACCTTGAAGGATATGATTGCCAAGAGTTTGCAGATGCGAGATCGATTTGGAACACCCTGGGAAGAGAGGGTCATGCCAAATGCGTATAGTAGAGGGTCCCAGGAAGAGATCCATGACTACTGATCATCGGGTGAAAGGCCATCAGGGCCGAAGTCAGTGATGCACATACAGGAATGTGCACAAGGGACTTTGTCGCACCAAGGGTTTAGGCTAGTACATGTGTGGTAGGGTTGATCATGTCAGCTGAAGGTGATCTGTATTCCTCCAGATGTTGCGGGTATGTCATCTTCTACTGCTACTAGATGGATGTTGGGAGTACTTATCGCCTTGGAATTGTGAGTGAGTTTGGATAAGTTAGACCTTGGGTCAGTTTTCTGCTAGTGTCTGGGTTATCAAGGATCATTATGCCATCCTGCATGCCGAAAAGTCCTTGATGAACCCACAGAGGGACGCATCTTGGGAAGTAGGTTCCACGTGTACCGTTATCATTCTGGATCTTTGTCGAGAGTTGTACAGGAGTATTATTTGGGAGATCCTTGGTCGGGAATTAGTGGGATGGTTCTCCAGTGAAGTCAGAGTTTAGTGATTCTATTATTTGGGAGATCCTTTCGCTGGGGGCCTGAGCAACAGGTAGCCTTCAAGACTCTCAGACACCAGGTTTTGGGAACCAGGTTAGAACTTCGCTTAGGACTCAAGTTTAGTTGAGGGTTAGGTCGAGTGCGTGTTCGACCCGGTTGGGAAAAGTGTTGTAAGACTGCGGGGGTGGTCGTAGCATTCACTAATAGTCAGATAGTATGGAAAGTGTTCTAAGACTATGGGGTTAGCCGTAGCATTCGGTAGTAGTCAGATAGTTGGGAAAGTGTTGTAAGACTACGGGGGTAGCCGTAGCATTCACTAGCAGTCAGATAGTAAGGAAAGTGTTGTAAGACTACGGGGGTAGCCGTAACATTCACTAGTAGTCAGATAGTATGGAAAGTGTTGTAAGACAACAGGGGTAGTCGTAGCATTCACTAGCAGTCAATTAGTATGGAAAGTGTTGTAAGACTACAGGGGTAGCTGTAGCATTCACTAGCGGTCAGTTAGCATGGAAAGTGTTGTAAGACTGCGGGGGGTAGCCGTATCATTCACTAGCATTCAGTTTGCATGGAAAGTGTTGTAAGACTGCGGGGTAGCCGTAACATTCACTAGCATTCAGTTAGCATCGAAAGTGTTGTAAGACCGCTGGGTAGCCATAACATTCACTAGTGGTCAAATAGCAATAGAGCATTGTAAGTCTGTGGGTGTAGCCATATAATTAACGAGGTTGGCAAATAGTGATAGAGTGTCGTGAGACTGCGGGTGTAGCCGTATCATTCAGTAGGTTGGTAGATGGCATGAGCGTGTGTTAGAATGCGGAAGGAACAATAGTACCCACCAGTTCGGGTGCAGCAGTGATGATATGGAAATCCACGGATTGGATTTCGGAATTACCCAGATGGATTAGATCTGGTTGAGCTAGTGATAAGACTGTAGGAGCGCCACTATAGTTATGGGATCAGGAAAGCAATGGACTGTATAAGATTGCTTGTGATATGAGGAAACCATCGGTTAGGTGGCAATCACTTTTATCCTTGGATTTGATGATGACATGATTTGACGCATGGACCCGATCGGTTAGATCAGAAAGTTTTTAGAGTCATAGTGGCATGATAACTAGTGGCAACTAGTTCCAGAGAAGGATTTCGTTCAGAAGTCGTGTGAGGCGACTAAGTAGGAGTCCTTGGCTCCGCAGCCGGGCAGGAACTCAATATTTCAGATGATTAGTGAATGAATTGAGACCAGGGAGGTCTCTTTAGATTTTGGAAAGCAACCATGTGGCAACATACTACTTTACGTAGTTTAGTGTTCAGACAGTTTTAGCGTCTGGGTCGTATTAGTATTTGTGTTCTAGGTTGCAAGTTCGGGTGGAATACCAAATTGTTTGTGTTATGCTAAATGACTTACATGGATAATTGGGTCTTTGATCTCAGTTTTCTAGTGGGAACTACAGGTTAATAGAAGCTGAGTAGTTAGTTGAGGGATAAACAAACTCTTCGACGATAATGATTCAGTATGAGTGGTCTGTCAAGGATTTAGACCACCTCGAGACAACAGATTTCAGACAGAGTACATGTGATCTTGTTGCGAAGAATCCGTTCACCTGAGGATTTTAGGGCTTTACGAAGATTGGTCACAGCTACCTTGGGAAGGCTAGGGTGTGCCCAGGATGGTGACCATGTTAATTTAGTGGTTTGGCGCATAGGAAATGGTAAGGAATGATTTCGCGAACAAAATCTAATTTAGGTGGAGGAGAGTTGTAACAACCTGTTTATTTAATCAATAAATAAATAAATAAATAAATGATTTTATGATAGCCCTAGAATCAATAATTATATAGCAACGTGTTGGTTTCCGGGAGCTAAAGGTTACAATTGTAGAAGTCGGGGGTTAAGGTGTAAAGTTTTGGATTAGATTCGTAAATATCTATGAAAGTAGGGACTAAAATTCTTAACATGGCTGAATTTTGAGCTTTGGACTTAAATCAAAATGGGTTTGGAATGCTGGGGGTTGTTTTAGTAAAATCTAGACTTAATTTGTAAAGGAATTGAAGGGCTAGGTTTTAAATGGTAATTTATAGACTTCTTTGAAGGGATTTTATGGAGGAGGGGCCATAACTATCATTATGGCAAAGATATGATGAGTGACCGGGTATATAGCTTCATTACCCGTCAAACCCTAACCCTAAGCCTCTTATGTTGCAGCCGCCACCCCCTTATACCTCCCATCCTCACTCGACGTTACTTAACCCCGGAGTCGGTTGCCATCTTTGCCACTCGCTACCCCGCTGTTGAGGTCATAAATCGTCGGAGGGGAACCAAAATATCTAGCGTGTGTTGCTCCTAGCCTCCATTGGAGTCGGAAAAACTCGCCACATCAATTCTGTCACCGGAAGTCGCTCGTACCTGGGGAAGAACCACCGCGACAGTCGAATAAACACCGGATGGGGAAACTATCATCGTGTTGGAACCGTATAACCACCAGAAGCACCATAAAACGTGATCCTCCAGCCGCCATCCGCTACTTTGCCATCGGAGAACCATTGTTGCCATTGCTGTTGAGGTTGAGGACAAAGGCCAATGACAGAATGTCGGGAATAAAGAAGAACAGCCACCAATCGCCGGAAGCATCGCTGTTGCACCACTGTTATCGCCGCTCACCTCAAGTGGGTGATTTGGGTCATTTTTCGAGCAAAGGATGGGCGTTTGCGCTACTACTACAGCTATACATATTGTGTATGTGTCATTGGTGGCTTAGTTTGGCTGGAAATTGCAAGAACGACCACCACCACCAACGTGAGGTTGTCACACCCCCAAACCGGAACGACGGAAACGTTCGGGGGCGGATGACTTCATGTGGTAACGTAACAAATGAATACATAGTAAAGAAAGCAATACAACCATCATATATATAATTGAAAGTTTACATTGTTTAAAAGAGTACATGTTCAAAACCAATTACAATATGATGCCAAAATATGAATTTAAACTAGTGCCGCAGCGTTCCTTCTTCAAAAGCTGTTTAGTACCTGTAATTACTGAGTTCGTAGGACATACAAGTAGTTTTGAAAGAGTAGATCACCATTTAAGCTGGTGAGTTTCATTAGTATTTAATGATAGTATTTTTATGAAAATGAAATGGTTCGTTTTTGTTTGTTTGTCTCTAGAAAATCCCATATTTCCTACTAGTATAAACGTAGCTTTAAATCAAGAACAATATATGTTAAAAGGTTGATGTGTTTCCATCTATGAGTAGTGGTTAGAAGTTCCAAACTAATATAACAACTGGGTTTTTCATGCATAAAATAAATGAACTTATGTATGTATAAAACCTCCATCATATCTGAAAACCCCCGTAAATCAAGGTGTTTTTAATACTCTATGTGAGTTTTATAACCATGCTATTGACAAAGAATGTCTATACACAACGTTCTTCAGGCGTTGGAATGTTCTAACGTTTGTCACCCTAAATGGTGTACTGTAGCTAACAGTCAGGGTGCGGAGTTGTCAATCCCGTATAGATCTATACACAAACACCATGCTCCCCCTCCAAGGGATTCTGGTATATAATACAGGACTTGAAATGTGTACTCGTGCGTACGTGAAGTTTAATGTCTCACAAAACTTAGTATAAAACATATTTACGTGTGAAAATGTTCGTTTGCTATTGTATATGAAAGTAGTTTCTTGAAATAGTATTTCCGTGTATGTAAAAGTTCGTAGTATTCTCGTGAAACTATACCTATTATAGTTTCCTAAAAATGTGTTTCGTTTGTATAATAAACCCTTAGTGAAAATACTCACTTGTTATGAAAAATATAGTTTTTGTAGTGCCAAAACCGACACACATAAATATAGTATAAGCAGAGTGTCTGATTTACATAAATACATCAATCATTTTCATTTCAAAAGACAAAATGTTGTCATGGTATAATTTGCATATGAAAGTTTCCCTATAATAGTTATAAATCACATATGATTCCGTTGATGAAACGCGTATAGTGAAACTTTATATAACACACAATAATAATCAAGTGTTTTACTTGTATTTGCCCCCCAGCCCCCCCTTAAAAGCATATAAAAGTACTCATAAAACATTTAAAAGTGTGAATTATAGGGGTATGAACTCACTTGAAAGATCGGAGAAGGCGTGATGAAAACCGGACATAATTTCGACTCGAGAAAGCGGATTTTCTCGGGATTCTCGGGAATCTCGGGAGCACAAACAACCCTCGGGACTTGAGCAATGTGATCGGGACTTCGGGATAGTACGGGCACGAAAAACGAGGCAAAAATGCAAGAGAAGTGAGAGAGAGAAAGGCCCTTTTCTTCGGAACCCTCGCATCCCTTTTATAGGGGGGTGAACCGCCCTCGTACGCGGGGCGTACGGGCGTACGCTGGGCGTACCCGTGCGTCACGCATGAGCGTATCCTCGACTGCTTTAGACTCCGGATGGGACGCGGCATAGCCTCGCATAGGGTGTGACGTGGACGATCCGATGCCAAGGCCTCGGGTACGCTGGGCGTACCCGTGTACGTTGGGCGTACCCGTGTACGCTGGGCGTACTCGCGTGACTCAGCCTTCGGATAATACCGAAGTTTTCATAAAAAAAAATATATATATATTAAATATTTAATAAACTTCAAAAATTCATATCTTCTTCATAGGGACTCCGTTTCGACGTTGTTTATATCCAGGGGTTGGTGAGACTATACTCTACAACTTTCGTTTAGATTCCATCGGCAAATTTAGAAATTATTTTATTATTTATTTTTAAAAGGTCGCGGTAAGAAAATTTCTTTAAAAATTCATAACTTCATTATCTTACGTATGTTTTTGCCAGACTTTTTACCGTTGAAAAACCATTGTCGAGACCTTTGATTCTCATTTAGGTCATTCTGGTCAAAAGTTGCTCGATCTCTGTTTCGAGTTTTTAGTTGTCCGTTGCTAAGCCGAACTTGGAAAATTCCTAACTTTCTTATACGAAGCCAGATTTGGGCGTTCTTTTTACGTACGATCATGGTTTATTGATATCTAACATAATAAATAATTTAATTAGTGATTTTTGGATATTTTATTTTTGAAGTTAATTTCATTATGACGAACGTGGTTACAATACTTGACTTTTTAGGTCGTTTACATATAGTTGAAATATCGGGTTGTCACATCATCCCCTGGTTAGAGGGAATTTCATCCCAAAATTTAAAGTAAGAAAGATACAAGTGAATCAGAGAAAAAGATGTGGGTACTTTTGTTTCATCTGATCTTCGCGTTCCCATGTGAATTCAGGTCCTCGCTTGGCGTTCCCACGGACTTTCACGATGGGTATGCGACTTTGTTTTGTTCGTTTGACCTCTCGGCCCATGATTTCTATCGGTTCTTCCACGAAGTTGAGGCTCTCGTTGATCTCGATCTCGTCGAGTGGGATAACAAGAGTCTCATCGGACATACACTTTTTCAAGTTCGATACGTGGAAGGTTGGGTGTATGTTACTAAGTTCCCGTGGTAGATTAAGTTTGTAGGCTACCGGGCCGATTCTGGCGAGAATCTCGAAAGGCCCTATGTACCTTGGATTTAGCTTTCCACGCTTTCCAAAGCGTATTAAGCCTTTCCACGGCGAGACGTTCAATAGAACGCGGTCTCCTACTTAGAATTCCAAAGGTTTTCTCCGTCGGTCGGCGTAGCTTTTCAGTCGGTCTCTGGATGCTTTCAACCATTCACGAATCTGAACGATCTTCTCTGTGGTTTCTCGTATGATTTCCGGACTGGTGAGAGTGTTTTCAGTATCTCGTCTTTTAGCTAATTGTGTGTCTCCAACTTCGGTCCAGCACAGAGTGGATCTGCACTTGCGGCCATAGAGGGCTTCAAATGGAGCAGCCTTTATGCTCGTATGATAACTATTGTTATATGAAAATTCGACAAGAGGTAAATGGATATCCCATGCCTTTCCAAAGTCAATCACACAGGCTCTCAGCATATCTTCCAAAGTTTGTACCGTTCTCTCACTTTGCCCGTCCGTTTGTGGATGGTAGGCTGTACTCATGTCTAGTCTAGTCCTTAGGGAGCTTTGTAGTGACCGCCAGAACCTTGATGTAAATCTACTATCTCTATCGGAGATAATGGACATCGGAACCCCATGCAATCGCACTATTTCCCTTATGTAAGTTCTTGTAAGCCTTTCCATCTTGTCAGTCTCCTTGATTGGTAGAAAATGTGCGTATTTGGTTAATCTGTCGACGATGACCCATATGGTATCAAGTCCACCCGTCGTCTTGGGCAACTTGGTTATGAAATCCATAGTAATCCGTTCCCATTTCCATTATGGTATTTCTAGTTGTTGTAGTAATCCTGAAGGTTTCTAGTACTCGAGCTTAACCTTAGCGCAAGTAAGACATTTACTTACGAAGGTAGCAATCTCTGCTTTCATGTTAGGCCACCAGTATAGTTTCTTAAGATTCAGATACATTTTATCTGAACCTGGGTGAACGGAATACCTCGTGTTGTGTGCTTCAGTCATGACCACATCTCTGAAACCACCATGTCTCGGTGTCCAGATACGGTCCATGAGATAATAGGCTCTGCCACCCTTGATTTCTAGATTCTTTTCCAATCCTCTCAGGGATTCACCCGTCACATGCTCGGGTTGTAAAGCTTCCAGTTGATGCTCCTTAATTTGTGTGGATAAGTGGGAATGGATGGTCATATTCAGAGATTTGACTTTCCGACCAGTGTATTCTTTTCTACTAAGGGCGTCAGCTACTACATTGGCCTTTCCAGGATGATAACAAATCTCGCATTCGTAATCATTGAGTAACTCGATCCATCGTCGTTGTCGCATGTTGAGCTCCTTCTGATCGAAAATGTGTTGAAGGCTCTTGTGGTCGGTGTAAATTGTACTATTCGTTCCGTACAGGTAGTGTCTCCAGATCTTTAAAGCAAATACCACTGCTCCTAACTCAAGATCGTGTGTTGTATAGTTTACTTCGTGTGTCTTAAGCTGACGGGAGGCATAAGAAATAACCTTCCCTCATTGCATAAGAACACAACCAAGCCCTTGATTCGATGCATCACAATACACTTCAAAATCTTCTATCCCTTCTGGGAGGGATAGTATCGGTGAGGTGCATAAGTCTTGTTTCAGTGTTTGGAACGCCTTCTCTTGTTTTGCTTCCCAGTCAAAGACCACACCTTTCTGGGTTAATGTAGTAAGAGGTTTCACGATGCTAGAGAAGTTCTTTATGAATCTGCGATAGTAGCCAGCTAGACCTGGAAATTGACGAATCTCTGTAGGTGTCTTTGGTGCCGACCAGTTGTTAATGGCCTTAATTTTGGAGGGGTCCACATGTATCCCTTTTTCGCTAACAACATGGCCCAAAAATTCGACTCCTCGAATCCAAAATTCACATTTAGAGAACTTCGCATAAAGCTTCTCCGATCATAGTGTTTCTAAGACTCTTCATAGGTGCTGACTATGTTCTTCTTTACTTCGGGAGTAGATAAGTATATCATCGATGAAGAAGATGACGAACTGATCCAAGTAAGGACGGAACACTCTATTCATTAAGTCCATGAATACTGCTGGTGCGTTGGTTAATCTGAACGGCATCACTACAAATTCGTAGTGTCCATAACGGGTTCGGAAGGCTGTCTTGGGAACATCTTCCTCTAGAACTCGTAATTGGTGATATACGGATCGTAGATCTATCTTCGAGAAGTAGCTCGCTCCTTGAAGTTGATCAAATAGGTCATCAATGCGGGGCAGAGGGTATCGATTTTTGACAGTGAGTTTGTTCAGCTCTTGGTAGTCGATGCACATCCAGAACTATCCGTCTTTCTTCATCACAAACAAGACCGGTGCTCCCCAAGGTGAGAAACTTGGTCTAATGAATCCTTTTTGGTGAAGTTCGTTAAGCTGACTGGAAGGTTCTTGCATCTCTGCTGGTGCCAGACGATAAGGAGATTTTGCTACAGGGGCAGCCCCTGGAATTAAATCAATTCTGAACTCGACATGGCGTTGTGGTGGTAATCCCAGTAGTTCTTCTGGGAAGATATCGGGGAAGTCACGTACCTTTGGAATGTTGTTTATATCCTTTACTTCCCGACTTGTATCGACGATGTGTGCAAGAAATGCCTGATAATCCTTCCGCAAACACTTTCGAGCTTGGATGCACGAAATGATGCGAAGGTTTGTACTTGATTTGTCGCCGTAAATCACTAATGTTTCATGGTTAGGGAGATTTAGACGAACGGATTTTTCAAAGCATATGATGTCGGCGCGAAGAGGACTTAACCAATCCATGCCAACTATGACGTCGAAACTTTTTATTTGGACTGGCATGAGGTTGATTGGGAATGAGTGGCCATCTAAAGTTAATGTACAACCCATGTATATGCAATTAGTGTTTTCCGTTTTTCCATTTTCCATTTCTACAGTGAATGATTCTTCTAATATGCTAGGTTTACGTTTAAGTAAGTGAATAAAGTTTTGGCTCACAAAGCTTCTCTCTGCTCCACTATCGAATAGGATGCATGCATATGAATTATCGAGAAGAAACGTACCAGCAACTACTGTAGGATCAGCTACAGCTTCCTCGTGACAAATAGCTAATACTTGTCCCACTCCGTCGGTATTCGGTGTCTTTGGGTAGTTTCTTTTGTAGTGGCCCACCTCGCCACAATCGTAGCATGCTTTGCCTACACCAGCATTGGGAACTTGAGTGATCGGCTTTATGGGGGCCTTGCAGAAACGGAAAATGTGTCCCTTTTTGTTGCAGTTGGAGCACTGCATTTCCCAACAAGGTCCATGGTGGTGGTAATTGCACTTGGTGCACTTTGGGAGGTTGCCCACATAAGGCTTTGTTGGGTAGAGATTTGTAACAGTTGTAGTTGGTACAGTCTCAACGTTTACTACAACCAGTGTTTCTTCGAGGATTCTTGGGAAGACCCACCCTCCCCCTTATTCCACCCTCTCTTGTTGTTGTTGTTATTATTGTTGTTTCCTTTTTGTGGTTCTGGTGCAGAAGCTGTTGAGCTTTGATGATTTCCGTGATCAATAAGAGATTGTGCCAGCTCCTTGGCACTTTCAAAAGTGTCAGGTTTTGAAGCTAACACGCTTGACTGAATTTGGGGCGACGGTCCCCAAATGTATCGCTCTATTTTCTTGCTCTTGGGAGCAGTCATATCTGGGAAAAGGATTGCCAGATCGCAGAATCTGTTGGTATAAGCTACTATGTCGGTACCAATCATTCCCAAAGTCCAGAGTTCGTGCTCGAGTTTTTGAATTTCTCCTCGTGGACAATACTCCCTCATCAGCATGATTTTCAAGCTCTCCCAGCTTATTTAGTTTGCCACTATTAGGGTAAGTAGCTTAACGTGGCCATTCCACCAAGTTAAAGCCCTATCAGTAAGTGTGTAAGTTGCAAACTTGACTTTGCTGTGCTCGAGGCAGGAGCAGATTTCAAAGACTGATTTCGTCCTTTCAATCCACTGCCTTAAAATCATCACACCACCCATTTCATTAAACATCTGGGGTTTAGCATTCGTAAAGTCTTTATAGGTGCACTCTCGGGGTTGCCCATGACTATCGCCATGGTTGGAAGGATGTATGCCAATCCCTGAACCAATAGTAACAGGGGTATTGATCTGTGACATGGCAACAGCTACAACTACGGTGACTGCTGCCTGGAACATGACAACATCAAATTGAGTAGGTTGAGGTGGTGGTGGTATCGGTGTTTCCCCACCGTTGTTTCGTCTCGTATTTCTACGCGGAGGCATCCTTCAACTAAAGATTGAAAAGACAAGGGTAAGAAGTCCATAGTATAGAAAATGTATGTGTCTCATGAACTAAATTGTTATAGTTCAACAACATATGATAGTATGAGTCTCAAAGATAGAAGAAGGAAGGTTATTCATAAATCCGAACATATGAACAAGCGTATGGTTTTTCCATAATGTTTTAAAGATTGAACGAGATACTCAATGTAGTAATAATAGCGTGCGAATTATAATAATATAATACATGATACAACGATCACGAAAATTTGACCCTTAAAGGGTCTCCAATTACAAGAGTTTTATGAAAGTAAAAACTTTTAGCCGAGGTCCTATCTTATAACTAAATTTGAGGTTTTCGCAAGTACTACTTGCAACGTGTGTTGCGCTTGGAGCTTGACTCCGCATCCGATTGCTTTGACTCCATAAGACGCCTATCGAAGGCGGCTTGTTGTTCCCTCAACTCTGCGAGGGATGCATTCATTTGTGTTTGGAATGCATCGACGCGGAGGTGGGTAGCATTCTGCAACATATCCAGACGACGGATATCGGCTGCGTGAACTTGTACTTCCACGTTGACTTCGCGGATTCGATTTGCTTGGACCCCCGATTGGTAGGACTGGTTGGCCAGTTTACCTACCATGACCGGAAGTGCTCGGTTGGCTGAACCTCCATCCCTGATGTCGTAGAAGTCTCGACACATACCGTAGGGAGAGCGTATCCCTTGTTGTTGGCTCCAATGGGTGAGGTGACTTCCCCAAACGGGGGTCGGTCCCTGGAAGTTCCTCCTAATGGCTGGAGGGTTGACTACTTCTAGTTCCGAGTCTGTACCAGAGTCGTCCCCATCATCCAACTCGATAGGTTCTCCGTCCTCTTCCAGATCCTCCTCAACCCATCCTCCGTTGCCCTGGTTTGGGTAGTAGGGGTCCCCTTGTGGGTGAAATCCAACCATTTGACTATACGAGAATAGGGTTATAAGATATGAACAAAACTTGAGAACATGTAATACTAATTAATCTATTGTATGCACCAAATAATCCTATAGTATTTAAATTGTACGTTTGATACTAGTGTCCATTTTGGTAAGTTTTGACTTGTCACTCACTACGATCATTCCTCGATATACGTTAGTCTAATTTCGGATAAATATAATTGATCAGGCTATATTCGTCCCAAATTTGATTATATATCTCGAGAACTAATCGTAGTGTCCAACTCGTCTTCATACTTTTTGTATAGTTCTCACCGTGAAAATATGTCGTTTTATGAATGTATTTTGTATTTTCATGACTTAAAATAATCTATTTAAATAAAATAAGGATTTTAAGTGTGAAAACCTTTTGTTAGAGACTTTGAGTCCCTAAGCATTTATAGTTTGTATATCTTACGAGGTTCGATATACTTAGTTCACTATAAACATTGCTCTGATACCAATCTGTCACACCCCCAAACCGGAACGCCGGAAACGTTCGGGGGCGGATGACTTCATGTGGTAACGTAAAAAATGAATATATAGTCAAGAAAGCAATACAACCATCATATATATAATTGAAAGTTTACATTGTTTAAAAGAGTACATGTTCAAAACCAATTACAATATGATGCCAAAATATGAATTTAAACTAGTGCCGCAGCGTTCCTTCTTCAAAAGCTGTTTAGTACCTGTAATTATTGAGTTCGTAGGACATACAAGTAGTTTTGAAAGAGTAGATCACCATTTAAGCTGGTGAGTTTCATTAGTATTTAATGATAGTATTTGTATGAAAATGAAATGGTTCGTTTTTGTTTGTTAGTCTCTACAAAATCCCATATTTCCTACTGGTATAAACGTAGCTTTAAATCAAGAACAATATATTTTAAAAGGTTGATGTGTTTCCATCTATGAATAGTGGTTAGAAGTTCCAAACTAATATCACAATTGGGTTTTTCATGCATAAAATAAATGAACTTATGTATGTATAAAACCTCCATTATATTTGAAAACCCCTGTAAATCAAGGTGTTTTTAATACTCTATGTGAGTTTTATAACCATGCTATTGACAAAGAATGTCTATACACAACGTTCTTCAGGCGTTGGAATGTTCTCACGTTTGTCACCCTAAATGGTGTACTGTAGCTAACAGTCAGGGTGCGGAGTTGTCAATCCCGTATAGATCTATACACAAACACCATGCTCCCCCTCCAAGGGATTCTGGTATATAATACAGGACTTGAAATGTGTACTCGTGCGTACGTGAAGTTTAATGTCTCACAAAACTTAGTATAAAACATATTTACGTGTGAAAATGTTCGTTTGCTATTGTATATGAAAGTAGTTTCTTGAAATAGTATTTCCGTGTATGTAAAAGTTCGTAGTATTCTCGTGAAACTATACCTATTATAGTTTCCTAAAAATGTGTTTCGTTTGTATAATAAACCCTTAGTGAAAATACTCACTTGTTATGAAAAATATAGTTTTTGTAGTGCCAAAACCGACACACATAAATATAGTATAAGCAGAGTGTCTGATTTACATAAATACATCAATCATTTTCATTTCAAAAGACAAAATGTTGTCATGGTATAATTTGCATATGAAAGTTTCCCTATAATAGTTATAAATCACATATGATTCCGTTGATGAAACGCGTATAGTGAAACTTTATATAACACACAATAATAATCAAGTGTTTTACTTGTATTTGCCCCCCAGCCCCCCCTTAAAAGCATATAAAAGTACTCATAAAACATTTAAAAGTGTGAATTATAGGGGTATGAACTCACTTGAAAGATCGGAGAAGGCGTGATGAAAACCGGACATAATTTCGACTCGAGAAAGCGGATTTTCTCGGGATTCTCGGGAATCTCGGGAGCACAAACAACCCTCGGGACTTGAGCAATGTGATCGGGACTTCGGGATAGTACGGGCACGAAAAACGAGGCAAAAATGCAAGAGAAGTGAGAGAGAAAGGCCCTTTTCTTCGGAACCCTCGCATCCCTTTTATAGGGGGTGTGAACCGCCCTCGTACGCGGGGCGTACAGGCGTATGTTGGGCGTACCCGTGCGTCACGCATGAGCGCATCCTCTACGGCTTCGGACTCCAGATGGGACGCGGCATAGCCTCGCATAGGGCGCGATGTGGACGATCCGAGGCCAAGGCCTCGAGTACGCTGGGCGTACTCGCGTGACTCAGCCTTCAGATAATATCAAAGTTTTCATAAAAAAAATATTTAATATTTAATGAACTTCAAAAATTCATATCTTCTTCATACGGACTCCGTATTCGACGTTCTTTATATCCACACGTAGGTGAGACTATACTCTACAACTTTCGTTTAGATTCCGTTGGCAAATTTTGAAATTATTTTTATTATTTATTTTTAAAAGGTTGCGGTAAGAAAATTTCTTTAAAAATTCATAACTTCATTATCTGATGTCTGTTTTTGCCAGACTTTTTACCGTTGAAAAACCATTGTCGAGACCTTAGATTCTCATTTAGGTCATTCTGGTCAAAAGTTGCTTGATCTATGTTTCGAGTTTTTAGCTGTCCGTTGCTAAGCCGAACTTGGAAAATTCCTAACTTTCTTATACGAAGCCAGATTTGGGCGTTCTTTTTACGTACGATCACGGTTTATTGACATATAACATAATAAAATAATTTAATTAGTGATTTTTGGATATTTTATTTTCGAAGTTAATTTCATTATGACGAACGTGGTTACAATACTTGACTTTTTAAGTCGTTTACATATAGTTGAAATATCGGGTTGTCACAGAGGTGGTGGCTGCCACCACGTGCCACCACCAGCCACCACTAGGGTGTCTTTGTGTGTGTTTTAGCTTAGTGGGTGTATGTGTTATTGGTATTTTTCTTTGTATGATGTAATCTATAATGGAATAATCAAGGAATACTCAAAAACCACCACCGTGAGGTGGTGGCAACCGCCTCCTCCCGCCACTGGGCGCCGTGTTGGGTGGCGGTGTGCCTCGTTTGTATTAGGACTCGTTTGGAATGTTTGCACAAAAGGACTAAAACCCTAATGGGCCTAATTAACCCTAATGGCCCCAATAAAGCCCTAATGGACCTAAAAGCCCAAACATGTAACTACAGGGCCTAATGAACCCTAATTGATCAAAAGACCTTGCTATTGGGCCTATTGGGTTAAGATGGGTTGGAAACCCTAATTAGGGTTTAGAAAATCCTAATATTGGATTTATGGGCTTGGACTTATCAGGACCCACATTTGGGCCATTAGAATGGAATTGTGTATTAAGCCCAATTACACCGTATGATTTATTTAGAGGAGTGATGGACTTAATGGATTAAGTCCTTAATGGGGTAAGTGAGAAAACACTTAACCCTAATTGTCATTGTATGTGAAACCATAATTTCACTTGGGTTTATTGTTAGGGTTTTGTATTAGGCCTTGATGATTGGGTTATTGGTGGGCCATCCAAGAATAATCATATGGACTAGAATAATTTAATGGGATTTAGGATAAGGCCCATATGCGAGGGTTTCGGCCCATTTTGGAAAATTTGGCCATAGATGGGCCATAATTGGGCCTTCATGATTATGCGATATTGGGCCATTAGGATGTCGAATATTGGACTAGACTAAACGGTTGGGCCTTATGGTAAGACCTTGTAAAGGTTTGGGCCCTATTTGGAAAATTGGGCCATATGTTGGGCTTTGACTCATAGTTCAATTTTTTACCTTTAGAATTGGCCTTGGGCTTGAATAAAGCTAAGCTAGTGGTAAAGTAGTATTTACCCCATGTATGTATTTATGGTTATGTGTTGGAACCCAATTATTAATTGGGTGATTTTTGATATTGACAGTTTGGGAATCTGTCAGTCAGTAACTAGGGGTTGTGTCTATGGGACTTCAGTAGAGTGAGGTGAGTTACCTTCCAGTAGGGGTGGGTCTAAGGAACTAATGTCGGCCTACCAGTAGGTTATTATGTTTGATATGATTGCCACTATTTGATATGCTTTATGTGTTGGGATGCTATGAGATATGTGTTAGTAGTAGTAGGGGTGAAATAGTCCCTAGTTACCATTTGAAAGATACCGAAGACAGTTACCAGTTGAAAGATACCGAAGGGGTTGATAGAACCCATGCATGCCTAGCTGTATGTTTATGATATGTTATTATGTGACCAGTATGGTTATGATATGCTATTATGTGATCAACATCTTTATGTTATGTTATCATGGAATAAGTATGTTTATGACATGTTATTATGTGATATTGTTAAGGGTGAAATAGTCCCTAGATATCGGTTGAAAGATACCGAAGGGGAGGTTGGCTCCCGGTTACCGGTTGAAAGATACCGAAGGGGAGGTTAGTTCCCGATTACCGGTTGAAAGATACAGAAGGGCAACCCAGCTCCCAGATATGCCAGACAGATACCGGTTGAAAGATACCGAGGGTTAGCCATTATGTGGTATGTACTATGATGGGGGGGGGGGGGGTGGGAACTCACTAAGCTTCATTCTTACGGTTTTCAGTTTTGGTTTCAGGTACTACATTTTCAAAGGAAAGGAGCCAACTCGATCGTAGCGCATCACACTATGGTTTTCCGCACATGAGATATTCGGGATTACACTCTTATATTGTTTTATGATAACATGTTTTGATGATTTCTACTTTGATTTGGTCATGATGTGTTATTATGGATGTTTTCTTATACTATTGGTTTTATAATAACTTAATTAAAACAACATTTTTGGTCTTGAATTTTGGGATGTTACATTCCGAAAATTATGTTCGAAATCCGAAAATCATGTTCGAAATGCAATGAATTGGGTTCGGAATTTCGGTTCGGAATACTATACCCAATTTTTGGATTCCGGAACATACATACAAAAAATCCTAATTCCTATACAATCAAAAACCCTAATTCCAGAATACAATCAAAAACCATAAATCCGTTCCAAAATATACATACAAAAATCCGTAACTAATAATTCTTTTGATTGTAGCACGATAGAACATGCGAAGAAGTTGCTACTAGAACCTGCAAACCTGAACTTGGGCGTGAAATCATGGTGCTCTTACAAAACCGACCAATTTGTGGGGTAATGTTTAGACAATCATGTTTTGGTGATTATGTGAACATGCCAATGGGTGTCGAAGGTCACCCTTTACTATATCATTCTCTTATGTTCAAGGAAGCTAATACTTTTGATCTAGTTGACCTAGAGGAGCTTTTATTTCCGATTGGCGACTATCGAGTTTTCTTTGACAGGAAATCATTATGCTTGGTCACGGTTTGCGATTTAGGGATTATTTCCAACCCAGTTCTGGTTTTGCAGCAATCAGAAAATGTGTGTTTCCATTTGAGCCGCTTTTACGTTCGATGTTTATGGCTAACCTTACGACCGTGCTCAATAACTTACTTCATCAATTAGGCGATGAAGGCGTGGTGAGAGTCTACCTGTTGTATATGCTAGAGCATGTATTTTTGGGGAAATACCCTTGACAGCCAGTTACTAATGAACGTATGACACTCTTCTCTAATTTACAAGAGTTTAACAAGTATACAGTTTTTGTACTCACATTATATCAAAATGATACATATACTTATTAAGTGTAATTTTTTGACATATGTACCCATAGGGCAGATTGATATGAAATTTCACTTACAAACATATATGTACTATGTTTGATAACATTGAGGACCATTTGAGCCCAAATGCGCCCAGAATTGACAGTAGACACACATATACTCTCTAGGGATTTGTCTATGCATTTAAGGTATGTACACTATGCTTAATAGGAGTTTTTAAACACCAGTTATTATATCTTTGTTAACTTGGTAAGTTGTTTGTCATCTTAATTTTGTAGATTTGGCTCTTAGAGACATTTTCCAACAATTGTATTGATGGTTCCCCTATACCGGGTGTTATCCCTCGGTCAATTGCATACACTAGGATGAGGCATTTGCATGCACCTGATTGTCAATGTATTCTCAATATTACTAACGTTCGTAGTTTAGTCCACATTATAACTTATATGTTGATATTACATAAATAACTTATGATTAACCTTTATATATTGTTTTTTTTATACAGTGTTGTGACATCCCCATTTTTACGGTCAGAAAAGAACGATTTTGTTTATACTTTATAAAAATCAGAGTACCTCTTTTAATAAAAATGTTGCGGAATTTGTTCCCAGTAAAACATGATAAATACGTTATCAAAGCATTTCTGAAGAAAAGTATTTTTATTCATTTTAACACATTTGGGATGTCATCGTCAATACAGAAACATAAGCATAAACAGAATTTACATTCATTGTCACTAGTGATTTACATCTCCTTATTCTCTCAGTGTAATGTGATTTCATATCAACACCTATGGTATAAATAAACTGAATGGGCCAGGTTGGGAAACCTGGTGAGTACATAAGGATTTCAACCCACAATAATATAATTATTATGTTTAATCATCAAATAGTTAACCCAATTACCCATCCCCATTATCTTCTTTACTATTAACGATCTACCCTAAGAATCAGCTATTTCTCATTCATTCATTCCTAAGGATTATCCTAAGGAATGGATACGAAGTCCATCATTGTCAATGACACAGCTGTCAAGCACAACTGCTAGTTCTATCACTTAGGCGCATTTGTCAGAATTATGACATTCTATATGAGGCGCAACTGCCAGTATTGTCCTTCGAGCACAACTGCTAGGGTTATCTCGTTTATTGACAATATCATTTTTGAGAATCCACTCACAATACATGTCAATGGGTTTTTTTAGAGTATACCGGTGAACACATCGTTTACAACACCTACAAGTTGTGAGCCTTCTAGTGTTCAACTAGACTGTCTAGAATAGTCCGTGGTGGTCATCCATACTCTGCTAGATAATGGGGCCAACATTTAGGAACAAGGCTTCTCACATCGTTCACCTCTCACCCTTACCTCATGGTACTATATCACCTCTCAACTCATCATCTAACTCATATTTCACCTACCCATGTTTTACCCAACATATTATGTAGATATAAATACATATATAGTTTAAATCATATAAAACTTGTATAAAATCGTTCATCCAGCATAGATAGTAAGTATACAGACACTACAAGAAAAAGAGCTTTTTATGACGCGCAAACCACGACACTCATTGATTTATGTTACGCAAAAGAGAGTGATACTAACAATGTGTCATCTGTTCAAAAAATTTAAGGATTTAGATCACGCATTATTGCGTGCCCTTAAATTAGTGTCTCATGTAAAAAAAATAAAAAACACGGAGGGCACTTTATATAAAATATGCGTCCTCAGTGAATGTCGTTTTATATTTTTTAAGAAACGCGCGTCTCTCTTTTGAGAGGGAAAATGAAATCCCCAAACATATTAAACGCCGCTTTCTTCTCCTACGTTTGTTTCGATGATCTGTTCTCTAATATCTCCTTTCCTTCGTCTCCACCCCTCACCCATCTCCACTACCTCCAACCTACACCGACTCTTCAGGCCTGCACGACGACGACGTATCGGCCTTATCGACTAACACTTCATCCATCATCACCATTTCTCTCTCACACTGTCCTCACTGTTAAACCTTACAAAATCCTTATATAACTTTCCGACAACAATCAGATTCCGGCGCTCTGTGACTATCGCCGCGAGCAAAAACCTAATTTCGAGTCCATGTGTGTATATTCTGGTACAGAACTCGGAGGAGGAAGTACGAGTGGCTCTGGACCAAAAACCTAATTTCGGAAGCAAAAACCTAATTTCGAGTCAATGGCCTCTCGATCTCTGGTTCATTATCGCGGTTAGTTTCGTTCCTAAATATTACCTAATAGATTTAATTGCCACTTAAAATTTTATTTTCTTGAATGATTACAACTTTTCTTGAGATATATCGTGTTTATTTCGTTTTTGTGTAATTTACTGAATCCCAATCTCGATGATTCAAGAGTATTTGATATTTCGAGTAAGGGCTATGCGATTATGTACCTTGTGGAAAACCTGCTCTCTCTTTTTTGTGATTTAGGTCAAACTTTTGTTAAATTTAGGTTTATTTATTTATTTAGGGGAGCCGGTGAGTACATTTCATCTGATAAATCACGTGTCCACCAGATCTCTATGGTTCAGTGGGATATGAGGCTTCCCACTAGACATTGCTTTGAAATCACAAACTCAGATTCCCAAAATTATGACCAAAATGACGGAATACCAGAAAATGGAGCAATTGTTTGTGTGGGTGATGATGAATTTCAATCTGATCCATCTTCTTCCCCATATTATGATTCAATTCTTTTACCAAAAGAATTAGAGGGTCTTCATGAAAAATACTCAGCCACTTGTAGATTGTTTCAGTATCAAGAGCTTCTATCAGCAACATCAAACTTCAAACCTGGTTTGTGTTCTATTTGTTATCTCGAAATAATATTTATGTAGATTATCATTGCTGATTTACTTTTCTTGAACCTTTTCAGAGAACATGATAGGAAAATGAGGGAATAGTAAGGTTTACAAAGGATGTCTTCCCTTTTTGAAATAGCTGTTAAAATCTTTTCAGAGAACATGATGGGAAGGAAATAGCTTTTAAAATCTTGAAATCATCTGAAGATGTCTTGAAAGAATTTGTGTTAGAAATTGAGATTATTATTGCTCTGAATCATCAAAATATCATTTCCCTTTTTGGGTTTTGCTTTGAAGACAACAATCTCCTCTTAGTTTATGATTTCCTATCAAGAGGAAGCCTTGAAGACAATTTACACAGTATGTTCCTTTACATTTAAAAACAACACAAATCTCATACACTTGGAATCATGTTTTTTCATTTTTCTTATTTCATAATATTATCTTTTAGGCAACCAGAAATATCTTGCATTTGGATGGTCTGAAAGGTATAAAGGTGCTCTAGGTGTAGCTGAGGCACTTTTTTTTATCTACACATCAACTGTATATTTTACTCTCTGATGATTTTGAAACACAGGTGATTTACTCTATGATGATTTTGAACCACAGGTGATTTACTATTTATTAATCATTTATTTAATTTTAGTAAATGACTAAACTTTATAAACAATTTTTGTTGATTCAGCTCTCCGATTTTGGGCTTGCAAAGTGGGGTTCAACCACCTCATCTCATATACTTCAACAAATTATTATTAACGAGATCTCTAATTTGTTACTTTTTTTAGGTTATATTGGCAGAGTGCTTAAAATCATTTGGTCACTGGTGAGCGAATCTGTAATTTTTAATCACATAACTTTTAATATTTTATAATAATATTTTTTTGTGATAATAGGATGATTGCTCATGCTACAGAGTTACTGACACCTGACAATATTCAAGTAGAAATTTTTTTAAAAGAAGAAAGACATAATGTTCAATTACTTTTGTACTGCAAACAGAATATTGAGATATGTCGTTTATATAGTCTTGATAGTGTAAGTCCAAATGATACGAAGGTAATTTTATTAAATCAATGTTTTCTATAAATGATTTATTAACAGATTGCTGGAATGCATCACTGGAAGCATGGTAGAAAAGGTTCCGGAATCTTCTGGCTACAACAAGCTCATGATGAAGTTCGCCTTAATAGAAATGCTCAGAAGTTGTTTGACTTTGTTGGAAAGTCAATCTCTGATGAATATATCTTTTACAAGGGTAACAATTAAGTGTCATAATATATATTTTCTCATTAAGCTCTCAATGGGATTCTAACGGTTTTTATACCAATTGTTTGTAGGAGGAAAAAACTTGGTAGATCATTGTTTAGTCTTGAATCCGGGATAGGTGTTCTTGCTAATTCTTAGTTTTTATGATTAATTAAGGATTAGCGCTTTTGCTCCCAAAGCCTAAAGCGCTTTGGGGCGCTTTAAGCTATTTAAAACCAAGATAAATCTTACAGATTGAGTGTTTAACACATTAAGCTCGGAAAGTAAAAAGAAAAAACCCCTAAATATCGTATATAAAAAGATTTCTAATGTTTTTATATAAAATAATGTGTGTAGGTTTTAAAGGTGCAGCAAAAGCAAAAGGTTATTCAGATGTGTTGTATCTTGACAGTGGGCACAAAAAGTATTGGGAAGAGGTCTCCTCATGTAATATTTTTATTGTAAAGGTATATAAAAATTATACTAATCATTTTTTGTTATTTAACTGTTTTTGTAAATAACTAATATTGTTATCCTATAATTTGGTAAAGGGCAAAACTATTTCCACTCCCGATTAAAAGGGACTATCCGGATTCTAGGTACTTCAAATGTCTAAAAAACCCTCCAATAAAAATAATAATAATAAAATAATGGAAGAATAACATAAAATATTTGGCTCCATACTTTTAGAAGAAGAATAACGTAAATAATATTTAAAGTCATAGGTACCTTAATCATACTTTATTGTGTTATATGTACTTTATTACTTACTCATAGCATATACTTGAATCTGATTATTAATTATGTTTTGTCTGCTTTAGCACTTTGCAGCTTGTGAAGAAGCTGGAGTTTTAGTTGTCATTCGGTTGCAACTCATACATCCGTTAAATCACCCAACAACTAATATAGGTTTCTTAATATAATAAATAAAATTGGATAGCTTAAAAACAATAAAAAAACTGAAAATATAACTAGTGGCGCTTGTGATTCCTATCATAAAGGTATATTCACATGGTTTCTTTTTTATTGTTTTTATTTTCATGTTATAGATGCTTGTGCTAAAGGAAACTTGGGTCGTTTTATAAATCACAACTGTCAACCAAATTGTCGCACTGAAAAGGTTAAGTTTATGAAATTCCTACTCTCATAAACTAGTTTTAGGTTATATTTTGGTAGATCATCCAGGTTAATTTCGAATTTGAAAGTCTAAGGTTTGACCTAAAAAGTGTAAACATATCCATTCATCTGTAATGACATTTGAAAAGTAATTTCACAGGGAGGCACCTTGTGGTTCTGTAATCGCATCATGGAAATTTTTTTAGTATTTGCTAGTTTGGTGTAGTCACAAAATCACTGGCTCATGTAGGTCAAGCTGATGTATATATCTTGGGTTTGTGGTCAATTTATTTAGGTTTTAAAGGAAGCACATTTCTAGCCACACACTATCTTCTTTTAATGATGCCATCTCTTGTCTCTATATGCATCATATATGTTCCAAATTCTTGTTCTTTTAAGTTTTATAAAAACATGAATACTGCTTTCACTGCCATAGGCTCAATAGTACACAGTTTTTTGACTTCTTTACCATATATATATATATATATATATATATATATATATATATATATATATATATATATATATATATATATATATATATATATATATATATATATATCCTAACCGTCTACCCGCGCAAAGCGGCGGGGCACGTGAGTTCTTTCGGTGATATGTTTCCATTACAAAATTGTTATGTTAAAAAAAAGTACATGTTGAAGACAATATAATCAAACTATGGTGTTATTTGTTACATCATGCATCAAATAACCAATAAAAAGCAACCAGTCAAGACAATACAAAATATTAATCGTGCAATACTTCTTTATACACCACATTTGCTGTATAAACCCCATCACCTTTTGAATTTTCGTTAGGCTGTACTAATACTTTTGTATTGCAACGTGAAACCCCTCTGGACAATGCAACATAAAGTTGTCCATGCGAGAATACTGGTTCTGGAAGATAGATACCTACATATGGAATTGTTTGTCCCTGAGCTTTATTGATTGTCATTGCAAAGCACAATCGAATAGGAAACTGTTTCCTCTTTAGCTTGAATGGGAACATATCATCATCAGATGGACATAAAGGAATCTTAGGCAAAAATATCCTTGTTCCTGCATGTTGACCAACAGCTATTTCTGCATCAATAACATTTTGCTGAAAGCTTCTACATATCAATCGGGTGCCATTACACAACCCATTTGCTGGGTCAATATTCCGTAACAGTATTATCGGACATCCAACTTTTAATCGAAGGTAATGCGGAGGTAAACCACTAACACTGATCGAGTTTAAGAATTCCAACGGATAGAAGCCATTTTTATCATCTATGGCTTCATCGACACTATAGTAAATTCTCTCTTCTCCTTGAAATCGATCGATCATGTAATCGTTAATCGCATCGACACTATCATTTTTTGTAGATAATATTGCCCGCGATATGATATAATCTGATTCAGACCTATTAAATTCCAATGAGGGAAACACTGCATCAATCAAAGAATCTAATGATTTTTCTTTATCAGTGTATGGAATGACCATATCATCAGGGATGCGAATAAAACTTCCGTCCACTGTTTCTTCAACACCATCACCAACCCGTAATAGAAAGTTTGAGAACCATGGATCAGTAAGTGCTCTCATATTTATTGTTAACCGCAACTTTATAATCGAAGACCAAAGAGGCGACATTCGTAGGCTAGAGTCTACAATTTGTGCTCGTGTCCCACGTCTTACGACTGGCAATACTTGTCTAAAATCGCCTCCCAGAACCATTATCTTTCCACCAAAAGGGAGTGCCACCCCAGTGATATCTTGCATTGTCCGATCAAACGCCTCCACCACCTGTCGCTTTGCCATCGATGCCTCATCCCATATGATTATTTTTGCAAGCCGAAGTAGTTGAGCGGTACCGCTTTGTTTTTGGATTCTACAGAATGAGTTATTATCTGGAGTTAGAGGAAGTTTGAAACGCGAGTGAGCTGTTCTCCCCCCAGGCATGTTATTAGCCGCAACACCCGATGAAGCTGTGGCGAGTGCAATATGACCAAGTTTGCGTATATTAGCAAGTAAAGCTTTGTACAGATATGTTTTTCCTGTTCCGCCAGGACCATCTATGAAGAACACTCCTGTACAATCAGTACACACATGCCTCATGATCTCATCATATGCATATTTTTGTTCAGGATTGAGAAACTCTTTGGCACGCAAATGGTCATCTTCCACAATTATAGAGCATTCTTCTTGTACCTCTCGAAAAACTCCAGACTGAAAATTCAAATCGGTGTTTACAGTCGGGAGATCAAAGTTATCAAGCTTGTTACCCATAGACTGTAGGAATACGCTTATGTCTGTAAGGACCATATTTTGTACTCGATTGACATTATCGTATTGTCTACTATAATCTTCGGAGAGAGAATTGTAGTGGGAATTCCATATCTTGCGAACATCTCCAGGATCACAAAAAACTAATATCGTTGCAAACAACCTTCTGAGAGCATTTGGAAACTGAAACAAGGAGGCCTCTACAAGACACTGCGATAAACTATCATCTGTCTCTATTAACCCTCTTTCAAGAGCCGCTTTTCGAAATGTGGGATGTCTTACGTTATCGACTGTGTACAGATCTTCAAAACATGTAGGACCCCTAACATGACATAATAACACACGTAGATAGTATCGCTCACCTTCAGCAGGATTTGCAGAAACCAAACGACCAACTGCTCGTGATACTTTTCGAGGATTCCATAGACGCGATTCTTTATTCCATGTGAAGTGTTTGGGAAAATCTTTGTATAAATATTCTCTTGCATTAACGTTATCTTTATTCATCTTGAAAAATGCAGTCAACATTGATCTCTTATCTTTCTCCCTCTCAACAACTGATTTCATTGCATCATCATCAGTGAACCTAACCAACTGTTGGTTTGGAAGATGCAATTGCAAAGTGATCACATTAGGGTGGATTTGATTAAGAGAAAAGCTAAAAATTCGCCATACTGCTTCTGGAGCGGAGACGTATCGTGCATCCTGAAAACGTTTTATCTTATTGATAACAACAGGTTGTGCATCTGGATCAATATGGATAACTTGCTTGTCATGACCCTTGTAAATATACTTAAAGATGTATTTCACTGATGTTATACTCGAGCAAACCTCAACATTTAGATGGCAGTTGAACATCATCAACAACTTTGGGTTATATGGGACAACCCATCTATTATCCATCATAATACCTTGTTTATTCACAGCAATTCCATTATCTCTCCTTCGATAAACCGGATATGTGTCCTTTCCTTGTGTTGTGGCTTCGTTGAATTGTCGAGGGTATCTAAAACGACAGGTTGGTGGATCACCTTGCATACAAGAACATTTTTTGTTTAATGTACCACAAGGACCATGTATCATGTGTGATTTGACCAGATCGTGTAGTATAGGATACTTTGTCGGGTTTGGAATTTCGGCACACACATACTTGTCATAATGGTCTGTATTGGTGAGCTTCCATTCAGGTTTCATTATTAAGAGAAAATGAGCATGTGGTAAACCACGTTTCTGGAACTCTATTACATAAACATATGCACTCACCACACCAAGGACGTGCCTCTTCAAGAGTTGTTCCTTAAGGTCATGTAACTTAGCACGAAAAACTCTTGCAACCAGATCTAGTCTATCTTGTGCTGTTTGAAAATGAAGTAACTCATTTTGGATTTCAGGCCAATTCGGATTGCACGTTATTGTAAGGAATATATCAGGTTTCCCTCCATCTTGAACTAAAGCCATAGCATCGAGAAATCGTCGTCGCATGTCACGAGGACCTCCGATGAAACTTGCTGGCAAAACAACACGTTGCCCAATCATACTTGCTTGTACCTCACCGGCATTGACACAATCCACAACACCTTGGTATAACTCCGCTCTTATTGTAGATTGGTTTTTTCTACAAAATTCCAAACGCGAAGTCTCAATCTTGATGTAGATATCTACCACAAATTGTTGTAATAATCTCCCTCCTAACATAATTACGTTCAAGTTTGATCGAATCTGCAACTTGTAACAGTAGTACTCCCGCATAGTTACAGTTTTCCTACCCGTTCTTATATCAGTCTCTACATAATGATTAAATTGAATAAATTATATCAATTTTTACATTTGTAAAATTTAACAATATTAAAATTGTGGCTATGCGTACCTTCTAGATCTTCATCGAAGATTTGGTCGTCATTAACCATCTCATTGAATGAAACCCCTTGCCTTAGTATGTTAGAATGCCATCCAGGCTCACCATTTGGAAAGAATAAAGGATAACACAATGGGTCATAACATCCCCAATAAGATTGAATTGTTTTTGGTTTGTCGGACCTTCCATATACTATAATACTTCTTTTATATGCGGTTATGTTGTCATTGCCTTCAATCCAAATACCAGCAACCTGTGAAATTATACAATAGAAAAAATATGATTAAAACTGGTACGTAATTTGCATAGTTATATTTAATACATGAAACATCTTTTTTCTCAAAAACATATGTACATAATTAATTTCAAACCTCGGATGTGGTTGGCCGGTTGTACACCCTTTGGTCTAGTTCTACTGATGCATTTAAAGTGATTCTGTAATTGTCGAGCGGTCCTAGATCAGCAAGGCTACGAAATATTGCAACGTATGGGTTTGTAGCAAGAACGCGAGTCAAAATTTCAACAATTGGTTTAGCAAGATTCTTCCATTCGAGTCTATTTGACATCTCAGCTTCAACATCGTAAAAATACAATTGTAAGAACTTAGGTTCATCCTTTTTCCTTGGAACTAACTGATCGATTCTATGGTATATCCCTCCATTCACACAAAAAGTGTATACCCCAGATGTCATATTGGCCATCGATTCATCCACTTCTACGCCCATTGATGCAAATGAATAGTTGGTGTTGTATGCACGTATATTCTTTCTAAACAATTTGCCTAATTTTGTTTCTGAGGTGAAAAGATTGTGTAATTCGTCAGGAATAGATGAGTCTGCCAACTTTGTCTTTCCACTCATGCAACAAAAGCCAGCAGATTCAAATTGTAGTCGTTTTGCCCCACAATAACTACATATATCATTGAACTTCACCACACGATGTTTTTTACGGATACCGGCGAAAACAAAACTATATGGATCATCCGAGATGCTACCATTTTGTACTGATGGAGTGACATTGCCATGGATACAACCTTGTGGATCTGTAGACATTTTATTCATTAGTTAAATGTAATATAAATAAAATTAAAATAATTACACATAATTATTAGCCAATATATATGATATTTTTCGGTAAAAATCAAATACTGACCTATTGATGTTGAAATTTGAGTTATCAATTCATCGCGTGGAGGTAGTATTACGTCAGGCTGACTTTGAATACCTACGTATAAACAAAAATTTCTCATTAAGAATGTAAATTATGAAAGATTATGGTTAAATGTAATGTTGTACTACTTAGATTGTAATATGATAACTTCAGACATAGTTACCTGGTTTTGTTATGGTTGGTTCCGTCTGACGTTGATAAGGGTTTCTATTATAAATCAACTTTTTTTGACCAAAATCCATTACACATGTAGGAGATGCATTGGTAATATCCACCAGATTCCTATTTACTGTTGGCACATTTGACAAAAATGTTGCGTTTTGACTATTTCCTTCCCCATTAGCTATTCGTCTCATTTTGTTTTTCTCCTTTCGTCGTTCGTAACATGCCTTATTATATGCTTTTCGTTTTTCTGCAATATTTTTTTAAATGAATAATGTATAACGATGATATACTAATAATGATTGTAAATATGTGATATACCTTTTGTATTTTCTGCATCAATTTGGATAACATTATTATGTTTATTTTCTTTACCGTCAAACCTCATTGCAAACTGTAAAACACACAAAAAAATGTATACTTTATTTTATACATAACAAATCAAAAAGTATGATTATTCAAATACGAAATTTATTACCATTTGTTTTTGTTATAATAGTTTACATCAAAACCAGATTTTATTTATGTGTTTCTGGTAATGTGAATGGTCTATAAGGAGATGATGCTTGAGTTGCCGACATATATTGGTTTGATGATACTTCTTTTCTTAGGTGAAGCTAGTTACTTTGAAACACGTTGCATCTAACTAAAAAAATACTATAAATAGTAGACTTTTTCATCATATAGTACTTGAATAAGAGATAATTTAAAGTTAAATACACATACCTGTTTGATTTTGATGAATCCGATAGAGCAGATGGTTTTTGTGAAGCCGATAGAATATATGTAGTTTATGCATGTACAAAGGAACACAAAGTGAGTGTGAATGGTGTATAATCGAGAAAGTAAAAATCGTAAATAGTAAACATACGCAGTAGCAGACTGTAGAACCGATGAAGCCTTCTTATATGTTAAATTATAATTATAGAATATGTTTGCAATTGGCGCCTATGGTTCATCTACTGCGCAAATATCTCTCTCTCTCTCTCTCTCTCTCTCTCTCTCTATATGTATATATATATATATATATAGGTTAAAAGTTTGTTATGAAAGGATTACATATAGTTCATACTTATGTGTATATTTATAATAAAATTTGAAAATTCGTAATCCATTTTGATTTACTTTTATCTTATTAGTTGAAAAGTATTCAAAATTATACCGGGAAACAAAATAAGATTTTTTGTTTTGAATTGGTTTTACATGTAATTCAATTTTAATTATTATTTTTGTAGATTCTTAAAAAAAAAAAAATAGGAATTGCATGAATTGAGTTCGCATTTGGTTTTGTGGGTCAAAACAGTTCGCATAAGAAGTTCACGATTTGTTTGAGGTTAATTGATTTTGATTTCGCAAGCTTGGAGTCGGAGATCTGGATTGTGTTCGCATCTATGGAATGCGAGGAGAATTTAATGGTGATATTCAGTTCGCATTTGGTGACACAAGTACGTGGTTGATGATTTTTGGTTGGTTCGCATTTGAAATCAGTGGGTTTCGCATTTGGGTTCGTATCTGGGTTTCTCAAACAACTGAAATGCGAATATGAGACAACTGATTAATTTCTCAGTTAATGCGATGAAATGCGAATGAACTCAAAGACGGATGGATGCAAGATGCGAAGAACTTGAATGAAAATGCGAAGTTTTTAATGTATAAATGCGAATTGGGGAAGAAAGCTAAGAGTTTCGCATTTGGCCCCTGATCTTTTCAAGAAATAATATAAGTGGTCCAACTACAGGGATGCGAAATGAAAATTCTGCACTTGTCTTTTTATGACCCCATTTTGCGAAGTTGGACCACTTATATTATTTCTTGAAAAGATCAGGTGCCAAATGCGAAACTCTAACTTTCTTCCCCAATTCGCATTTATACATTAAAAACTTCGCATTTTCATTCAAATTCTTCGCATCTTGCATCCATCCGTCTTTGAGTTCATTCGCATTTCATCGCATTAACTGAGAAATTAATCAGTTGTCTCATATTCGCATTTCAGTTGTTTGAGAAACCCAGATACGAACCCAAATGCGAAACCCACTGATTTCAAATGCGAACCAACCAAAAATCATCAACCACGTACTTGTGTCACCAAATGCGAACTGAATATCACCATTAAATTCTCCTCGCATTCCATAGATGCGAACACAATCCAGATCTCCGACTCCAAGCTTGCGAAATCAAAATCAATTAACCTCAAACAAATCGTGAACTTCTTATGCGAACTGTTTTGACCCACAAAACCAAATGCGAACTCAATTGATGTCATATGCGAACTGATTTCATATATGCGAACACAATTGATTTCATATGCGAATCCACATCCATCGATATGAAACCAATACCAGTTACAAGCAATTATATATATATATATATATATATATATATATATATATATATATATATATATATATATATATATATATATATATATAGTAAGTCAAAAAGAAAATAAAAACACCACATTCACGAATGAAAAGTTAACAAATTAACAAAACCAATAATAAAACTTAAAACTGATAAAAGATATAATGTGGTAAAACCATATGTGTTAAAAGTTCCACAACTGAATTGAAAACACGGGAATTAAAAAAGTTTTCAAGAAAATCTTTTTCTAATACTCTCATCAATATCTAGCTCTAATCCTATCAGCTTCATACATTTGTGGTTCAACATCAAAGTCGGTTAAAACAGTAGAAACCAATAAATTACCTGCAAAAACATGAAACATGTGGCATAAAATTTAATAATATGTATTTACAATTTGGAATATGTTGATATTAATATAAATTATATACTGATCATATTTTTTAACTGACCCAAATTGTTGTGGACCAGCTTCATGCAAGAAACATAGAGTATGGATTTGTTGTATGTTGCAACAATAACCTTAATCATAAGGTTTGCTGGTACGTTATACAACAATAACTTTGTTACGTTCCCCCTATTAAAAGGTAATGCTGTTTAAACTCTTATAATGAATGATAATAAATTTAATAAAAAACTATGTTGTTTTAAGTGTTTTTTGAATACATATATACTTACGTCTCATCTTGGAGAATTAACTCAAATGATCGCAGCTGTCTGATTCGATTTCCCCATACTATTCTTCCAACCACATCTAAAAAACATATTTTCTTGTTAAATTTATAGTAGATGATATAAAAATGATTAAAGAAAAGATATAAATATACCAACAAGCCTTCTTTTATTTGTATGATCTTGTGCAACAGTTGTGACAGTAGACACAATTGGATAAAGTGGATATCCACTGGCAAAATCGCTTGCTAACTGAGTAAAATTTGTGGCATGGTTTATCATTATCGCCTTATCACTGGTGCAGATTTTGTACTGTTGGTACATTGGATTGTCCAAATGGTATTCATCAACTTGGAAATGTTGCACAGAGAATACATTTCCTTTCAGATTCATGTTTCGATATCCGGGCACTAAATGGCGAGGTATGATTGCTAATATTTTTTCTCTCTGGTGTAAATAACAAAATGGTAATGGTATTATTTACAAAATTAAACTTTTAATAGAAGTTGAATATTTTAATTGGAAAAAAACCTTACCTGGCGATCTATCATCCACAAGAGCATCCTGTTGTTTTCCATGTCCTCCCAAACATACAATACTCTAACACTTGTAATGTTCCACCATTCATATATTTGCCCCAAAGCAGAAAATTCATTAACAGTAGTATGATAAATATCCATTTCAACTGAAAAACACTTCAGTTAATAATTGCTATACTTGATGGTTTTTCTAATACATATTGCTTGTACTATGAAATAAAGTAAAAGTTCAATACCTGTTTGATTCTGATATAGCATATAGAACAGATGGTTTTATGAAATCAATGGAACAAATGGTTTGATGGTAAAGTATGGAAGCAAGATTCGTAATCTTAAATACGTATATATGTACAGATTACAAAACATGTTTGTTATTAATGGATGAGATAGATTTAATGTATATCATCAGTTTTTTTTTTTAAATGACAATTTAAAAAATCCTAATCAGTTTGGATAGAATTTGAAGTGCTTATCTGATAAGCACTATGATAATTTCGAAGTTAGTGTTATCTTTTTCTAATTAATAATGATATAAACTGTAAAGATAATTTCGAAATTAATATGTTGACTAACATTGATCCTTAAAATTTGGGATATGAATGGTTTTGAGCGGGAAAATATTGACACCTGGGTAACCCTCTACAATAAATACCTATGTTTGCTTCTCTGAAATTCGATAATGACTTGATTCTTCCACCTGGGAAGAAGGTATGTTCACATATTTTTTGTTTTCTCTTTTGATTTAATTGTTACGTTGTAACTAATACTACTTTTGATATAGAAAAACGGCCATAATGTCGAACTCAAGTAGCATTGTAAATAAGCAGGAATGTGATCAAATCATCCTTCAACTTTGTATGCATGAGAAACATGAGAAAGAAAAGAAAAGGGAATGGGCATTGCTAAATTGGAATTGGGATGAGGTTATTGATATTCTAAGTTCTGAAGATGAAAAGCTGGATGATGAAGCTGTGGAAAAGTCTGACACATTAGATTCAACAAAACCAAAAACTTTGTCACCACCACTGAAGAGACCCCGTGTCAAAGTTCAAAGCCGAAACAGATGTTATAGGCTTCGTGATGAAGAAGATGGTGAATTTCCTGTTGATGTCGGGTAAGATCATTTGTACTTTGTTTTACAAACGATCATGAAAAACTGTTTTTTTTTTATATATTTCAAGGATCAAGAAACTTATGAATGCCTTAAATTTTATTTTTTTGTCAGGAGTGGTTTGATTACTGTTGCAGCTGAAAACCAGCCATCTCAGGATGATGAAGATGCAGTTGTTAACACCTAAGTTTTTTTAGTAGATTTATTTGATGTTGGAATTTTTATGGTTGTCTTTTTTTTGGATTGTTTCAAATAAGTAACATGTTTTTATGGTGTTGTTTTTCCTTTGCTATTACATTATTATTTTCTGGGGTATAAATGCATGCCTTGTTTTTATGTCTTTTAAAAGGCAACCAATGTCACACAATCCATAGGTATTTATTGTAGAGGGTTACCCAGGTGTCAATATTTTCCCGCTCAAAACCATTCATATCCCAAATTTTAAGGATCAATGTTAGTCAACATATTAATTTCGAAATTATCTTTACAGTTTATATCATTATTAATTAGAAAAAGATAACACTAACTTCGAAATTATCATAGTGCTTATCAGATAAGCACTTCAAATTCTATCCAAACTGATTAGGATTTTTTAAATTGTCATTTAAAAAAAAAACTGATGATATACATTAAATCTATCTCATCCATTAATAACAAACATGTTTTGTAATCTGATTAAATGTCACACATATGACATTTAATCAGAAAATCGATCATTCTTCAAATATGACATTTAATCAGAAAATCGATCTAAAAATGAGACATTTGGTGTTTATCGATTTTTCAGGGTCGACGGGTTGTATGAAAAGCGAAGGCTGAGTAATTGAAAATTAGAGGATCGATGGTTGCTACTAATTGCTTGTAACTGGTATTGGTTTCATATCGATGGATGTGGATTCGCATATGAAATCAATTGTGTTCGCATATATGAAATCAGTTCACATATGACATCAATTGAGTTCGCATTTGGTTTTGTGGGTCAAAACAGTTCGCATAAGAAGTTCACGATTTGTTTGAGGTTAATTGATTTTGATTTCGCAAGCTTGGAGTCGGAGATCTGGATTGTGTTCGCATCTATAGAATGCGAGGAGAATTTAATGGTGATATTCAGTTCGCATTTGGTGACACAAGTACGTGGTTGATGATTTTTGGTTGGTTCGCATTTGAAATCAGTGGGTTTCGCATTTGGGTTCGTATCTGGGTTTCTCAAACAACTGAAATGCGAATATGAGACAACTGATTAATTTCTCAGTTAATGCGATGAAATGCGAATGAACTCAAAGACGGATGGATGCAAGATGCGAAGAATTTGAATGAAAATGCGAAGTTTTTAATGTATAAATGCGAATGAACTCAAAGACGGAAGAAAGTTTTTAATCTTAAATGAAATCATAGTTTCCTAATAAATTAATTAACAAAATACTTAACCCGAAAACAAAATCGAAAACCAAAATATAACCACATAACGTGAACCCACCAAACCAATTACGAATGTCAAAGAAAGACACATGAGAATTAACAAAAAAAAAAAAAAACTTTCATTCACAAATGGTATAATGCATAAATAAAGCTTATTTTTTTCATTTACATAGAAAATATTAAGAACAAAACACTCCCATGTTCTTGTACATGATACATACAAAACAAAGAAGAAACTATTATTCATATGGTACCTTCAAATATAAGAATGATACAATAGTCAAATATGTATATGATAAAATTTGAAACAAATCAATCCAAATTCACAAAATTTTGTCAGTTAAATTTTTTTTGTTGTCTGACAATAAATGAAACCAAAAACTTATGCATTGCAATTTTCAAAAACAAAACTTACAAATGGGTTTACCCCAAACAATAACAAAAACTTACATATTGCAACTTTAAAGAAAAAACTAAACATTCAACTACAAGAGCTCTAAAAACCCAACAAGAAGATCATATTCAGATCTTAAGAAGCTTACCCACGATTTCTTTGAGATGTTGGTTTATATCAATCCATTTCAAGTCCTGTAAAACACACATAAACACAAAGTTAGACATACGCATAGATACAGGACGATGGTCAGCAGCACCGGAATTTTAGAAGGATGCATAGAGGAAACTAATATGTGGAAGCTATGAGGTAGCTTTTTGATAGAGAGACAGAAAGGGGAAGTGCAAAGAACGATAACAAAGGTGGTGGGTTTAGCAAGCAAAGATAGCCATGGAAGGAGAAAAAAGGTAGTGTCTCGCAACAACAATGATCTAGGAATTTTTATAAACAACTAATTGACTCTTGGTGATTTGCAAGATAAACATAGACTCATACAAACACACACAACCAAATTGAGAAACGATAAGGAAAGAAAGTAATACCTTGAACTAAACAAATTAACAAGCTCTCTAGTTGCTTATTTCTTTAAGAACATCAAACTAACTATGAAATTTTCAAATATAATAAGAACCTCTATTATCAATTGCAAAGAATACAATATAAAAAAACGATGATATAGTCATAAAGAGAGTAACAACTATCTGACATTTGTGTTAATTTTCTAGTTCTAATGCAATTTCATCTACCGGAAGGACTTAAATGAGAGAACTTGAAACCAACATTTCATGATCAGCTACAATGAGATCAAAATCTACAAAACTAACATCTGACCTGCAAATCCCACACCAATATCCGATATTCAAATGATGGAGTAAAAACCCCAAACCCAATCCCCAAGAAAAAACAAACAATATCTTACCTTCAAACACAGATTCAGATTAACCCATCTGCAATTTTTGGGTTTAATTAAGAATCAGTTCTAAATGAAAACTAAAATCGGAAACTATTAAAGAAAACCAACAGCTAGGGTTTTTCCATTGAATGAAGGAGATAATGTATAAAGAGATTGAAAAGCCGGTTATGGTTGTTGACCGATTAAACTGGCTGAAAGAAGGCCAGATCGGCTTCCTTGAGATAAATAAGGATTTTAACTTGGGGATTAAATAGCTTAGTCAAAATTCATGCATAGGTGATTGTACACTAAGTTTAAAAATTTAGACGATTTCAAATTTAATATTATTTTATTAATGGTTGTTTGTAATATTAGCTTAATCGTTTGTACGTCTTAAAAAAATAATATTATTATATTCAATCTATTTATAGAAATAGTTAGATTTCTTTTATAAGTAGTAAAGATATATATATATATATATATATATATATATATATATATATATATATATATATATATATTAATTTCAGCATTTGAGTTAGATTAATTTCAAGGGAGCAAAATGAAATGCCAACATTCATACATAAATCAAAAGGTTTTAAGGACTATGGTGCATCAAATCATTTGAAGATCATCATATACACAACTATGAGGTGTAACGCATGCTGGAAGGAAGAGCTATTTCAACCACATGTGGCCATCTCTTGTGTATCCTAAACTTATAATCTCATAGACTGTAGTCATATACACTTCTTTCAAGCAATGAATGACATGATACACAACTTATTTTCCTTAATGAGATTCAAAGGCCACGAAGATGACAATAAGATACTAAGCAACGATGCAGTTTGGCCTCTTTGTGATCATCCATATACTCATATCTCACCTTTTAGTTGATTTTAAACTTAATATGTGTTTTTGCTTTCAGTCTAATGAAACCTGTGGATAACAGAGATCCCATAAGGAAAGGTAATCTCATTTTGTTTATCAAAAGCTATTTAAATATGATAGATTCATATATAGATATCCTCACTTTTTCATAATATTATCCTGAAATAAAAAACAAAGTACATTTCTATTATATACAAAGGTTCATTTAGTCGATACTTCCCAAAAAATGCTAGTTCACTTATTTGCTGCAGTTGGTTGGTTTACACCACTAACACTCCAGGACCTCGGGAAGATATATGGCCAGCAACCACAAGACAAAACAGATCTAACTCTGGTGGGCCCTTCGACATCCCTAATAGACCAACTGTAAAACATTCTTCTATGACATTGAGAAATCTGATATTATCACCAATGAAAAGGCTTCAACTCTCTCATACCCAACCTCAATTCTTTACTTAAGTAATGTATTTTTTTGTTTTAATTTAATCGATGATTTAGTTTTTCTTAATATGTGCCATTTGGTTTTAACTTTTAACACTGTTATCTCTGCTTATTTTTATCATTTACATGTTGTAGATAACAATTAAAGAGAGAAGATCAAGCAATTATATAAAATATAGTATTAGGTTAAATAGTAAGGGAAAACCTCTAGAATTGTATGACATTAAATTTTATGCAATGGATTGTAATTTTGTATATGGTATTTTATATATATTTAGGGAAAACCTCTAGAATTGTATGAAATTAAATTTTATGCAATGGATTGTATTTTTGTATATAGTATTTTATTTCTATTCTGAGACATTAAATGCAAATTTAATTTAAAAACTAATAAATATATAAATATATTTCTTTTAAACATTTAAATTTACGATACGCAAAACTGTGTGTCATCTTCATTTATGACATGGCCTTTCTTAATGGGGTTTTAATGATACGCATTGCGTGTCATAAATGCGTGTCGTCTCTTTATGATAGGGCCTTCTTTGATGCGCATTTGCGCTTCGTCTGAGCGTTTTACGACACGCATTGCGCGTCGTAAAAGGTTGTTTTTCTAGTAGTGTTTGTTCACTAGTTCATTTATGTAAACGGGCTTGGCCTTGTCCACCCATCATTTATTAGGGTTATAGTATTTAAGATGCATGCACGCACCGCGTTTTGATAACTTTGGCAATATTCTTGTAACCCTAATCACGCCTCTATAGTAGCAATTCTTAATCGAGTTCTTTTGAGGCTGTGGCTTATAATCATTAAGCATATTCTGAATCATTGTCTTGTTCTTGTTCATAAATTGTTTTGAATCTAATCGGTCTTTCAAGGATTATTATCCTAACAATGCCTACTCGTCGAGTCGGGGCCTTCCGACTCGTCGAGTACAATCTAAATCCCACGTCGTCATAAATGATCTCTACTCGACGAGTTGGAGCTCCTCAACTCGTCGAGTTCAAGCACAATACCTAAAAACTTAAATAAATTAAATGATACCTATAACAGGTGTTACATGATTCCCCACTCGAGCTGGAGATCGTAGATGACCACACCGTCAGCGCTGCACGGGTATATCAGAAGAGTATTCTAAATGTATTCAGGGAGAAATTTCATATCGATTTGGTTCCGATTCCGTTGTGAGGTCTGAAGGTGATTATCGGGATGGATTGGTTGGGGACCAATGGGGTCATGATTGACTTCGAGTATCAGCTGGTGAGAGGTCGAACCCCAAGTGGGGAGAACTAGTTATTCATGGAGAGAGAGCGCCTCGTATGTTCCATCTCTTTTTTCAGCTGCGAGGGCTAGGAGGCTCTTTCAACAGTGTTGTTTTGGGTTCTTGGATTAGGTTTCAGACACATGGGTGGAAGCCACGCCGGAGTTGACCAGTGTTCCGACTGTGCGAGATTTTCCTGACGTATTTCCTAAGGAGCTGTCAGTGGTTCCTTCGAGAGGTAAGTGGAGTTCTGTGTTGATTTAGTGCCTGGTGCGGCTCCGACAGCCAAGGCACCGTATTATCTAGCTCTGCCTGAGATGCATGAGTTGTCTATGCAGCTTCAGGAGCTGCTAGACTGAGGACTCATTCGTTTGAGCAGTTCTTCGTGGGGAGCACCGATCCTTTTTGTGAAAGAGAAGGATGGATCACACATGATGTGTATTGATTATCGGGAGCTGAACAAGATAACAGTAAAAAACCGTTATCCTCTTCCGAGGATATATGATTTGTCGGCCAACTTCCGGGTGCATCGTGGTTTTCCAAGATTAATCTTCTGTCGGGGTATCATCAAATGAGGATTAGGGATGAGGATATACCGAAGACGGCTTTCAGGACCCATTATGGTCACTATGAGTTTGTTTGATGCCATCTGGGCTCACCAATGCTTAAGCGACGTTCATGGATCTCATGAACCAGGTATGTAGACCGATGTTGGATCGATCTGTGATCATTCTCATTGAGGATATTTTGGTCTACTCTAAGACCAAGGAGCAGCACGAGCAACATTTGAGGGAGGTGCTGGAAACCTTGAGGATAGAGAGGCTTTATGCCAAATTCTCCAAATATGATTTGATGGAGGTGCAGTTGTTGGGCCATATTATCAATCAAGAGGGTATTTTTGTTGATCCAGCCAAAATTGAGGTGGTGATGCGTTGGCAGGTTCCAAAGAATGCATCCGAGATTCGGAGTTTCTTGGGTCTAGCAGGGTACTTTCGGAGATTTATTCAGGATTTCTCCAAGATCATTGTACCTTTGAATCGGTTGACCAAGAAGAGTGTGACCTTTCGGTGGGGCCCAGATCAACAATTGGATTTTGAGACTTTGAGATAGAAATTATGCGAGGCCATGATTCTAGCGCTATGCGAGGGATTAGATGACTTTGTAGTGTATTGTGACGCTTCTACTTTGGGTTTAGGAGTTTTTCTGATGCAGGTGGGCATGTGATTGCTTATGCTTCAAGGCAATTGAAGCCCCTTGAGGCGAATTACCCCACTCATGACTTAGAATTTGGTGGCAGTGGTGTTTACCCACACGATTTGGAGACATTACCTATATTGGGTCTGATGCACCATCTTCACTGATCACAAGACTTTGAAGTATTTTATGGATCAGCAAAATCTGAATATGCGGCAGAGGAAATGGCTTGATGTAGTAAAAGATATTGAATGCAAGATTTTGTATCATCCTAGGAAGGCCAACGTGGTGGCGGATGCCTTGAGCCGTAAGGCGGCAAGCACTCTGATCCGAAATGTTTGCTTGAGGATGATGGTGATTTCACCTTTGATGGATATGATCAAGGAGGCTCAGGTGGAGGTATTGAAAAAGGAGAACTGGAAGGTTGAGTAGATTCGGAGACAAATTCCACTATTTTTTTTTTGAGATAGTTAGGGTTTATTGACTCAGTGCGGTAAGATTTGGCATCTGGTATTTGGGGGAGCAAGACAAAAGATCTTGGAAGAGGCGCATAATTCCAAGTTTTCTATCCATCCGGGGGCCACAAAGATGTATCGAGACTGGAGGTTGAGTTATTGGTGGCCCTGCATGAAGCGGGAGGTTGCGTGGTTTGTTGAGTAGTGCTTGACATGCAAAAAGGTCAAAGATGAACATCAAAGACCCCACATCAAGGTTCAAATGCTACCTATCCCCATGTGGAAATGGGAAGAGTTTACTATGGATTTTATCATGAATTTTCCTAGGATAGCGCAGGGTGTGGATTCTATTTGGGTTATTGTGGACAGGTTGACCAAGAGTGCACATTTTATTCCAATTTCCGAGAGTATCTCTGCAGAGAAATTAGCAGATATTTATTGGGAGAGGTGATTAGGCACGGCGTGCCAGTGTTTGTGGTCTCAGACTACGATGCTCGTTCCACCTCCAGGTTCTGGAGGAAGTTTTATGAGGTGCTGGGAACTCAATTGCATTTTAACACTTCTTACCACCCCTATACCGATGGACAGAGTGAACAGATGATTCAGACGCTCAAGGATATGCTTCGGGCCTGTCTATTGGACTTCGGAGGGAACTGGGATACTTACCTCCCACTAGCAGAGTTTTCATACAACAATCATTATGGGAAGCACCGAGGTACTGCTAAAGACCACCGAGTTAATACATCAGGTGCATGACAGGCTGCAAGTCGCACATAACCGTCTGAAAATCTATGCTGACTGGCATAGTTCGGATCGAGTTTTAGGTTGGATATTTCGTTTTACTGAAGGTGTCACCATGGAAAGGTGTCATTCGGTTTCGGAAGAGGGGAAAGCTGGGGCCCCGATTTATTGGTCCGTTCAGGATTTATGCTCGAGTTGGTAGGGTTGCTTATCGATTGGACCTACTGGACGAGCTCAATCAAATCCACACGCCTTTCAGGTGTCTCAGCTTCGTAAGTGTGTTGCTAATGAAGTCACATTCATTTCCTTAGATGATATTCAGGTTGATGAGAGCCTAAATTATACGGAGAAGCGCATTGCTGTTTTGGATAGAAAAATTAAAGTCCGTTGGAAGAAAGAAGTGAAGTTAGTAAATGTGCAATGGCAGCACCGAAGAGGCTCCGAATGGACCTGGGAGCCAGAGGATGAGATGAGAAAGCATTATCCTAACCTTTTTGCATCAGCAGACTTCGAGGACGAAGTCTAGTTCAAGCGAGGGAGATTTGTAATGCATGGTTCAGGTATAAGTTATTCTTTAAAATTTTGAAATATCTGTTGGAACTCGACGAGTTGGGGAGCTCCAACTCGTCCTCTTGAGAAGGATTGTGGCCGCGGGTTTTAATGACCCAACTCGGCGAGTCGGGTTGTCCCAACTTGATGAGTTGGCGACTGGGATGAAATCTTAAATTTAGGGTGTTTCACCTAATTTAATGAACTTTAACCCCCTTGGCTGGCCTCCTTACTAGCCACCCTTGTCCAGGAACACTAGATTCATGTATCCCATTGAAAGTTTGAGTGTGTGATCTTGGAAAGTTGGTTTTGGTCATTTCTTGGAAGGAGCTTTGAAGTTGGAAGTGCCTAGCTTGGAAGGAGGACTTTAGATCCTGAAACTCTTCATCAAAAGCAGCCTTTTGATCTCTTCAATTGAAGTTTTAGCATGATTTTGGGATTTTGGTTGGGATGTCGAAGATGTTGAAGGTTCCAGGGTTTATTATGTAAGATATGACCCCTTCATGACTACTCTTGGCTTAAAGTTGCAAACTTTATTGGTTTCTACGCCCCATTCGTGCAATAAGGCCCTCATTAAGACTTTATTGAGTTCTAGAATGTAGTTCTAGATTTTATTGAGGTAAAGTTGGAAACTTTGCGTTGCTTTCCAACCTTTGGACTCCAGATATGTGTTTTGGGACTATGTTGTGAGAGTTTAAGGTCTTAATGAGTTAAGACCCACTCTAATGAACCTAGGGTTTAAGTTTGGCTCTTTATGGATGGTTCTTGAGGGTAAAGTTGGAAACTTTACCCTTCTAGAGATCATTTGGAAGAGATCTGAGATTAGGAGTCCCTAGATTCGATGGAAGTAGCTTAATGCATAAAGAGGTTGGATTTCTGTCCAACTCGGCGAGTTCATTAGTGAGCTCGACTAGTTGATAGTATTTTTCCTGATCCGTGCAGTTGGTGGAGAACTCGACGAGTTGAAGGATAACTTGGCGAGTTGAGTCAACTCAGGTCGTTGACTTTGACTTTTGACTTTAGTCGTTGACCAAGTTTGACCTATAAGGGTTTTTGGGGCATTTGAGTTGTATCTAAGGACTTGTTTTTGTTTTAGGGTTTATGTAGAGCTAATATTCGGAGTTCAGACCTAGCCGACTATCGTTCAGTATTGAGGTGAGTCTCCTCACCATATCAATGGGTCGAAGACACCAAGGCCGGCCCATGTTATTTAGCTAAAGTGGTTATTTGCGAATGTAATGTGTTATGTATGTATATGAAGACCTTGTGGGGTTCCCATGATAGTTAGTTAAGACCATGTAGGGGTTCCCATGGCAGTTAGTCAAGACCATGTGGGGGTTCCCATGGTAGTTACTTAGGACCATGTGGGGGCTCCCATGACACCTTGAGCAAGATCATGGTGGATTTTCATGGTATCCTTATATGTTTGTATGCATGACTTATGTGGTTTTATATGGGATATGTTATGGGAACTCACTAAGTGTAACGCCCGTAGATCCGGGCTAGTCAATTAGAGACGTTAAGCGTCAAAAATGACTTTTTCATGGAAGATTATTTTGAAGGGATAATCTTAATTAAGTTATATTATATTTTACAAGGTTTCCGTGCATATAAAGAACGCCGAAATCCGAGTTATAACGAAGAAGTTATGACCTGTCGAAGTTTCGCGACAGAACCGGCACGACACAGCGCGACGTAAAAAGTGAATTTACGTTAGAGCAATATTTACCCTTAGAAATCTAAACGAAAGTCGTAGAATATGTTAAACCATGAGCGTGCATAAAAAGAACGCCCAAATCTGACTTCGTATGAGGAAGTTATGATTTTTCGAAGTTTCGGCTTAGCGGTATGCAGCCCGAATGCTCGATTTGAGACCGAGAGGTTTTTAGCCGAAACAATCTAAATGAGAATTGAAGATCTCATTAATTGTAGTAAAACGATAAAAAGATAGGCGAAAACGGACGTCGGATGAAGAAGTTATGATTTTATAACGGAGTTTTCCTGTCCCGGCCTACTAAAAATAAATAATAAAAATAAAGTCAAAATTAGCCAACAGAATCTAAACGAAAGTTGTAGATCGTAGTCTCACCTACGCGGGGATATAAAGATCGTCGAAAACGGAGTTCGTATGAAGAAGATATGAATTTTTGAAGTTTATTTAATAATTTCGATATTAAATTTAAATTAAAATTGGCTGATATTATCCATGGGGGGAGTCAGCGGCCTTATCCCCGTTACGCCCCGCGTAACCAAAAATTACGCCCTGCGTAAATCGCAGATCCAACCCCTATAAAAGGAAGTCGAGTGCAGCCGATTCAGTTGCTCATTTCTTCCCGTTTTCTTGCGTTTTTGCATCGTTTTTCGTGCAAGAAATATCCCGAAGCCCCGGTATCATTCCCGAGCCCCGAAGCAAGTCCCGAGGCCCCGAAGATCCCGAGAAGTGCGATTCCCGAGCCGAAGCTCTGCCCGCGAGGAGTCCGGTTTTTGTAAAGGTCTTCCAGATCTGCCGAAGAATACTACTTCTACAAGTCGTAGTGCTGTCTGATCATCTTCTAATCAGGTGAGTGTGTGGTTACTTTCTTCTAACGCATAATTATTAATTATTTAATATAAAATACGTGTTATGTGTATATTTTGTTGTTATATGCGTGAATGTATATTCACTTTCTTCTATCTCATAGATCTGATTTATTCTCTATGAAATACGTGTTATGTGGGTGTGTCTCATCTGTTATGTGGAATAGGTATTGAATGAGAATGTTATACAGGTTTTAAACTATGTATAAAAATATATATTTTTATCTACTAATATGTTGGTTAGAACATGGGTAGATAGTTGATGTGTGATAAACAGATGAGAGGCCCCGATGTTGTTGTTGTTGATCTAGTTATTCAGCGAGTATGGATTAGACCAAGAGGTTAGTTTTAGATCCGAGAGTATAGATCAGGTAAAGAGATAAAACTTGTTATTAGTCCGGGAGTATGGATTAAGACTAAGTAAATTGTCCCTAGTCCGGGAGTATGGATTGGGTACAGTTATTGATCCGGGAGTATGGATCAGATCAGGATTAGGGTATATGTAATTGTCCTTATTCCGGGAGTATGGATTGGGTACAATTATTGATCCGGGAGTATGGATCATATCAGGAGGTTAGTTTTAGATCCGTGAGTATGGATCAGGTAGTTTTAGATCCGTGAGTATGGATCAGGTGAAAAAGGTTAGTTTTAGATCCGTGAGTAGGGATCAGGTAAAGAGGAAAATTTTAGATACGAGAGTTTAGATCGTGTCGTTGTGAGGATCGATGGGGGTGGGATAAGAGTTGCCTTTATATGGTGAAATTGTACAAGTTTGAATGTTCCATATTTATAAATATATGATATAACATTGTGGGATGAAAACCCTATATGCTCACCAGGCTCCCAAGCCTGACCCACTCAGTTTTCTTTGTATCACAGGTATTAATACGAAGACATATTTCACAGAGAGATTTAAAGGAGATATAAATCAATTGTGTAATTAAATGTAAGTTCTGTTTATGCTTATATGTCTGTATCGGAACATGACATCCCGAGGTTTTATTATTAAATGAAAATACATTCTCTTTGAGAAATGTTTTGATAAGTTATTATCTTATCTTATTTTGGGAACAAATTCTGCAACCATTTTCTTTAAAAGATTACTCTGATTTTATAAAACAAAGCATAAACAAATCGGTCTTTTCTGGCCGTAAAAATGGGGATGTCACAGTTGGTATCAGAGCATTAGTTTAAGCGAACTAGGAATTTGTAGGAAATTTCTAGACTTAAACTTAGAATGCTAAGTAATGATGGTGAGGAGTGTGTCTAAAAAATGTTAGGTAGTACACCTAAATTGAAACAAGCACTAGTTTATTTTAGGAGTGATGCCTAAAAGGACTTTATGTGCTAAATGTTTTGTGTGATAGCTATATTGGTGCTATTATTTGTTCGGATCTAGGGTCTGTTGCCGACCGGATCTGGAAACCTTATGTGTTTAGGATTCTAAGCGTATGTCTACGATATTAGAACTAGCATGTAAACGTTTCGGAGTGATAAGGATGATTTGAATATCTATCGTGAATAAGGATCTAATTTCACCTTATTCGGTGTATAGATCAAAAATGGTGAGAACAAGAAGTGGAGTTGGAAATGCTATTGAAAATAGGAATCAACCACCAGTGATTGAGCAAATACCTGTCATAGCAGCAGCACCTGAGCCAATAACAATGGCCGGTGTACAATTGATGATTCAGACGATGTTGGATCGTCAAATGGATGAAACGAGACGTCTGCTTCAACAGAATCGTGAAGAACTGTTAATTCAAGTGGAAGAGCCCGAAGTGAATGAAGGGCACTCGGAAGGTGGAAACTTTAGTGGATCTGTTGGTCAAGCCAACCCACCGATAGTTAGGCAAAACAACCAGAATGGAAGGAATGATGGAATGGGATGCAAGTATAAGGATTTTCTGACTTGCAAACCATCGACCTTCACTGGAAAGGAAGATCCGATCGGAGTTATGGATTGGATATCAGAAATGGAGCTAGCCTTCATGACTTGTGGCTGCAGAGGCAGGTTGCAGACTATCTATGCAGTGCGTCAGTTCCGAGGTGGAGCCATTCGATGGTGGAACACTCTAGGGAAGATCCTAAGCCCTAACGAGCCACTGCAACTGTCTTGGGCAGAGTTCTTGGTACAATTCAAGCGCAAGTTCTGCTCGGCCCAAAACCTGCTAGAGTTGGAGAACAAATTTTTGATATTGAAGAAAGGCAGCATGTCAGTGGATGAATACACGAATGCCTACACAGACAAGATGGAGTTTGCTTTGCGCATCGTCCCAGACGAACTGACAAAAGTCGACCGGTACGCAAAGGGACTCCCTTGGGAGTATGCGGTGCCAGTGCGTCAGACACCTACTCTAGAGGCAGCTATTTGGGCTGCCAAGTCTGTTGAGAATATGATCAAGGGGAGGACTGACAGTAAGGTTGAAGTTGGCGAGAAGAGAAAGTTAGAAGGAACTTCAGGTTCTAATGAGAAAAGAAAATTTTCGAAGTCTGATTCGAAGAAGCTCGAAGAAGGAGCACAATGGTGTGACAAGTGCAAAAGGAAGCACATTGGGGAATGCTCTAAAGAAATGAACTGCTTCAAATGCGGGAAGACTGGTCATTACGCCAGCAAATGCCCAAACAAAAGAGAAGTCTTCTTTAAGTGTGGTGAAGAAGGACACGTCAAGCAAAACTGCCCAAGAAGAGAAGAGGCTATAAAGCCAAATGCACCACCAAAGCCAAGAGCATTCCACATGATCCTCGACGAAGCAGAAAACAATACGAGGATTCAAGGATGAAGACTTCATGTCAATATATAAAGTATGTATCAGGAAGTGTAGCCTACTAGAGGCGTAGTATAGGGTAAACTTGAACTTTTGTGTAATCGTTTCAAGGAATTAATATAAACCCTAGTTTTGCTAACTGATGTGTTGAATGATTGCCTGATTTTCTTGTATGGTGACTTGGTTGACTGCGGGACAATACTTGGGACGAGTATGAGTAGGTGTGAAAGGTAGTAGATGCATATACTACCGGAAGCACAGGACTCGCACTTGGATCAGGGAAAGTCACAAGGTTACCAAGAAGCTAGTAATTGATTCCACTTTATTCTGGTATGTCATTACCATTGTTTCGGTAATGACTAGTAATATGGTTCTTGTTCCGACCCTAGTGGTCATGTTTAAATTTGAGTTCGACTACGAGGAGTATGTTACGGGGTCTAGAGGACCAAGTTAGATGTAACATCTGACTTAAGTCAGAAGGTTGAAGTTAATGTGATTGATAGTGCCGTGCTCGTTGTTAAAAGAAGTTTGCAGGTAGAAATGCTACATGCTGAAATGTGATTATATCACATTAGAATATGAAGGAAGGTATATTCCATTCTGGAATTTAACTTCATTAAAGACCGAGTCTAAGCGTCGCATCGTGCGATGAGAGGTCAGTAGAGCACGACCCATCGGTTTGTTACAATAGATAAAGGAAAATATTTATCCTGAGAAGAAGAATGAGTCCTTAATAAAGACTTATTTGGTAACTCGAGGGTTACGATTGAAAGTACAACATAGTACGATAAGCAGATGCAAGATTGGGCATCGTCTGCGGTCAAGAAAGCCATAGAGTTAAAAAAAACTCATTCGAGGAAACATAGAATTTACGGTTATTACCTAGGATGAAGAGATAGTGTGTGGAATCATTATACAAGTTCTATTTTCGTTGATGATTCCGGGACGTAATCATCCTAAGGGGGAGATAATTGTAACGCCCGTAGATCCGGGCTAGTCAATTAGAGACGTTAAGCGTCAAAAATGACTTTTTGATGGAAGATTAGTTTGAAGGGATAATCTTAATTAAGTTATAGTATATGTTACAAGGTTTCCGTGCATATAAAGAACGCCGAAATCCGAGTTATAACGAAGAAGTTATGACCTGTCGAAGTTTCGCGACAGAACCGGCACGACACAGCGCGACGTAAAAAGTGAATTTATGTTAGAGCGATATTTCGCCTTAGAAATCTAAATGAAAGTCATAGAATACGTTAAACCATGAGCTTGCATAAAAAGAACGCCCAAATCTGACTTCGTATAAGGAAGTTATGATTTTTCGAAGTTTCGACTTAGCGGTTGCAGCCCGAATGCTCGATTTGAGACCGAGAGGTTTTTAGCCGAAACAATCTAAATGAGAATTGAAGATCTCATTAATTGTAGTAAAACGATAAAAAGATAGGCGAAAACGGACGTCGGATGAAGAAGTTATGATTTTATAACGGAGTTTTCCTGTCCCGGCCTACTAAAAATAAATAATAAAAATAAAGTCAAAATTAGCCAACGGAATCTAAACGAAAGTTGTAGATCGTAGTCTCACCTACGCGGGGATATAAAGATCGTCGAAAACGGAGTTCGTATGAACAAGATATGAATTTTTGAAGTTTATTTAATAATTTCGATATTAAATTTAAATAAAAATTGGCTGATATTATCCATGGGGGGAGTCAACGGCCTTATCCCCGTTACGCCCCGCGTAACCAAAAATTACGCCCTGCATAAATCGCAGATCCAACCCCTATAAAAGGAAGTCGAGTGCAGCCGATTCAGTTGCTCATTTCTTCCCGTTTTCTTGCGTTTTTGCATCGTTTTTCGTGCAAGAAATATCCCGAAGCCCCGGTATCATTCCCGAGCCCCGAAGCAAGTCCTGAGGCCTCGAAGATCCCAAGAAGTGCGATTCCCGAGCCGAAGCTCTGCCCGCGAGGAGTCCGGTTTTTGTAAAGGTCTTCCAGATCTGCCGAAGAATACTACTTCTACAAGTCGTAGTGCTGTCCGATCATCTTCTAATCAGGTGAGTGTGTGGTTACTTTCTTCTAACGCATAATTATTAATTATTTAATATAAAATACGTGTTATGTGTATATTTTGTTGTTATATGCGTGAATGTATATTCACTTTCTTCTATCTCATAGATCTGATTTATTCTCTATGAAATACGTGTTATGTGGGTGTGTCTCATCTGTTATGTGGAATAGGTATTGAATGAGAATGTTATACAGGTTTTAAACTATGTATAAAAATATATATTTTTATCTACTAATATGTTGGTTAGAACATGGGTAGATAGTTGATGTGTGATAAACAGATGAGAGGCCCCGATGTTGTTGTTGTTGATCTAGTTATTCAGCGAGTATGGATTAGACCAAGAGGTTAGTTTTAGATCCGAGAGTATAGATCAGGTAAAGAGATAAAACTTGTTATTAGTCCGGGAGTATGGATTAAGACTAAGTTAATTGTCCCTAGTCCGGGAGTATGGATTGGGTACAGTTATTGATCCGGGAGTATGGATCAGATCAGGATTAGGGTATATGTAATTGTCCTTATTCCGGGAGTATGGATTGGGTACAATTATTGATCCGGGAGTATGGATCATATCAGGAGGTTAGTTTTAGATCCGTGAGTATGGATCAGGTAGTTTTAGATCCGTGAGTATGGATCAGGTGAAAAAGGTTAGTTTTAGATCTGTGAGTAGGGATCAGGTAAAGAGGAAAATTTTAGATACGAGAGTTTAGATCGTGTCGTTGTGAGGATCGATGGGGGTGGGATAAGAGTTGCCTTTATATGGTGAAATTGTACAAGTTTGAATGTTCCATATTTATAAATATATGATATAACATTGTGGGATGAAAACCCTATATGCTCACCAGGCTCCCAAGCCTGACCCACTCAGTTTTCTTTGTATCACAGGTATTAATACGAAGACATATTTCACAGAGAGATTTAAAGGAGATATAAATCAATTGTGTAATTAAATGTAAGTTCTGTTTATGCTTATATGTCTGTATCGGAACATGACATCCCGAGGTTTTCTTATTAAATGAAAATACATTCTCTTTGAGAAATGTTTTGATAAGTTATTATCTTATCTTATTTTGGGAACAAATTCCGCCACAATTTTCTTTAAAAGATTACTCTGATTTTATAAAACAAAGCATAAACAAATCGGTCTTTTCTGGCCGTAAAAATGGGGATGTCACACTAAGCATTAGCTTACATTTTATTGATTGTTTCAGATACCTCTGGATCAAAGGGTAAGGGTCATGCATGATGGCGCAACACACACTCTCCAACATTTTGTAATGGACACTCTGATCTTTTGAATAATTAATCGATGTAATGGATCATTGAGAAGTAAATTATGATTGGAATTTATAATTAATGAACATGGGTTTTAATATTTAAATGAAAATTTTTATTTGAAAATTCGGGTTGTTACAATGTACAATCATATATGATTGTACTTTTCTTCGATATTATAATTTATGATTATGCATACCCCGCTGTTGCCGGTATACTAGGACGTTAGAGCGGCAAATGAGAAATATATGGTTGAAGTTGAATCTCAAGATCTCTATTTTATTTAATCTCAAGTGAACCATCCACTATATATATATATATATATATATATATATATATATATATATATATATATATATATATATATATATATATATATATATATATATATAGTGGTGTATCTAGAAAGAAAGGTTTGGGGTTGCACAATTGTTTTTAGGGTTGCACTATTAGGGAAAAAAACTCATTCATGCAGGTAGTTTCTATCAAAAAATTGTCAATAAATTGACAATTTTTTCACAAAATTCACAATTATTATAATTCGTGATGGTTTACCAACAGATTCATGAAAGATATGTGATAGATTTTAACGAATTTTCATTAAATTGACATTTGATGGGAAAATTTGAAGCATAGAACATCAATCTTCCAAAAAGAATGCAGTATTAATCGTTATTTTCTCACAGAACACTCGACGATAGAATAATAAGATATATATATAATAATATATTTTGATAAAATATTCAAGTAGAATAATCTATATAGAGTGTGTATGTGTGTTTGCTTTTGTTATTATAGAGTGTTCTATTATAATAAATTGTTATTCTTCAAAAAGTTTTGTCAATCAAATTATATATTCTATCAGAGCATTTATTATTTTATTGTTCAAAAATATTGTTATTTTTTAATATATCCATAAACATATTCTCTTAG